>NC_142591.1:1851750-2469000 GCF_965207765.1 Zootoca vivipara
TGTAGAGCATAAACCTAAAATGTGAAGTGTGAATACAACCAACAGGCATTTGCAAACAGTTTCTCACACAGAAACACTCATAAGAAAGCTACAATAAAAAATAATAATAGAATAATAATACTTTTATTATTTATACCCTGCCCATCTGGCTGGGTTTCTGCAGCCACTCTGGGCAGCTTTCAACAGAACACTAAAAACAGAATAAAACTTCAAACATTAAAAACTTCGCTAAACAGGGCTGCCTTCAGATGTCTTCTAAAAGTCAAGATAGTTGTTTATTTCCTTGACATCTGATGGGAGGGCATTCCACAGGGCGGGGCCACTACCGAGAAGGCCCTCTGTCTGGTCCCCTGTAACCTCACTTCTCACAGTGAGGGAACAGCCAGAAGGCCCTCGGTGCGGGACCTCAGTGTCCGGGCAGAACAATGGGGGTGGAGATGCTCCTTCAGGTATACTGGGGTGAGGCCATTTAGGGCTTTAAAGGTCAGCACCAACACTTTGAATTGTGCTCGGAAACGTAGTGGGAGCCAATGTAGGCCTTTCAAGACCAATGTTATGTGGTCTCGGCGGCCACTCCCAGTCACCAGTCTAGTTGCCACATTCTGGATTAGTTGTAGTTTCTGGGTCAAAGGTAGCCTTCAGAGGTAGCCCTATGCAGAGCCCATTGCAGTAGTTCAAGTGGGAGTATGCACTACTCTGGCGAAACAGTCCACAGGCAGGTAGGGTCTCAGCCTGCGTACCAGATGGAGCTGGTAGACAGCTGCCCTGGATACAGAATTGACCTGCGCCTCCATGGACAGCTGTAAGTCCAAAATGACTCCCAGGCTGCACACCTGCTCCTTCAGGGGCACAGTTGTCCCATTCAGGACCAGGGAGTCCCCCACACCCGACTGTCCCCCATCCCCCCAAAACAGGACTTCTGTCTGTCAGGATTAGCTGCAGCTTTCAGTCAAATGTACACTCATATCAAGCTCAGGTTTACTGCTGCAGGATATGTGTGTGCGTATGTAAGCCTACACCTGTGAGATGGCTAATTTACATGCACATAAAAGGTAAAAAGACCACGTGGGTGGCGCTGTGGTCTAAACCACTGAACCTCTTGGGCTTGCAGATTGGAAGGTTGGCGGTTCGAATCCCTGTGACAGGGTAAGCTCTCATTGCTCTGTCCCAGCTCCTGCCAACCTAGCAGTTCGAAAGCACACCAGTGCAAGTAGATAAATAGGTACCGCTCCGGCGGGAAGGTAAACGGTGTTTCTGTGCGCTCTGGTTTCCATCATGGTGTCCTGTTGTGGGCCAGAAGTGCTGGCCACATGACCCAGAAAGCTGTTTGTGGACAAACGCCAGCTCCCTCGGCCTGAAAGCGAAATGAGCGCTGCACCCCATAACTGTCCAGGGGTCCTTTACCTTTACCTACATGCACACACAAGCTTTCACTTACTGTGTCACTCAGCAAACAATGAGGAAAGGGTCGCACAAAAGTGTTTATAAAGGCAGCAGCTTTTCTGAAGGGCTGGCAAGGACATTTTCCAAGCAGGGAAGATTGTAACTGCTTCACATGATTTGTAGAAGAATGAAGATGCCCCCCTGAATGCTCTGGTCTACCCCTCCATTCATGGGCAAACAATACCGCAACTCTCTCCCTGGCATGTCTAGCTGTCTCAGAGACCTGCCTGTTTCACAACTTGGTCCCTCCCTTCCCACACCAGCTTTAATTTTTGTCCACTGCACTTTTTGGTCGTATCCTGCAAAAGGGAACAGGGCTCCTCCATGATCCATGACAAATGAAAAATCCTGAAATTCCCTCTCCCACACAAAAATGCAGTAGGCTTGTCCTTTTTTCTAGTGGGGCCACCCTTACTTCAAAAGAGCTCTAGGGCTTGATTCAAGCATTCCATCCCACACCCTGATCTACTGAAGTAGGAGGAGGAGGAATGATACTGATATGATAGAGCAGACTATGCTACTTCAAACTACAGATTGCTGGTACTCCCCTAAACAAATTCCATGCAAGTAAAAATACAAGGAGAAAGGGAGCAAGCAACGGTAGCCCAGTCTGTGCTGTCATCTCATTCTGCTGCATGTCTATTTATACCAAGTCTAATTTGAATTAGTTCATAGTAAACATATTGGATCAAGGTACGAGCAAAAGCTAAAGATTAGCTAAAGTTTAGGCTTACAAAAACATGGGGTGATACCCAGTGTTATTCATACTCAAAGTAAACTCACTGAAATCAACTGACCTAAATCCATTGTTTTCAGTGGATCTACTCAAGAGTACAACTAACATTAGATAATAAAACCATAGTTGAAAAATGAAGTGAATTTCTTAACATTCCTGCTGAGCAACCAGAACCAATCCTCAAATCAATAGTGAAAAATATGCCCAATTTTGAAAAGTAATACTTAATAGGGTGAGTGCCATGTCCATTACATTAGAGTGCAATCCTAAACTGAATTCTGAGTTGAAATGCCTAAATTCAATGCAGTTTACTCCCCAGTAAGCATATGCAAGATTGTAGCTTCAGTTTTTCAACAACAGATTATTAGTAGGTGAATATCTGAACACAATGTTGAAGAGAGGAAATTGGCCGACATACAGATTATTATTAATAGAGGTGGGTGGAAAGGGGGTTAATGCTGAAAGAATATGAGGAACTAAAGATTTTTTTACAAAGTTGGTTACATCATAGACAATTAAACGAACAGTTTAAGGAAGACAATAAGAAAGGTTTCAGCTACACAGTGTCAACCTTTCAAAAAGAGATAATTGAAAGTGATACGAAATTACTCAAAAAATGTGTAATCTCCTGTTATATGGGGAAATGCTGGATGAAATGGTAAAGTCAGCACAAATAAAGTAGGCTCAGGATTTAGGTCACAATATACAACTTGAAGATTGGGAAAAGATGTGGAAAGTGAATTTAAAATTTACAGATTGCATTTTATTGAAAAAGAATTATATGAAAATGATGTATAGATGGTATAGTACACCAGAGAAAGTAGTAAAAATGTATAAAAAGGGATCTAAAAGCTGTTGGAAATGTAAAGAAAAAGATGGTACATTTTATCATATGTGGTGGGAATGCAAAAGGGTTAGAAATGATAGGGAAATGATATAGAATGAATTGAAAAAAAAATGTTTAAAAAGACTTTTGTTAAGAAACCAGAAGCATTTCTCCTAGGAATTTTAGATCAAGATTAAAAAAAAGAAAATTGGAAATTATTTATGTATGCAACAACAGCGGCAAGAATTATATTAGCACAAGCTTGGAAGACAGAAGAAATACCAACGAAAGAACAATGACAACTTAGGGAATATGCAGAACTGGCAAAATTAACAGATAAATTACATGAAAAGGATAACAAAGACTTTAAAAGAGAATGGGAACCATTTACAACAGGGGTAGGCAACCTAAGGCCCAGGGGCCGGATGCGGCCCAATCGCCTTCTCAATTCAGCCCACGGACGGTCAACGTGTTTTTACATGAGTAGAATGTGTGCTTTTATTTAAAATGCATCTCTGGGTTATTTGTGGGGCATAGGAATTTGTCCAGCCCCCCACAAGGTCTGAAGGACAGTGGACTGGCCCCTGCTGAAAAAGTTTGCTTACCCCTGATTTATAACATATGTGAAGAGGCAACATGAAGAATTGGACTCACTGGTAGGGCTTGAATAAACAAACACAACTGTATATAACAAAAAATACGGTAAGACTATATGTATTGGGAAATTTTTGGAAAACAACACGCAGGGTGAGTAATATGGAAATAAAACAAAATGGGAATGTGAGGGAAGTCCAGGGGAGGGGGCGTGATATGGAAAATTATTAGAGAAATATTGTTAGGGGATGTATACATGGAAAAACCAATACTGTAAAAATATTTTTTTTAAAAGAAATGCATTGCATTTGAGAGCAATTTTACATCTAGTGCACATTAAAGCTCTTATTTGTAGCATTAGTCCTCCAATGCCTCATTCACACATGCAATTCACCCATTGATGTAGCAGCCATCAAGGGATGAACATAATGTGAACTGGTCCTGTCTTATCCTAGCTTTGGACATTTTATTATTATAAACTGTGACCTGTTCTGAATGCCTAGCCCAAAAGGAGGCATATAAACACAGAAAATAAATGAGCAAGTTCCTAGAAAAACAAAATTCCTGCATATAGGAAGTTGACAATTCTATTAACGTTTTCTAAATTAAATGTTTGGGACCCAGTTCAACTACCCTTCCTGCCACGGCTGATGTGGGAGTTTCCTGCTGCAAACCTCCTGAGAGCAGAGAGCTGGGATTGTGCGAAAGTAGTATACACCTAGTGTTGTGGTAAGGGGTGAACTATAGATTTTCCCTTTAGTGTATTTGTAAAAGAAGTGGGGAAAGCATTGCTAATTTATCTAATTTAATGGTTGGGTAAGTGCTTCAGGAGGAAGAGGCATTTATTTTGGACCATTCATTTTTAATACGTATCTCAAAATCAAACTTTAAGAAGTTAGTGAAGGAAAGAATAGTCTCTCTCTCTCTCTCACACACACACTGTGTGCTTTAGTAGGCAGGCAGCATGGCAGCATAAGTGGGTCCTGTGGATGAAGTAGCATAGGAATGACCCAGCCAAACTTAGGAACTTCTAATTCTTGTCTAATAATATGAAACAAAGAAAGATACATTGATGTTGTAAAAGATGAAACTTTTACTTCAAAACTTCACCAACTTTTTTAAAGGGACAAATACATCAGCAATGAAGCACTTTAGAAGGAATACTGACCAAAAGTCTTTAAAACATTGTGCTTGTAGAAAGCCTCTAAGCTAACTTCCACAATTAAAACACAATTTCTGTGTGTGTTTTCAATGCTATACTTCATAGGACAAACCTTTTCCTAGCTGTGAACCAAGAGGATATTCTGATGTGAATAAGAAAGACATCAACAATGTAGTAATGCAATAAAAACCACACAGTAAAGACAGAACAGGACTCCTGCTTCATTAGACTTTTCATACAAGCAAGTGCTAATTTTACTTGTATTCTGCAGTACACTTGTAAAGTAACATGTATCATATCAAATCTTATCAGTAAAAATGTACACAGTTTAAAAAGAAAGCTTATCACCTAGAAATTACTCAGATGATAAAGATGGCATTTAAAAAAGGATTATTTTAAGTGGTGGAAATGCCGAAAGCCTAATTCCAGTTGTATCTTCCAGAAGATGGTGGCAATGGGTAAGGCCTTCCATAACCCTGCAAAAGAGAAAGATAGTATTACTCTACTTTTTCCAGTCACAAGATAGTACAAAACAGAAAGAAGACATTGCAAGTAAAGTGCTACAAGAAAAATAAAATGACATACAAATGGAGGCAAAATCCAGCCCAAAGTTAAGCAATTTTATGCCTCATCAAACCCAGAGAGAATTAACGATGTGCTTATCTTTCTCTCTCTATTCTATCCATTCTTAAGGAAATCAGCCCTGAGTGCTCCCTGGAAGGACAGATTGTGAAGCTGAGGCTCCAATACTTTGGCCACCTCATGAGAAGAGAAGAATCCTTGGAAAAGACCCTGATGTTGGGAAAGATTGAGGGCACTAGGAGAAGGGGACGACAGAGGACAAGATGGTTGGACAGTGTTCTCGAAGCTACGAACATGAGTTTGACCAAACTGCGGGAGGCAGTGCAAGACAGGAGTGCCTGGCGTGCTATGGTCCATGGGGTCACGAAGAGTCGGACACGACTAAACGACTAAACAACATATCTTTCTCTCTAAATCAGGTCTTAACTTTGGCTTGGATCATAATCCTCAATTGCCACCAGTCTTTGAACTGTAAATTAACTGCTTGAGACTTGAACTGACCAGTTACTCTTGACCAGTAACATGAAATTATTGTTCACATTCTTTTATTTGCATTACATTATGCATCCTGCAAAAGAGTCAATCAGCTATTTGAACAACAGAATACTAAGAGTTAATTCAAAAGTCTGCAATTGCAAAATTACTCTTTTGCAAATACTGTATGTACAATATTTCAATAAAATACGTTTTGACATAGGGTACAAAGTAGTAAATAACCTTATAGTTTTCTCTGAAAGGGAACTTACGGTAACTATTTCATGCTATGCTTCATAAACAGTACTTGCATCTATGCAAAGGGTTAGCAAAGAGGCCTGTGGCCAAATTCTGATGCCCCAACAACTGCTATTCCATAAGCATCCTAGTGTGCCTGTGACAAGTGAACAAAGCATTTGATGGGCTGATGCCATGTGGTATGCCCACAAATCTACTGGGAAGTAAGGTGATACAATCCTTCTTTTGAAATCATGTTAATGACAAAAAGGAATCTAATGCTGCCCTTGAGTAAAGATAAAGGGACCCCTGACCATTAGGTCAAGTCGTGACTGACTCTGGGGTTGCGGCGCTCATCTCGCATTATTGGCTGAGGGAGCCGGCGTACAGCTTCCAGGTCATGTGGCCAGCATGACAAAGCCGCTTCTGGCAAACCAGAGCAGCACACGGGAACGCCGTTTACCTTCCTGCCGGAGCAGTACCTATTTATCTACTTGCACTTTGATGTGCTTTCGAATTGCTAGGTTGGCAGAAGCTGGGACCGAGCAACAGAAGCTCACCCCGTTGCAGGGATTCGAACCACTGACCTTTTGATCGGCAAGCCCTAGGCTCTATGGTTTAACCTATTTGGGGAATTTTTTTTTACAAATGAAACCCAAACCTGAATCCAATTCTGGGGTCCTATTTAGGCTATCTTTTCAAAGACAAAATATCAAAGTAATAATCAGCAACCAATCCTAACATTTGCAACTTGCAAAGTGCCTTACAGAAAACTCTGCATTCTTTATTCCATCCCCATAGCTTGCAGCAGCTGCTAATGCCAACCAGAGACACATTTTCAGCTGTTCTGGTAACCGGAAGTGGCTAGCATGAGGCACTTTTTATTTGCAACTGTGAGACATGTCCAGATGTGGAGAACTTCAGTTTTTCATTTTCAATAGCCTTCCCCGATGAATGGCTTTTGAACAAGAACAGGATGTAAATCCAAGTGAGGTTGTGTAAGTGTTTGGACAGCTCCATCCCCCTTGCAACTGTGGTAAGAAGCATCCACCAAATGCTCAGGACAGCTTGTCAACAGTTTGATGCAATTTCAATAGATCTTTCAGTACAGGTGTTTAAGGTAAGAATTGCGGAAACACTTGTACTCTCATGCAATCATCCCAGTAAAGGCACAAGTGCAGACCTGAGATATCAATGGATTACTGTGTTTTGGTGCCAGCAGTGAAATGTCATTGCATCAAGGGAACTTGAGGGGTGGGGTGGGGTGGGGTGGGGAGAGAATCAAGATCTGGAATGCATTTCTGTCTTTCAGATTCTATCCCTCTTATAAGAGGGATATCAGATTATCCAAAATTATGCCAGGTAAGAATTTATTCTCCAAAAAGTGACTATTCATACCTACAAAAGGGGGAAATTAAACAAGTTTTTAAAACAGAAGGATAGCTGATCCTAGCATTAGAGAGAAGTAAAACCTCTTCAGAATGCTACCTGTTTCTGGCTGCCTGCCAGTTTAAAACTTTCCAGTTACTCTTGAAAGAGAATTTAAGGCTAAAATTTGATTCTTACCGGTATATTATTTCAAAAGCTAAGATCAGTCCCAGAAGGTGGCTCAATAATTTCCACATTAAGTTTAGTTTAATGTTTTTAATTATCGTTTGCCTATGTACACAGTTTTCAACTGGTTAGAATGTTGTATGCTTACTTATTTTGACTGGATTCTTTATTGCATGTTAAAAAAGAAAATTAGTAGCAAGACTTAATTCAGGCCTTCAGATAAAAATATCATTTTGATTTTAAGCAAAATATTGTATGGCTAATAAAAGAAGTCAGAGATTCTTCAAAGCAATGAGGAGCCTGTGGCCTTCTTGTTGGACTTTAACTTCCATCAGACCCAGCCAACATGGCCAATAGTCAAGGAAGATGGGAGATAGTCCAGCAACACCTGGAGAGCAGGTCCTTCACATGCACAGCATCCACGACAAACTGCCCTCCATGATCAAAGGGAGCAAGCTAAGTCCCACAAAGGCAAAAGAGGTCTGGAAAAGAAGACGGAGCTCCTATCTAGCTGGCAGGTGTAGGAGCTGCTCCAGTTCCTCTTCACCATGCAGTGGCCACTTTTGAAAGAGCAGGGAGGCAGCAAAAGGATCCTATCACCAAACATATTCTTCTGGTAATGAAAATCCTTTGACATTTTGTGGTGGCAGATATTTTTAGCATAGGATGTGTGGAAATTGTTACAAGTCTAGATATCGGTCACAGTCCATATAATTTTATCTGGACTAAAATTAACAGGACAACATTAACTCCAATGGGTCTTAACCACAGTTAGATCCACAGAAAAACTCAATGGGTGTCCAAGTACCTTGCTGTGAAACTGTACTCTTTGCTAAATGATTAACTTACAGGAAGCAACTGTGTGGGGCATGTCTGATATGTGTGCAACCATACATGTGCACATCACGCAGAACCTGCAAGTGACCCAAAAACGTCACAAAAAGGCACGGGGGCAGAAGGGAGGGTGTTGTAGGCTTTTTCAATGGTGCTTCAAATATACACGATTTCACTTAAACACATAGTGCCTTGGAACATAACCCCCACATAAACTATATACAATTGATTTTTTCTTTAGTCAAAGAACATCCTGTTAGCTTTCAGGATTGAGATTACATTATACCCCCCCCCCTTTCTTCTAGCTTGCTAGAGGATCACAAAGAACAACCACACAGCACTTTGTTACCTGTCTTCCCCTCTCCCTCCGATCATTGGGCCTTTGTGGGTAATTCATTGGTCCACCTGGGCGTTGGTACTGATTTTGTTGGTATGGTTGTCCTTGCGAATGAGGCATGCGGTTCCATGCAAGAAGAGGAGTGGCCCCTGAATTTCTGAAGAAAAAACATGTATATCATATGTACAAATTTTTCAGATACAAATGTATATCTGAAGAAGTGTGCATGCACACGAAAGCTCATACCAATGACAAACTTAGAACAATTTTGCTTCTTTCCTAGTAGTGGAACATTAAACAAAAACGAAACTAAAAACAAAACTTTCTGTTTGTCTTTTCACTCCCATATGCTCACTGGGAACAAACCTAAGGATTTAAAAACCTTTGTCAAATTCAGATTCAGGTTTAAAAGATGTCCTGAAAGAATATGGTCCATTTGGTATTGCTGCCTCCCCAACCTGCCTCTGTGCAGTGATTTGAAGTATAAAGAAAAAAAAATCACGTCAGCAAAATGTAACATTATCTCAAGAGTAAACAAGTGTCAGAGTGAGGCTTTATTTTCTGGACATCCAGGCTAATCTGGGAGTACATTCTTTCTAGTTAATTGCAGGTTGCAAATGAATTCTTACTGCAGAGTAGTTTGAATCCAGGGTAAGGACTTTAACCGTTATCTCCCCCCATCCATTATTCTACTCAATATGTCAGAAGGTCTGATCAGGAGGAAACCTTTTCAAGTTCTATTGATGCAGTTTTCAATTGACCACAGTGACCTAGCAACGTAAGCACTAATTGGCATGGACCAACCAACATTTGGCATACTGTTTATATGGGAACACAAATGCAATGTCTTATTATCACCAAGAATGCCATCCCAGATTACCAACAAGTACTGTTTTAACTGTAGCAGTATATAGCAAGAGGTCATATACACATTAATATATGCAGGAAAACGTAGTTTGTTTTAGTTATAGTTAAGACCAAAGCTCTATCACCCACAGGATTTCATCAGTCTTAACCAAAAATTCAAAATCCATTTGAAAACAGATACATTTGAGCAAAATGCTGTATCATTAGCAGGACCAAATAATATAAAGTAGCTAAAAGGTATAATCTGGCTAGTTACATGATCAATATCTTGGGGAAAGTACTGGAAATGCAAGTGTCTAGTGTTGTTGTATAAGCCAGAGTTAACATTTCTCAGGAGCTCCTAGTGGAACGCTACCTAAGCTACTAGGCTAGGATTCAAAGATGCCATGAAAAGCTTCAACTTCCAAAATTAACCTAGCAAGTAAATCAGAAGTTGAAAAGCTGAAATCCTATCTTACAGACAGATTTACTTTCATGTAAATCCATTCATGCAAATTAGATTGCCTGAAACAAAGAACCACCAATGTCTATTTATACCCCAACCTTTATTCCATCATGGAACTCAAGGCAGAATATATGAGATTCTCAGGCAGTCTCCCAGGCAGTTATTGGCCAGACTCAGACCTATTTAACTTCAGCAAGGTTGCTACAACATGTGCCTTCTGAACATGCTCTGGGTCACCTGATACCAACACAGAATTGTGTGAAATTGATAATACTAAGAAAAACCAAGCTTTTGCATTCTTAGTCTCAGACAGCATCTCAGCGGTGGGGGGCAGAAATGTATTTCATCATACAACCTCACAGGTAGTCAGGCCCTATAATAAAGTGAAATATCTGAAATGTGCCAGGCTGTTGTGACATTTGAGAATTATTTCCTCCTTCTAACAAGTGAAACAGTGGATGTATCTTCTACCCCATCTTGATTAAAATTTGATAGGTCTGCCACAGTGAGATAAAATTGTTTCAGGGAGCCAATCGAGTTCATGATATAGCAAGCAGGTGGTCCTTTGAGAATACCTCATTTACATAAATGGTTCTTAGAGGCAGGGGTGGAGGCTTCTCCAAAATGAATGATCTAGTCCTCCTTGACCTGCCATTGTGGTGAGCACATCTTAACTGAAAAGCAGACCAGAATACCGACATAGGTTGCAGACATTAACTGCCCACCGAGATTAACTGGGCAAGTGCCACGGGGTGGGAGAGAAGGCAGCACTCTAGCCTTTTTGTAAAATATTGCAGGAATCTTAAATGTGTAATCTCCTTTTAAAAAAATCTGACCTGCCTTCCCATTTAACTTGGAACAAGAATGACTACAACTAAGTAAACTGCTTGCTTTTGGCCTCAGTTAAATACAGGGGGGCTCAGAAAGGTTTATTTACTCTTGACAGGGGGGAGGGGTGTCATAATGAAAGCATAGCATGTTATGCTGCACTTATGATTTTAACTGATTTAATTTGATAGCAGGACAAAAATTGATGAAAGCACATTAATGAGTATCCTTCATTATAACAATAAAGAGACAAGTCACAATGTTCTTGAACTTTTTTTATAAAAAAATGGCCTACAAAAATAAGGAAAGTAAAGAACTTCAAGTTAAATGATTAATCAGAATTCCCCTCAAATCAGAATTCCCATATACTCTTGGAACTGTGATAGCAAAATTAGAAGGCGATTTACTCAATGTGGTAAAGATCAGAATCCATTACTGGAGAAATACAGTCCATTTTTTTGTTATTGGGTGTTCTCTTATAGCAAGGAACAATACATACAAAGAAAACATATGCTCAATTTGGCAACTGTTTTATCTGTATTATCTTATTTTGCTCTACAGATATAACAGAATTATTCACAGATACACTTTCCAAACCCCAGGATATCTGGTTTTAAGGGCATACAATCAGCTTCTCAATGAAGGGACACACATATAAAACATCCCTTATTATCAAACCATGTCACATTCTCTCTGTTCCATGGTACTTATTGGACTGCAGATTCCTTAATCCTCCTCAGAGTCCCTCCTGCATTTAATTCAGTTCAGTCTTAAGTAGTTAAAGAAACTGTTTTCAGTGGCAACTAATAACTACTGACCTACAGTGACACTGGCCTACAATAGACTTGTCAGGCCTGAAAAAGCTGTACCAAAGAAGCTGATTAGGACTTCAAGAGGTTTGTAGCAAGAATCAATAGCTGGTCTGTACTAATGCTGTGGTTCCTGCACAGTGATGATAAAAGTGGACCACCATTAGTTATGCCTCATTAAGCTCCACGACTCTCCTAAAAAGAAATTTGTTTAGCCTGTCCAAAACCTAATGCAGTTTTAAGCTGCCTGTGTTGAAATTCATAGTGCTTCAAAGAGAGAGAGGCCAAAGGACCAAGAATGCTACAGCAGAAGCATCAACAGCAAAGTTAATTTTGAAGTTTCTGATTATTAAAGGAAAGGTCTTACAGAAACCATCCAAAGATGGGTTTAGAGAGATATTTAGAGAGATAAATGAAGTTTCTTTATAACAAAAATAAGTTATAGAAATTCTAGGAGTTGGTTTCCATTATGATACTAACATATGTAATTAAAAGGAAATTTTTAACGAATACCTGTCAAATCTTTGTGGTGGGTGCTGAAAGAGAGGTGTAGGACCTTGCCATGAGTCTTGGGGACCAACATCTGTGAAATAAAAGCAAAATAAAATATAAACACAGTCGTAACATATTACAGTGAACCACAAATAGGTGTATTTTAAGACTTCTTTAACTCCAGTAATATTATTAAAACCTCAGGTGGCCTTCTGTGAAATGGAGAAATGTGAGATAACTTCCAACTGCAAAACAAAAACAGGCACTCATTCTTAGAAAGACCACTTTAATATATTATCTTTTTAAACCCCTCCCTCCCAAAGCCCAACAACTGCAGCCCCATCAATTAAAATTCGCCCCCATGAAAATAAACCAAATAATCAATTGATTGGCAATCTCATTCTTGTTTACTCAGAAGATACCAAGAAAGGCCAACTTCCAGGCATGTTTGTTACCCATCACCAAGCTTTCCAGATGAGGCGGCTATAAATCTGAAAAGCTAATACTTTTATTATAATCTGTATTAGAAAGCTACACACTAGATGAACTGTGGCTAAGGACACCAGGAATTGCAACCATCTGATGCTACTAAAAGACCACCCACTTACATATTTTCTTAGCTCAAAAGTACAACATACTACAAAGATGCACCAGCAACAACATCATTTAACAAGCCATGCAATTAAATGGCTTCTGTTCTTTTAAATAAATGGACCAGTATACAGAATGAAAGAAATATCTAATCAATAGATCCCTGGTGAGTTCAAAACACTTACATCATTTATCAATCAAAAGCTTCAGTTTCAGTGACATCTTTGATTATCCTCAATGATGTTTAAGTGCAACCTAATTATAACAGGTGGATTCAGAATTTGTCCAATGGATTTACTATGACAGGACAGTAATGTCCCTGTTAATGTGTTAATATGCAAGAACACCAGGGCTTAGCAATAATTTACTGGAATGCCTTTGTGAATGAGAGCGTTAAAAAGGGGATGGCTGGAAGGAAGCCTGAGCCCCTCTCTGTGCACATTCAGACTGGATGGCTTATACTTTAATGGTCTGACCTGAACAAAAACCTTTCATCGTAGCACTTGAATGAACTGTGTACAGTGCAGGCATATCGGATTGACACCAATGTAACTTTGCTGGTGGAGATCCAGCCTAATTTTCAACACTGGCAATTCCTGCTCTGGCTGCTATTTGAGCAGAGTAATTCATGCAGGCCAATGAACAAAGCTTTTTGCACTATGTTCCTAACTGGTCAGACTAAATTAGGGACATCCCTATAGCAACCTCAACATATAAATACATTTGTGGCCAGGATTTGAAGCCCTTAAGGTTTGAGGTTCCTTATGCACTAACTAGGTAAGATAGCACCATCATAAATTAATGAAACTAAGATAGTACAAATCTTGGATTTACTTTAGGAAGCAACTGCTATTGTAATGGTAGTTTAATCTTAAAAAATTCAAATATACAGTCCCTTCCCCATCCAAAAGCATTGTACGTATTAAATTCAAGTCCATGTCAAGACTTCTTAAATTATCTTAATACTGAACAGTCAGCCTGTTCTGAGAAACATACAACTTAAATGGTTTATAAAGGATCTGGCAACCTTTCCTATACAAAACTATTTCACATATCTTTATTACATTTCTGGAAAACTAGCAAAAAGCATACTACATGGGCAGGGGCCCAGCTCATTTCATCTCCTATTCCGATGGGCAGAGCTGGGATGATATTTTTGAAGGGTCAAGGGAGAAGCAGCATTCTAGCCCCTCTCCATTCCATTATCCTCCACTACTTCTGCCTCACCCACAAAATGAGGAAAAAACTCAGGATTTCAAAAAGAATAACATAGAAGTGAAGTGCTAAATGAGAGTAAATAATAATCTGGATGCATTCTGATATCTGCTTTCATAATTGTTAAGAGCAGTTAGCTCAAAATCTACTGGTTTGGACACGTTTCTAACAGTACTGGCTCTGTTATCCAAATATCTGTATAAACAGTAGAATTCCACACAAAGAGACAACATTGAAAATAGTTCTTCTGACGCAGCACACACCTAAATAACAGAAAGAGTTGCAATGCCAAGTTTCTACCTTTCGTCATGGCAATGTAAGAAAATAGGTAAGTGAGGAAACATAAAAACAAGAGATTGACATTTCAAAAAGGTACAGAAAATGAGAGGAGAAATGTCAGTTAATATTTCATTGGTCTTGAAAATGCAAGCAATTCCTAGAACCGATGCAACGATTTAAGCTGCTCTCTCCAGTAGCAACTGAAGTGATAACTTATGTAATCAGCATGGCAATCAAAGCCAAGACTTCATGTTTACTGATTGAAAAATGCTCCCCCTTTTTTTCTTTTTGATTAGTGGAAAGTCAGCTAATTGACAAGTTTATTGACTGAAATGAAAATAATAAAATCAGACACTCTGACAGCAAAATCCAAGCCTGTATTCGCATAGTGCTAGCAGACTCCACTTGACTCCTGCAAGCTATCAGCACACAATTATTCATCAGCTGAAAATTGGCACATCAATGTGAAATCAGGGAACACTACTAACCTCCACAGCTAGCTCTAAGAGAGCTTAGATTGGATTGACTGTATTACCCTGCTATACTCTAATTTTCATTTACAAAAAGATGTCCTGGAAAATAAAAAGCTTAGTATGCTAGGTTCACAAGTTAATGTTCTTAGAATATGGTGAGATTTAAGGAAACAAAAGTGAAGTGGATTTGAATAATTTTATCACACAGATGGAGTAAGATCTTGACGAATCAATATATTGACAAATATCTTCACCCTTATTTCTCAGACCAACACTCCTACCAAACGCAATGATACATGAACACATAAGGATACTTATACAATTGCTAACCAACCACATTGCTAGAAATCCTGAGTCCTGGCAGACCTACTAGTATGCAAAACTAGGGTTTCGTGGTGGTCAGGAGCAGGCCACAGAATTGAGTGATTTCTCCTCACCTCCCTTTAAGCAGGGCCTTTCTGAGGTATATCGGACTGTTGCTGACCATGGCTGTGGAAGGTCAGAAGCTCACATTCTGAAATCATCTTCAAAACTGGGCATAAATACAAGACCATAAGCACTGGACAAAATCTCCCCTTTCTTTTCCTCCACTACCAGTCAGATGGTTTTAGTCGTTTTCTATTTTTTACTGAGGTTTGATATCATTACAATATCATTCAAAAACATTTTTCCTGCAATGCAGAAGTGAATTTATATTTCTTAAATTTCCTACATAAATTAAGGGACCTGTCTTGATATTTTTAAAAACTACCTAAATAGAGCAACCAAACTCAAACCCCTAGACATTTTTTTGTATTATCCCAAGTTTTACATGAGTAAGAAAAGGCATTTATAATGCTTTAGACCAGGCATAGGCAACCTCGGCCCTCCAGATGTTTTGGAACTAGAATCATAGAGTTGGAAGAGACCACAAGGGCCATCCATTCCAACCCCCTGCCAAGCAGGAAACACCATCAAAGCATTCCTGACAGATGGCTGTCAAGCCTCAGCTTAAAGACCTCCAAAGAAGGAGACTCCACCACACTCCTTGGCAGCAAATTCCACTGTCAAACAGCTCTTACTGTCAGGAAGTCCTTCCTAATGTTTAGATGGAATCTTCTTTCTTGTAGTTTGAATCCATTGCTCCGTGTCCGCTTCTCTGGAGCTGCAGAAAACAACCTTTCTCCCTCCTCTATATGGCATCCTTTAATATATTTGAACATGACTATCATATCACCCCTTAACCTTTTCTTCTCCAGGCTAAACATTCCCAGCTCCCTAAGCCGTTCCTCATAAGGCATCGTTTCCAGGCCTTTGACCATTTTGGTTGCCCTCTTCTGGACACGTTTCAGCTTGTCAGTATCCTTCTTGAACTGTGGTGCCCAGAACTGGACACAGTACACCAGGTGAGGTCTAATACAGTGGTACTATTACTTCCCTTGATCTAGATCAGGCATCCCCAAACTGCAGCCCTCCAGATGTTTTGGCCTACAACTCCCATGACAGGACTAGTGGTCAGGGATGGTGGGGATTGTAGTCCAAAACATCTGGAGGGCCGAAGTTTGGGGGTGCCTGATCTAGATGCTATACTCCTATTGATGCAGCCCAGAATTGCATTGGCTTTTTTAGCTGCTATATCACACTGTTGACTCATGTCAAGTTTGTGGTCTACCAAGACTCCTAGATCCTTTTCACATGTACTGCTCTCAAGCCAGGTGTCACCCATCCTGTATTTGTGCCTTTCATTTTTTTTTGCCCAAGTGTAGTACTTTACATTTCTCCCTGTTAAAATTCATCTTGTTTGCTTTGGCCCAGTTGTCTAATCTGTTAAGGCCATTTTGAAGTGTGATCCTGTCCTCTGGGGAATTAGCCACCCCTCCCAATTTGGTGTCATCTGCAAACTTGCTCAGGATGCCCTCAAGCCCATCATCCAAGTCATTGATAAAGATGTTGAATAAGACTGGGCCCAAGTCAGAACCCTGTGGCACCCCACTAGTCACTACTCTCCAGGATGAAGAGGAGCCATTGATGAGCACCCTTTGGGTTCGGTCAGTCAGCCAGTTACAAATCCACTGAATGGTAGCATTGTCTAGCCCACATTTTACCAGCTTCTTTACAAGAATATCATGGGGCACTACAACTCCCATCATCCCTAGCTAACAGGACCAGTGGTCAGGGATGATGGGAACTGTCGTCCCAAAACATCTGGAGGGTCGAGGTTGCCTATGCCTGCTTTAGACACCCTATAACAGCACTCTAAAGTAGGCTTGTATGGCTACCATCCTTGCTTTACAGAGGGGATGGCCTGAGTCAGGGAGAGAGAGTGGTTCCTAAGGCTGTAAGTGTGTTTGTTCTTCTTATAAAATCTGTACTGAGGAATTCCTGGATCATCCTCTTAGCCACTCACTACACCAGTTCTCAACTTGTACTGTGAGGACACATTCAAACAATGATAAAAAGATGTATGATTGTGAAGGCCCAGCAACAATCATGTAGGATTGTGAAGTTTCAGTAACAGAAAGGTTAACTTAAACATAAGTACTAGATGGCAATAGCAAACAAAGTATCATATGCTTCCAGTATCAACTGGTCAAATGATTAAATAGAACCTTGAGTTCCATGATGGAAGAAAGGTGGAAATAAATATACTAAAAAAAATAGAAAGGGGGAAAAAACTTACTTGAAAGCAATTTTGGAATCTGTTGTGGTCTTCCCAGCAGTGGTCTGTAAGTATTTCCCTGATTGTAAGCTCCTGGGGGAGCAATATTGCTGTAAACTCCACTTCCAGAATGTCCTCTGTTTCTTGACATTGCATGACTGTAATACGGAAGGGAAGAGGAATGAAGGTATCCATGGAAAGAAGTCATAGTTCAGTTACACACATGGCAACAGTGTTACATTTCACACCTGAACAAAGGTAAATTCCTTCAACTCTAGGCAAGGCGAGACATTAATAGGTTGGCAAATCTTCTATGATTGACGCTAGGCACATCCACCGCTGGAGAAAGCAAGAGTTGTGTGACCAGGGCATCTGTACATACACTGACTGATTTCTTCAATTTTTTCTTCTCCAGAAACAGTCGGAAAGAGCACTTAAGTTAGGTGCAGGTAAAAAAGGTAAAGGTAAAGGACCCCTGGACGGTTAAGTCCAGTCAAAGGTGACTATGGGGTGTGGCACTCATCTCACTTTCAGACCGAGGGAGCTGGCCTTTGTCCATAGACAGCTTTCTAGGTCATGTGGCCAGCAGGATTAAACCGCTTCTGGCGCAACAGGACACTGTGATGGAAGCCAGAGTGCATGGAAACGGCATTTACCTTCCTGCTGCACTTGCACTGGTGAGCTTTCCAACTGCTAGGTTGGCAGAAGCTGAGACAGAGCAATGGGAGCTCACCACTGTCAAGCAGAATGCACATAACAATAGCCCAGTAGCATTAACATCTGAAACAGTTCTCACTCTCTCTTCCGTTGGCCCAATTTATGGAAAAACAGAATTGTAACGTTTTAAAAAGTGGTGTCTCTTAGGTGATTTATTCAATTATGATCACAACTGGACAATTGAACCAGATTCCTCAGAAAGCTGGGGACTTTTCTCCCCTTGGCTTCTCATAACAGTGCAGATCAGGGATTGTTTTGGGCTGCTCAGACATCAGGCGCTGTGGTTCTAAAGTTTAGTAGGCATTAAAAAGTTCCCTAGTCACTTGACATGGAAGGACACAATTTGTTCCAAGCTAATACAAATATGAACAGTCTTTCAGAAGTTCACAGAACTTCCCCATCTGGAAACAAGACATTTAATTGCTGTTGTTAGCAATTCCCTTAATCTAATTAAAATAAGAAGAATGTTGCATTTAACCTTAATCTACTGAACACTTAATATATACCTGGTTCAGTTTATTATTGTTATTGTTTATGAAATTTGTATGTTGCCCTTCATCTGTAGATCTCAGAGCAGTTCACAACACAAAATACGAGGTAAAAAATACAAAATACATACAGGTAATAAAAACAAAAAGAACAAACCAATAACCCTCCCTTCCCTCCACCACAAACATGTTTAAAAGGGTATCAGATGTTAATCAGCCAAAGGCCTGATTGAAAAGGAATGTTTTCACCTGGTGTCTAAAAGTGTATAATGAAGGCGCCAGGCAAATTTCCCTGGGGAGAGCATTCTACAAAACAGGGAGCCCACTGCAGAAAAAGCTTGTTTCCACCCTCCAGGAGGAAGGCACAAAAAGAAGGGCCTCAGGTGATGATTTCAGAGTCTGGGTCACTTCATACGGAGAAAAGCGGTCCTTGAGGTACTGCGGTCCTGAGCTGTTTAAGGCTTTATAGGACAAAACTAGCACTTTGAATTGGGCCTGGAGACTGATTGATAACCAGTGCAGACAGGCCAGGGTCAGTGTAATATGCACAAAGCATCTTGCCCTGGTGAGCAGCTTGGCCACTAGCTGCACCATCTGAAGTTTCCAAACTGTCTTCAGAGGCAGCCCTACGTATAATGCCCTGCAGTAATCTAACTTAGAGGTTACCAGAGTACAGACAACAGTAGCTGGGCTATCCCTGTCCAGATAGGGGCGAAGCTGGGCCACCAGCCAAAGCTGATGGAAGGCATACTTCACCAGAGGCCACCTGAGCCTCAAGCAACAGCAAAGGATCCAGAGGAGTGTAACCCCATCAAGAGCAGGCCACCTGCCAGCCATCTGGTCTGAGGAACTGCCCACTCACAGGGCCTCAGTTGTATCTGCATTGAGCTTCAGTTTGTTGGCTCTCAGCCAGTTCACAACTGAAGCAAGACAGCAGTCTAGCTGTGTGTCATCAGCATAATGGTGAAAGCGTACTCCAAACCTCCAGATAACCCCACTCAGCAATTTCAAGTAATGTTAAATAGCATAGGGATAGTGATGTTAAATTCTCAAGAATCGTCTTTTGGAGAATATTCTCGATTAATGAAAATATTAGAGAATTTTCATTTAAAATAGGAGAATATTCATTTTAATGCATTGAAAATGATATAATTAGTTAATATACATGTTTATTCACAGGTAAACTTGTTCAGATGGCAACCAAAAACTGTACAGATACTTTTATTCAATGGGGTAATGCAGTGAATTCACATTCTTTGATTTGGTAAAGGGAACTGACAATCAGAGGACTGCAGAAAACCAGTTACTGGCACTAAATAAAAATACAGAAACGTCAACTGTTAAATCAAGGCCACCTCACATGCTGTTTCACATAATTGTATAGGCCTAGGTACTTTAAGTGTATAAAGCATTAAAGCTACTTTCTGGGGGGGGGAAATCACACTGTATGGCCAAGGGTATAGAATTGCTACGAATAAGGTCACACCAAAATAGAAAAAAAGGCTATTACATATAGTTTGAAACACATATGAATTCTAATGTTCATCAAATTAAATGAATAGCATTTTTAAAACAAAAAAAAATGTTTTCTGTAGTTCACATTTCAGAACTGCCAATGGTGAATGACACAATGCCCAGTAATGTAACTGGATTAAAAAAAAACATTATTCATTACAGTACTTAAACTGGCAATATCACAGCTTGCCTTATTATTTACTAGATTTTTTAAAATGTGGGTTGTAAAACTGGTTCTTACATTAGAATTTACAGTTTGTGGAGAATATTCTCCGGAGAATTTTCTAGAAGAGAATTTTCTCACCTCACATCACTAATAGGGGATAAAATTGAACCCTGCGGAACCCTACACTGAAGGCTTCAAGGGGCCAAAGAAACTACCATCCAAGTAGGATTGGAACCACACCAAAGTGGTGCCACCCACCCTTAACTCAGACAGCCACTCCAGAAGGATACCATGACCGATGGTACTGAAAGCTGTTGAGAGGTCGAGGAGAATTAACAGGGACACATTTCCCCTGTCTCTCATCTGACAGATGTCAGCATACAGAACAACCAAATCAGTTTCTGTGCCAAAACCAGGGAGGGTTTATTGGGTGGTTTCAGTTCCAGTTCCATGTCTCCCTTGCTTAAAATTGAGTGCATAAATCTATATGAACAAAGAACATTAGATGAACAATAGTTAAATCAGTTGCCTACCCCAAAGTTCTGAATGATGACTGGTCCAAGTGAACCTGCCTCCTGTCGCGGTTAAAGCCAAGCTGTGGCCTCCAAGGTCTGCCATCCTTGTTAGTTTTCTCCCAGTCACCTGGCTTCAGAACTGGTGGAGGCTTTCTAAATAATAAGACAAGGAAGTTTAATCTAATAGGCACTAGAGACACAGAATTGGAAGACTTGAAGGCCATCAAGTTCAATTCTCTGAAACGAAGACATAGGACCACCCACAAAATCGATCTCACCCATTCTACAGCGCTGCAAGTGGTTCAGAAGAACTGGTATGGGTAAACAGAAGAATTACTTACTTTGCTCCAGATAACACCTCTGCCTTAAAAATAAAGTCTTCTTGGAATTGTGGGTCTTTAAAGTTGATACTAAGAATGAAAATATTTGAAACAATTATGAAGAATTAACACATTGCATGTTATGTGACATCAAAGTTGGTAACTTATTTGCTCTCTTAAGAATACAGCAAGGATCAGTAGAGAGCAACTCAGGCCCAAGGATGAAAAGAGAGCTCACCAGGCCTCTTGATTTGATCTGTTTTGAAATGGCCACAGTCACTTGTCACTCACCTAGTATCACAGGATGTCATGGGCAGGGCAGGAAAAGCCACTTATGGGGCGCTCTGGATTGTTCCTTTGCAACCCAGAGTTGCATTCAGTCATTTACACCTGGCACTGAATACAAGATCCACAGCTTTAAGGCAGGATGGGTTCCACTTGAGAGCTCAGATTCTGCCCATCCGCTACATGACTTGCATTCAGTGCCAACTGTAAACTGGGGCTGTACAGGAGCAATTCTGTGTACACTCTAAGCCAGGCTCCCTGAACCTGGTACCCACCCCTCCTGATGCTTTGGATTACAATTCTCATCATCCCTGACCACTAGTCATACTGACTGGGGCTGATGAGAGTTGGAGTCCAACAACATTTGGTTGAGGAAGGCTTAAATTTGGTGCCAAATGCAACCAGCACATCTTGGGGGCAGGATCAGTTCCACATGACATCATAATGGCCTGTCAAATGTGGTCTGTGAAAAGCTGGTCACGGCGGTATTTGATAAGGCTAATCATGTGGTCCCCCAACACTTGTGTAGGCATAATTCTCTCTTTTTCATCCCTAATCAGGTGCATTTATTCATACACTGTGCGGATGACTCAGAAAAAGGAGTTTATTAAGACAGAGACCCTCACTATTGCTAAGATGACAGCTGGGAGGAGTCAGTAGATCCCTCTGCAATAAGGAAAGGGAAAACTGCAGTCATATTCATAATCTGAATACAGTTTAGAATAAAAAAATTGATCCATCATTCTAAGAAAGGGCTCGTATTTTCCAAGATTTAGCAGCTTAGTTGCCTTCAAGCCCATATAAGCAAGAGCCTAGGAAATGTCTAACTTCATTAGTTTAGTTTCCTCTCCCTTTCATATATTCCATTAGTCTCAAGAGGAACTGGTGAACACCTCAACTATTGAGGACTTCACACCATGACCTAGAAGAAGTCATTTGGGTAACTTCATCCATACGCATTTTACCTTATTGCAGAATTCTGTGTCAGGTCACGCAGCATGGGCACAGGAGAGTGCAATGTCCTAATGGATATGGAAAAATGGAACAACTATTCATTTAGAAGAAAAACTCTCTTGACTGTAGAGAAAAATGGAAAATGTATCTGATGTAAGCAGGCAATGGTCACTAAATGACTTTTAACTAACTGAAGGGATCATATTATTGACAAGAGAGCTGCACAAGTATTCTGGATGCTAAATATTTCTAAGACAAAAACCTCAAATAACAAGACTTGAAATGCAAGACTAAAAGAAGCTAAGGCAATTTGCTTTAATCCAGCTAATGGTAAAGAAATGGGAAGGGCAGCATATTAACATTTCAAAATGACCACACGTAATATGTCATCAAACAGTACAGAAAGCTGAATAATCAATACTGCACTAATAGAATACAATATAGCAGAATTTAATCAAAATTGATTGTCCATTTTCAAAACCAAACACATTTTAAGTTTTGCCATGCTTACATCAGCTTTTGATCTTCATTGTGAAAGAGGTAAATAAACTACAAACTAATTTTATTCCGTCTGAAGAACAATGAACAAAGAAGGATTCTTAATCAGCAAATAAATCCTGCTGTAAGTTATACTTACTCATCAGGAAGAACTGGATTGTCATTCCTGGCTAATTCTCCTTGAATACCATGACACAGTTCAGGGGGCATGCCTACTGCCTATTGGGGAATAATAAAATCCTGATCAGATGAGCCAGACAAGAATGAATTAAATGTAATATCCATTAGAACAAATTTAACACACCTCTTTTTCACCACACTTGTACTGTTCGAGAATGAAGTCATGAAGTTGATGCTGTTTCCCAACAAAGAGAACATCACCACCAAGACTATTTCTTCTGACTGAAGAAAGAAGGGGGTGATAATTCTTCATTAAGAGCAACCTAATTAAAGAGTAATACTTACAAAACAGGCTCATGTTGCTTACTACCAGCACCACAAACTAAAAAAGTCCTCTCTAGATTTATCATTTATTTGACATTGCACAAGGATGTTTGTTTTGATGAGCATCCAAGTTTACTCTGAGGAATGGGGAAGAGGAGAGCATCCATTTGTCTTATACTAGTGCTTAATGTAACTGAACAACCTTCCATTGCTTTATCAGTGTACTAGTGTGGAACCACAATGAATGCAGGTTTTATATTAGGAAAAAGTAGCATTGCACAAAAGTACCACTGCCAAAAGCCTTGGTACTTAGAAAGATTATTTTATCCTGTAACTCTTACTTTCTTCAGGGGTGAGGTCAGGATACACCTCTGCTAGAGCAGCTCTCAGACGGCGTTCGTCAACAAAAGGCAGCAGTGCAACTCCTACAGAAAACAACTGATTAGCGTTCATATTTTCTTTTTAATAGTACAAATCGGAAGGGTACAAAATAGAACAAAAGGGTAGAAGAAACTTTGGCAAGATCAAGCCAAATTGTCCCAAATCATTAAAAAGGGGATTGAGGTTTTTTCTAACTTTTGAACTTCGTAGTTATTAAAATCTCTATCCACTCCCCTCACAAATAATAGAATATTTTCTATTAAGTGGACATTGTTGTAGTGTGACTAGAGAAGCACACATTTCCTTAACTAAGCATTTTCAGTTACGCAACCGGAAGCATACACTCTTGATCTACAAAGTTAACAATTATACTTAAAGTAATATTATAACTTGAAATATACTAGAACTATGGGATTATTTTTGAGTTTCAGTGCAAGTGTCTCTGTATATTTCCCTTTTAAAGTACATATTCCTTATGGGCACAGTCACATTTCCACTCTCTTTAGTCAACGGAAATAAAATTGCTGCAAAAGTATAAAGCACAACCTAGTCAATAAACACACTCTTTAAAATGAAGAATAGAAGATTTAAAATTGATTAACTTTGGTTAGACTGTACCAATGAACTGTGTCAAAGTATACATGAAAATATATAATTTTTCTTCAGTTCATCATGGTATTAGCTTTCAGTTTTTTGTTAGTTCAGAACAGTGAAGTTCTACATTCCAAGTTATAAAGGTTCTCAGAATCCTAATAAAATTACTGAAGAATGCAAGACCCCAAAATTTTCAAGTATTTCTATCTGGTTTTCTGTTATAAAAGTAACTCAACCCAGCTAAATAATTAAAATACCCCAAAACAAAACCTGCTACATGAATAATGAATGGTACTTTAGTTAATTTCAAGCCAAAATAATGTTATCTGATAACAGACACATAAATCATTTTGGCAAGTGGTTGCAAACATGACTAACAGAATAAATTATTTCTTGTTTTGTTCAAATGACTTCAAAGACATATTGATGAACAAGTATTAATTTCGTGATCTTAAATATTACCTTGCCAAGCATATTTCTTTCCATTCAAATCAATAGCAAAGTCTTCGGGGTAAAAATCAATTATACTCGATTCCTGTTTTAAACAAGATCATTACAGTGATTCAGAGATTTGTACAGTAACAGATGAAGAATCAGATTAATCTTGTACACTTGCTTAGAGATCCTATTTAGTTATTATTGCATTTACATTCCACCTTTTCTCCAAGGAGTGCAAGGTGCTACACACAGTCCATCCTTGTTTAATCCCAACAACCCTGTGAGATAAATTAGGTTGAGAGGCAGTTCTTAAACCAAAGCGTTCTTAAACCAAGGCACGCTTTCCCATAGAAAGTAATGGAAAATGGATTAACCCGTTCCAGACAATGAAAAGCAACCCCTAAAACAGCAATTTCACATGAATTTTATTATCTAACGAGGCCATTGATCCATAAAATGAAAGCAATAATCAATGTATTGTACTATAAAATAAATAAATAAAAATTCAAGCTCTGGTGCAATAACCACTTCTAAAGTTTGAAATTTCAAACTGCAAGTTCTGGACATTTTCTAAATGTTAACACTTCAGACAGTAACCTTAATCTCTTTTGCCAGTTGTAGTTCTCATTGCTTATCTTGGGTACATGCTCCACAATGTGGCTTGACCAGAATTGGGACCAGCTGGAGGGGCCATTTGAGATCATCCTATCTCCCAGCTGTTGTTGGACTACAACTCCCATCATCCCTAGCTGGCAGGACCAGTGGTTAGGGATGATGGGAGTTGTAGTACAACAGCTGGAGACCCCAGTTTGAGAAACACTGTCCTAGCTCTAACTGTTCCTCAGTTCATTACAGCTAGCAAAGAACAAATTGGGCTCCAACTGGAAGAGGTGTACCCTAACTTCAAGTCAGTATGGTTTTCCAAGTTTCTGTCTCCAGTAAACAGAGTTAAGCAGGCACATTATTCCAACAGATACTGAAGCTATTACCGTAACAGAATATCAAAACAAACATTTAAATTTTGAATAGATGAAAAGGTTAATAAACAAAAGCAAAATTCTTACTGGATCAGTCATAAGATTCCGCCAAGTTGGTGGGAGAAAGTTACCACTAGCTGCAGGAAAGACTCCCATAAGTTGTTCAAGAGGTCTGAACTGCCAAAACAGAAGTCAACAGCAATTACTACTTTGCTCACCCCATAACAATATTAGTGACTTCCAATTAATTATTATAAAGATGAACAGTAATCTTACCGGTTTGGTTCCTTTTTCAAAGTCTGAGGGCATATCTGCAATTCCTTCAAAATCTGAAGCAAATGGCGCATAATGGAATGGATAATACCATTTCCAGGAGGCACACCCCTAGTTTGCAAAATGTAAGAAGAAACCAAATCACAGCTAGAAGACCCAGTAACTCTTCTGTAGGGAGGCAGGCAAGACTGAAAGCCCTCTGGTGACTAATTCAGATTAATTTCTAAAGCAACATACATATTTGCCAACTTAAGATATGGGACCAATGGTATAAAAATTCAAAAAATGAAACAGTGACCCCAAATCTCTTTTCCAGTGGCAATGTTGTTTTACATTACTACTAACTCAGTTGCCATTGCTTCACATAGTGAAAACTTCTTCAATATACTGCAAAGATGGCATAGCAAACTTATTCACTGAAAAAGAAATCAAGTGATCGTAACATCTACAATACAATTCACCAACAGTCAGCAGCATTGGGCAGAACATTTTCCATAACAAAAACATTTCAGTTTCTATAAAAGCATTGCTTCTCAAAATTTGCTTTTAATAATGGGTACCATATCAATTAAACTCAACAGCTTCAAAATTCAAATTATCATTTTTCAGGAGTGTGTCAAGGAAGCACATGCCTATACAATTATGTCTACATGCCTAAAGCACAATTGTATCTTGTGTGGGGGTTATGTTCCAGAAATGACAAAACTACATATACCCAAAACACCCTTGTGCCAACACCCTTACCTTCCAAGCAATGCAGAGAGCCTTTATGTTCTCTGCCTTAGCCTCTGGAAAGCTCTCACAGGGCTGTCTGAGTTCCTGCAAGAGCCTCCCTGAGCCTGTAAGCAAGACAGAGAGCTTAAAAGCTATTTCTGCACCAGGAAAGCCTGTGCAAAAGCAGCTTTTAAACTCTTTGCTTTGTGTGCAATTAATTTGTGGGATTTCAACTAGCTTGCTTTCAACTGTGCATATGATGCAATCATTTTGTGTATGTACACACAGAGGTCTTTGCTGCCCAGTTGAGAAAACCAGATCCAGCATGTGGCCTGTCAAATGCCTTGGGCCAATGACATAGAATTGTAGAGTCTGAAGGGTCATGTAGTCCAACCGCCTGCAATGCAGGAATCTCAACTAAATTATCCATGATAGATGGTCACTCAACCTCTGCTTAAAAACCTTCAAGGAAGGAGAGTCCATCATCTCTCATGTGAGTCTGTTCCACTGTCAAACAGCTCTTACTATACAGGTTCTTCCTTATGTTTCGCCAGCCTCTCCTTTCTTGTAACATGAAGAAATTGATTTGAGTCCTAGCCTCTGAAGCAGGAGAAAACAAGTTTGTTTTCTGTAACAGCCCTCAATATATTTGAAGAAGGCTATTATATCTTCCCTCTATCTCTTTTCCAGGCTAAACATACCTAACTCCCCCAACCATTCCCCATAAGACTTGGTTTCTAGACTTCTGATCTTCTTGGTTGCCCTCCTCTGTGCACATTCTAGCTTGTCAATATCCTTCTTAACCTGTGGTGCCCAGAACTGGGCACAGTATTCCAGGTTTGGTCTGACCAGGGTTTAATTGAGCAGGACTCTGACTTCCTTTGATTGGGACACCAGACTTCTATTGATGAAGCCTAGATTAGCATTAGCTTTATTTGCTGCTGCATCACACTGCAGTCCAGGTTGTGGTTTTGAATAAGATCCTCCAGCTACAGGAATGGCATACAAAAGATGAACAAGTGAAATCTGTAATGATTGATTGGGTGAAAGATGTGGGACATAATATCATGATGGAGGATTGGGAAAGGTTGTGGAAGAAGAATATGAAGTTTACTGCATGTAATGTTTTAAGAGAAAATATGATGAAAATGTTGTATAGATGGTATCTAACACCAGTAAAACTAGCTAAGATATATCACAGACAAGATAATAAATGTTGGAAATGTAAGAAAGTAGAAGGAACCTTTTACCATATGTGGTGGACTTGCCCCCAAGGAAAGGACTTCTGGGATAAGATGTATAATGAAATGAAAAAAGTGTTGAAAAACACTTTTGTTAAAAAAAAACCAGAAGCCTTTTTACTTGTAGTAGTCAGAGGAAATTCCTAAAAAAGATACTACATTTTTTCTGTATGCCACAACAGCAGCAAGAATTTTATTAGCTAAAAATTGGAAGAGAGAAGATCTACCAACAGTGGATGAATGGCAAATGAAGATGATTGAATTTATGGAACTGGCCGAGCTGACCCGAGACTCCATGATCAGGGAGAAGAGTCGGTGGAAGAAGATTGGAAGAAATGTAAAGGTTATATAAGAAATAATTGCTATATTGGAAATGTTTAATATAGATTTGGAAGTATATAGAGGTTGTAGAGGAAAGATAGGTTAAGATATTATAGTATACTAGAATTTAGATATAAGTGTTAATTAAGAAATGAAATGATTGTTAATATAAAATAAGGCGATCGGAAATATATAGAAATTACTAAGGAGGAGATACAAGGAAACACAGTGGGGGGGGATATAAGGAAGTCAAAAGTGTTAAGACATAAGAATGATGAATATGAATTCTTTTTTTCTTTTTTTCCTTTTTCAATATTCTGTACCTTTGTGTGTTATGTTTTTGTATTATTTGTATTTTTGTGTTTTATGTTTTTGTAATGTTTATTTCTTCAGTTCTATAAAATGAATAATTTTTTTTTTTAAAAAAAAAGATCCTCCAGCTACAGTAAGGAGACTCTAGCAAAGATAGAAGAGGTAGAAGTCACCTAAAGAGCAAGAACAGCTGGATTATAGGTTCTAGATAAATCCAGGCTGAGTGCATTTCTGCTGAATCCTTCAGTCAGTAAACAGTTCAGACTTTTCAAGCTCACAGAATCCTGACTCATTGACTGTAGCACTTATAGCTGACAATAGTTTGCTTCCCAACAATCCTAATGCACTTTTGTTTTTTGCAGCTAGTTTGCCATAAGACTATTTTGTTGTCAGAGCCATTGTCGAGCAGAAGGCAAAAGCCAGACAGAAAACTAACAGAGGCAAAAAGGCTTTATTTATAGTGGAATAAAAAACACTACAGAAAGACAGCTGTGATAAGCCAAAAAAAGAAAAAGATGGGTAGGAACATTTTTTAAGAAGAGGAGATGCAGACCAAAAACAGAGGCCTGAGCTAAGAATGATGGGGAGAGGAACCCAACTTCTATGCTGGAAAGGGTAGAAATGAACTGAGGAGCCACCAGCAGGAGAAATGATAAAGAAAAAAAATCTAGACCACATCCTTGCTTTCTGGGTGGCTGGAAAAGGCACACCCACAGTGGATGCCTCCCACACCAAACAAGAGGCAAGGTTGTGCAGGGAAGCAGGAGCATATGAACCTCAGAAGAGGTTCAGCTCATTTATATTGTGTTAAACCATGGTTTAAAGGGATGTCCCCATGAAATCATAGAACACATTCATTTTATATTAAAGAAGTTTGAAGTTACAAAAAACAATGGCATCAGATGTGATTTGAGAAATCATACAGACAAAAGTAACACTAAGTGCTAATTCAAAGCAAACACCAAAAACGTCCAAATCACATGCCTGGATCTAAACCAAATCTACTACCCCAACATAACCCTATGGCAGAGAGAGAGAAGGCCATGGCGTGAGGGCATCTTATTTAAATGTGATTAATGTCTTTACAAGAACTACCCTTCGTTATCTATTGTTAAACATTTCTTCAGACTCCAATTGAATGAAACATTTCTGACCATTACACACACACAACAGCAGTGCATTATAATTGCCCCAAATCTCAATCTAAACTTTTCAATATGCTTCTGTAGAAAGATAACATAATTGCACTCCGGACTGATCACTCATAATATCAGGTTTTTACCAAAATAAAGTTGCTGTAAAACGTCATTGCAACATTACGATTTGCTTTATTAAGCTTTAAAGAGCTCAATATAACTAACAGAATTAAACATTATAATAGTTTTTTTTAAAAAACAACAACAGATGGCTACTAAAATCAATTTCATGAAGACAGCTTCAAGTAAGTAATGAAAATGTCACAGGTTCTCCTCTGTGTCTAAATATCCAGATTTACAATGAAAACCTACTCTGGTCTTTGCATACTCCTCTGTCAATTCTATACCTGCAATGCTATACCACAGGCTATTGTACCTCTTATTATGCCATTGCTGAGCCTTATTAAATTATTTGGGAGACAAGCAAACAAAGTTTTTTGAAATTTGTGGGAAAATATAAATTTTAATGAAGGATAATAAGTACCTGATAATAGTACCGGAGAACCCAGCAAAGCCCTTCTACATAAGACTGTACAACTTTCTGACGGAAATTTTTATCAGCGACATCAACATCAAATTTGTTCTTGTAGTAGCGCTGTTTCCAGCCAGCTTCCCATAACCTGTACAACAATTCAAGCTTTGTTTTTTGTTTTTTGTATAACACGACTTTAAATAATATACAATTCAATTTTAAAAATTGTTTTAATACAAGATTAAGTAGTATAACAGCATCACACACCTTTGTTGGCCTCAGAAAACTCTTTAAGAGGTAGGTAACATAGCTCCCTTTCTCATTCTTTCCTTCATTCCCTTCCTGTTAGCCAAACATATGAGTGCACATAGACTGGGATCTAAGGGCCTTCAAACAGAGGCTTTTCAGGCCCCTCTTCCTTCTGCAGCCCCCTTTACTAAGAAGCTTTTATAGAGGTTCACAGAGACCCTTCTGGCACATTGTAGAAGAAACAGATTCAGCTGGAAGGGAAACCCCTCCTTCCCCAGCGTGTGCCAAGAAGCTTCTTTGGATCTCACTCACCAGGCCTTGCTCCACCATGGCATTTGTGTGGCAGGTGGAGAGTTTGGGCAACTCATCATCTCTCAGCCTAAGCTACCACACAGTTTTGTTGTGAGCATGAAGTACAACTGTGTGCTATTTGAAGGAAACAGGAGCTCCAAATTTTGCTTGTGGAACTAATATCCTTTCTCTTGGAAGCAGCTAACCTAACAGTGAAGAATGTATATTAAAATACATTTTCTGAACCCAACCCCCTCACCCTGTGTACAAGCACAAAAGAGTACATCAGTCCTCCAAAAAAACTACAGGCTCCCCATTAAAAGCTATTATGGAGAATCCCCCAGCTTTTGGAAAGCATTTTAGAGGGGAGTTGCTGTAAGAGGTGCCCATATACCAGCAGTAGTGACTCTGTGCTACTTTGGATCCATGGCACAATTTCTGACATATTTAAGAGTACAGGGAAGAATATATGAACTCATGAGGCTGTCTTATACAGAATCAAACCACTGGTCAACAATAATTGGCTAATATTGTCTCCCCTGACAGTCAGAGGCTTCCAGCTTGAGGCTTTTTAAACTGGAGCTGCTAGGTTTTTAGACTGGAATTTTGAGCATAAAAAGTATATCCTTTAGCAATAATCCCATTCCCCAAAGGAGCTGAAGTAAAGCCTTAAGTAAAGAGATTTGGTTGTAGAACTTTAAGAGTTAAACAGTTTCATGTATGCTGTAAAACAATGACATTCTGCTCACAGTGGCTGAGCTGAATATTGAAACTCTAGCCAATCTGGTGCTGAGTCTCAAAGGGAGTAGTAGCTTTTTGGACGAAAACCTTCATGCATACTAATGGAGACACTTAAAATTTAACAGCTATAGCCTACACATCTCACTGGAATTTCTTGAGTATCCCAACCCTCCACATTAATTATTGGTGGATAAAAAGATCATGGAAAAGCATTAGAAGGTACTATAGATAAAGGGTAAACAGTAATAATGAGGCAACATCCCTTTTGACAATTCACTAACAAAGGACCAAATGTATCACCTGATATTATCTTCAGGCTCAGGTTCACTGTCACTGTCCTCTAGTTTCCGCTTAATTCCTCCTGCTGGAGATGGTGAACCATCAGAGGTGAAACTCGTATTAGGAGAAGCTGAAGGAGTCTGGGGGTGTAGTTGTCATGCAGACAGTTGGAAAAAGGTTTCATTACACTTACAAAATTAATGGCTTTGTCATAAAGAAATAAAAAGAGAACCATCTATTTTATTGAGGTGCAGAAGCTGGGATCCAAAAGAATCATGTACATTGTACAAGCTAGTTCCAGGCACCCAAGTGGCTTTGAGTAAGCAGCATTTCATTCCATGTAAAAAGCCATTGTGTGTGTGTGTGTTCAAAAGCAGATTGTGATATGGCAGGCAGGGAGAGTTGCTGTGTTTAAAAGGAGGAGGAAAACATGCCACTAGAGATCCTGCTCCCCCAACAAAACATAGCTGAAGACTGCTTTATTTGTTACAATTTTATTAGGCACATCTATCAGTTAAAACCATTAAAAGTGCATATATGTTGTTTTAACTTCAAGTAAACAGTGGAAATTTGTGCTGGAAGATACCAGTCTTGGCTCCACACATATGGAGCAAACTTCCTTGTACATGAAACTGGGGTGTGTATGTGTATGTCTCAAGAGTTCATTAATTTGACTGATTGACTGATTGATTAAATTTCTATCCAGTCCTTCCTCTCAAAGGAACCCAGGACAGCAAACATCAAAACAATTAAAAAAACAACGCATGTTAAACATTTTAAAACAAATGTTTGCATACAAACACATGCACAAACAGAGGCACATGGTAAGGAGACAAAGGCAATTCCTGGTCTCACCCTGGGTTTAACCTCTAGGAACAAGGGAGCAAAGGTAAAATTAGAAAATGGGGATTTTTGGATGAATGGTGGGAAAAGAGGAAATAAATGATATTTCATTGTGCCAAAAACAATAAATATTCACAGTAGAAAACTACAATAAACAGAAACCAAAAGTATTGTGTTCTCTTTGGAATTCTCAGGCACCTCACTTTCATACAATCATAAAATTGCAGTTGGAAGGGGCCACAAGGTTCATCTATTCTAACCCCCTGCAATCTCTTGAAAATGTTTTTGTGCTAACAGGCCTATTCAGCTGCTTACAATGTTCTGAGTAGTCAGCTATTTTAATAATTGTTCTGAGGTTTTGCAAGAGGGTTGAACATAAATATTTCAAATAAATAAATAGGGTGTGACAAGTATTGTGAAGTTCAAGAAGACAGTTGCTTACCTACAGTATAAGCAGCTATTTAAAAGAACTTTAAGTTCTACTTAAAAGAGATTCACTGCAGAAATGAAATTGAGCCACTAATAAGCCACAAGTCTATAAACTCACTTAGTCATTACTTCTATGCTTGTAACAAAATTCAGATCAATCACTTACAGTGCTCTGTCTGTCCTGCATTCTCATTTCAAAGGCTGCATGTCTTGGATTATTGATTGGTTGATGACTTCCTCTATTTCCCCTCCCCAAAGGTTGTGGGGTGAACTGGCCACCAGGCATAGAATGCTGTTCCCTCTAGATGAGCAGACACACATTAGCAGAAATGTTTATCATCATTTTCCAGGCATTATCTTGAATACTGAGACTCAGCAGAGGCTGCAATTCTGTACACAAAAACCTAGGGGTCCCACTGATAAAATAAGTACGTAGCAGTATACATTTTATCCAACGCTTCCACTTGTTTTAGTAGATTGGTTAAAGTGCTTCAGTTTTGTCACTATGTTATCTCCATTACTAGAACAGTTGTCGAGAACAGAACAAGTGTTACATCTATGAAATAAGCTTAGAACCAAAATCTAAAGATGTGCTAGCCATCTGTCACAGGGTGCATTTCCAAATCTAATCAGGAGAGTAACAGTACAATCCTAAGCATAAAAGGGCCTGCCCCCCCCTACTCACTTCCCTTGCCCATCTCGCCCACCTGCCACCCTCTTCCCAAGCTCCATTTACACTTCACCCCAACACCCCATTCCCCCCCAATAGGTTACCAACCTCCCTCAGACCTCCTTGCCACCGAGGGAAGCCTGAGGCTTCTTTCTCATGAGTGGCAGCAGTAGCGGGGTGGGAGGATGGGGGCAGATGAAGGGAGGAAACAGCAGGATGCAAGGGTGGAAACACACTCTCTCTCCTTCATTCTCTGCCTCCCTCCCGGCAGTGGCAAAAGTAGGGGAGTGGGAAATGAAGGGGCAAAAGACTTGGACTTTCCCTTTCACCAGTCCAGGGGCAAAGGAGATAGGCAGTCAGTAGTGTCACTGGAGTTTTGCCATGCCTTGGTTCATCATGCCACCTGTCAGCAGCCAACCAAACTTCAGCATGGCAACATTCTTATATTTTTATGTATATAAGAAGACATTTGAGTCATGAACATCAGTGTTTCTAGACAATTCTGACAAGCTTCACATCAAATATGAGACCTGGCCTTAGAATAAGCTGCTATTAATCCAAGTGGCATATTGTGAGGAAGGTGGTGGCGTTAAAGCAGGGATATGAGAGTGATGGGAAGACAAATCTACTGTAAAGACTACATGGTGTTTCGACTCTTATTTCCTAACTGAAAGTAGGTCCAGATGCAGTGTGTGAGATTTGCTACTAAGAGAAGAAAAGAAGTCAAAGATCTTAGGGGGGCAGATGAGTTCTTGGCCATGCACATAGTTGTTATTTGGAGTCTGGATCATTTGCTATTAGCTGAGATCTAAATAATTGTTCAGCTAGTTCCATGAGCCTAATGAAGCACTAGGCATGTTTCTCAAAGGCCCCCATGTTACGTGTCCAAGAAAAACTTCAAGAGTAGTTTGTGATTTGGGATAGAATGGGTATTGCAAAAAAAAAACTGCATTATTTATTTATTTTGAGCTTACATTTTAACTCAAAATGGTCAAGAAGTTGGCTTACATAAATAACTAACCATATTAGAGCTGTTTTTACCCTAACTGATATATTTGTCTTAAATCAGGATGTTGCACTGAAAAACAACAGGGCTAGAAACTCTATATTTACTTTCATCCTTTTTCTTTTTTCCTTCTGCCTTCTTCTGAAATTTTCCTAAAATGAAGAAATAAGATATTAGAACTGTGTGCCATACAAACTACATGGAAAAAACAACATCAAAAATATTTATTAGGGTTATTTATTGGAAAATAAAACGCTCAGACAATTATTCACACTTGCCATATGCAGAACTCCCTACTTCCTGCTACGAAAATGCTGCTGTTCTAAACAAAACAAAACTGGAATCCAACTAAAACACTCATAAAAATGTTTATGAGTACCCACTTGTTTATTTAAATCTACAGGTGCTTTCCTACCACATAACACACATAGACACTCCACACCCAACGTATCACCGTCAATCACAAAGCAACGTGCAAGCTTTCATATTTACTAGGTCTTTTACAGACTGGATGCTGAAGTTGAGGTCTGCTGTAAGACAGCTACCATTGCTTCTTTGTCCGAGAATGTCTTATTGCAGCACCCTGCCCAGCAACTATCTTTTTCTGTTTTTGCATTCCCCCCTCACATTCAAGTGAAACAAGTATTCTGTTCAACTCAAAGGTTTGCATACTTATTTATTATTTTTGTTGTTATTTTGCTGTCTCCCCCCCCCCTCTCATATGGGCCAACATGGCTCCTGTTTCTTTTCCTTTCCTCACAGAACTGGTTTAAAAACATTAAACCCCAGATACAACACACATTCATCGACAGCTTACAGAGGCAAACTATCATCTAATGTTTCTGGTTAAAATATGATTTTTTACTAGAGTAACACCAAGGGACGCCACTGTGAGTTAAACCACAGAGCCTAGGGCTTGCCGATCAGAAGGTCGGTGGTTCGAATCCCTGCGATGGGGTGAGCTCCCGTTGCTCGGTCCCTGCTCCTGCCAATCTAGCAGTTCGAAAGCACGAAGTGCAAGTAGATAAATACAGCGGGAAGGTAAATGGCTCCCTTGGCCAATAACACAAGATAAGCGCCACAACCCCAGCGTCTGTCACGACTGGACCTAATGGTCAGGGGTCCCTTTACCTTAGAGTAACACCAACCGCACTCACTGTTTTCATTAATGTAATTAAATTAAATTAAACTATTCTCTATAAAACACAGATATACAATAAATATGTCACAGGAACTCTTTTACCTCATCATCTTTTCGCTTCTTAAAAATATTATCTTCAACTTCTCCAACAGATAACATGATCATTTGCACTCTTTGCAAGTTGACATAACCATTTTCTGTAAGGTATCCCTGTAAATATTAAAACAGAACTGTAACTATCTTTCCTTCTCCTAAAGTTCCACAAGATTAAATTGGGGCTGGGCTGGGTGAGATGGCTTACCCCAGTTTTGTGCACAACATTTTTATATATGTTCACTAGACGATCAATTGCTCCTTCCCTGTGAAACAAATATAAATGAATTCATTTAGACATTTTACAGGATGTTGTACACACACAGCCTGAACCAGCATTTAGTTACTAATCTGTGAACTAGTGCTGATCTCACAGAGTGCCTGCTGTCATTCCTTCCCATAATGAATATTACTGGTGACAAGGAAAACCCATGAATGATTTCCTTCAGTGACAGAGAGAATCCCACCCTTACTCTCCTGGGCAAGCAGCACAAGTTCACTAGAAAACAGGTTTTAATTGGGCAACAGCCTAACTCATTAGAGTTGTTATAATTATTTTATGGGAAACTAGAAAGGGCAGGGGTCTGGAAAACCCCTCTAAACTCAACTTTAGGAGAAAGCACTTCTGAATCACCTGTACTATAAAGGCAAAACACCAACAACCACCCGCACACGACAGGGCAAGCTTGCTACTGAACTGGGAGTGAATGAGCCCAGGCCCAGTTCATGGCACAGAGGAATCAGGCATTCAAGAAGGCTCAATGTAATGTGCAGGATAAATATAAACAATACAAAGTAATTACTTATATGAAGTTGTGCATTTTAAAAGCCTCACAAATCACACACACTTGATAACCAATTGTAGTTAATAAGTTTGGAACAGCTAAAGCCCTATTACAAAACCACAGAATTGTAAAGGTGGAAGTGACCCTCAGGGTCATCTAGTCCAACCCCCTGCAATGCAGGAATCTCAACTTTCCTGTGTCTAAAACCATTCTTGATCCGCTCCTATTGGCAGGGGATAACAACACCACCCTATGCAGCTTTTCTCAACCTCCAATCTCTAGACATTTCCAGACTACAACTCCCACCACCCTTGGCCAGCTGAGGGTGGTGGGAGTTGTAGTCCAACAACATCTGGGAACCCAAGGTTGAGAAGAGTTGTGTAAGGTTCCTAGAACAAGGCAACATTGTTACATGGCACATCTTGAAGACTTGGAATTGCTACATAACCACCAAGTTTTATTGTTACAAATCTTGGTATAACAGAGTATGGTCACATAGCATTGCCTGAGAAACTAGCATGCCAGGTGAGATCGGTAGAGGGCAAACACAATCCATATTCCTTTTATAATGTATGGCAAATGTTTATTGAATACATAAATTGTTAAGACTGGCAGGAATCTACCCACACTCACGGGAAAATGTGGCGTGAACTCTAGAGGAATCAAATGAAACTTTAACACATGGCATGATAAAAGTCTGTAATTTGTTGTTTACTGTTGTAACAATTGTTTCCTCAAAAAATTTCTTCTCTACCATGAAAATAAATAAAAACAGTTTTGTTTTGTTTTTAAGGAAAACAGAGACAGCACACACATTCAGCTTGTGGTAAGGGTTGCCTTAAATCTAAAAGCCAAATGTTGTACACCAAAGAGGGCTTTAGGCTTTTGCTTTTCAAATATCACCCCCACTCTATGCCACATAGCAAACAATTTTTGAAACTGAAGGAACTTTCAAAACAAGGTTATGGTATGCTATTGGTTCTGAAAAACAGGGGGGAATTGCACAGGAAGTGCCGAAAGTCTTTTGGACACCTAAACACGTTCTTATAACATTTTTTTGTACAACCTTTCACCACATCAAATAACTTTGCATATAATGTTGTTTTCCATACCTGATCTCTAAGGAGGGTAAATGAGGAAGAAAGTCATTTCCCACAAAGAAACACATGAAAACCCAGTCATCGATACTTCTTTCAACATCAAAAGTGAAAGGCAAACTGGCCATCGTTAGCTCTCTTTCCAAATACTAGAATTATTTAAGAGAGAGAGAGAGAGAAATGGAACACATTACTACAGATGCTCCTAGAAATAAAATGTTAGTGTGTAGTTATTTATACATAAAGTTATATACCACTAAATCGAGGGAATTCTCAAAGTGGGGCACATAAACTTGCCTGATAGGCCATCAAGTCCACAATAAAGCTACTGCTATGCTAAATGTCCCACTTCGTTCCAAATGCAGTTTACAGTATAAAAATACAAAATACAAACCATAATAACAGTCAAAACAATAACCCCCACCACCTCAAAGAATATGCAGAATGTAAGGAGAAAGGTGACCCTTCAGGCAGGCTGGTTCGAAATTGCTTAGGGCACCTTAAATGTGGCCCAGTAGCAAGTTCTTCAAAAGTGATGTCAAATGCTGTAAATAACCAGCATTCTGCAGCAGCTGCAGCTTCCAGACCAGCCTTAAGCTTGGACTCACAAAAAATGCCTTGCAGTAATAAAGCAAGACTGTATTGCCTAGACTACCATGGCTACCATATCAGAGCATATGGAAAATGCTTATCTCTTTCCATCCATTACAGATTCAGGTAAGTAGCCATTTCCATCAAGCAAGTGCAATCCGTCTCTCCCACAGAATTAAGGTGAGAATCTAGCATAGATACTCTTTCCCCACAAATTGGAATTCCTGAATAACTCTGAAATTAAATAATGTTCTCCCCCAACAATTTCACCCTCCAAAAACCCCAGGCCTGTTTTTTCCCCCCCAAATTCACCTCCAGAAGCTTGGCAAAATTAAAATTTTCTCCTTCCCTCTAACTTGTTTGTCATGGCTAAAAAGGCTAGGAACATGATCTTTCCATGCCACAAAAAAGTCTACTCCAGATTTTTGTTTTTCCTTTGCAGCAGCATACATTACAACCAGTTCATCTTTTTTTGTTTCTTTATCAGCCTCTGAAGAACAAAATGTGGGAGCCCTTGTAAAACTTCTGCATTTCCCCCTCCTTTCTGAGATGGAAAGTGGGGTGCGTGAAAGAGAGGTGCCAGCTGCGAAGAAGAGAGCAAAGGCTGGGAACTGAGAAAGACCTTGAAGACAAGACTCTCTGGAGAAGCAAGACACAAAACCCTTGTATGGTAGCTGAACAAAGCTGACTAATAGAAGTAATGTTTCAAAATGCCAGCTCAGTCAGGGGAACGAGAGAAGAGTAGGCAGGGCAGGATTAAATGTAAGACAATTCAGCAGCAGCATGTCCTGAAACCACCTTTTGCTGCTTAACAGGGAAAATGCTGGTAGCCAACAAAAAACAAAGGGCAAGACACATAGCTTCTCCTGGCCGATTGCCAGAATTAATTTTTTTGATTGTCATGGCAACTTGTGCACATTGGCTTGGAAGTTAGTCTCACTGTATTTAACACGTCCTAGAATCATAGAATCATAGAGTTGGAAGAGACCACAAGGGCCATCCAATCCAACCCCCTGCCAAGCAGGAAACACCATCAAAGCATTCCTGACAGATGGCTGTCAAGCCTCTGCTTAAAGACCTCCAAAGAAGGAGACTCCACCACACTCCTTGGCAGCAAATTCCACTGCCGAACAGCTCTTACTGTCAGGAAGTTCTTCCTAATGTTTAGGTGGAATTTTCTTTCTTGTAGTTTGAATCCGTTGCTCCGTGTCCGCTTCTCTGGAGCAGCAGAAAACAACCTTTCTCCCTCCTTTATATGACATCCTTTTATATATTTGAACATGGTTATCATATCACCCCTTAACCTTCTCTTCTCCAGGCTAAACATACCCAGCTCCCTAAGCCGTTCCTCAGAGACCCACTGCATAGGATTACAGCCTTAGTTCAAACATATCCTAATATTACTTACTTCTCTCAAAACACATAAGCGAATAAAGATAAATTCTTGTTCCGAACCAGGAGGACAATCCGCAAATTGATCGTGCTACAAAAGAGAAAAATTGTATGAATGTAAGCTTTACTTTAGAGTACCTTCTCCTACAGCACAGGCCTAAGCATGTTTATTCAGAACTAAGTCCTACTAAATTCACGAAGTCCTTTGCTCTAGAAAGGTGTGTTTCGGAATGCCACTGTCTCACTGTACTCAATTGAGTTTATTCTCAAGTAAGTATCTGGGACTGTTTCTGAAATCAAGGGGATAAAGTCTAAACTTGCAGCTCTGACTCTAATCTGTCATCCCATTCCCATTTTGCTGCACGATATTTAAATGCACTTTGGCATTTCTGCTGAATTGATTTGCCCCTCCCCACAAGTCCCATAATTTGTTAGACCACATTTATTTCAAGGAAATTAATCCTGCTTTGTGTTCCTTCCTTTACAAATAGTTGAGAATGGGTTTCAGTACGTCCTTGTTGCCAACCTGCAAGGTTAGTCTGAGAGACAGTGATTACTCAAAGCCACACAATGACTTCATGGCTAAGGAAGGATCTGAACAGGAGTCTCCTTCATTCAAACCTATCACTTCATTCTCTTGCATAACACACTGGCTCTTGAGAAAGTGAGTAAACTGTTCAACCTACCTCCCCTTGTTTTTCTTTTGGCAGACCCTGACAGTCCTTAACTTCATGTCCAAACTGGTTGCAAAGAGCACATGGCTTCGGTTTATTAGGCTTAAATTCTTCTCTAATTATAGTAAAGTTTGGTTCATGTGTAGCCAATCCCAACATAATTAGGTCAGCTATAAAAGAAATAAAGCAAAAATCAAATACTAAGTAACTACAATAATGGCCAATGCAGATGATCCTCCAAACAAAACCAAGTACAGTGGTACCTCGCAAGACGAATGCCCTGCAAGACGAATTTTTCGCAAGATGAATGAGTCTTGCGATCTGAAGGTGACTCGCAAGACGAATTCGTTTTGCGAAAAATCCGTCTTGCGAATCGTGGTTTCCCCTTAGGAATGCATTGAAATTTAATTAATGGGTTCCTATGGGCAAAAAAAAAATTCAATGCATTCCTATGGGAAACCGCGATTCACAAGACGAATTTTTCGCAAAACGAATTGACTCGCGGAACGAATTAAATTCGTCTTGCGAGGCACCACTGTATGTCAATTAGCAGTATAATATTATTTTTCATAACAGAATATGTATACAGTACTGCTTAACTGTAAATTCAGGCACCAGACCCATTGGCAAACCGTGTGTTTACAAAGATGCTTGCAAACATGCTATGAAGGCTGGCAGTATGAACCACACCATGTGAGAATCCGTTACAGATGACCGCAGTACCTGAAAAGAGTCAGGTCATGTATCTACACCAGTGTCCAGTATCTACACCAGTGTCCAGAGGAGAAATGATTGCTGAGAGCAGCGCAGAAAGAAGAATTGGTGCATCTGCAACAGCACAACTGGATGGTTTCTTCTGCCCCAGATGCAATAAAACATGTCTCTCCTGTATTGGTTTCTAGAGCCACAGCAGACACTGTTACCTTCCAACAGTTTGACTTCACACCCAAAGGTGTACTCCTCCACTGTCTTCCAAAACAGACAGATGCCAACCAACTAATTGTAAATAAAAGCTCTAAGCAATTACAAATAAGTTAATTATGTAGACATAAGATTTTTAACAACCTTAGTAACCTCCAAAATATAACTGTAGACCCCAAGATGGCATTACCACCTTTTACAAATGTGATTTACTCAGCATGCACAGTACCAACCCATACACATCATTCTCCACTTGACCTCTAGAATAATTACTAATGGGAGAAAACTAAGAAATGGACTTACCATCAGCACCACACAAACAGTGATGAGTGTTTGGATCATGATTCGGTTGAGCTAAAGCAAACAAGAAAGAAATGTTAAATACATTTTATTATTCTTAGGCAGAAGGACTCATTTTATTATTCTTAGACTGAAGACTCATTGGTGACCTCTAATGCTGAATGGAATTACATATGCTGCCCTTGGCTCTTTTGGTAGGAAGGGGTACAGTATAAATAAATAAAATAAATAAATAAATAAATAAATTGCAAAAGCACAATAGACAGTCAAGAGGTCAGAAAGGCAATACAGAATTAGAAAGTTGGTAAAACTGGCAGACCTAGTGGCCTTTTCACCAGAATACTATTTATTTAGATTTATATACAGTCGTACCTTGGATCTCAAATGCCTTAGTTCCCGAACAATCGAAACCTGGAAGTGACTGTTCTGGTTTTCAAATGATTTTTGGACGCTGAACATCTGGTGCAGCTTCTGATTGGCTGCAGGACACTCCTGCAGCCAATCGGAAGTCACACCTTGGTTTTCGAATGGTTCCAGGAGTTGAATTCTGTTAAAGAACCAAAGTACGACTGTACCGCCCTTCATCAAAAGATCTCAGGGTGATTCACAAGATAATATGAGTACCTGTAGTTGCCAATATATTTAATGATTGTTTGCCATTTAATCAGATTCCAAATTCATGATGATTAAGCCCAAAGCCCAACTGGAGCAGGCCCTGGAGCAGGTCTTTGCCAGTCTTCCCCACACTCTCCTTCCTTCCCACTTTAAAGGTCAATATTTCATTCCAAGTTGCTCTATGTTTTTAATTCTAATACTGTACTGTATCTAAGCGGACACGGAGCAATGGATTCAGACTACAAGATTCCACCTAAACATTAGGAAGAACTTCCTGACAGTAAGAGCTGTTTGACAGTGGAATTTGCTGCCAAGGAGTGTGGTGGAGTCTCCTTCCTTGGAGGTCTTTAAGCAGAGGCTTGACAGCCATCTGTCAGGAATGCTTTGATGGTGTTTCCTGCTTGGCAGGGGGTTGGACTGGATGGCCCTTGTGGTCTCTTCCAACTCTATGATTCTATGATTCTAATGTTCTAAAACCACTATAGTATTTATGATTCATCAAAAAAAACCTCTTTACACCTTTTTCACATCTGTTTTACTTATGCACTTTTGCATAAAAATATTCAGAAAAAGTAGATCTATTCACATTGAACAGCCCACTTTTACTAATACCAGTAGATACACCTTTTACTGTAGAAACTGCAAAAAATACCTCTTTGCCTTCGTATGTAATCCATGATTTTGTGTTCACCTTCACCAGGAGCACTAGCATCAGATAAAATAACCTACAAACAGCACCACAAAGAGGAAACATAAAAAGTAGAGTGAAACACTCAATACTTTGCAACACCATTAAAATTACTACTAATCTGTGTTATTTGGCACAGTGTTCCTGAAGACCGTCCTAGGGCATTTAAAAAAATTAATCAAAACTGGAAGTGCATTTCACTCATGCACAAAGTTACACATCACTCCTCAAAACAACCTTCACACATCCTCTTTACAACTATGAGATGCTCTGGATGATAATGCCTCCTGCTCCCCCATTTTCCTCAGGCAGAAAGGCTTTCCAGGTGATCCTGCCTTGCCTATCAGCTATACAGCAGGCTGTATGAGGGGACGGAGGCACCAGCACATGGAACCTTCCTGCTTCAAGGCAATAGAGGGCCTCTTCACATAGCACACAGTTCAACTATGGAGTTCGCTCCACAAGATGTAGTGAAGGTCACTAACTTGGATGGCTTTAAGAGGCTATTAGCCTTTTCCTCCATGAATTTGTCTACTAGCCATGAGGACTATACTCGACCTCCATGGTTGGAGACTAGATGCCTCTGAATAGCAGTAGCTGGGACTTGCAAGTGGGGAGAGTGCTGCTACCAGGTCCTCAGCTCAGCCACTGAGAGAACTAGACAGAGCTTTGGCCTGGTCCAGTCAGGCTCTTAAGTTACTAGTAGTGAACTAGTAACAACTAGTAGATCTAACATGGTGGTTAATTTTTCAAGGCACACCAGACCCTCCTACAGCACACAGGTATATTCTGGCACATGCCCCCCCCCCCGGCATCTTGCCTTGCCACACCACACATGAAAAGCTGCTTTTTAAGCCAAATGTGTTTCAAAGTTGATATGGTACAGGTGGGGTCAAAATGCCACTGGGCTCACGCACTTCAAAAGTAACTATGGATCTTAGCCTATAACTGCTAAATAAGGAAGTGATCTAATGATAGGTTTTCAAAATTTCCACATCTGAGATAAAACAGCTAAACACCTTAACTCCTAAACCAGGGGTCCCCAGACTACGGCCCCCGGGCCGGATGCGGCCCAATTGGCCTCCCAATCCGGCCCGCGGCGACCCCCGCCGCCCGCTCTTACGGCGCGGCAGCGATCTTCAAAATCGGGAAAAAATCGCCGAAAATCCTTTGTGCGCATGCGTATGGGCCTCTCCCGACCCAGAAGAGGTCATTTCCGGTGCACTTCCAGGTCGGGGGAGGCCCATACGCACAAGCGATTTTCGGCGATTTTTTTCCGACCGTGTGCATGTGCGCATGCACACGGGCGCGCACTCCCCCGCCCTCCGGCCCGCTGCACGCACACTCCCCTGCCCTCCGGCCCGCCACGCGATCGGCGCGGCGGGCACCGGCCCGAAGCCCGGTAAGTCTGGGGACCCCTGTCCTAAACTATACCTGGATGTTAAACTGTTGGTTTATCTTCTTCAATTAAAACAACCATCTTCTGGAACTCATTTGCATCAGTCAAGAATAGTACAATAGTTCCACTTATTTAACAATATGGGTATGTAACTTACTGCCAAGTTTTTCCATCCTGGATCATTGTTTAAACGATCAGCAATATAATAGCGAAGGCATTTAGCAAGATTATCCATAAACTCAGTCCCCTAAAGAACAGGAAAATACAAAATTTAGATTGTGATGGGCAGATTGCAGGTGTGAGCCATCTTACAAAAAAAAAGAAAAGAAGAAGAAGCAGAGCACAAAAGTCCAATAATTGAAGGGGCAAGCAAATGAAAGCTTGGGGGCAGAGCCAGTTGCAACTAATTACTGCACTCCTTGAACCATATAGAGAGTGATATGCCTAAGCAAGTATAAATCCACAGCTGCATTAACACAGCTCAAGCCTTAAAATCAGGAGAGGCTAGTCAGTCTTCCAATTAGTACAGTGGTACCTTGGTTGTCAAATGGCTTGGCTCCCGAACAAATCGGCTCCCGGACGCCGCAAACCCGGAAGTGAGTGTTCCGGTTTGTGAACATTTTTTGGAAGCCAAACGTCTGATGCAGCTTCCAATTGAGCGCAGAAAGCTCCTACAGCCAATCGGAAGCTGCACCTTGGTTTTCAGATGGTTCCGGGAGTTTAATGGACTAGAAAGTTTCTGGCTAGAAATCCAAAAAAGCCTTAAGTCATGTTACAGCATCTAACTGAACGTAAGAGCTGTAGTGCAGAGTTCTGCATGACTAGCACAAAGGCTTGAAGAAGATTCTCAAGCACCTAGAAAAAACTATCTGGTAAAAGAAGGTTCCCACTTGCAGGAGGGTTTAAGTTTGTTCGGTTGAACACATTTAAAAAACCTCTTCAGATACTGTGAGGGACAGGGGATATCGCGAAGTCCCTCCCCTCCTGAGTTCAAGCCCGTCCCCGAGCAAAGGGGAAAGCAGGGAGAGTTCCGATTCCAGTGGGGAAGCAGGAAGTCGTGTCCGAGGCTCAGGCAAGGTAGAGGAGCCAGGGTCCCAGGTGGGACAGGAAGGGGCAAGTAAGGGGGGAAGACCCATCCCCCCAACTCCAGAATTACGCAGGAAGAGGAGGGGCAAGAGGATGGGTCTGCCAAAGCTTTTGTGTTGGAGAAAGACGCGCCAAAAGCCATTAGGAGGTTCTGAAACCGACTGACAACATCGCTCCGTGTAAATAGCAATGACTTGAGCACTGTAAATACGCAGCACCAATAAAAGAATAAAATGCAGAGCTGCGTAGCGTCGTTACTCTGAAGTAGTCCACTCCGGCCACTGTGACAGCAACCTCCTAATCATTTTTGGGCTACTTTGGAGTTGCCGGGATGAGCGTGTCAGAGGCGGAGAAGTGGCGGCAGATCGCTGAGCAAGCCCAGCTAGAACTGCAACAGCTGTCGCTGCAGGCGCAGGGAGAATTGAAGGCAGCTAAAGAGGAGACTAAGAAGGTCCAGGACGACCGGCTACAACTTGCGGAACAGGTGAGAGAGCTCCAGGAAAAAGAGCAGCATTTAAGGGCGGTGGCGGTAGACCTCCAAAACAAGCTGGATGCAGAGAAAAACAAGGCGGGAGGGGCACCCCAAGTCCAAGTGCTGCCAGGAAGGAGAGCCGGGACCCTAGTAAGCAAGTTCAATGGAGACCCGAAGGAGTTTCAGGGCTTTGAGACTGAGATTGTGTATGCTCTTGAGCTGCACCACGATGAGTTCCCTGATGATGAGCACAGAGTAGCGTTTATTGTGGAGCACCTTACAGGGGCGGCCAGGGAGTGGCTAAGACCGTTAATTGCAACAAGGAATCCTTGCATGAAGAATGTCAAACTATTTCTAGAAGGTTTGAAAACGATGTATTCGTCCGATAGTCATATGGACCAGACTAAGGAGGAACTTCATAATTTACGCCAAGGAAATATGACAGTTCGCGCGTATTGGGCGAAATTCACCATGCTGGTGCACAGATTGGGGTGGGATCTGGAGTCTGCCCCAATGCAAGCGGCGTTTTACTTGGGGTTGCATGAGGAGGTGAAGGATGAGCTCTCGAGAGGTCCAAAGCCCAGTAATATGGATCAACTGAGCAAAGCGGCTCTGGCGGTGGGGGTGAGGCAGGAATCCAGATGGAGCGACAAGCAAGCAACGCGCGCAAAGCGGGCTTGGTTCCCACGGTCGCAGGAGAAGCCACTCCCTCAACAACCCTTTCAAGCCACGCCTGGGGCCAGTCAGGACCAGGAACCCATGCAGATTGATAGCGCGCGCGCGCGGGCTTTTCAAACCCCAGCGGCGCCAAGACGCAAGGAGGGAAGGGGTGGGAATTGCTTTCTCTGCAACTCCCCCCAGCATCTCGTCAGAGACTGCCCACATCGCAGGGAGTGGCAAGGAAAGGCGGGAACGGTTGTGCCCTCCCCCACTGACGCAGCACCACAGCAGGGAAACGGGAAAGCCTGGCTGCAGGAGACAAGGGGCGGCAGCCAGGCACAGTCAGCAGACAACAGCCCCAGCCCACCCACCCGCACAGAGAGGAGCAGAGCCAGCCCACCCCTCCCAGAGCAGGAGTGGTTCTAGAAGTGACGCTCACGCTCCCAAATGGCTATCCATTGACGGTCCTCGCCCTAATTGACAGTGGTGCCTCAGCCAACTTCTTCTCGAGAAACTTTGCAGAAGAGCACCAGATCCAGCTTCTGCAGCTGGATTTTCCTCTGCACGTGGCAACCATTGACGGCAGAGAGCTGCTGGGAGGGGCCATCACTCATCAAACCCCCCCCATGAGAATGACGGTTGGAAGGCACTCAGAGACACTGGCATTCAACGTCACCACCATCTCAGACCCCCCAATCGTTTTGGGCATGAGCTGGCTGGCGCGCCACGACCCCTCCATAAGTTGGCATCAGAGATGCATCACTTTTGGATCGGACTTTTGCCTGGAACATTGCATGCAGCACCAACCAGGGGAGGGGCCTCCGATAGCCACGGTGGCCACCATGCACGTCAAAGGGGGTGAGGCGATACCCAAACCATACTGGGACCTGCAGGAGGTCTTCAGTGAAGCGGAGTCCGACCACCTGCCCCCACACAGGCCTTTTGACTGCCAGATCAACCTGGTGCCTGGGGCAACTATACCCCCAGCCAAGCTGTACGCCATGTCAGACCAGGAACTGGAGGATCTGCGCGCTTTTATCGACAAGAACCTCAAGCGGGGGTTCATCAGAGAAAGCAAGGCAGCAGGGGGCAGCCCGGTCTTCTGGGTGGACAAGAAAGACACGCAACAGCGCCGTCTTGTGGTGGATTTTAGACGGCTGAATTCGGTGACAGAGCCAGTGGCTTTCCCCATGCCCAGAGTGGATGATCTCCTGACAGCGGCACGCAGAGGCAAGATTTTCACCAAGCTAGACCTGAGGGGGGCGTACAACTTGATCAGGATCCGGGAAGGCGATGAGTGGAAAACCACGATGTTCACGCCTCTGGGCTCTTTTGAATATCTGGTGATGCCCTTCGGGTTGCAAGGGGGCTCAGCATGCTTCCAGGCCTTCATGCACCACGTCCTGGGGTCCCTACTCTTCAGGAAATGCTTGGTCTTTCTGGATGACATCCTTATTTACTCCAACGACCCAGTGCAGCACGTGAAGGACGTCAGGGAGGTGTTACAGCGCCTGAAGGAGAACCACCTGTATGTGAAGCTGGAGAAGTGCAAGTTTCACACCAAGGAGGTGGACTTCCTGGGCTACAAGCTGTCAGACAAGGGGCTGGCAATGGACAAGGACAAGGTGCAGACCATCCTGGACTGGCACAGCCCCAGGACGCGCAAAGATGCCCAACGCCTACTAGGCTTTGCCAACTTCTACAGGAAGTTCATCAAGAACTTCTCTCGAGTTACGGCTCCCATCACTGACTGCCTGAGAGGCAAGCAGAAGTTCAGGTGGACACCAGAGGCGCAAGCAGCGTTCGAAAGCCTCAAGAGGGTGTTCGCCTCAGACCAGAACCTGTTCCACGTGGTTCAGGACGCGCCCCTACGCATTGAAACAGATGCTTCTGATAAGGCTGTGGGCGCCATTTTGTTGCAACTGGACGCCAACAGAGAGTGGAGACCCTGTGCCTTCTTCTCCAGGAAGTTGACCCAGCCCGAGCGAAACTACACAGTTTTTGATCGGGAACTTCTTGCGATCCACGCGGCGTTCCAGCACTGGAGACACTTCCTGGTGGGCGCCAAGCACCCCATCCAGGTGTGCACAGACCACAAGAACCTGGAGTTCTGGAGAACTGCCAGGGTGCTCAACCAGCGGCAGATACGGTGGGCGGAGTTCTTCTCGAACTTCAACTTCTCCATACACTACATCCCAGGAGAGCAGAATGTCAGGGCGGATGCCCTCTCCCGCAAGCCAGAGTACATGGAGGAGGAGGCGCCACCAGCCCCAAGGCACATTTTCCCCCCGTCGGCATGGTCCTGCGGAGCAGCAGTGGTGAGCGAGGCAGAACTCACAGCACTGACGGCAGCGGATGAATTTGCCAACCGCATCTTCAGAGAACTGAGAGGGGGGAGGGAGCAGGCAAAAGACTTTGCAGAACGCAGAGGGCTGCTTTTCTACAAGGGTGCGCTGTACCTACCCACCACCCAGCTTCGACGTACGGTCCTCAAGCAGATGCACGACAACCCTACAGCGGGGCATTTTGGAAGGGACAAGACCACTCACCTAGTCATGAGACACTTCTGGTGGCCAGGGGTGAGGGAAGATGTTCGAGACTATGTAAGGGGCTGTACCACCTGCCAGCGGGCGAAGGTGGTCAGAGCAGCGCCACCAGGGTTGCTGGAGCCCTTAGCCACACCACACAGGCCGTGGGAAGTGGTGTCCATGGACTTCATCACAGATCTGCCTTCGTCCAGGGGTAAGACTGCAGTGTTGGTGGTGGTGGACCTCATGTCCAAAATGTGTCACTTTATACCGTGTGCCAGGGCAGTCTCGGCAGAAGAGACAGCCAAACTGTTTGTTGATCACATTTTCAGACTGCATGGATTACCTTTAAGGGTTATTTCGGATCGTGGCCGCCAATTTGTTTCCAGGTTCTGGCGGCGGCTCATGAACCTCCTGCAGGTGGAGGTCAGCTTGTCGACGGCTAGACACCCGCAGACCAACGGACAAGCGGAGAGGGTCAACGCCATTCTGCAGCAGTACCTGAGATGCTACGTCAGCCAGCGGCAAACGGACTGGGTGGATCGCTTGCCACTAGCAGAATTTGCCTACAACAATGCAGTGCACGTCTCCACAGGGGTGTCGCCCTTTAAGGCCAATTACGGGCGCGACCTCAGATCTTTCCCAGAGAGGGAGAGGGAGGAGGAGGAGGAGGGCCCACAGGCTGAGGATTGGGCAGAGGAACTGGAGACGGTGCACCAGCAGCTCAGAGAACACTTGGAGAGGGCCAAGGAAGCGTACAAAAAGGGGGCAGATCGCCACAGGCGACAAGGGGAGGTCATCAGGGTGGGGGACAAGGTGTGGTTGTCCTCGGAGGGCCTTCCCACCAGAGGGAGGTGCAAAAAGCTGGCACCCAAATGGCTGGGCCCCTTCACGGTCACGCAACAGGTCAACCCGGTGGCATACAGGCTGGCACTGCCAGAGGACATGAGGGTGCATCCAGTGTTTCATAGATCGCTGCTGTCGCCGTACAGGGAAAGCAGCAGGCTCAGAGACAGCGAACAAACCCCCGAGGGAGGGGGGGAGAGGGAAAGCAGGGAGCAACTCAATGAGGCCACGGCCATCCTGGATTCAAGGTGGGGGGTGGGGGGCCTGGAGTACCTCATGGCATGGGAGGAGGCTCCACCGTCCCAGAATGAATGGGTTCCCGCCACTCAGATACAGGAGGAATTCTTGGTGGAAGAATTTCACGCCCTCTTTCCCCACAGACCCAAGCCCTGGCACATGGAAAGGGAGGGGGAGGAGGAGGAGGCACGGGAGAACAGCTCACCATGGCGCTGGGAAGCGGAGTTTGAGGAACCAGAGGATGAGGTATGGGTGTCGCCAAGATCCACCCAGTCAGAGGAAGGAGCAGATTGGCAAAACATTTTTACCCCCACCAGCTCTGACGCCACGGACTTTTTGGGATTCCCGTCCTCCCAGGCGGAAGGGGGGGGCTCGCAGGACTGGGGGGAGGTGTTCACACCAACGGGCTCGGAGAGCACCGAGTTTTTAGGCTTCCAGTCGTCACCGACACATGGGGGGGGCCTGGGGAGGGGTGAAGGAGAGCTTGGGAGGGGGGTGGATGTGAGGGACAGGGGATATCGCGAAGTCCCTCCCCTCCTGAGTTCAAGCCCGTCCCCGAGCAAAGGGGAAAGCAGGGAGAGTTCCGATTCCAGTGGGGAAGCAGGAAGTCGTGTCCGAGGCTCAGGCAAGGTAGAGGAGCCAGGGTCCCAGGTGGGACAGGAAGGGGCAAGTAAGGGGGGAAGACCCATCCCCCCAACTCCAGAATTACGCAGGAAGAGGAGGGGCAAGAGGATGGGTCTGCCAAAGCTTTTGTGTTGGAGAAAGACGCGCCAAAAGCCATTAGGAGGTTCTGAAACCGACTGACAACATCGCTCCGTGTAAATAGCAATGACTTGAGCACTGTAAATACGCAGCACCAATAAAAGAATAAAATGCAGAGCTGCGTAGCGTCGTTACTCTGAAGTAGTCCACTCCGGCCACTGTGACAGATACCAAACCATTTGAAGGCAAATCTTGCATGCATGCCCATGCCTCCATCTCTACAGCTTGCTTGTTAGGCAAATGCCAAAACATGGTGCAGGCTCTCTCTTTGACCTGCGGTATTAACAACAGATTACCCTATAGAACTGCTGAAACTCCCTGTATGCCACAGCTCCCCAAACCTGTGACAGGGCAATGATGCACTGTGCTGACAGAGCAATTCCTAATACACCAACAAATTTAGATTTTTCACATGAAAAAACATGAATTTGAAAAAGCACCCCATCTTTGTTGCTACCTTTCAGTTTCTCCTCACTGTTCTTACTATGCAGCATTGTTTGGCAGCAGGAGATGCCAAAGCGAAGAATATTCTTCCCCTATGAATGCCATCACAGTATTTTTGCATATAGAAAAGCTGTTGGATCCTAGTCTATCCTTCCACAGCTATTCTGAAGAAAGGAGGAGGGAAGAAACCTACAGCCAGTCAGAAATTAGCCAAGAATCAAGCAACAATACCATGATCATTACTGTGACAACTCCCAAATTAAAATTATAAGAATACTTACTGGAGTAATGCAATTGCTATCAAATCTTTCTTTTATTTCTTCTGGAGGAAGATAGCCACCTTTAAAAGCAACATAATTTAACCAGTTTGAGACAGGTAACTGGAGGAGGGAGGGGGACAGACATACTCCCTCTGCTATTTTGAACATGTAATATCTCATTTCACTCAGTTATGGGAATCACAACTAGTTGTGATCAAAACCACAATTTTATACATATGTATAAACTCAGGCACAAGTCCCATGGCTCTTAGTGGAGCTTTCAGATAAGTTTGCATAGGGCTGCATTTGTATTGTTATAAGTATAAATTATGAGCAATCAATAACAAAATCATGCAAATTTGCTTGACTTTTTATTTTGCATACTGTACTTTATTAAGCTTCTTCTAGTTACAAGGTGATGAAAGGAGCTATGCAGTTCATTGTAACTCTATTCTCTAATAAAGTTAATTTTAATTCAGCAACTCTACAAATTTTACAATGCATTGCTAATACAATTTCAAGCACATCTGTACAACTATTGTAAACTGCCCACTGATCCTCAGATGAAGGGTGGTATATAAATTTAATAAATGGTAAAAATAAGGGTTAGAAATGTGGTTTTAAATATCCTTAGATTTTAGGAACCTGAATTCTGTGCTCAATACCATATTGTGCAGCTTTCCTACACTCCCAAGAAATCACAGAACACAAACAAATGCTAATGGAAAACTTAATACAAAACTAAGGAAGTGCATGTCAGTCTTTTCTCTAGGCCAGTCATGTGATATCTGTGACATGGAGCCTGTTGCAAGAGAAATACTTCTGCAGATGCAATTCTTCTTCAAGTTTCCTGTTACTGAACTAAACTGAATAGGTAACAAATCTCTATACCTTTCTCTAAAACTTCTTGTCTGATTCTCTGCTTCTCTTCTGCAGTTTCCACTCCTTCCTTTGATGCTCTAAATCTTCTAGATCTTTGCTGGTTCATTTTTGCACGGGGAGCCTAGAAGAACAGAATTACCATGACTGATCATTTCACCCTTTATACTTAATTTCTATACTTTATTAAATCTGAGAACCCTAGATTGATTCATGTAACAAGAGCTTACTTACTTTATGTATGCAATTGAGGAAGCTTTATCTGCTGGTAGCAATATTTTTTCCATTGATGTTTTAAACAGATATTCAAGAGCTTAAGTCAATGTTCAAAAGACAAACAACTGCAATTTCATTTATTATTTAATTTAAACATTGGACGATTTCCACTCCTCCATTATTACCCATGAGAAACTTTACAGCAATTAAATATGCTTCCAGTTCAGAAATACAGCTGTGCCTCTTTTTTTTTTTTGCTACATATACTGCAGCAGCTGCAATATTTCTTTGTCCTTACATTGGCTTCATTTTAGTCCAAGGTGAAAACCTTTTTGTGTACATGTGGAATGTAATCAACCTTCTTGCTGACAATTGCTACTTTATATATGTTGTTATGATGCAGTTAACACTGTTTTTTTACAGTTGTGTTATATACAGTTGACTGTTCTTTCTTACTGCACTGGAGTCTGGTGGCAGTGGTGGAGGGAGACAGCAACAGCAAAGGAAGCTTTGGGATAGGCAGGGACATTTTTGCCTTCTCCCTTTTGTCTACCAGCTGGAAAGACTGGTATGTGACAGAAACTAATCAATCATGTTTTAAAAAGCTGTAACTTGAAACACATTACTAAGTCCAGGATAGATGACTGGATCCAACTTTGGAAAATTCTTGCTTCATCATTCTCTAACTGATCTCAGAACAAGGAGGCTTCCTGACCAGTGACAGTTAATGGAAGTTAGCAAAAAACTTCACAAGCTATTGTCTACAGCTAAACTGATTAAACTGGTTGTTAAAACAATCTGGAATAGCCCCTGAGTAAATATACTTTTCATTCATTAATCTCTATCAGTTAAGGGATCCTCCTCTGAGATATCGCTAGTAAGTTGTGAACATGAAAATAGGTGTTTGGGGTTGTTTCAGTTTTGCAACTTAAAACAGAAGGCCTGTAATTTTACAAATTAATGTATTCTAGTTCAGATGTGTATATGCAATGCAAACTGATAGTGGGTATAACGCATTATCATTTTATGCAGAACAATCCCAACCCCTGATCTGCCACCATTTCTGGAGCACGTCTGAATGGGGCAGAAGTATCACCCTGCCAGTGGTGGAGTTCTGCTGACAAAGCGTGGTGCAAACAGGGGTGGAAGTTGCTGCTGGTTGCAGTCCCACCAGCAGTAGCCAAGGGAAACCCCAAAATGGAGGGGTAAGGCTTGGCCAGCACAGGATTGGCTAGAACCTGTGCAGACCCAGCTGTTATCATGTGACAGTGACAGGTCTGATCTATGACCCTTTGCAGGAGCAGCCTGAGACCTGGTGGAGTGCCAGTGCTATAGATATAGCTCTGGTTGTGTCATTCCATTGGGCCCTGTGGCTGTCACTCAGGGGTTAGGATTAAGGCCAAAATAAATACAATGACAAGATTAAGAAATAAAAAAGGGTTCTTCTTGAACAATAAGGTTATACATCATTCTAAAAGGACCTACCCTGAAGAATACCACTCTTGAGTTCAGACTGCACTCAGAGAGAAATTGAAGGGGAGTTGATAAACTCATCTTATCCTGCAATACCTTTCTAGACTGTGCATGTATGCCACAACACTAAGCACGGACAAGCACTGGGATGGGTTATAAGAAGATCAACAACTGAGATCACATACCAGTGGCTTCCTTAATGCACCTTAAATGAAGCCACTATTCACAATCTATCTTGGGTGGCATAAGTAATGTTCACACTCACAAAGTATTAAAAATAAAATCATCTCATATATAAATGTGGTTACTTTAATTTTGACTCTGTTCACCAACTGACAAAACAGATGCAGGAATGGAATTTAGTCATTGTGTCCAACAGTACTGTAAATAAAGTAGAAATTAAACTACAGCAGAAAATAGCACTTCAAACGTTTCAGACACAACTTTTATCAACCCTGATCCAAATACATCAGTGGTAACCACTTAAGTACTTACCACTCCATCTATTGCCATGTACAGAAGCCGCCTCGGTCTCACAATATTAAAAAGCCTGTCAATATACTCAAATATGGCCACCATCATTTCATCTTCATTTTTGGGTGCTGGTCTGCAATGTAAGACATTGTGTCAATATCCAAACAATGGTTAATATAAGCTACCTATTTAAAGTACAAATGTGACTCACTTGTCCTCAGGATGTGTACAAGGGTGGATGATGCCATTCATATCCAAATACAGATTATCAAATTCCACTTCATTGGGGTTCGGTTTGCTGGAGTCAATGGGAATTTTGATACCATTACATTCTTTAGGCTGCAAACAATGAATAACAAAAGATTTTTAGATGTATGCATCACATTCAAATCTAAAAGAAAACACAATCAAGGAAACATGGTGGAAATGGAAAGGAAATTCAAAAGGCAGACTATGATTTATGAAAACACTCACCACTTGCTTACTGGAATCTTTTCTCTCTTACTTAAGCACAAGTACTTTTAGCCAGCATTAGAAACTCAGATACATAAGCTAGGTGCCAAATGGCTCCTTAAACCAAGGTTAAAGGTAAAGGTAAAGGGTCCAGTCGTGACCGACTCTGAGGTTGCGACGCTCATCTCGCATTATTGGCCGAGGGAGCCGGCGTACAGCTTCCAGGTCATGTAGCCAGCATGACAAAGCTGCTTCTGGCGAACCAGAGCAGCACATGGAAACGCTGTTTACCTTCCCGCTGTAGCGGTCCCTATTTATCTACTTGCACTTTGACGTGCTTTCGAACTGCTAGGTTGGCAGGAGCAGGGACCGAGCAACAGGAGCTCACCCCGTCGCAGGGATTCGAACCGCCAACCTTCTGATCAGCAAGCCCTAGGCTCAGTGGTTTAGACCACAGCGCCACCCGCGTCCCCAAGTAACCAAGATTACAGTCACAGTCTAGTACCCAATTTTTTGAAAGATAGCTCTAAAGCACGGGTGTCAAACACAAGGCCCGCCGGCCAAATCCGGCCCGCCAGACCTCGTCATGTGGCCTGTGTAGCCGCCGCCGGCCACCAGCCTTCACCCCCGCTGCCGCCACTAGCAGCCTCCCGCCGCCTCCAGCGCTCTGCCCACGGTCGGATCGGGCCCCGCCACCTCTGCTAGCAGCCTCCCGCTGCCTCAAGCGCTCGGCCCATGGCCGGATCGGGCCCCGCTTCCAGCGCTAGCGGCCTCTCGCCGCCTCCAGCGCTCGGTCTATGGCCGGATCGGGCCCCGCCTCCAGCGCTAGCGGCCTCCCACCGCCTCCAGCGCTCGGCCCATGGCCGGATCGGGCCCCACCTCCAGTGCTAGCGGCCTCTCGCCACCTCCAGCGCTCTGCCTATGGCCGGATCGGGCCCCGCCTCCAGCGCTAGCGGCCTCCCGCCGCCTCCAGCGCTCAGCCCATGGCCGGATCGGGCCCCACCTCCAGCGCTAGCGGCCTCTTGCCGCCTCCAGCGCTCGGCCTATGGCCGGATTGGGCCCCGCCTCCAGCGCTAGCGTCCTTTCAAACAGTAAGAGCTGTTCAACAGTGGAAAAGACTCCCAAGAATGGTGGTGGACTCTCCTTCCTTGGAGGTTTTTAAGCAGAGTTTGGATAGCTCTCTACCATGTATGCCTTAGCTGAGATTCCTGCATTGCAGGGGGTGGACTTGATGACCCTCAGGGGTACCTTCCAACTCTACAATTCTATTATTTCTTTACATAAGCTGATGAAGATGATCTTGGATTTGGTGTTGAGAATCCCAGAACAGCAGCATTGGGGGATCTCAATATGCATGCCAAGCACACTTCAATTGGGGTGCTCAAGACATTATTATTATTATTATTATTATTATTTATTATTATTATACAACACTTCTAAAAACAACAATTCAAATCAAAACACTAATTCCTAAATATAAGTTTAAAAAATAGAAAATGAAAGAAAGATATAAGCAGAAAAGAAAAAAAGAAAGAAAACCCCCTCAAACATCCTCTTTTCAACATCATATTCATCTCACATATTCACAATAAACGAAAATAAAGACTTCCACCAACCACACAACACCTCTCTTCAATTTCATCTCTTCTAACTGCATTTCTTTATCTTCTCAAATCTAACCTTATATATTGTAAAAATCTCTGTTCATTCCCTTTTCTCTTCACAAAGTCATTCCAAACTCAGCCAGATATTCACCTTTGAACCTTGTCTTTTAAAATATTCATTCAGACATTACCATTCCTTTTTCACCAATTTTTTTGATTTATGTCTTACTATGTCCATTAATTTAGCTAACTCCAAATATTCACACAATTTACACAGCCATTCTTCCCTAGTAGGTATTTGTTTCCCTTTCCAATACCTCACTACCAATATTCTCGCTGCGGACGTTGCATATAAAAATATCTTTACTATGTCCTTTGGAAAGTCATTATTTAATATTCCTAAAAGGAATGCCTCTGGATTTTTACCATAATTTATTCTCAATATTTTCTTTATTTCTTCATGGATCATGCCCCAAAATCTCTCAATTTCTGGACATATATGGTAGAAGGTTCCTTTCTGTTTCAAACACTTATTTTGTTGGATTCTATTCATTTTCGCCAACCTTTCCAGCGTTAAATACCACCTATGATACATTTTCATGTAATCCTCTCTGATTAAATAACACGCCATAAAGTTTATAGTTTTTGTCCATAACTTTACCCACTCTTGATTTTCTATTGTATGACCTATATCCTGTTCCCATTTCTTTATGACACTTCCCTTTTCCTACTTCTCCGTTTGTTCCTTTTGCAACCGTTTGTATATTTTTGAGTTAGTCTTTTGGTTATTATATAATATTTCTTTTTCCCATTGCGAAGTTTCTTTTCCAAATCCCTTCAATTTTTTAAAATCTTTCTCAAATGTTGCCATTAATTGATGATATTCTAACCAATTCATCCCTCTCTGTTTTAGATCTTCATTTTTTTTATTTTTGGGCAATTACTCATCTCTTCTATAAGTTCCCTATATGTTAACCAGTTGTCTTTCATATTATTCCTATGGGTTGATGATGACTCTGTGGGCAATAACCACCATGCTGTTTTCCCCATTACTTTCCTTTCCCACACTACTACTTTTTTTAAAAAATAGATTTTATCAATTTCTTTCTTTAAAAACATAGACGTACAACATACATACATTTGATATTCTTCTCCTCTCTCATAACATTTTACAGAATGGAAATAGAAGAGGAAGGAATAAAAGTAAAAGAGAAAGAAAAGAGCAAGAAAAAATATTAATAAAGAAAAACACTCAAACAATCTATATACAAAAAGAAAGAAACCCCATTACATCTCTCTATATGTACAATCCACACCTTCTTTGTGGTAACTTCCAATTATTCTCTCTGTAATCTATATATTAACCTTATTTTATCGCACAATTCTGGATTTCTGTTTACATTCCCCCCCTTCAAATTCAAGTCAGGTTCAGCTTTAGTCTGCCGTTAGGATTCTGGGTATACCATTACTCTTTAAATACTCATCAAACACCCTCCATTCCTTCTGTGTTTTGTTTCATTTGTCCTCTTATTCTTCCAGTGGTTTTTGCTAACTGTAAATATTCTATCATTAAAGTTTGTCAATCCATTATGCTGGGTATGTTTTTGTTTTTCCAATTTCTCGTGACCAGGACTCTTGCCACTACAATACCATACATTAACAATATTCTTTTTGTAGTTTTAAAATCCTCTGGTATTTAGTAAAAAACATTTCCGGTCTTTTTCTAAGTGTACATTTTAACATCAGGACCAGAGGCAAGATGGTGGTGAAGAAGCAGGGTCGAGGAGCAAGGCAGAGGCGAAGGTCCACGGGGCACGAAGCAAGGCGAAGGCAAAGCAAGGGTCCAGGAACAAGAAGGAGAAGGTCCACGGGGCAAGAGCAAGGCGAAGCAAGGGTCCAAGGAGCAAGGCGAAGGATCCAGGAACAAGAAGCAAGGCAAAGGTCCACGGGGCAAGAGCAAGGCGAAGGTGAAGCAAGGGTCCAAGGAGCAAGGAGCAAGGCGAAGGATCCAGGAACAAGAAGCAAGGCAAAGGTCCACGGGGCAAGAATCAAGACATCGGCAAGGCAAGGGTCCACGGAGCAAGGATCAAGACGTCGGCAAGGCAAGGGTCCACGGAGCAAGGAGCAAGGTGAAGGCTCAAGGAACAAGAAGCAAGGCGAAGGTCCAAGGGTCGAGGAGCAAGGCGACGACAAGGCGAGGGTCCAAGGAGCAGGAGGCCAGATGCAACCAGGCAGGGATAGCGTTGCTGTGGCAAAGAGCTGAAGGGAAATGCTGGGCTTTTATCCCTCCCAGCTCTTGCCACCAGGTGCAGAGAGATCTCAAGTGGCCTCACCTGGGTGACTACTCCTTGCCTCTCCAGCACAAGCTGAGGACTTCACCTGTGTGGCCACGCCTTGCTTCTCCAGCACAAGCTGAGGCAGGCCCCAGTCCTGCAAAGCACTACAGGCCCCAGAGCCTGACTCCTGCCCATACTCCTGACACTTCATAGATGTGTCTTGTCCTGAGTTTCTTCTCCCTGGTTGATTGTAGACTGCACCTTGGTTAATTTTTTTGTTCTATGTCATATTTGTCTAGTCTTTTCCCCAGTTGCAGTTCCAACTCTGGCCACTGGCATCACTGTTCCACTCTCTTTTCTTCAGTTGTCTTGGCGCTCCTTCCCCCCTCAGTTTATATAATTCCCTTGCAGTTCCTATTTTGACCTCGGATGTCACTGTTCTCTATTCTTCTTTCTTTTGATTTTGTAGTCTCTCTTTAAGCGCTCTCCTCCCCCCCTTTCTTATTTCCTTTTTCTCTTAATAGTCCCAACTCTTCCTTGCTTCACGCTGCTCTATCTTTGTCTCAGGTAACATTATAGTCTCTTTTTACTTTAAAATACAGTTTCAGATGCAAAATGTCTCTGTTGTGGTATGCGAACTCCTCCTTCTAGCCTCCACTGTAGTTTCTTTATTTTAACGTTCCTTTCTGCTTTGGAGGCTTTTATTTCAGCCACTCTTTTCTTCCCCTTGGTTTACGAGTGGTATATAGTATTCTCCTTTGCAGCAATTCCTTTAATACTTCTTCTCTTATAGCTGAACTCTTTTTCGTTCCTTGTGCTGTCATTTTACAGAGCGGACAATTTCCTTCTCTCTTCCATTCCCCCCTGCCTGGTTTTTAGTCCATTTCACTTTACTTTGGCACCATGTATTTATCTTTTATCCTCTCTTTTTAGTCACTTTATTGGTCTATTGCAGGCCCCCCCAAACTTCGGCCCTCCAGATGTTTTGGACTAAATTCCCATCTTCCCCGACCACTGGTCCTGTTAGCTAGGGATCATGGGAGTTGTAGGCCAAAACATCTGGAGGGCCGCAGTTTGGGGATGCCTGGTCTATTGCATAGTATTCCTTTACTTTCAGCACCAAATGTATATTAATGGGTTAGATATTATTTGGAAGTTTTACCGCTCCAACCCAGGCTTCGGGGCTTCTTGCTGGGAGGCGCTTGCTTCCTTTGCGCCTGGGTCTCTCCGCTCTCTTGCTGTCAGCTGGAGAATGCCAAGAGTCCCGTCTAACGCTGCTGGAAACTTTCGGCTAAGGGTCACCCCCTCAGCCTTTCTTGGAGTCACGCAGCCCTTGTTACCCCCCAAAAGCCTCTCCAAACAATCGCTCCACCACGGAGCTCGCATGGAGCACTGCCATCGCGGAGGCGGTAAAAACCGGAAGTCCTCCTTTCCTACACTTCAAACAAAGCTTTTCTCACTATATGATTAGTAAATCATCTGTGCGCTTTTATTTAATCATATCCTAAATACCCGTGCCACCTGAAAACTTTGTCTCAGCCTTCCAAATCCAGCACCTCCGTATCTTTGAGAAGCATCCAATCTTTCAGCCAGACAATACATGTGGAATCGAAATATATTCTAAAATCTGGGAGCCCAAACCCTCCCTTTTCCCAAGGTTCCTTTATCAATTTAAATGTGACTCTTGGCTTTTTACCTTGCCATATGAAAATAGATAGATCTCTTTCCCAACCCTTAAAACATTTTGTGCCTATAATTATTGGGACTGTTTGGAAAAGGAAGAGCACTTTTGGGAGGATTGACATCCTTATCATAGATATTCTGCTCCATAAAGATTGGGGTGCTCAAGACTTCATGAACACCATGACAACCATAAGGCTGTCCCAAAATGTCACTGTCCCATGCATGTGGTAAGGTAAAGGTAAAGGGACCGACTCTGGGGTTGCGCGCTCATCTCGCATTATTGGCCGAGGGAGCCGGCGTATAGCTTCCAGGTCATGTGGCCAGCATGACAAAGCCGCTTCTGGCAAACCAGAGCAGCACATGGAAACGCCGTTTACCTTCCCGCTGTAGCGGTTCCTATTTATCTACTTGCATTTTGACGTGCTTTCGAACTGCTAGGTTGGCAGGAGCTGGGACCAAGCAACGGGAGCTCACCCCGTCACAGGGATTCGAACCGCCGACCTTCTGATCAGCAAGCCCTAGGCTCTGTGGTTTAACCACAGCGCCACCCAATTTAAGATCTCTCTACTGAGCAAAAGGATGGTGGTGTGATAGTGGGAACGGTGTTGTAGATAATAACTGGCAGTACCAGGATTTCGGACAAGAGTATTTCTCAACTCTGCTTGAAGATGCTAGAGCAAGGGTCGGCAACCTAAGGCCCATGGGCCACAAGCGGCCCACAGGGATAGTTTAACCGGCCCATGGGCTGCCCCCGAACCAAGCCGCCCACTCGATGAGTCCGTGTGCTGCGCTAAACCGGCACAGTGTGGTGCGGGGACTTGCTTCTGCGGCACCAGAAATTGTGTCTGTGCATGTGCAGATGCCGGAAATAATGTCTACGCAGGTGTCAGAAATCGCGTGCGCGCGCATGCAATCTGGCCCACGGAGGGATCTGCGCCGGAGTGAACCAGCCCAGGCGAGGTAAACCTTGCCGATCCTTGTGCTAGAGGCTGAATCTGGGATCTTTCATATGCATAGGAGACACTCTATCACTGGGGGGGGGGGGGGAGTCAACTATTCACTTGAAACCGTGGGATCAGATTCTTAAGGTGAAAACCCAGATCTACAGATGTATTATGCCTGCAGCCATCCAAGGCCCTGCAGCTCTTCTGGAGACACCTGGCAGAGAAGACAGAGGGTGTATCTGGTAGCTACTTAGCAATGCTAGAGAGCCAAGCTCTGGTTAAGGTAATGCCTCTTTAAGTTCTTCTTCTAACTCTCAGCTATGCAATGCCTATTTAGGTGTTCAGACCTTTGTTCTTCTCTCCTAGGGATTCACACTGGGAGCTGTTCCCATTCTTCTGCATCTGACTCAGCCTTAGCAACCTGGATATCTGCTACTTATTACTTAGCAACTTGAATACTTATTGCTTAAGGCTGCCACCACAAATCAGTTTCCACCAGACCTCGTTCAGATCCCACATGCTCACATTTTCCCCAAAGGAGCTTATGTGCATCTTAGAATCATAGAGTTGGAAGAGACCACAAGGGCCATCCAGTCCAACCCCCTGCCAAGCAGGAAACACCATCAAAGCATAAATTATTACATCTGCAATAAGCAACAAACAGAATGTGCAGGAACTAAACCAGCGGTCCCCAAACTACGGCCCGGGGGCCGGATGCGGCCCAATTGGCCTCCCAATCCGGCCCGCGAAAGGTCTGGGGATCGGCATGGCCATTATGCACTTTAAAAAAAAAAATCCCAGTGAGAGCCATTTTACCCCCCTGCGTCACCTCTTCCTCGCCGCCAGGAGCCTGCGCTTGTCCTGAGCGCAGCAGCAGCGCCACGGAAGGGAAGCATGGCACAGGCTCCTCCTGGGCGCCGCCTGTGGCCGCTCCTCCTCACGCTGCTCCTCCACGCAGGCCCATCTAGGCTAGTGGCATCACGTCTCTCTCCTCCTCCGAGGACTCAGCGCCGCACCTCCTTCTCCTTTCCCCTGCGCTGGGTTCCGCTCAGTCGAGCTTCACCCACCAGTGCATGCACAGCTCTTGCTGGTCCTGCGGTGCGTGCGCTGGTGGCGAAGCTTGACTGAGCGGAACCCAGGGCTGGGGAAAGGAGGAGGCGCAGCGCTGAGTCCTCGAAGAAGAAGAGAGACGCAGCGCAGCCTCTCAGCCCGGAGGAGAAACCTTCCCTCCTCCACAGCTCGCTTTAAAGCAGCGAAGCTGGGCAGGAGCCGGGCTGCTCGTTCCTCCCCGCCCCTTTGCTGCCTCCCCCAACTGCGGCTCCTGTGCCTGCACTTGTGAGAGCCAGCAGCGGGACAGGAGCCTTTTCGAGCTTTCAAGAGCAGGCAGAGGAGCCCAGGGAGTGCCCAGGAAGGCGGTGGGAAAAAGCGGCGCTGCGCCTTTAAGGGACTCTGAACGGAGCTCCTGGCTCGCCCCGCCTGCCTCCACTCAGCTTCTTCCGCTGGGCTGCTTCAGCTGCCTCGGCTCCTCAGCCCCAGAGCCCAGAGCCCAGTCCAAAAGGCAGCTCCGCTGACTTTTCTCCTCCTGGCTCCACAGCCCTGGGCAGCAACAAAGGAGACCTGCCTAATCTGCCCTAGGACCCCAAAATATCAATCTCCCGCTGTGTGTGTGTGTGTGTGTGTGTGTGTGTGTGTGTGCGTGTGTGTTCATCCTGGTGTTTACCTCATTCATCTCTTAAGGCAGCTGGGTCTCCCCCACTCTCTCAGTGCCAGGCTAAGAGCTCACTTACTTTGCAGTAAGTTCAACGGGAATCAGGTAGGGCTCCCCATGAAACATGGCTAAAGCCATTTGTCTCTTCCAATGTTTTTTATGATGATCAAATTCAGTTTTAAACTTTCAGATACAAAGTTCCCCCTTCCCCTCTCCAGACGCCAAAGACCAGTACTGTACAGTTATAGTTTTTTGCCATCTGTTTTTAGAGCAATACTGTATTATAAAGAATTAATGGTGTCACTTTGGACTGCCTTGAATGAATGTGGCAGCATCTCCCTCCTTGAACCCACACCCCCAGTCTTCCCTCCGTGAAGGCAGCATCTCCCTCCTTGAACCCACACCCCCAGTCTTCCCCCCTTGAAGGCAGCATCTCCCTCCTTGAACCCACACCCCCAGTCTTCCCTCCTTGAAGGCAGCATCTCCCTCCTTGAACCCACACCCCCAGTCTTCCCTCCTTGAAGGCAGCATCTCCCTCCTTGAACCCACACCCCCAGTCTTCCCTCCTTGAAGGCAGCATCTCCCTCCTTGAACCCACACCCCCAGTCTTCCCTCCGTGAAGGCAGCATCTCCCTCCTTGAACCCACACCCCCAGTCTTCCCTCCTTGAAGGCAGCATCTCCCTCCTTGAACCCACACCCCCAGTCTTCCCTCCGTGAAGGCAGCATCTCCCTCCTTGAACCCACACCCCCAGTCTTCCCTCCTTGAAGGCAGCATCTCCCTCCTTGAACCCACACCCCCAGTCTTCCCTCCTTGAAGGCAGCATCTCCCTCCTTGAACCCACACCCCCAGTCTTCCCTCCTTGAAGGCAGCATCTCCCTCCTTGAACCCACACCCCCAGTCTTCCCTCCTTGAAGGCAGCATCTCCCTCCTTGAACCCACACCCCCAGTCTTCCCTCCGTGAAGGCAGCATCTCCCTCCTTGAACCCACACCCCCAGTCTTCCCCCCTTGAAGGCAGCATCTCCCTCCTTGAACCCACACCCCCAGTCTTCCCTCCTTGAAGGCAGCATCTCCCTCCTTGAACCCACACCCCCAGTCTTCCCTCCGTGAAGGCAGCATCTCCCTCCTTGAACCCACACCCCCAGTCTTCCCTCCTTGAAGGCAGCATCTCCCTCCTTGAACCCACACCCCCAGTCTTCCCTCCATGAAGGCAGCATCTCCCTCCTTGAACCCACACCCCCAGTCTTCCCCCCTTGAAGGCAGCATCTCCCTCCTTGAACCCACACCCCCAGTCTTCCCTCCTTGAAGGCAGCATCTCCCTCCTTGAACCCACACCCCCAGTCTTCCCACCTTGAAGGCAGCATCTCCCTCCTTGAACCCACACCCCCAGTCTTCCCTCCATGAAGGCAGCATCTCCCTCCTTGAACCCACACCCCCAGTCTTCCCTCCTTGAAGGCAGCATCTCCCTCCTTGAACCCACACCCCCAGTCTTCCCTCCATGAAGGCAGCATCTCCCTCCTTGAACCCACACCCCCAGTCTTCCCTCCTTGAAGGCAGCATCTCCCTCCTTGAACCCACACCCCCAGTCTTCCCTCCTTGAAGGCAGCATCTCCCTCCTTGAACCCACACCCCCAGTCTTCCCTCCTTGAAGGCAGCATCTCCCTCCTTGAACCCACACCCCCAGTCTTCCCTCCTTGAAGGCAGCATCTCCCTCCTTGAACCCACACCCCCAGTCTTCCCTCCTTGAAGGCAGCATCTCCCTCCTTGAACCCACACCCCCAGTCTTCCCTCCATGAAGGCAGCATCTCCCTCCTTGAACCAACACCCCCAGTCTTCCCTCCATGACCCCACACCCGAGGGAGAGGTGCACCCGTGGGGGGCTGAGCCGCCTCTCAACAACTCTGGAAAATGGAAAATGGAGTCTCTGTCCCTCCGGACTCTCTATCTCTGCTGCGCACCCAGAGAGAAACATGGGGTGGGGTGGGGCACGGCAGGCGTCCTTGTGCCACCCCAAAAAATAAAAAATAGTCCGGCCCAGCACAGGGTCTGAGGGGCGGTGGACCGGCCCCCGGCTGAAAAAGTTTGGGGACCCCTGAACTAAACACTTGATCAAGAACAGGGCCACCTTAAAAGTTAGCTAGCAAATAAAATTATACCAGATATTAAACTCTGGCCATTTTCTTGAACATTTGCAAGTCCTTGTAGAAAAACTGTCAAATCATGCAACTGGAAACTTTTCACAAGCAAGAGGAATTGTTCTTAAAATTAAAACACTTTGCAGGCGGCAGAGGCAATAATATATAGCTAGGAAGAAAAACAACAATATAGTTTATGTTTGCAGAACGTCCCCCAATTTTATGAAGCGGATAAGCAACTACCTGCCATTTTGTAAGTCTTTCATCTCTCAAGGACTGCAATCCCATATGCACTTATTGGAAGAAATGCAAAAAGAAAACACTAAGACCTATTCCAATGTATGTAGTAGGATTGGTCCACTCATTTGTGTCACTCACAAAGGAATTAAGAGGCACATTTTGCAACTGGGGATGGTTTACTTGCGACCAATTTGAGTTGTCTTGTTGCAGGAAATGCAACTGACATCTCCACCGTCTAGGTGCGTGCCACAGTGCGAGTCAGCTGGCTGGCGCTGCTGCACAACTTGAGAGTAAAATTGCCACTGCCTGTGCCAGCTGGCTGGCAAGTACAACATCCACCCTCAGAAGACCCTGCCACAATAGCCTGTTAGTGGCCAAAGACCGGGAGGGGGGGGGGAGGGAAGCATTTGCCTGCCAGCAAAAGGAAGATTCTCTCTCTCTAATGTGCCTGTGGAGGTGGTGGGACCAAGAGAAAGGCCTCCCCAAAAGACGTCAAAGTCTTAGCAGGCTCATATAGGAAGATATCATCCTTTAGATAGCCTGAACCCAAACCATAGGGCTTTGTGGGTCATAACCAGCACTTTTGAGTTCTGCGCAGAAATAGATAGCAAGCCAGTAAGCTGGTTTATCAAGGAATTTCCATTCTCCCTGTAACACTGCCTGGCTGTGAGTCATGGAGGCCACTCCCTGCAAGGCCCTTTCCACCTGGCCTAGGGGACGGGACCCAGACTCACCCAGCTCTACTAAAGAGGATCCTAGTGAGACCGGAGGGACATCGCTATGCCTGACAACAAATCCTAATTATTGGATTCTTTTGCCCCATCTTTTTGTGGGATGCAAAGTGTTAAGTGCAGTCAAGTCACAACAATCCCTAGATAGTCCACTTGGAGGACTGAGGAGGAACACATGACTAAGCCTAGTTTCCTGTTCCTCCACATGCTAATTAGATGGGAAAGGTGGTAGATAAATTCTGAAGGAAGCCACCATATCCCTCTCTTACTCTCTTGGACTTCTTCACTTCAAGGACTCAACATCTAATGAGGATTCTGTCTCTAGGCTTCCAGCCAACAGAGAGAGATGAGATGGAGTCTCACTTCTTATAAGTGAACTTCACAATGTATATATTACTTTTTACCTAAGCAAGTCTACCTCTTGAGTATGCTGTATCTCAGGAAGATTGTAAGTAAACATCTTTTATACTTTTAAGAGCATTGTGTCATGTCTTTTCTTTTAAGAGGGATAAAGGGGAAAATACCAGGAAAATACACTTTATTTTAGTGGCTTAAATCAAGCCTGCGCAAACGCTTTTCTGCTGTGCATTTTGCAAAGGGGGAATGTTTTTACTCTGCTAAAGTTTGGTGCTTGCTAGCGCAAGCGGGGATAGGACATATTAAACAATATCTCCTCATCCACATTCCTGAACATTCCCACACTTTTTGTGCCTGCCAAACAGCCATGTCATGCTTATTATATTTTATTCTCTTGTCAATTATGCTGTTTTAAATGTGCATTTTATAATTGACTTCACTTAGCAACTTTTTAAATGTTTCAGATGGTTTGTTTGTTTGTGTTAACTTTGTGTTAAATATGTATTCTGTAATTGGCCTCCTTTGTAGTGTTTTATTTTGAAATCTCTGAGATGGTATTTTGATTTCCTGTTTATTATGTTGCTTTGAGTGTGTACTTTATATATTACTTTCTTAAGAAATGTTTGATTCTGGATTGTTTTATTGATATTTAATATGCTGTAAACCACTTTGAGATTTTTCTTACAAATATAAAGCTGTATAGAAATTTATAAATTAAATTAAATTAAATAATTAATTAACTGGATCCAGTCAGCAATCTGGCCAGAGATGGATGCAGCTGACACACTAGTTTTAAATGTGCAAATGCACTCCTGGCTACTGCTAGAACCTGGGACCCTAAGCTCAGTACTATTGTTGTTGTTAAATTTGTATACCAACCTTTATACAAAGATCATAGGGCAGTTAACAACATAAAAATATAAAATGAGAACACAAAATACATTTATAAACCCAATAACCCCCCTTCCACAAGCATTTAAAGGACCACAGAATACTCAAAGGCCTGACTAAATGAAACGTTTTCACCTGTCAGCTTGTCCATGTCCTCAAGTCTTACCAACTGAAACTCATCCAACACAATAGGACTAGAGACAATGCTCTATACCAGTGTTAGAAATTCAGGTATATAAGCTAGTCAGTCAGTCAGTCAGTCAGGGTATATAAGCTAGGTGACAAATGCCTCCTTAAACCAAGGTTACAATCACCAAAATGGAATATCTAGTTGCCATTTTTGGGCAAAACAACTCTAAAGTATTTTTTTTCAAATGATGAACTGACTGTGATTGATTATCAGTTAAACATCTGGCTGGTTCAGATGACAACTTTGAGCTAGGTTAAGAACTTTGAGAACTTAAAGAAGAAAAGTCATTTGATTCAGGGATAGTTCACATATATATTGGCCTACTAGCTGGCCCGGCCACGCATTGCTGTGGGTAATCCCTGTGATTCCCCCCACCCTGTCCTGATCCATGACGTATCCTGCCCCTCCTCCCTCCAACCCCCTCATCCCTGTGTTTCGGTAGGATACCCTTCCCTCTGTTTTCCCCGGGGAGTGTTGTCCCCTTCCCCCTTGTATCTCCATACATTTTTATATATTTAGATTATTATTATTTTTGAAATAAGAAGATGAGAAGCAGAAGTTATTGTTTAATTTTATTTTTGGGGGTTGTCATTTATTTTGGTGGGTATTGTATGATTTGGGCGTTGTGTGTTTTGGGGTTTTTTTGTGTGTTTTTTTGTTATTTGGATTTTCTAATTTTGGAGTAGGTGACCCAGAGAACTACTTGAATAATCCCGACCGGGGCGGGGCGGCGGAATCAAATAGCGAAGACCCAGAGCTGCCTAGCAACAGAAGGCGAGTTCCGAAGCTCCCGGAGCTGTTCGGTTCCATAAAAATCCCAGGAAGTGGCATGGGGAACGTAGGAGATTGTAAATCAAAGGGGGGGGGCGGCCACTGCAACTATCCGAGTACTTAAACTGGGGAGTGAAAGTGCATGGTTGACTTTTTTTTAAAGACGCAGAGGCTTGCAATCAGTCAAAGTATAAAGCAGCCATCCCCAAACTTCGGCCCTCCAGATGTTTGGAACTACAATTCCCATCTTCCCCGACCACTGGTCCTGTTAGCTAGGGATCATGGGAGTTGTAGGCCAAAACATCTGGAGGGCTGCAGTTTGGGGGTGCCTGGTATAAATCCTAGGTTAAAAGGGGCATGACTGCCCTTACTTAAAATGGCCGACATAGCCTCGCATATGACACAACACCCGCTAAATTTTAAAGTAAAAACCCCTTGCCGTGCCCCCAAGTGCGTTGCTGTGGGTTATCCCCCCCCCCGGGCCTAGTGGGGGCCTGGAGGCCTGGCAGGGGCCTGCAATCTGGGCACTCGCCCTCTCCCTCCTGAGCCTAGCAGCCTGGCAGGGGCCTAGGGGTCTGGTAATGGCTGCCTTGGTGGTTTCAGTTGCTTGGTTGATGATGTCATTATTTGGCGCCGTCCTTCAGAGCTTTTGCTGGTGACCCGGTGCAATCTGCCTTTCTATTGGATGCTGCTGGAGTCTTCAGAGCTTTTGCTGGTGATGTCTAATTTGTGCGCCACTTTTTTCTGTGTTTAGTCACTAAGGTATGAAAGCTGTGCTTTTTTGGAAGAAAATTTATGTCAGATCCCTCACTGATGGGCAAGGTACGCTTTGTCCTAATTTGATGCAATTTGGTTCAGCGGTTACAGAGAAAGGCTGTGACCTCTGCACGCGCAATGCCTACATTTATATATATAGAGAGAGATACCTACCTCTTTTTCTTAATGGTGACACGGACCATTTATAACATACTTCCTAACTGTGAACAGGGCAGTGGGGTGGGGTAAGTGCAGACAAGCTACAACAATTAAGTATAATGTGATTCAGTGCTCCTGCTCAGGCTGCACAGAAAAAGCATTCTGGTTCCTCGAATTCATTCTAATAGTGCAGATAAAATATAACCAAGAGAATTCTATAGAATGTGGTATTAGTGTGTGAAAACAGTCAAGATCTAAGGATCCCCAGGCACACACCTCCAGATGGAGATGATGTCAGGCGCCATCTTCACTTGTTCGCAAGTGGCAGATAGTTAGGTGCAAAATGTGCCTGGTACCTGGCTAATTTCAAACACTGCTCTGGGCACCAATTGTGCTTCATCTTCTGTAATAGCAGAGTCAAGATGCTGGTAAATGCAAGTGATTTTTTTCCCCCTCAAAGCATTCCGCAAACAAGTCTCAGTGAGATACCACTTCTTTTAGGCCAGACTGTGAAAGGCCCCAAACTACCAGAAAAACTCTGCCAGATGACACAATGAGGATGTAATGGAGGCAGCAAAGTACGCCTTTTTTGCTGCCTTCAGTGCCACTAGATATGCTTGATGATGAGTCTTCAAAGTTTTCGATTGCATTTGACCGGAGTTTTCCTCCACTCCCATTCAAGCAACCTCCCAGCTTGTTTCCTTGCCCTAAGTTCAAGTGGGCTCCACAAAGTGGGAGAGGGTGCGCAGGGGTTAACATGTATAGTACAAAAACCATAAATTACAACCAAAAAACCTTAAGCATTCAGTGGATGAGGAACATTAAAAGCAACATATGCTCAAACCATCTTGCCCCAGTGAGCAAGCCGGCTGCTGAATTCTGCAGCAGCTGAAGTTTCCAAACCGTCTTCAGAGGCAGTCCCACATGGAACTAACCTAACCTAGAGGTTACCAGAGCACAGATGACAGACGTTAGGTATCCATGTCCAGATAGGGGTGAAGGTGGGCCACCAGCAGAAGCTGATGGAAGGTAGTCTGCGTCATGGAGGCTACCTGAGCCTCAAGCAACAGCCAAGGATCCAGAAATACTCACAAGCTACGTACCCGCTACTTCAGAGGGAGTGTAACCCCATCAAGGCCACCTCCCATCCATCTGTTCTAGGGAACCGTGGGTGCTAAGGTCAAAGCAGGCATCCCCAAACTGCGGCCCTCCAGATGTTTTGGCCTACAACTCCCATGATCCCTAGCTAACAGGACCAGAGGTCGGGGATGATGGGAATTGTAGTCCAAAACATCTGGACGGCCGAAGTTTGGGGGTGCCTGGGTCAAAGGGCAACGTCTTACACTACGCATCTTCAGGACTCAAAAGCGCTGTATCGCCACCAAGCCTTATTGTCGCTTAAGGAAAATTGGTTCGGGAGTGAAGGCTCAAAAGCGCGCTCAAGTCTGCGGAAGAGGCTGCTTTGAGGCTAAAAGTTTCTGAGCATCTGCGCTGCGGACAATGAGAAGCGCGCGCGCCGCAGCAGCGAGTCTGTTTTCGCGCCCCAGCAGCCGCGCGCGACGAGGCGCCAGGCAGAGCGGAAGAGAGGCAGCCCGAGGGGGGTGGGAAGGGGGAGGCGCGGCCTCGCCAGATGCTCCACGGCCCCCTCCCGCCCGGGCCCTTCCCGCCTTCCTCAGCCTGGGCCTTGGGTTTAACAAGGCCACAGAGCCAGGGCCGACCGCGCCGCGTTACGTAGCCCCTCACCGCCCGCCTCACCTTCTCCTCAATGCAGGACACGATGATGGACGGGTACTTGCGGCTCAGCCAGCGGAAAAAAGCCGGAACCCCCATCGGACGGCTCTCGCACTGTGTACAGCCCGGCGGGACCCGCGAGGTATCGAGAGGCAGGAAACCGCGAAGGCTACGGAGCGCTTCCGGGTTACCAGGTCAGGGCTGCCATGATGTTTGGCGGGGGGGGCGGGGCGGTGGCGAAGGCGGTAAGGAACAAGGCCGCGGCGGAAGGATGGGCGCCTTTGAAACTTCTGCTCACGTGACCGGCGACCTAGCTTTACGCCTCCATCTTGGAACCTGGTGGGAACATGCGCACAAAGAGAAAGCGAAGGTGATGAAAGCGCGGCAGTGGGAGCATGCGCACTTCGAAGGGCTCGTGCGTCTGAATGCTTTGTTTGCGTGCGAGTGTTCCAGGGAGAAAGAGAGTGAGAAAGACTATCGAGGGAAAGTGAAGGGCGAGGAGCTGGAATTCATATTTCATGAAATTTATGGGAAGAAAGAGGGGGAAAAGATTCCTATTTATTTGTATTTATTTGTATAATAATATCAGGATAGTTGTAGTCAATAGATGTAAAAAAATCAATTTATAATTTTAACATTATATATTTTATCAAAGGCTTTTTCAGCATCTAAACGGTATATAGTGGTTGCATAGAAGAAGAAGAAGAAGAAGAAGAAGAAGAAGAAGAAGAAGAAGAAGAAGAAGAAGAAGAAGAAGAAGAAGAAGAAGAAGAAGAAGAAGAAGAAGAAGAAGAAGAAGAAGAGGAGTTTGGGTTTGATATGGAGGAGCTGAGACACCTACTGCTCTTAACTACTACACCACACTGGCTTCACCCTTGCTTTTTAATATTTGCTTGGATTGGAACCCTTTAGCTTGTGCTATTGGACAACACAGGGAGATCTATGGAGCAATCTATAATTCAGCTGACTATATATTGGTTTTATTTGCAGGTGATATTCTTTTGTTTATTTCTAAGCATCATATTACTATCTGAAGAAGTGTGCATGCACACGAAAGCTCATACCAAAATAAAAACTCAGTTGGTCTTTAAGGTGCTACTGAAGGAATTTTTTTATTTTGCTTCAACTCAGACCAACATGGCTACCTACCTGTAACCGTCATATTACTGTTCCCTGTGGCTAGCTCTCTTGATTAGAGTGTGGTGCTGATAACACCAAGGTTTGACCCCCATACCTTCATGGCAGGGGGTTGGACTAGATGACCCTCAGAATCCCTTCCAACTCTACAGTTCTATTATTCTATTAGCCAATAGGTGAAAATTTGCTTACCCATACATTTAAGGAATATCAATTCCACATTTGTTCCAAATCTAAATATTTAAATATTTAGGTATGTAAATATTTAAATATTTAGGTATGTAAATACCAAGAGATATAACTCAGTTAATAACATATCTATTTAGTTTATGAAGTTTTTAAAATTAAAAACAACGCTCAAATAGATTCAGATATATTATGTGAAATGGCTGTCAGTGCCTCATATGACAAAACTTAGTTGGTCTCTAAGGTGCTACTGGAAGGAATTTTTTTGTTTCGACCAAGTCAGACCAACTCTGCTACCTACCTGTAACTAGTGCCTCATATGTGTTCATGATCAGTTTTTATACCAAGAAGTAAATTATTGCTTCCTTCATACTTCCAAATTTGACATATTTTGTATTTGATACTAAAATGTGAGGTGTTATCTAGTCAGGAACAAGGGCCTGGTAAAATAACATTACACATAGTTGGCTGCCTGTATTTAAGATCTGGTCCTTCTGCACAAGAAAACCAAGGCTACAATCCAGTACACACTAACTTGGGAGTAAGCCCCATTGACACACGAAGACTTCTGAGTATACATGTAGGCCATTGCATGGTAAGCTAACAATACAAGGAATTTTTTTAATGACTGCCTGGGTGTCAGCTACTTATTGTGTATTTTCAGCATTTGCAGAAAATAACATTGAGGTTGGAGGAAGGAAAAGCCAAAGCAGAAATCTAGCAGGTCTTCAGAGCTATGGTTGTTCCAAGAACTAGAAGCAGGGGAAAAAATGTGCACTATAAAACAGCACCTCCTCAGCACCCCAGTCCAAAGAATTCACTCGTCATTCACAGTTCTAACCTCATTCATTTGCTAAAAATATTGAACTTTGGGAGCAGCCAGGCTGACTTATGGTACTTCAAGGAAATTATTTAGTGGGGTGCCTGCACATTTTACTTTATATAGTCATACCTCATGTTACGTCCACTTCAGGATGCGTATTTTCGGGATACGGACGCGCTGAACCCGGAAGTCCTGGAATGGGTTACTTCCGGGTTCGGCGCGCGCACATGCGCAGCTTTGAATTACGTCATATGCCTGCGCAGACACGGCGCCTCAGGATGCGGCCTTTTCAGGTTGCGAACAGGCCTCTGGAATGGATCCTGTTCACAAGAAGAGGTACCACTGTAAATTTCCATTTGCACCTTTATAAATCTGTTGATACCTATGGGGTGGCGGAACACTACAGCTGGAGAAGCCATCTGCCATTATCTCTGCTTCCCTCCCTTGCACGTCTGTTCCTTCCTATGGAACAGTTTTATAATCTTTTTAACCATCTACTCCTTGGCACACTTGGCCCATTTCCCAAGTGGGAAAGGACTACCTCTAGCAGAGCAGATGCAACTGGGGGAAAGCTGGAAGGAGCAGGGAGGGAAACACCAGCAGAAAGCAGCATGAGCTGTCATCCCAGCCAGGAACTACTGGTATTCTGCATGCCTGATTGAGGGGCACAGGGCCATGGGGCTCACCAGAGGATGCCGCTGGGATGCTGGGGCTGTTCAGAGAGGGCTGCATCACAGCCCAAATAACTCCATGCAAATCTTCCCATGCAGAGGTCACCCGCATCCCATCCTTGGTGCCAGGGGCCTTTGCCCAGCGTGACATTAATGGCAGCTGCCACACCAACTCGGCTCAGGACAGCACCACATTAGCAGTGCAGCAGAACCACAATGGTGCCAAGTACAGGTGTTGAGTGGCATGCTGCAAGGCTCTGTAGAAGAGAATCTGCACTGGGTGTGCTCTTGGCCCCACTCCCAGGCTGGCTGCCTGCTGCTGCTGCCACTGCCGCCAACTCAGTGAAGTACCAGCCTGGGCCAGTGTTTAACCTTCAGCATGTTGGACAGTTCCCTGCCTTGACAAGGTGCCATGGGAGCTGTCCAGCGTTTGAGAATCAAGGCTGCTGGATGCTGTTGATGTCTGTAGCGATCTTCATTCCTCTCCCCCCCCCAAAAAAAGCCTTTTATTCTTGCTTTACAGCCTAGACCTACTATGAGGGAAATGTGCTGGCTGTTTGAGAGGATTCATTGTTCAGCTTGGCTGGCTGGCAGTGAGAAGCAGCATTCCTTACTACCCCATACCGGTTGTGGTGAGACAGTGTGGCCTTGCACTCAAGGTATCGCTTGTTTGCTAAGACCTGCAGGTGAAAGGCATGGGACAGGGGACTGGGCATATTCCTTCCAAAGCGGGGGAGGGGTGTCAGAAGTGTGATGGGTTGGACTCTGTACGAAGCTTTCTACAGTGGTACCTCGATTTCCGAACAGCTTAGTTCTTGAACTACTTGGAACCCAAACACTTCAAACCCGGAAATGAGTGTTCTGGTTTTTGAACTTTTTTTGGATGTGCTCCGATTTGAGTGCACACTTCCGTTTTGAGTGAGCGACTTGGCCCCAGCAGTGACTGACACCGCTTCCTTCCCTTCCCTTTCCTCTGCTGGGAAGCGCCTCTTTCCTCGGTACAAAGTGGAGTGGGGCGCTTCCCCGGAATGTAAGTTTTTATAATCTTTTTAACCATCTACTCCTTGGCACACTTGGCCCATTTCCCAAGTGGGAAAGGACTACCTCTAGCAGAGCAGATGCAACTAGGGGGAAAGCTGGAAGGAGCGGGGAGGGAAACACCAGCAGAAAGTAGCATGAGCTGTCATCCCAGCCAGGAACTACTGATATTCTGCATGCCTGATTGAGGGGCACAGGGCCATGGGGCTCACCAGAGGATGCCTGGTGCAGAAGGCTGCATCGGAGTAGGGAGACTTGGAAGTTGGTGACTCTTCCCCCAGCACGCAGAGAAAGTGGTTGGGGTGGGAACTATGCTGGGCAGGTTGACATTCATGCCCCCCTGCCTTCCCTCCTCCCGTCCCAAGCCCGACCCCAAGCGAGGTCCAGGCGAGGCAGTGTGGGTGCCGCATTCCCGAGAAGGGGATTGGGATGCTTGCACTGTGTGCAGGCTCCAACCCACCCGGCTCAGCGTCCAGCGGCTAGGAGTGAGCCAAGAGCAGCTGCCGCTGCCGCCTCTCCACGCTCCGGTGCTGCTGTCGCGTCTCGGTACCGCCATGCCAGGGACACACAGGCAGCGCCGTCCCGACCAGCCTGCAGCTACCGCTTTGTCATGCTGCCCAAAGGGGAGACAGAAGCCCTGGGACTTGCCGGGGTGAATGTTGAGCGTGGGCAGATGCCGGGAAACATGCAGGGTGTGTGTGGCTTGGGTGTGGGGAGAGAACTTTTGCCTCCCTTTCCATCCCCCCCTTAAACTTCCCCCTCCCGCATCCAGTTGACCACCTCCTTCCCCACACGCTCGTCCCCCCACTTAAACTCCTCCCTCCCCCCTCCAATGGCAATGGGTAGATCACTGCCAGTTTTTGATACTGGGTAGTAGATTGCAGCCTGATTAATGCTTTCATTTTATGGTCTCATTAGATAGTAAAATTCATGTTAAATTGCTGTTTTAGGGGATGTTTTTAATTGTCTTGAACAGGTTAATCCATTTTGCATTACTTTCCATGGGAAAGCACGCCTTGGTTTGGAACGCTTAGGTTTTGGAACAGACTTCCGGAAAGGATTAAGTTTGAGAACCAAAGTTGCACTGTAATTAATGTCCACAGGAAGTCCTCGGACCCATCCTGACTGCCACAGCTGCTGCCTCTCCTGATCCATATAATGTAAGTGGAGTAAGCCACAAGTGACCGAAGAACACTACTAACTAGCTGCTAAGAATCCTGGGGAGATGATTTGCATTCATTGCAGGGGAGCTGTTGAGGAGCAGCATCAGAAGTGGTTTGTTGATCACCTTACCCAAGAAGAAAATATTAGTGACTGGGCAACAGTTGTTGAACATTTCTGGATCCAATTATATATTCTTGAGGAGGTGTGACATCATCTTGTTCAGGGCAGTTGCAAGCAGCCCAATATTCCATTGAACAATACTTAACTATAGTCTTTATAGATTTCAGTATGTGAAACAAAAATCACACAGGTTAATACTTTAAACACACAACAGTAATAAGAGTTTCTTTAAGTACATTGTCAAGAGTGCATTTTATTAGAGTAAGACAAAGTAAATACAAAAGAAAACATTCTGTGGCTGAGTCACACATCTGAAACTTTGATTTCTGAAATAATATGGTTTATTCCTACATCCCAATGGAAAAGAGCAAAAATGTAGGGGGGGCATTAGGACAGAAACGAATAGAAATCTGGATCAGTACTGCAGGAGGGCATGGTTTCGGTCTGGATCACACACACCCTCCCATGACTGCTAATCACTTAAACATCACACAATTAGTAATTTTGTGAATAACAACAGATCTGTTTCCCCCTAAATTTGGTCCAACTGCACATTATAGGTAAGTGCATATAATTGTAGTCTGTTACCGGTAAAACTTTTTTGAAGAAAACACCCACCTGCTTTTAGTGGAAGAATCAGCAATAAAGAGGGAAGGAAAACAGTTCCCTACCCTGTTTTCCTGTTTCAAATTGATTTGTGTGCCCCCTGCCCCTTTTGTGAATTTCAAACAAGGAAAAGCATTAACTTCACCTTGGTTCTAAATCACCCCCTAGGAAAAAATTCCTTTGAGCTTTTTAGCACATGTATGTGTGGGAAATGTTGGTCCTCAATCATAGAAGTCATCAAATTCATCTTTTTGTGAGGAATGGACTTGAGGACGCAGTGCTTCTTCAATCTCAGAGTTACTGTCGTCAGAATCACCCCAGAAGGCTGCATTAGGAAAACAAAATATAGCATATAACAAATAAAAATTGCAATACAGTATCCGGTTTCTAATATGCAACTGTCATGACACAGAGGGATGATGAGAAGAACCACCTGGGGAACCTCCAAGGGAAGAAGGCAGTGGTGGGACAATGATGAGCGGTCAGAGCGAGAAGAGTAGGAAAATGTGGTGTTGGAAGCTGAGGAGGTAACAGGGTTGAGTGAATTGGGAGAGTCTGTGGCAGAGAGAAGTCCAGAATCAGGCTGAAGCTGAAGCAGGAGAGTGAGATGAGGGAGGCCAAGAGGCAGAGATGAGTCAGACGGGTGTCTCCCCCTCCTGTTGCATCGAGCTCCCTGCTGGTCTCCCAGAACGAGGAGAAGCATGAAAAGTGCAGAGGAGAGGTTGGCTTCACACAGGCACAGTCTCAGATTTTTTGGGGGGAACCCTGTTAATAATATCTGGTCCTATGAAACTGATTTTTGGTGCAGAAACTGTGGGATGGGGGGGGGCTGCTTATAATCAATTGAAGAATAAATTACTTAATTTTCATTAACATTTTCCAGTTGGGATCTGCTAGTATGGATGGCTTACACTCACAAAACTCTACCCTAACTCTAAATTCTTACTCCTACACAGTCTATTAAGGACTTTAAGATATCTGTTAGCTTCTCAACATAGCTGTTCTTGGGTGACCCACAAAAATGCCATGCATACTTCCCGCCTTTCCAGCATGTTATGACTATTGGGGCAAAGAATATCCTACTATTCAGGTGCTGGTGTATATATGGTATAGAACAAGAATGATCCTGGGCTTATGGGAAAGGGATATTGCTGTCATAGTGGAAATTTCTTCTGATGCCTGGTCAAATATTACAGTAAACTAGCCTTTCCCCAACCTGCTGTCCTCCAGATGTTTTCAACTACAGCTCTCATATCCTATAGAATTAACTGCCACAAGTGGTGATTGCCACTGGCTGCATTCAAAAGTGGGGGGTTTATATGCAGCTATTATCTATGATTTCTGTATACCAACCACTCTGGGCAAACAAATGTTGGAGGGCTGTTGCCTTCAGGTCCTGCTTACAAACTTCTCAGATCACTGGCTGACCACTGCTAGAAACAAGATGCTGGATGGACTATATCAGGCACCCCCAAACTTCGGCCCTCCAGATGTTTTGGCCTACAACTCCCATGATCCCTAGCTAACAGGACCAGTGGTCAGGGAATTTGCTACCAAGGAGTGTGGTGGAGTCTCCTTCTTCGGAGGTCTTTAAGCAGAGGCTTGACAGCCATCTGTCAGGAATGCTTTGATGGCATTTCCTGCTTGGCAGGGGGTTGGACTGGATGGCCCTTGTGGTCTCTTCCAACTCTATGATTCTATGATAATGGGGATTGTAGTACAAAACATCTGGAGGGCTGAAGTTTGGGGATGCCTGGACTATATGAACCATTTCTTAATCCATCTTGAATCTTCCCATGTTTTTACAAATCTTGCCAGCGTGGAAGGAAACCCCAATTGTTTATATTATTACAAACTCTAATACTTGCCTTTGGATTTTATTGTTGATACCATTCCCCTTTGGTTTTCATCCCTGTAAAAGATATTTTAAATGGGTTAGGAAATACATTGACATCAGTGCTTCTGTGACTATACCCAAACATACTTGGACACAGTTGTGAAACTGAGCACGCACAGAGCAAGAACACATGGATCCTTTTAAGAGGAGTGGCCACCTTGAAAACATCTTCATGTTCTGTACATATTTACCGGTACCTTTTTCTATACAAGCATTAGCTCTGAAAAACTATTTCTGCAAGTTTTCAGCATGGTTCACTTTCAATGAAGGACAGAAACCATGAAGGATGTTTATTGGCTGCAGCTTGTAACATTAGCAACACATCTTCTTTTTTCAAACCCAGAGTAGTTTTGCAATTCGTTTGTGATTTAATTATATATAGATATCTAAACATATATTTGCCATAAATATATATAAAACAATAAAATACAAACACACCATGTGACACAAGCTGATAAATGCTAAGGCAAATTGAGAAGCCAGCTTCAAAGCCCAGAAACAGGACTCACTGGGGGCAATATTAAAATGTTATGCATCTTCACTCTAATATCCATGGGAAGCCCAAACCTGTAAATAAGTTTTAAAACATATATTACACAGAAACTGCCTTCATTTTGTAGGAAACAGATTTTCTCTGAAGGCTAGTTCCACTGTAAGTATAAAAGGGCTTTAAAAATTATTCACAGTTGCCAATTTATTATCCTGAATGTCCTTGGCTAAAGACACCTGAGCTTTTAAAAAGTCAACAATCTGGATTCTAAAAGGTATTAGAATAAAATTTAATTTATCCACTATATTCCTATTCTCCAGCTTGAATATGTATTGCTAGGACTCAACAGTTGGGTTCCCATAGTCTCACCCCGTTCCTATGTAAATATTGTAGGCTTTCAGCTGCTTTTGATCTACCTTGATGCAAATACAGTCACCATTCTGTTCTGCTAAATGAATGCTCTCGTATCTTGAGCATCACAGACCCTTTTGAATCTGCCAAACAAGCTGGAATCATTTTGATCTTTTGTGTGTTGCATGCATATTGTGCTGCTGTTGCTGTGAAATAATCTCATAAGGGGCAATGATATTAGAGAATTAACTATTCTATTAAGAGTCTTGTGTTAAAGGACAAAAAAAAATGGACCTCCAATCTATTTTACTGTGGGAGATCTAATAGAGGAAAGATGGCATTTTCTGACAAAAGCTACTTACACTGGGAATACAAACATTATACATTTTTCACTGCAGTCTAGTCACCAAACCTGCATCAAAAAATTATTAATCTGTAAATTTCAAGTTTCAGATTCAAATTGCTTTGAATTGGAGGACATACAGATTTGATCTCTCTCAGTAGCACTTCTTCACAGCATGTTCTAATAAATTTTGTTTTAAAAGCTGAACTGGATAATTCTTCTGACCTTCATGCATGACTCTCTCAAGCTGCTTCCCCTGCTCTGTGGTGATTCACCCTTGCTACTGCAGCCCCTAGTCAGTGCAACACACTAGGCCTTCTCTAAGGAAAAGCTTTAATTAATAGTGGAAGAGAGAGATTGCAAGGAAGGGAGAGGTGAGAATTAACAAAATTAAAATTGGGAGTTCTGTAAAGCCATATACATTGATCTGACAAAGGCCCACCACCACTACCCAGGGGGGTCAGCACAATGTAAAACCCCTGAATCTATGACTGGCAATCCACGCACAGACTCCTGGAACTATAACATTGTCATCTCCAACACCACCAGTTGGGGGAATCTAATTCCAGCTGCTTTCCTTCCACAAGGGATCAGTGCTGTGTTGACATTTCCAGGACTACTCATCCTTTTGGTAGAGAGAGATCTCCCAGGCATAGCTGTGTGTACTGAGCCTGTGGCTGAGGATGTCTGCATAGGGAGGGGCATATAGGTTTTTCCAAAATGTACAAGTGCATTAAAAGTAGTTGAAGGAGAAAACAGGTGAGAAGCCTGCTAACAGCTAATGCTTACATTTAGAAACTAGCAAATACAATCAGGAACATCACAATCTGACACTGTGCTTGTTTCATAATTAAAGACAAGTAATTTATCCACAGAAAGAAGATGGAAAAAGGCAAATTAAAATTGAGAGAATAATATTGCAGAACTATTTCTTCTAGGTGAGTTTACTCTAAATTTAATGCAAAGCATATTTGTGAAGCACAATTCAAAGATTTTTCCCCCCACATGTCTATCTTCCAGAAAGCTCAACTTTGATGAACCTAAGTCCAATTCCTTAGGGCCAAGTTGTTGCATAAGTCTTCTCCCTGCCCCCCATCCCCCCAAAGACACTTCCAGAAAATTGGAATCTTGAAGGGAAAAGTGAAAGGGGGAACGGCTGCTCCACAAATAACCAATAGGGAAAGAGTTAGGCAACTATTCTTATAGGTCCTCTGATCATACTTCTAGTTTCCTGTGTGTTCTCTTTTTGTGGCGGGGTGGAGAGAACCCAGTGAGGAAAAGAAGCATGGAACTGCACTTAATGAGTACTTTATGTTCCACCCTCCCCAATCTGCCTCTCAAGCTGCGAATTGTATCCCAGCTTTTTCAAAGCAGTGTCTGAAGTAGTACACCCATTTTGTGTAGCTTACACATAATTTCCTGCTCCCATGAACATGTCTATTGTGAGGATGATTAAGTAGGGCAACATTTCTGCATTTTTGTCACCCTTTATTGACACTCTGCCTCCCCATCAACAAAACTCCTTTTTCTTTCCAGCTTCTGTCAGATACTGGAAGTAATCCACACTGGTAAGAAGTGCCTGAGGCAAGGAACTTCAGCAATATAAGGCAGGCATCCCCAAACTGCGGCCCTCCAGATGTTTTGGCCTACAACTACCATGATCCTTACCTAACAGGACCAGTGGTCGGGGAAGATGGGAATTGTAGTCCAAAACATCTGGAGGGCCAAAGTTTGGGGGTGCCTGATATAAGGCAATGAAGGTTCCTTCAGTACCCCTCAGCTGCACATCCCTTTTGAAGTTAAAGTTAGACAATCCCTCCTTCTCCTTGCTGCCATCATATTTTATTTGGTCCTCAGTATTCCAAGCAAGCCCTCCACATACAGTGTTAGGAACATACTATCACAGATACTACAACAAAAATCAAGTGGAAGAGGTGCAGTCTTGAAATATGTGTGTGGAATCAGGAAGGCATACAGCATGGATGACTTCAACTGCCTTCAAAGGAGCATTTCCTTCCCTGATTTTGTTCTATGTTTTCTTCAATTGACCATGATCGGGGGGGGGGGAATAAATTACAGCTGCATATAGGACTTCCCAATTTATATTCTCTCTTTTTGTACAATACCGTTTACAGAAGAATCAGTGGAGGGCTGAGGGAGAGAGCCACAGAGAGGTGTGGGAGAAAGGGACTCGATTAGGGATGGGAATCTGTGTTTCTCCAATGTTGCTGGAATACAGCTCCCATAAACCCTGCCTACTGACCATGCCAGCTGAGGTTGATGAGAATTGTAGTCCAACAGTTTCCCTATCCTTGGACAAGACAGATGAAGGAACTTCGAGAGATATGGTCAAAGAGCTGAAACAGGAATATGCCCAAAGGAATTATTTGCATTAGTTAGCCAATAAAACAACAAACTTGGGGGGTAGGGGTGGAACCTCAGGCATAACGCCTATTGACTTCCAGGGGAGGATCATGGCAAATTAAGCATCTTTTGTCGGCAAGCTGCTGATGGAGAGGATTACATCTGATTTATGATAGCCAGACATAAGTCTTGGCTATCAAATTCACTTTAGAGAAAAGAGTTAGCACGGAAATAACTTCTGATGCTCTGGAAAGGCAGTTTTCTGTGTCAAGAGACCAAGAAACTGTCAGCTCCTGGAAACAGAGTTAAGCAACTTGTGAGCTGAGGAATCAACATCTCACCCAAAACCCATGAGATGGGCATGGGATCTGCAAAAGGTTTCCTTTCTTAATTATTTCTGAGAGAGTTATAATTTATAACTGATAGAGATGTATCTGTCTGCCAATGGAAATTTAAATTTGGGGCATGAGCTGCTTTCTGACTTCAATAAGAAGGGAAGTCAATTGTAAAAGGGCTGAAAGCAGAAAAAGGGCCTGCTTTAATGGTTTGAGTCAAAGTTTTAAATGAACAGAAGAGTTCTGTATGCTGTGATTTTTTTTCTTGATGAAAATGTTGCTTAGAAATCAAAAGTATCTCTGCCACTTGATAATTCCTCCATAGGAAAGGAATGTGTTTATTCTAATAAGAGATAAGACTGTTAAAATCTTAAGGTGGAGACAGGTGATGTAATGAGACTGAATTATTAATAAGATCAAAAACAATCAGTATGGCAAATATACCTTTGGACATTCTGCTGACTGTTAGCATCCTTTAGCAAATGTTTGATGAGCAAATAAAATTGATTAGAGCTAAGAATGATTAAATGGAAAATGGAATGAGGAATGAAAGTAAACCAGAGATGAATGAAATGGAAAGCAAAATCACACAGACACAGAGACTTTGGAGAAGAGTATGGATAAAAGATTGGCAGATCAGGAGGGTGAAATAGTCATGTTGGAGGAAACAGATGGTGAAATGGAAAAGTCCTTCACACAGGTGTTTGGAGGAATGAAACAGCCAAATGGTGGGGTTGTGATTCTGGAGGAGTAGAATGAGCCCTGGATGGAGAGATGAAGATGTGGAGAGACATCTTGATTTGGCATTGATACCGGTAGAGCTGAGTACGATTTGGAGTGAACTCAGAGGGGGAAAGAATGAAAAAAGAATGGAAGAAACATAAATGGAAGAGATAATTTTTTAGATAAGGATGGAAAACCATGGTAAACACAACAGGAAATGGGAATGGAAGATACAGAACTGGGTGCAAATTAATGGATACATAACGAGAAAAAAACTATGGAATATTATTTTAATATATGAGCACAGTGAGACTCTTACATGGACGAAATAAGAAAGATTATTGTTTAGTATGGAGGAATGGTTGTTGAAGTTATTGTAGGCAAAGTTGATATGTTGGATTAGAGAGAAACCATTGCTGACATTTGTTATACTAATAATAATTAGAGAACCACTTTTGTGTGAAAAGGAAAATGAACAAATTTGAGACATCTGGGCCTGGAGACGGAAATTATTGCTTAACAGACAGCAGAATAGTTGGATGTTATCCCAGAGTGAATGTTTTGAATAATTTATTTTATGTAGCTAACAGACAGAATACATCCTTTTATTTATCTTTCTTCTTTTCTTTTCTTTTTTAGTCTCCTCCCTTGGGGACCAAGGATTATACTCATATGAAGATGATGGTTAGTTCGTGGAAGGACCCTGAGTGAGAGGCAAGGAAGAGAAGATATCAGGTGAGAGCTGGGAGGGTCCACTACTTTCTGTGAGTGACAAGGGTTAAGAGCTACCTTTGGGGGTAGGTTCTGTGTTTTCTTCTCTCTTTCCTTCTCTGTTTCTGTTTTTTATTTAGATGAGTTTATTTTATCGTATTGTATTACGAAAAAGCTATCATAAAATCGTATTTAAAAAATCGTATTTAAATGCCTAATGGGCATCATATATAAAATTAAACACAATATTTCAATAGGCACACTCCTAAGTTTTGTGATATATCCATGCACAAAATACTCCTTCCCCTATCCAAACAATTACAATAGGGAAGAATGAAATAAAGTGCTACCATGATTGTACTGAACAATTTACATCTGGTTTAAAAAGAGACTAAGAATTAAAGCTGTTGAAATTTAGCAAAGAAAGAGTGACCCCCAATGGCCATTATGGTTGTCTGCAAAGAATGAGCCAAGGCACTTATTAGAGGCACATTCATTGCATAGATGTCTTAAACATTACAATTTGAAGTCATTAACACAAACAACCATCACTGATAACCAGTGATTTAGTCAAGTGAAAAACGTTTTTTAAATTAGCTTCTGTTTAAGGAGTAAATTTGAAATCCAACTTAATGGCTTACTTCTGGAATCCAACTTAAAGTCAACAGTGGACATTATTTTACAAGTGGAATATATCAGCATTTGGGTCCCTAATTTAGCTTTAACCATCAAATGTTGCAAAGCAAAGTAGCCAAAAGAAAAAGGCATTGCATCTAGCCTAAAACTGCAACAATAGAATGCTACTGACCTCCACTAGCTGACTATATTGCTACAGAATTACAAAATGCCACACACATTGCACGGCAGCCATGGGTTTAGAGATTAAAACGCTAATAATACCCATTCTGCAAAAGAATTATTTTGATTCCTTTGAGAATATATAATCCGTCAATTAACAAATTCTCACCTCAGTTTAAATGTATTTGTATCAAGCTGCAGAAATCTTGTGAGAAAGTGATTTTAAGCTAGGATACAAGGGGTAATATTTGCTGGAGAAGAGGAAGCCGTGGCAGTGGCATGCACCTCCAAACAAAAGGGAACAAGTGGCCTTCAGTCGGAGAGCAGCTTCCTATTAAGACTCACTCCTTCGTACATTATGCCTTTCATCCCCACTCAACCACAAAATGATTTTGCTGTAGGACACACAATGGTGGAAAAAGATTTACATTGAAAGAATCTTTAATAATAAACTGTTGCAGGCCTGCCTACTTCCCCCATGATTTATAATACAATAAACATTGGATTCTATTAAGTCTCATGCACCGAAGTTGCACTGAAAAAAGAAAAGCGAATATGAAAGCACTCAATTCTTCCCATCTCCAGTGCCATAATAGTGAGATGAGCATGGATAAATGTGCTAAGAGTATCTCTTTGCATCTTTTATAGCTTGTGTGTATTAATCTGTAAAGCTTATTAAGAAAGTCATTGCTATGCAAAGCAGCACCCAATCTCTTTCTCCTGCTTTTCAACAGAGTGCAGTGTTTAGCCAATAGGGCTCGCCCGCTGCCCCTCATTCTGCATTCATAACATGCAACATTTGCACAATGTATCTCTCAAAGACTACTGAATAGAAAGCCTTAATACTCATGTAAACAACTGCAAACCAATTACTTAATGAATCAGGCCCACGCATAATGAGGTGCCAGACAAAGAGCTATAAATGCATTTTTGCGCCCAAGCCTCTGCTTTAAAGTAAAATCCCTCAGCTGTAGTTTGGGCTTAACTAGCACATCACAATTATTGTCTGTAGGACATCAGAGGAAACCTTTTTTATTATTATTTAGGTCCATCAGGGTATTTTTCGAGGCCACTCATCAGCTCAGTGACTAAAAACTGCGAAAGGGGTGGGGGTGGGGAAGTACCACAGTGGTACTAGACTGTTATGTTTATTTTCAAGTACTGAGTTTCGAGACCACTTGTAAAAGCAATAAAGCGCAAGAAGTGAGTACAATAAGTGGAATCCTTAGACATCAGCCTCTAAGAAATTTCATTGTGTCCCAACTGCAAATAAGCACCTGAGCAATTTCCCATTCTTTTACACTTTATTCCTACATTGTGTTTGTAAACATATTTCTAAGACAGATGTCAAGTGTGAAGCTATAAGTGTTACTAACTGATTGGGTTTTGAAAAGTATTTTATGGCCAAGTTATTGAGGAGGCTAAAATGCACACTATTCTTAAAAAACAAACAAAAAACCTAATAATTCATACTGTACTAGAAATAGTATTTTCTCCTGAGATCAAAGATATAAAATCATATGATGCCATAAATGCTTCCCAAAAATCTTTCTGCCATGCACACAAATTTACAGAAATAACATTGATACTCCGGAATCTGCATTGTATGGGCAGCATTTCAGAAATGCTAGAAACTGCTGACACATATTATAATGCAAAACATCCCTTCTTGAAAACGTTCCTGTTGTTTACACATTTGCTTTTTCTTTCTACACAAGAAATAACAATTGAAAACTATTTTAATTTTCTGGGCAACAAATATTACTTTTGCAGAATATCATTACCTCAAATAACAATTACTTTAGGAAAAGAAAATGTTAACAAATATACCTCAACAAATATATTTTAAAGATACTACTTTCCAACCCCCAACTCCTGAAAATCAGACATAAAATACATTTTCTATTACATTTTGTAATGTATTATAATGCTATTTATACATTATACTGGCCAGTTACTTTTGCTCCAAGGCCAGTTCTTCTCAATGAGAAATTCTAAGAACCTTAAAAGATAAAACAAAATATATCTTCAAGAATATTTTAAAGCAGTGAAAAGCATTCTCCCCCTGTGTGTGCAAACATACACATATATATCAGGTATTGTAAAGGGGTGTTTCCAAGAAGGGAGAAACAAAGAGAACCAAGCAATGGAAGTGTTTTAACAAATAATTATGTAACAATCTAAAGCCAATGTAAAATTCCACAATTGTTTACCATGCTTCATTTGCTCTTATTGCTTGATTGCTAGTCATTTGATTCATGCTAACAGAAAAAGTAACAAAACATTACTTAAAGCATAGCTGTCAAGTTTTCCCTTTTCTCGCGAGGAAGCCTATTCAGCATAAGGGAATTTCCCTTAAAAAAGGGAGAACTTGACAGCTATGTTAAAGAATAGAAAAAAACAAGGACATTAATTTAAATGTTCTCAATTTGGAAATACAAAAGAAGAAAGTAACAAATAATCTAGTATCAAATACTTCTTTTACAAAGATGCAAAAATATGTATTGAACTGAAGCTCATTTACATCTCAACTACACCCAGAAGATGACACACCACTTTATTTCTTCAAGACTTTGTTTTACGTCTGCCCTTTTCCTGACAACTTCCATTGTTTGGTCTCTAAGTAGTCCTACTGAGAGCAGCTGTACACGCTAATTTGTGGTTCACTGAGATGTCAATTGAGTCTTAAAATGAGAAAACAACAGCTGCAAAACAATACCTGGCTTTAATGCAAATATTTTGTAAGGTATACAATTTTTTAAGTTGTTGTAGTGAAACACAAATCTGAACCATAGGCCATCCATCAAAATATTATTGCCAGTGCTTCATTAACTTTCTAGAGGCATTTTATCACTAGGCTGAAACTATTCAGGAAGGAAAGCTTTTAATGACTTTACCTTGACAAAGGGCTTCTTCTTTCCAGAGATGAAACACTGGGTTCTGAACTGGTTCCATTGCTTTTCTGTTCCTTTAAACTACTGCTGTCAATATTCAAAGCTATAAGGGAGATAGATACCAAAAACCTTTAATTAGTTGCTAGCTAAATTAAATTAAGAGTAGCCGCACACAGTAACTTCTGACCTGCAGAAGCTAGTGGAAACAGATACTATATAGGCAACAGAAGGAAATGTATTTTGCGTTATATATTTTGCAAAATATGGTAAGTAATAATCTTCCATGAACAACAAAAACATCTCTTTCATCAACTCATATCTTGAAACACCTTATAGGACATTTTTGGCTTTAGTTCCATCAAATTATTGGAACAAAACTACTGTATCACAGTTTCAAACATCTGACAAGTTATACTGCCCTTGTATTTTATGCTTCCTGTCCTGTTCAGTGTGGTTTGCTCTATCCATACTGTTTGTAGTTCACAATTGTCTCCACCTCCTGGTCTTAATATGAACTTTTTTTAAAAAAAACAATTCTGTGAATTTCTCAAGCTCACAGTCACTCTCTTTAAAATAACTTTCAGGTGACAAGGCTAGGCACAAATATGCTACTAATCTGGGCTGTTAGTGTGGCATGTGAAAATGCAGTCATTTGCTGAACTACAACTCCCATCACTGACCATTGAGTCCAACAACATCTGGAAGGCCAAAGGTTTCTCATTCCTATCTGGATCAGCACACAGGCAACAAGTGTTTTGGCCATCCTGAACCTGTTTCTGGATATAATTTTCCTTTTGGGAATAATAATAGCATTTATATGGAATTTTTCATACAGCAGACAGATAATTAGGGGCCATCATGATGTTGTCGTTCCAACTATTGTAATATTAAACACTATCAAGCATCCATTGAGAAGACACCTGAAGATCATAAACCTAGGCAAATATCCCAGGAAGCAAGTCCCACTCTACTCACTATGGAACAAACATTCAGAGAATCAGTTTACAGTAAACAAAATTTACCAAAAAAATCAAAAAAACCACACACACACACACAAATCAAAATACAAATTAATGGAACAATGGGTTGGATCCAGAGTTGCAGTGAGTGGGAGTCCATGAACTCCATGGGTGGAAGCAGGTTTTCCAGATTCATCTTCTCCCTCACCCTGCAGTCTCTACAAACCTCCTCTGGGGGTTGGGGTTGGGAGACCCTTCAAAACAGAGTGGGAAGTGGTGTTGCAGTGTTAAATGTCAAGAATGGGAGCCTCCAAAGGATCAAACTCATTTCCATTCATAGAAGGACTCTTCCATTCATGAACTGGCAAGTCTAGATCCAACCCAATGGACAGAATATATTTAAAATACTTCTTTTTCCACCCTTTTATTGTCTTGGTCCAATGCAAACATCTATGCTCACATGAAAGTCTAGCTTTGCTTGTTCCATACAACACAGCACAGCACATGCACACACACACGCGCACACACACAGTATACATAAAATCATGTATGGAATGAATTCATTTGTCATTGTCTGCTTGAGACCTTGAGATCCATTTCCAGGTTGATAAATACTGATCTAGATGAACCAGCTGGACTGATTCAGTATAGGGCAGCTTCACAGGTTTATCTCAATTTCTTCCCCACCTTTTTCCAAGGGCTCAAACAGTTAAGAAGAGTTTAAGGCTGCAATCCTAAATACAATTGTTAAGGTGACAACTGTGTGGAACTTACTTCTGATTCAACAAGCATAGGATTGAGCTTCATAAAAAAAACCTACAAGACCAAAAGTACAGCCAAATAACGGTATATATAATGGATGATACCCTACATTAGTGAGCAAACCCACTGCCATCCATTGTAGAAAGGTGGGGCCTGCCTTCATGGGCGTAGCCAGGATTTATTGGGGGGGCAGGCCCAAGTTATCTGTGACGCAATTGATCAGTTAGTTAAGTATTTCTATTGTTTTACTTGATGGGGGGACAGCGGCCTCCCCTGCCCCGCCCTGGCTACGCCCATGCCTGCCTTGAACAAATTCTCATCCTCTTCCGAAGGCTGGTCTCAAGGAAGCTATCAGAAGTAGGTCAGCAATAACTCACAAGGTGTCACTGAAGTTAACTCTTTATTCAAAGAAGCAAAACAGCTCAGGTCCAGTGAGCACAGCAACTTGTTCAGTAGATCTTGCCTCAATGAGGCTAAAGGTCCCCACCTTCCCACCACTCTCTAAGGCTCCTCCTCCCTTGGTTCCTTCCCAGGCAACCATAGGCGCCTTCATCTTGCCTGTCTTTCCTCTGCCCTCTTCATACCTCTTTGGGTTCTGGGAGACCGGGAGCTGGCTGCAGCAGGACAGAAAGGCTTCTTCAGCAGCCTGCCTCATTGCTGCCTCTTGCCCCCTCCTCTCCAGTCTCTGCTTCTGCCTGTGATTCTTGACTGCTCATTGCCAGAAATTCTTCCTGCTCACTAATTCCTGTTACCTCTTCAGCTTCCAACACCTCCTCCTCCCAGTCTGCTCCCTCTTCTCCCTCTGATCACTCACCATCATCCCACCACCTCTCCCCTGGCTCTGAGCCTTCTTCCCCTGGGGGTTTCCTAGCTGATGCCTCCCACCACTCCTCTGCATCCAGCCAGTCCATAACAGCTGGGCTTGCTTATACATATTCTGGGCTCAGCCAGGCAGAATTAGAAGCATAAGCTCTGGTGCAAGTGTCCTTGGTTTGGCCTGGTTTACATGCCACGTTAAACCACAGTTTAAAATGCACAAGCGCTTTTGCTTCCCCCTGCTCCTGACTGTGCCACATGGAGGAAGGCATAAGGCAGCAACAAGCCAGACCAGGGGTCAGCAAACTTTTTCACTGTCCCTCAGACCTGGGGGGGGGGGAGACTATATTTTGAAGGGGGGGGAATGAATGAATTCCTATGCCCCACAAATAACCCAGAGATGCATTTTAAATAAAATGACACGTTCTACTCATGTAAAAACACACTGATTCCCGGACCATCCGTGGGCCGGATTTAGAAGGCAATTGGGCCAGATCCAGCCCTCGGGCCTTAGTTTGCCTACGCATAAGCCAGACCTTGTCACTACGTGGGAAACCACAAGCCATAACCAATGTTCCTTATGGCTTTCTGCTCCTGGTTTGGCTGGAAAGAAACAAATCGGGTCCTGTATGACCCTGGGTTCGCACATAACAATAAATCAGATTCAGGCTTGTTCCTAACTTTATTCTCCTGTGCTACACAACCAGAGACAGAGAAGGAGCAGGGCACTCATGCTTCAAATGTGGTTTAATATTACTTGTGAACCAACTAAATAACTGAATAAGAGGTCTAGAGAATGGAATTTGGTCTTGCAAATAAAAAACTGCAACTGTTAGCCATCAGAACACCTCTAAACCTAGTCTCAGAAGCCCAAGGCTCTCCTGTTGCTCTAACTTGATAAGCAGGGAGGCAGCCCCAAATATGTTTCTTCTTTCATACTGAAATGTGTCCCTCATGCCTTCAGATGCCTCTCATCCTTGGCATGGATCAGTTATTGAGCTGCCAATACCGGTATATATAATGGCATGGTGAGGACTGGGGTGCTTAATGTGGAACTCAGGCAATGACTGGTTTTAGTTGTTTAACGCTGCAGTTTCATTAGTACTAGAATTTGCAGTTGAACAAGATTAATGTTCAGGGGTGGTGCATCTCATTTCGCTGCTTGAGAGTAAACAGGAAGTGCAACCTTGCCCTCCCACCACCACCTACCTGTTCCTGCAACCAATGCCTGCCTTGCCAAATCTGCTGCTGGCAGAGACGCCACCAACAGTGCCTATTTCAGGCATGTTCATGCCAATTTTGGGCGAGAGCTTGCTCAAATTTGTGTGAGATCCTGTACGCTGCACAAGATCTCACACAATTTCAGGTGAGATCTTGACCCAAATGGATGTGATCTTGCTAAAAAATTGGCACCGCAGGCAGAAGTGGCAAGGCACCCATGGGTGTGCCATCTGCAGGGCTTCTGTCACCTGAGGCAGCAGCCTCACCCTGCCTAATGACTGGGCCAGCTCTGCTAACGTCATAGCAATGAGACGATTCAGCTTATAATATCATAGTCATATGGATGGAAGAGATTTCATAAGAGGGGGTTTCGTGGAGATCTGATGAGGGTGGAAGGAGGAGCTCCATGTATCGCTCTGATTCACTCCCTCAGCAAAGGAGGTTTGGGTTGTTCTGCCACTATGATGTCTTACTGCTTATTTTAGTATGCTGCTCTAGGAACCTTTTGGCTAAAAAGGGGGTTAAAGTGCTTCAAATCAATGCAAGAACATAAGCCCAAGTGCCATAAAGTGTTTGAGTAGAAACTTTAGGACTACAATTTAGTCAAAGCTAAAGCCCCATTGATTTCAGTGGTGACAGCTACGGTAACTACATGCTTAGCTCCACTGGAATTGGGGGATCTAAAAATGCTGAACTTAGGCTAAATTCTGCCCCAGTTCAACAATATATTCTGAAGATAAGAAAAATAATTCTCAAAGAGTTACCTCATTCATCCAAGGGCAAATAATGTCTCTAGAACATATAGTACAGCGTCCAAAATAACCCTATGGTACTAAGGGCTACATCTGAACATAGATTTTATTTCACTGAACCTAACATCTGAACCACTGTTACCTATCTGAACAGACTCAAATGTGTGTTTGTTTGCATATGGTCAGTTTAACTATCCCAGTGTCTGTAATGTTTTCACTATTTTAAATTCATTTTTATGCCAGTTTTCTAAAAGAAAGGCAACAAAGGAACTGCAAAAATGTTAATGCAACAGGTGTGCCCCTGAGTCAGCCAGACCTAGGACTCACTTTCAGCTCAACAAAGCACACTTTAAAAAGCTTATCTTTACAATCATCTAGATCTCCATCCCAGTTACTGCCTTGAGCAAATATTTCCCCAAACCCACTATGATCACTGATTTGACATATCTCATACAAGAAAGCATTTTATATCGTCCTAAACATTAATCATTGGGTTATGTGTTGCTTCACTAATGAATAGGAAAGTAAAGTTATATGTTACTTTTCTGGGCGAAATCATGCGATTATTCTTTGTACCATGCAGAGACAGCCAACCTCCAATCATTATTTGTATAGGCATTTGATGTTAAGCAATGCAAGCCTAGGTTCTACTGCTACAAATTAGTATTTCAATCATTTGAATGCTCATGATCAAGAAGTCTCCTTTAAAACAGAGTTAATCAGCCTGAGCTCCCATAGAGCTCTAAAGTCTAAACTTTGGAGTAAACAGTTTGAGAGCAAACTGCATAGTGAACCTTAAAATAGGCAGACTATAAAAGTGGAGAAACCATGCGTTTTGCACAAAGTTCCTCAAAGCCATCCATGCAGGATTTTAATGCTACTTATTAAAGATTCCTACAGTTGTTGTTTAGTCGTTTAGTCGTGTCCGACTCTTCATGACCCCATGGACCATAGCACGCCAGGCACTCCTGTCTTGCACTGCCTCCCGTAGTTTGGTCAAACTCATGTTGGTAGCTTCGAGAACACTGTCCAACCATCTCATCCTCTGTCGTCCCCTTCTCCTTGTGCCCTCCATCTTTCCCAACATCAGGGTCCTTTCTCTTCTCATGAGGTGGCCAAAGTATTGGAGCCTCAGCTTCACGATCTGTCCTTCCAGCGAGCACTCGGGGCTGATTTCCTTCAGAATGGATAGGTTTGATCTTCTTGCAGTCCATGGGACTCTCAAGAGTCTCCTCCAGCACCATAATTCAAAAGCATCAATTCTTCGGCGATCAGCCTTCTTTATGGTCCAGCTCTCACTTCCATACATCGCTACTGGGAAAACCATAGCTTTAACTATACGGACCTTTGTCAGCAAGGTGATGTCTCTGCTTTTTAAGATGTTACCTAGGTTTGTCATTGCTTTTCTCCCAAGAAGCAGGCGTCTTTTAGTTTTGTGACTGCTGTCACCATTCCTACAGTAGTTCTCTTTTTTAAAGGACATTTCTCTATCCAGAAGGTTGAAGTGTTTAGGAACCAGGGACATCTTGCCCATAGAGGCAAGTGGCACAGGGAACCAGGGTGCCAAGTTCGCGCCTAGTTCTGGAGGGCGCCTGGGAAGAGGCAGAGGCTGGGCAAGGCACCCTCAGCTGCCGCGCTGAAGAAGTGCCGCGCCCGGAGCCTCCGACTCTTCTGCGAAGGACGAGGAAGGAGGGGGCAAGCGGGAGCTATAGGGCAGCACCAGCCACCTCTGCAGGAAGAGAAGCACCGCAGACACCAGAGCCAGTCCTGCATTCACCTGGCGCTCTGCGCAAGGTGCAGTTGCTTGAACAAAGCGCGCGTGTTGTGCGTGCGTCCCCCAAGCAGCACATGGCTCTGGCTTTCAGGCTGGGGGGGGGGCGCCGGAGGGATCTCTGAACCACGGCGCTGGATAGTCTTAAGATGGCCCTGTTAGGAACAGTTGGCTGCATTGGTTTTCTTTTTTAAAAAAATAATTTTTATTAAAGATTTCTTAGTTCTCTACAGATCAGTTTTGTTCGTTGCAAGACATTAGTGTTGCATGCATTATAAAGCTGGAAAGAAAAAAGGGGGAGGGGGACTGGTGAGTGGGGTGGCAATGCTGCTATTCTTCTACTTAGTGTATGTGTGGGGTTTTGTGTCAGCATCACTTGTGTGGGTTCTCTTTCTGTTCGCTTGTTATATTTCCTTGGTGGTGAGAGAGGTTGGGTGTGGCCTAGCATTTGGTTGGTTGTCTTGGGTTGGCTGTAGTAAGATGTGTATGTGTGTGTGAGAGAGAGAGAGAGAGAGAGTGGGTGGATTTTTGGACCGGGCTGCATTGGTTTTCTGACCCAGTATTTCTGAATATTGCACTTTGTGGCATGTATGACAGATGAGCTTACTAATGTTTTATTATTCTGTCTCTTTTATAAGACAGAAACCAATATTTGTATATTATTTGATTGGTCATGATATGTATTTTAGTAGACGTTTTTATACCACCATCTTACAGCCCGATGTTCATCCAGCTGTACTTGGTAGTTTAGAATGTAAGCTAGTAAACACACTAATGCACAAGGAACAAATTCCAATCCTAGACACATACTTACCTGGCAGTAAGCCCAAGTTAATTAGGTGGGGCTTACTTCTAAGCAGACACAGGATTTGTGCCACATGAACTGCAGCAGTGTGTCATTTTCCTTTTTTAAACTCAGGATTATGACTTAAGATGTCAGCATTTATGTAAGACTATTAGAAGAAAAGAAAGAGGGAAATAGTGAAGCAGTAGATAGAAGGGATGGGCAAAGGTCGAGGGAAAGAGGGCAAATACCCCCAAGTAGTCATATGGAATTCCATTGGAATAATTAAGATGTTTAAATATTGTCAACTCAAAATGTATTCAGATCCTTAACAGACATATTCATATCTGTGCTCTGACCCATGTTTTATTAAGACTTCTTCATTAAGCATTAGTTGGGGCTGAAAGCTGTTCATTTAATTCACCCATTAGTGAACCAGGGGTGGGTGCAGTCTTATACTTCTAGTTATGTATAAGTTTCAGAATGAACTGGATCACCTTTACATATGCTCATTTCATAGAATTGTGGAGGGATTCTGAGAGTCCTGCCCCCTGCAATGCCGAAATCTCAACTAGATCATCCCTGACAGATGACCACCCAACTTCTGCTTTAAAACCTCCGAGGAAGGAGAGTCCACCTTCTCTCATGGGAGTCTTTTCCACTGTTGAACAGCTCTTAATATCTTCATAAATGTTTTGCAATGAATGGCTTGGGTCCAGGAAATTTAAAAGACTGCCTTCTCTCAATAAGACCATCACTAGAAGAAAGCTGGGCCAGGAAGCCTTAACATCATTACCACTCCCCAAGATTTCCCCTTGACTGCTACCAATGCCTCCTCCTCGGAGATTAGGGAGGCAGCTATGAATAATCTAGCCTGGTATATGAAGTTGCCTTATAGAGTCACAGCATTGACTGGCAGGAGCTCTCCAGGGTTTCAGACAGGAGAGTTTCTGAAATATATTTGGAGCTTTTGGATGCAAAGCATGTACTCGGTCACTAAGCTATAGGGACCTTCCTCTATATAAATTTAGGCTGTTGTGGTGTCTTGGTGCAGGGAGACCAGGAATAGCTGTGTGGGTTGGGTTAGGTTAATGCTGTTTTTGCATTTCATATGATTTTATTGTGAAACTGAATTTATGCTACAATTTGTTTATTGAAAACTTTTTTGTTTCTGTTATGTTGTGGGACAAATTGGTTTTTCATATAAGATGTTGCATTTTAGCTTTACTGTGAGTCACTCTGGGCATGGGCAACTGTGGGAAAGTTAGCTGCATGTTCATTTAAATATTTATAAACTGCTTCCCATAAAATGTTTCCAAAGCAGTATACAACAGGAATATATAAAAAAAAAATGTACATGCAGGTGATTCTTAACTTACACTAGGGTTATGTTCTGGGAATAGTGCCAAAGCCAAGATTGCATATAGTCCAGGGGTCCCCAGACTTACCGAGCGGCGGGCCGGTGCCCGCCGCGCCGCCCGCGCGGTGGGCCGGACGGCAGGGGAGTGCGCGCGCAGCGGGCCGGAGGGCGGGGGAGTGCGCGCCCGTGCGCATGCGCACACGCGCACGGGCGGAAAAAAATAGCCGAAAATCGCTTGTGCGCATGCGTATGGGCCTCCCCCGACCCGGAAGTGCACCAGAAATGACCTCTTCCGGGTCGGGAGAGGCCTGTACGCATGCGCACAAAGGATTTTCGGCGATTTTTTGCCGATTTTTTTGATTGTCGCTGCGCCGCGCGCCGTGAGAGCGGGCGGCGGCAGCGGGCGGCGGGGGTCGTCGCGGGCCGGATTGGAAGGCCGATTGGGCCGCATCCGGCCCGGGGGCCGTAGTTTGGGGACCCTGATATAGTCAATACACATTGGGTTCAATGGCAGGTGGGATTGTCAAAGTCTTTTTCCTTAGACGCACACCTCCTTTCTATTTTTCAATTTTTAGGCAAGTGCATAAACCTGAATGTGTAAGCTAAATGCACATCTGCTCTGAGTTGCCAGTCCACAACTATCTAAAAAATAGATCTTAAAAACATCAAATTATGCAGATTCCGTATAGTATGTAATATAAAATGGTTGAGTTAGTCTTGAAGGAAAAGTACTCAACAGCCACTAAATAACAAAAATGCTAGGCACTTGTCTAAATTCAATCTAGAGCTGATTCCACAAAGCTGCATCCATAACACTAAAAGCTGTCAAGCATAAAAAAATAAACTAACTCCAATACCAGCCTGCTCACTATGTAAGATCTGTTGCAAAGGCTCTTCTTTAGCTCCCAACAATCTCCCAGGCAAGATTAGATAGTGTGTATAAGAGAACTTTATATCTAGATAAAGAATTTCCTACCTCGGGAAATACATTTGGGTCCTTCTTTTTCTGTCTTCCATCATGACCAAGATTTTTATTATTCAGGAAGGCCATCCTGATTGTTTTAGCAGTTGTAGTCCTTGTTTTTATAATGCTTTTGTTGTTATTTCTGTACTGCTTTAGGATTCTGGTTTTTATATTTTTGTAAGCCACCTCATGAGAAGAGAAGACTCCCTGGAAAAGACCCTGATGTTGGGAAAGATGGAGGGCACAAGGAGAAGGGGACGACAGAGGATGAGATGGTTGGACAGTGTTCTCGAAGCTGCGAACATGAGTCTGACCAAACTGCGGGAGGCAGTGGAAGACAGGAGTGCCTGGCATGCTCTGGTCCATGGGGTCACAAAGACTAAACGACTCAACAACAACAACAAGGCCACCTCAAGCACTGTGCCCAGAGTGAAAGGATGGGATATTAATAATCTAATTTAAAATAATACAAAAATTAACATTTCATAATATAGATGCAACACCAAGCAAACTGGGATAGAACAACCAAAACAACACACATATTTAAATAAGCATAATGCAGAACAGGGAAGGGAAGGGAAAATCAGGCCCAGGGACCAAATGTGGCTCTTCAGGCCTCTCTGTCTGACCTATGGGACCTCCCCCAAGCTGCACCCACTCCTCACCCTCTTTCTCCAGACCACACCCTTCCCTGGGACTTACCCATACACCCCCTCAGTGTTTTTGCCTGGCTGGAATATATCCCTGAATTCTGATGACGACTCTGGCTTGAGAGGGTAGAGGATAGAGAGGGGTGTGCAAATATGTTTATAATTTAGCCTACTGTACAAAGGGCAAAACTTACATTCAGTGCTCTGCCCAATAGCTCCATCCACCACTGGCATGTGGCCCCATCCCACGGGATTGCCCATAAGAAAATATAACCCTTGGGCTGAAAAAATGTCCCCCCAGGAATCAAAAAGTAAAACAAAATATTATGCAGAAGAAAGCTATACATAGAATTAAAAAGATGAGAAATGGTTTATTCTGTACTAGTCACTGACATCAAAATTCTTCGCTTTCCAAAGTCTAGGTCTCTTCTAGCTACAGACCAGCCAAAGAATGTGCTAGGCTCTGCTATCATCTTCTGAAGGTTGATTTGTGAACACCATCTCTGCAAGAATCTGCAAGCCAAACATGCACCAAACCAAAGCAGGGACATATTAGCTAGCAGTGAATCTCATTTTCTTACCCCATGGTTCCCCTACTCCAGAGCATTCCAAACTTTTCATGTTAGTGATACATTGTTTAGACATGCATCATTTCATGACACAGTAATTCAGTTTTACTAGCAAACCACAAGTTAAACTAACCCCTTTCCAGCCTCAGGAGGAGTGTGGGGAGCGTTTGTGTGACACACTGTGTGGAAAGCTCTGCCCTATGCCGATTCCATCAAAATCTAGTTACAGTACACACATTTCATTCCAAAACAGTAAAGCACAGTTATTGGACACTAGGTGGTGCTGCAGTTGAAGTGGATGCAAGCTTCTTGGCTTCCTAAAACAATCTAAAGGAAATCCCTACTCATCACCCCCTTAAAAGCTACACTCAACTACCAGAAGCCCAGCATCCTATTCTTGTTAACATCTAAAATGCTCAAATACCATAAGGTCTCCATTAACACTATAGCCCCCCCCCCAAGATAATGACAAGCAACCTACGTTTCCAGCAAATTCTTGTGCTAGAAGACGAACAGAGTCAAACCTAAAGCTCTATCCACACGGCAATAAGCTATGTAGCCTGCACATTTGGACACATACAGACAAATAATGCCTTGTGATCCACGTTAACCCTCTCCAGCCTCTGAAGTTTAAAATCACTAGCACAGATCAGAATTGGAGCTTTACCAATAATAAGCATGCACGGAAAAGAATTAAACCACTTCTTAACCACACTGATTTCAAGTACTATGTTGCCTGGGAGGAGATGAAGAGAAGGGTATCATTAAGGGGCAACTGGTCTGCATTAAGTGATTGCTCCCTTAAATGGCAGGAGAAATATCAAGCCATCAGATCTTTCAAATACTTTACATTGCAAAAGACAACTTAAGCCACCTTGCTGAATAATAATCAAATGGTACACAGAGATGAAAAATCCTACTTTCCCTACGTGGAAAATAATTTGAAAACATGCACTTAATGATGTCAGTGCACATTCAAGAGTGGCAGACTCTCACTTCCCTAAAAAGCCTCCTTGAAGGTCAGGAGCCTTCCACCCTATGACACAAGAGAGGGGGACACTGGAAAGTAAAGTCAATCTTGGTCTCGGTCTTTGTTTCACTCTCTCTCTCTCTCTCTCACACACACACACACACGTACCTACACGCATATGTAGATATGTACACACAGAAGCACTTTGCACACATGAACCTCCCTGGATCCTAGTCTATGTTGGGAATATGGTATGAAAGGTAAAGGGGCCCCTGACCATCAGGTCCAGTCGTGTCTGACTGGGGTTGCGGCGCTCATCTTGCTCTATAGGCCGAGGGAGCCGGGAGATGGCCAGCATGACAAAGCTGCTTCTGGCGAACCAGAGCAGTGCACGGAAACGCCGTTTACCTTCCCGCCAGAGGGGTACCTATTTATCTACTTGCATTTTGATGTGCTTTCGAGCTGCTAGGTGGGCAGGAGCTGGGACCGAGCAACGGGAGCTCACCCCGTCGTAGGGATTCGAACCGCCGACCTTCTGATCAGCAAGCCCTAGACTCTGTGGGTTAACCCACAGCGCCACCTGGGTCCCACATGGTATGAAAACAAAGCTTTTAATATCCCAAATTTTTATTTCAACATGCAAGTTTTTCTATTGTTGCACGTAAGTTTAGATTCCCTAATTTAAAATCTTATCATCATTATGAAATCAAGATTATGAAAAATGAGAACTCTATTGTGTGGTTAACTGAAAATTGCCCTTTCATCCTTTTTCAATATTGCTGTAAGATCTAATCTCAAAAAAGAGGAATGACAATATATCAAACTTAAGCACACCATTCTCTTCTCAGTTCCTGTTATCTCAAATCTCCTAAACTCCAAGTATTCATTCAAATAGCTGTTTCCACAAGACACTTAAATCAGTTTTTGCATGCCCAGCACCTATAATTCAGAAGAAATGTAGTCTACACCACAATATAGAAGTGGCTTGCCAGGTGACCATCTTCCTGGCAGGTGAGTCACTGTTGCTTACCAAGAGGACGAAGATGAGAGGAAGCAATGGAAACATATTAACAGGAGCACTGGATTGGCTCTGCTGGTACATCTGCATTAGATTGACCTCCCCACCCACCCCTCCCTCTCTTGGTAGTAAAAGTGACCCACCTGCCTGGAAGCTAAGGTAACCGCTCTGTCATTACCCTAGACAGAGAAACACAATTGCAGAATTCTCCTGTCCATGATGAACTGGCAAAGCAGCATTGAATACTGATGCACCTGGCAGGAGAGAAGGTAACAAGGTGACATGGTTGATGATGCCCTTCCTTTCTATATTGCTTGTCCTGGATTTCCTGCCTCATCTACCACTTCTCCCCCTTTACCCCCAGACCAGAAAAGTGAAAATGATAGCAGACCCAGGGGGGAGACCAGTTGGCACAAGAGTAGACATTTGTCTGCCAGGAAGCTTTTCTGTCAACTGTCTCCTAAGGAGGGTCTCTCAGGAGAAGAGCAAGCCAGCAGATGGAAAGGAAGGGCCTGGCAGTGAGAATATAAGCCTCTCAGATTCTTCTGGGCTCTTGTTGGGACAATAGCTCCCTACTGAACTCCAAGTCCAGTTCCAGCTGCTTCGAGCTCAGCTGCTGCTCCAGCCCTGGGTGCTGGTCACAGATAGGCATAAAAGTGCAAGTAGATAAATAGGAAACGGCGTTTCCGTGTGCTGCTCTGGTTCGCCAGAAGCAGCTTTGTCATGCTGGCCACATGACCTGGAAGCTGGACGCCGCCTCCCTTGGCCAATAATGAGAGATGAGCGCCACAAACCGAGTCGGTCATGACTGAACCTAAAGGTCAGGGGTCCCTTTATCTTTACCTTTAAGCACTTTCACATTAAAAATCCAAAAGAGCTATTTAAAATAGCATGCTTCTTTTATATTGTATGCACACATGCATGCACGCACACACACACACACACACACACACACGCACACACACACCAGTATCTATATTTTCAATTAAGGTGTTTATTCTTTGTATAAGAGAGGAAGTTCTACATTTAATTACAAGAAATGGATATCTGTCGGGGATGCTACTGTGCACACTATCCTCAAACCAAAACTGCCATACATAATTAGCTGCCAGAAAAAGAGATCTTAACAGGTCCTGATGAGACCTTATTGCAAAATATTTTTAAATTATCAGTATGCCTTTGTAACTGAGGCACAAACCCAGCTTTTCGTCTGGCACAATTTTTCCTCCCTTCTCTTATTCTAATGATACACATTCAATTACTACAGAAAAGAAAAGAGTCAAATCAGAAACATCTGTAGTTTGCCATCTAATTACTGATTCTTCCCCATGGAGACTGACCTTTGTAACACCGATACCAAGACCTGAAAGGCTAAAATAACAGGATAGTCACAAGGTTTAAAACGTATAACATGATTACAAGGAATTAAAATAGGCACTGTTATTTTCCATCTTGGTTTATGTTAACATAAGCGTAGACTTTATGATCTTGCGTTTAATCTCTGTGCTCAGTATGTAGTAGCTGAATTTACTCACTATTAGGGGAATTCACAAGCTGCTGAAATGCAATGTTTTGATTATATAATAAAGTCAAACCCTGCATTTGAGGCTATTATGCAGCCATTACTTTTACCTGTAATAGGAATCTTTTCCACCAGGCTTTCTTCCTTGCTCTCATCTTCACACCAGCTTGTGACTTCTGTATGTGAACACACACAATAATGAAGCACATTTCAAAGTCACAGTGATCAGACCAGTTTGTTTTCTTTTTAAGCCCTATTCCCTTTCTTTTAAGCCCCACTTTTGTTATCTCTTGTTTATTGATCTAAAATGTCTATTACAGTTCTTTACAAAAGGACCCTACTGTGAACTTTAGCCAAATATGCTGTTACTGTATCTCTGTGCAACTGCCAAAGAAAACAGTAAACTGGCCAAAAACCTTGAATAGTTTAGGTCCTGAGACTTTTTTCCTTTTTAATTGTGATTACTTCATCATTTTGGCTATTAATCCATTCTCAATATTTGATATACATAAAACAACTCTACCCATAAAATTCATTTAAATCATAGCCCCTCTCTTTTATCAATAAAAATATAGGAAGGCAACCTAAACAGCATTGCTTATGTTTGCCCTGGAAAGGCATCTGGGTCCTAATTGCTCATCTTTTTGGGGCTTTGATGCAAGGACACACGGAGCAAGTCACAATCTCCTGCTCCTAAATCAAATTACTTCCTTTAGCAAAACAAATCCCTCTAACATTCATTTAATTATTATTTTTTAAAGCCAATACATGTTTTTCTCAGTATGACGCTTCTTCTAAAAGGGGGGGGGGAGAGATCTGCCTATGCTTCCTCTGCACTAATAAGCATGTTCCTAATACTGTATATATGTTCTTCAATGTTTTGTAGAGAAATGCATTTTTCAATCTACAGGTGTTTCCTTTTCATAACATGTTTTAATGAGTTTATACATGATTCCATTTCTAATTTACACCAGAAACAGAACACATGATTTTCCGAAACACAGAAATTACTACTGTATAGATAAGGCACAAACAAAAATACCTTCTTCAAAGATAAGTTCAAATCTACTTCTCTATTCACTTCATATTGCCAGGACTCAATTGCACACATGGAGCTTCAGAGGAACTGGGGCTGCCCTGTTGTAGCTTCATACACCTAATCCTGCATTTATGAGCCGGGTAGCACACGAGGACTCTTATACCTCCACAGTGGGGAGTGGGGGAAATATATCCTGCAGTTTTCACTACTGCATATCCTGAGGTATTATATTACGTTATAATGTGTTATATTACGTTAGACTAAGAATGAGCCTTAAAAAATTACCCTTTTCCCTTTCAACATTATTACCAAGCCGTTGTTCATATCTTCCTTGCTTTATTGTGCTATTGTTTGTTTGCAAATCACAAGATGTTTTATCGCTACAAGCAAGTGAGCTGTCTTCATATTCTACTGAAAAGCTTTCTTTCAATAATGATGTAGCCTACAGAAACAGAAATAAAACTGTATGATTATACCAGTAACAATAAGTACATTACTATTCCTTTTTGTAACCCGTTAAGACAGGAAAATGTTTAAAAACTGCAGTTGTCACAATATATAGCAGCATTTTAACAGTAAATAGAACAATAAATAACATGTTTAAAAGAAAAAGAACAGCTTCATCTCATTCAGGTTTTGCCTTAATATATACACTAGTCAATGTGTCTCATACACAATTTATTGTATTGTTGCTTCATAGGCATTCTGGGAAACCAAACTTCTACTGTCACCAATCTGTTTCTTCAAGGTATCTTTGGGAAAGAACAAAAGCAAATGAAAAAAGCACTGACCAGGTCACATTGCTTGTGGCTCTCCAAAGTCAATATGGTACTAAGCATGTCTTTCACTTCTTGTTCGAATAAAACATTGTACTTCTTCAATAATAAAATATGTTCACTTAAACGTTTCCATGTCTTAGCAAAATAAGATGTCAATTCAGACCTAGAGAAAGATAAAAGCAAGTATGGTAGACAAAATAGCACATACCAATAAAGATGTAAGACTGTCCATATTCACTGTTAGCCAAATAATGAAATACAGTGGTACCTCTACTTACGAATAACTCTACTTACGAATGTTTCTACTTACGAATGGAGCTCCGTCCGCCATCTTGGATGCGGTTTAGATAGGATTTTTTCAACTTACGAATTTTTAGATAGGGTTGCTTCGACTTACGAATTTTTTCTCCCAATGCATTCCTATGGTATTCGACTTACAAAATTTTTTGACTTACGAATATGCGTTCGGAACGCATTAAATTCGTAAGTAGAGGTACCACTGTACAAATTTGTTTATTTATTTAAGAAAAACACCATTAGCTTATTTTCTGAAATTCATATTTGCTCAAATAGAGACCAAAAGAAGAATTGAAATTACATGTATTTTAACTCATCCCAAGCAAAACTTAAAATTAAGGTCTGTATAATTAGTATCTAAATATTGGTGGTCAGTATAGCATAGGTGGTAGCAGGGATTGTAGAGTTGGACCAAGGAGACTAGAGTCCATATTCATATGTCCATGTAGCTCACAACCTAAGCTATCTCACCCATATGCTCAAATGTGGGTGAGATAGCTTAGGTTGTGTGAACTGTGGGGGCAGGACCAGTGATTCAGCCCCCCTGCCCTGCTCTGCAACTTATATGAGGGGAAATGCCTGAACATGGCTCGCACATCATTGTTTAAGACTCAAGATTATGAGTGTTTGAGTAACTGTTTCTACATCCCTATCTCAGAGTTACAGCCCTGTCATCTACAAGCATTGGTGAAAAGCAGACCTCTGCAACTTGAATAAAATTAAAAGATAAAAAGCAAGAATAACATGGAACTGCAAACAAGACTCTTAAACAAGCAAGCAATGCAAGAGGAGTCCTGCTCTCCCATCCCTCTGCAGCACTCCTCTGAGGATCCAGAGCTATTCACCCCTCTGGGCCTGGCACATAGCATCAGTTTGCTTCATGAACCCTATGTGATTATAAACAAGGCATAAGCTTTACAAATAAAACACAAAACAATTGTTCAGTGTGTCCTTCAAAGCTGCAACCTTACACACAACTTACCTGGATGTAAGTTCTACTGAACACAAGAGCATAGCTGCCAAGTCTCCCGTTTTCCCCGGGAAACCCCCGTTTTTCCAGCTGTCCCCAGCCGAAAAAACAGATTTTTTTGTTTTTCCCCGGTTTATTCTGGTGCAGCGGCCATTTTGGAACTGGACGGAGCATGCTCAGAAGTGACTTTTGATGCTGCTCTGCCCAGTTCCAAAATGGCTACAGCGCGACTTCTGGTGCGGCGGCCATTTTTTGGAACTGGGCACAGCAGCATCAAAAGTCACTTCTGAGCATGCTCCGCCCAGTTCCAAAATGGCCACTGTGCTACTTCCGGTATGCTAATTTCGGTCCGGTCCCTTATTTTTCAGAGTGGAACTTGGCAGGTATGCACAAGAGTAGACACGCTTCAGATTATGCTGCAAAACAGGGGCGGCTAACCTGTGGACCTCTGTGTCTTGTCACCTGATCTACAGTAGGGCTAACTTGTGGCCTCTTAGATGCTGTTGAACTCCAACTCTCTTTAGCCCGTCACCACAGCTGATAGGCAGGAATGATGGGAGCTGAAGTCGAGGAATATCTGGAGAGCCACAGGTTAGCCATCTCAGCTGTAAAATCTTTAAACAGTACATTTTGAATAGTTAAATCATACACATGATATTTCAGGTATATGAAGTTCCTCTCTATAAATTATCTGATTACAATAACATGACCAAAAATAAAGTGAATTATGTAAGTCTTAAGAATGATCATACCTATCATGCTTTTCATCCAGCATCCCACTTTTGTATTGAAGCGTTTTCTCTGGTAGAAGGCATCTATCAATTGTAAATTTCAATAATCTCTCAAGATGATGAAGGACAAGTGCTTCACATACCTCAAGGCCTTCTGGTTTTAAGCTGCCAATTTCATTACAGATGCTATAAAACAATAACAGGTGCTTAATGAAGTATTTGCTTAAACCCATTAATTATAAGCACCATTCTTATCCATGGAATCTCTAATAGTTCCCACAGCAAATGGCTTCAATATAGACTGTAAATAGCAAAGTTAGAAGATATTGAATATCACCTAGAACAGGCATCCCCAAACTTCGGCCCTCCAGGTGTTTTGGCCTACAACTCTCATGATCCCTAGCTAACAGGACCAGTGGTCGGGGAAGATGGGAATTGCAGTCCAAAACATCTGGAGGGCCGAAGTTTGGGGATGCCTGACCTAGAACAACCTCTTCAGTTGTGATACTTTCATTACCCTAAAAGTTATTTCCCTGAAAGTTAGTGTTCTCCCCTTCTGATGCCAAAAGAATAACCACAACTAAAGTCATGATACTCAGTTCCGTTCCCTCACTGCGAGAAGTGAGGTTACAGGGAACGAGGCAGAGGGCCTTCTCGGTAGTGGCACCCGCCCCGTGGAACACCCTCCCTCAGATGTCAAGGAAATAAACAACTATCTGACTTTTACAAGACATCTGAAGGCAGTCCTATTTAGGGAAGTTTTAAATGTTTGACCATTTATTGTGTTTTTAATATCCTGTTGGAAGCCCCATAGAGTGGCTGGGGAGGCCTGACAAGATGGGTGGGGTATAAGTAATAAATGATGATGATGATTCAGTAGAGTAACTCTCCCAGTGAAGTTTCCTTTGAGGAAATATATGGTGGGACATTTGGAAAGGATGATTCTTTTATTTCAGGGCTTGAACTTACAGAGGGTCTTTGTCAGGGTTTGTTGTGACTACTCTTGAGTAACGACCGCTCGCATGCTTGTCTTTCAGACGTTTTATTGGTGCACATTATTTACAGTGTACAGTAATACCTCGGGTTACGAACGCGATCCGTTCCGGATCGCAGTTCGTAACCCGAATAGTTTGTAAACCGAACGCGATCCGAAGTGCCATTTTGTGCATGTGCAAAGCGTGATTTTCACGCTTTGCGCATGTGCAGACCGCGCACGCCGCTTCTGCGCACGCACACACGGCGAAAACACTTCCGGGTTTGCGCAGTTCGTAACCCAAACTGTTCGCAAACCAAGGTGTTCGTAACCCGAGGAACGACTGTCATTTCATGTCTACCCGCTCGAGTCAGATTCCTGCACTACCCCCTCCCGCGTTCGGGACCAGCATAAAAGCCTCGGAACTGAGAAGCACATCCCTTTCCTCCTCTTTCTCAATTCCAGCATCAGAGGGACGGGTCTTCTGTCTGACCTATTCCTGTCCACTCTTTCTGCCTCCCTCTCTTCCTGCCTATGGAGCAGGGGCTCTTTAGTGTTGCCAGAGCCCTGGCACTCCCTCTCCGTTTCCTGACTCACCCCTTCAGACCCCTCGCTCTCATGACTGCTTGGAGATGGGCTGCTTCTGATGAAGGGGGGGGGGTTCTCTATAATCCCTCCCCCTTACAGTCTTGAACTGGAGTTCAAGGGAAATTAGGAGACTAGTCAGTCATTTCCAACAGTATACTCCTTTCAAGAGGAAAACACATATACTGTTATCTCACTTATTTTGACATGAAATGGAGAAACACAGCCTGCAGGGGCCTGAACTCGTCTGCCCAATGAGACAGTGTCCAGGTATGACCATCATATCGCTAACCTGAACCAGAGTCATGAATGTTTAGTTTTACTGTACATTTCAACTAATTCTGAACATTCATGAGGAATCCATCTCTGAAGCAACCAAATTATCTGTGCCACACATGGATTCTCTCAAGCAGACTGCTCATGATCACTAACACTTCTTTGTAGTGATTTGTAAGCCACTCTAGGAACCTTTTTTAGCTGAAGAGTGGGATAAACAAACAAACAAACAAACAAACTCACTGTTCCTAAAGGCAAGCAGAAGTCGAGCACAAACTACACCTTAAAAGTACCGTATATGTAACAGGATATAATGGGCCCTGAAGTATAGGGGAAACTTTCTAAAGGGCAGGAGAAGCTGCAAAATCAGAATACAGAAACATACACACTTCCTGTTCTGAATCATCACCGACCGCCTTGATAGCTTATTCACAAGCAAGATTTAAAATGTGATGAAACGTTCATTAGAAAGCCCAGGCAGTGGGAAAGCTACTTGGGAAGATTTGCAACATGGAAATGGCAGGTTAGAAAAAGATCTAAAACCTCCTCCTATTCTCTATTCCTAATTCCCACAGGAAAAGAAGAAGAGGAGTTTGGATTTGATATCCCACTTTATCACTACCCGAAGGAGTCTCAAAGTGGCTAACATTCTCCTTTCCAAAATAAAAAAATTCCTTCAGTAGCACCTTAAAGACCAACTAAGTTTATATTTTGGTATGAGCTTTCGTGTGCATGCACACTTCTTCAGATACACAGATGGACTTCCATTTCATGCGGCTCAATGTGGTGCCTTCCATAGTTCTAGTGACAGGTAGGTAGCCGTGTTGGTCTGAGTCGAAGCAAAATAAAAAAATTCCTTCAGTAGCACCTTAAAGACCAACTAAGAAGTGTGCATGCACACGAAAGCTCATACCAAAATATAAACTTAGTTGGTCTTTAAGGTGCTACTGAAGGAATTTTTTTATCTTGCTTCGACTCAGACCAACACGGCTACCTACCTGTAACTATTCTCCTTTCCCTTCCCCCTTTTAGTTCTCTCTTTAGGCTAGAAGACACATCAATCAGGGACTACATTTAGCCTTCCTTAAGTATTTTATTGAGCCAAGAGTGTTTGCAAAAGGTAGTTTCAGCTTCTAGTAATATCAGAGAATAATTTTCCTATGAGTGTCTGGGTTGTTCCTCCCACTTACTCCAGAAGGCAGAACCTATACAAATCAGACAACTGTTATCCCTGTTTGGAACACAGCATCCATCTCCCTGTTTCTGTCCGGCCTCACTCATCAACAGACTCAGGCAATGTTGTTCTATAGTTGATTTTCTCAATTTGTTCACTTCTCCCTCATCTTATGTCCTTTCTCCTTATAGCTCTGCCCTTTTACTGTTCTCCAATCAATACATAAACAAAGCCTGAGACTTATGGGAAGAGTCTAGTTATGAGGGTATGTCTTTGGACCTCACACAGGGGATAGCCAGTTCTCTTTCAAGACTGCTCTGAGGACCATTCAGAGAGGCATTGCTAGGGCTTAGAACTATTAGTGCCACAAACCTGGGGGGCAGAGAAGTATACTCAGAGTGGCAGGACTGCTCCCCACCTGAGGGCGTATTGCAGACTGTGAGCGAGCTAAACTCAAAGTCATCCAAGCCAAGGGAGACCGTTTCAATGAAATCCTACATGCTGCCTAAGAAAACCATTAAGAAAGTCCTCATGGATGCTCCTGTGGCAGTAGTAGTGTCTGGGGCAGTAGTATCCAGTAGTGGAAATGAGGTTTTAAAACACCATAGAAGTGATACATTTTGCTTAAGTCCTATGAGGCATTTGCTCCAGCTGTCAGGACTGCAGCTTTGATTTTAATATTTGTCAGGCCTTCTCTCCTTTAGATGAAGAAACTACACAGAAAGGTCCCAAAACCAATCTTAAGATCAAACAGGATATTAAGAAGCTGACTGAGACTGATGCCTTTATAGTGGGTGTTGGTTTAAGACTCTTTGCAGTTTACTCCCAGGTTCCTGGCTAGATTAATCCAAGATTAATCTGCCGACCACTCCATTTAAAAGGGGGCAAGCTATTTGGCAAGGCTCTTGAGAAGGATAAAAATAAGGTGGTCCAGAGAAGAAAAAAGCAGATTGGGAATAGTTTCTCTCATCTCTTTAGGCAATGGTTTTAGGGCCAAGAAGGCAGAGAATCAGAGCAGGCCCAGATCCCAGCCCAGCAAGCAGTGGTCCTAACATCAGTGTGAAGCTGTATTAAATCCTGAACCTGTGGGACAGACACTCTCTCCCACACAGGGCACAACAGGTATATGTCCTGGCTTCTGGAGTGATCAGGAGGAATAACTCAGGTGAGTCCAATGTTCCTTCTTGCTACTGACTAAGCCAGGGATTATCAACCTGGTCCCTACTGCCCACTAGTGGGCGTTTCAGGATTCTAGGTGGGCGGTAGGGGGTTCTATGGCACAAGCTGAATCCTCCTTCCATCGAGCACTGGTGGGCAGTAAGGACATGCATTAGTGGGCGGTGGGTATAAAAAGGTTGACTACCCCTGGACTAAGTCATGCATGTGGGAAAAACACAGTCCACTTTGCTGGCTACCAGGCAGAGGGAAAATAAGGGTTAGAGCTGGGTGTGTCCCCTCTGCAAAAACAGCCCTGTAAATTCCTTTTTCAGATTCAGAAGCATTAATGCTTGCTTTGTTTATCAGCTCACACCCCTCAGGGAGCAAGCTCCAAAAGAACTCTGCATGGACTGTGACACTGCCAGTAGCCAAAGAATCAGGGGAGAGAGGAAGAGAACAACATTTAGTTGTATTGCCCATTTTAAATAGTAGGTATGCTCCAGGCTCCACAACTGAGGGGCAGGGTGGGGGTGCCACGCACAGTACCCATCCCCCCATTCTGCTCCAGCTTAAAAACAACAACAAAGACTCTTACCCACCCCCAAACAACAAACAAAAAGAAAACCAAACAAAGCCACTTTGCATACAGTGGTACCTCGGGTTACAGACACTTCAGCTTACAAACGCTTCAGGTTACAGACTCTGCTAACCAAGAAATAGTACTTCGGGTTAAGAACTTTGCTTCGGGTGAGAACAGAAATCGTGTGACGATGGCGCGGTGGCCGCAGGAGGCCCCGTTAGCTCAAGTGGTACCTCAGGTTAAGAACAGTTTCAGGTTAAGAATGGACCTCCAGAATGAATTAAGTTCTTAACCCGAGGTACCACTGTACTCTGAAACAGCTGTGTATAAAGTTCCAAGCACTTAACTCTGTGAGGTGAGTGAGGCTGGGAGACATCAGAGAAGTGTGATGAGCCCAAGGTCACCCAGCAGCTGCAGTGGAGGAGCAGGGAATCAAACCCAGTTGACCAGATTACGAGTCCACTGCTCTTAGCCACTACACCACACTGGCTCTCACCACACTAGAACTTGTACAATCCAAATTTCTAAGGTCAGTCCTTCAAGACCCAAAATGTGTCTCTAATGTCACTTTGGGAGTAGAGACAGGCTTCATAAAAGTGGAGGCTAGAGTGTGGGTGACCAATGACCATACTCAACTATTGGCTCAGACTATCTCTATTCCCCCTTGGCCTTGCCCCACTAACTATGAGTGATGATTTTCAATCCACATAGAAACAGGCAGCGGCAACTAAAATCTCATCCCTGGGCTTCTCTCCAGGTCTTCTACTCAGCACAGGATATGATCAGGCCAAAGCACTCATTAAACAGTGTGTAGCAGACACACAGCCAATTGGATCTAGCCAGTACCCCAACTTTTATTGCCAAGGAATCCATCAGGTACTCTGCCTCCCCCATGGCATATCTAACTAAAGTCCCTAAGCATCGGAGGGCCTTTACCCTGGCACAATGTCACACCCTCCCCTTGGCTGTCATTGAAGGTCGATATAGGAAGATTGCTTACTCAGAGAGGCAATGCCCCTTGATTCTGGACAAATAGAAACAACAGAGCATGTGCTTCTCCAGTGCCTATATTATAGAGACATTCGGACTAGCCTCATCTCCCCACGACTCCATAGGTACCCAGGGCGCACAGGACAATTCTATACCTCCCTGCTGCTTTCAGATACCAACCCTGCTGCAACATACAATGTTGCCAGGTTCTGACCTGTGCCACAAACTCGATTTAATGAACACTCATATTGGAATGCTTTGTAAATTGATAGCCATAGCCTTTTATATACTAACCTTTTATGCTCTTCCACATCCGTTTAATGCTCCCAACCCTTTTTTAAGCTTATTTTAGCTTCTTATAGGTTTTTTTATATATACCTTCTGTTTTAATAATTTTAGCTTTCCAAAACATTTTACAGATTTTAAATGATTGTACCCCACCCTACATATGCTGGTCTATGACCGTAATAAACACTATTACTGTCTCCCAGTTAAAAGAAAATAATATTTGAACCTTATAAGTGTCTCCAGCTCTACTGTATTCACAGCTTTCCTCTGGTATAACATCAGGTGTTCCTGATCTGCTGTGGCCACAAACTGCTCTATGAATGTCAGGACATGATCAAATCCTTCAAATGTCAAAGATTTTCTGCAGAAATAAACAAATGTTATTACAACCTATTAAAATATTCACATACAAAACCAAAATGAGCACACAACTGTAAATGGGGAGGGAGTCATATTTGCTTATTCATGTGTATGACATATTTGTATATAAAGAAGGAGGTGGGATCTTCCACTTAAAATCAGGTGAATCTTCCTCCTCCTCCTTTGGTATAATAAAACAGGCCAGTCTCCCTATTCCACTTTATACATGAATGGGGTGTACACAAATCTGTCATATCTAATTTTCCACATAAATAAAAAGATTTTGAAAACTTCATGAAACAATATAAACACACTTTAAAAATACTGTAATAACTACAATATGCACTGCGTGTTCGTGGTAATGAATGTGTTGTATGAAATGACAATTGGATAACTTATTCTATCTTCCATATATTCATATTTTTGAATGGTAGCTAGCACTTTTGATAAAGAGCAGGAAAGTTGGAAAGGGTCACTTCATTTCTAGCATACACACCCCAATCTTCTACAGTCCCTTTAGATTCATCAGGTGTGCATGGGAACTGGCCCTGCTCTTGTTTCTGAACCACAGGGCATTATCCTGTTGTGAGCTTCCAGCCCATGAAGCAGAGCACAGATGTCACCATTCACACTAGGTATCCCCACCTAAGAACATAAGGCAGCCATACTGGATCAGACCAAAAGCTGATCTAGGGCAGGAACCTGTTTTAATAATAGGCAACCAAATGCCTGTGGGAAGCCCACAAACAGGACCTAGACATTAAAGCAGTCTTCCTGAACCTTGAGATGATTTAGACTACAATTCCCATCAGCCCTCAGGTTTCTGTATCTGACAGCAAACACTGTCCTGATTTTATTATTAGAAATTGTGACCCTTTTAGAATATTAGAAGTGTGGAGTTGGAAGTACCCCAAGGGTCATCTAGCCCAACCCCCTGCAATGCAGGAATCTCAGCTAAAGCATCCATAACAGATGGCCATCCAATCTCTGCTTAAAAACCTCCAAGGAAGGAGAGCTCTCAATCTCCCAAGGGAAAGGGTTACACTGTCAAACAGTTCTTACTGTCAGAAAGTTTTTCCTGAGGTTTAAGTCAGAATCTCCTTTCTTGTAACTTGAAGCCATTGATTCGAGTCCTACCCTCCAGAGCTATAATACATTAGTGTTTTGCTTTCTCTTCTTTAAAAATAGAAATCTTACTTCATGATCAGAGCAGGCACTGAATACATCTCAAGTGTAAGTTTTAACAATGAGGCAGTGAGTTGCAAATGATAGCTCAAACAACTTAGCATTTAGCCCTTTCTAATTTAACAGTACCCAAGCATGATTGTATTTTAAAAAACCTGTTTCCCTACAGGTATAAAATATAACTGGAGAGACTGGAGTAAGTGATACCTCTATAATGATGCAAATTGAAGTTTAAGCTTTTTAACAATGGAGAATTGCTAATCCTTTTACAGAGGTGTAAATAGCTATTCAGACTGTCTGTTTTGTTTCCACATTCAACAGCAGAACCCCACAAAGCAAAACACACAGCTAGCCTATAAACTGTTCAACAACAGCAGCAGCAACATTCATTATCTTTATCAAGGTTTTTGAAAAATCTACAACTTTAATATATATTGTGAATCACACATGAAATTGTAAAACATTCTCCCAAATTGCTAAACTCGATTACAATGCAATTCCACAACAGTGACTAAGAACAGTGGAAAATGAAGATGGTGCGGGAGTGACGTTTTAAAGTTTAGACTTAACACACATTGAGGCAGTGAGAACACACAGGCAGTTCAACAGGGCTTTTCATGGCACTGAAGTCTTACAAAATCTCTATTTCAGCTAGCTCGATCCCTATTGTGCTCCTCCCTCTGGGTGGTCTTTCCAGGGTGCCACTTGAAGGGAATACATTAATAAAAAGGAGGGGAAGGAAGGGACACATAAATAAAGAAAAGCAAAATGGATGACATGATGCAGCAGGCTATGGATCAGGGGTCAGCAAACAAGGGGTCTTTCTCTTTTACAGGTTGTTTCCTGGAAACAGTCTGATTAAGCTGACAGCTTGAATTATGTGTTACATTTTGTAATGCACAATCCATCTGTGCTAAGTCCTCTTGAATGCAGCTGAAGCAGCACAAGCAAAAGGTCTCTGCCTTGTTCCTTCTTAAACATGAGCTTGAAATACTCATTATCTTCCTAAGTGCTAAATCCGAGAGGCTGGAGTTTTTAAGGCTCTGAATGAAGCACAGGTTAGTTATGGGAACTGGCAAAGTGCTGGACGAGACTTTCAGTTAAGAGTTTGACAACACTGACATGTAGCAAATTTCACAACACCCTGAACTGTCAAATACCTAGCTAATTTCTTATTGAGGGTGGTGGAGGCTTGAAGTATCAATAATAGAAACAGATAGATAACTGCCAGGTGGCACTATTTTAGACATCTTGTAGGAAGCTCAGAGCACAAAACTTCAATCTGTGATTGGGGGAGGTGGGAAATCTGGATGTACTGTTATGTACTAAAACAAATGGTGAAACTGAAAAGAAATGTGCTGTGAATAAAGCTTAAAATCATTTTATTTATTTTTTGGGGAAGGGGAGCTAGTCTAGGTCTAAAATACATAGAGTGCATCCATTATACCACTTGACCTGAACACAGAATCTTCACTTACAATAAAGGCTGATTATGTCGTTTTCTTCACAAAGAGGTTATTTTCAAATAAGGTACCAAATTATGCTATGTGTAAAGATGTCTAATTACATTTACCGTATTTTTCCGTGTATTGGACGCCCCCATGTTAAGAAAATGGGGGGAAATTGCCCTGACTTGTTGAAATTGGGGGGGGGGATTGCCCAGAGGCTAACAGCCCCACGCGTCTAACAGGCCGCCTATCAGCTGTTCCCTCATCGGCAATTACTGAGCTGGGGAGGGGCAGAATTGAGCTTTTGGGGGGGGGAAGAGTGGTGAAGCTTTTTTCCAATTACTTTTAGCACTTTTTGCCTTTCCCACGGAGCCTCCGTACAGTATTCTGTTTGCCTCCTCCCACTCTGCCTGCCCTACAGCAGTCCGTTTTTGCCGTGCGGTGTCTTCGCGTGGCTCCATTTGTGCGCGGGTGGCGCAACGTTACCCAGGAGGAGTGCAGCGATTGAAGTAATACCCCTCTGTGCCTTTAACATCAGCGAAACATTGCGCCTTGCATTCCTCCTGTGTAATGTTGCGCCACCCACACACAAATGGAGCCACGCGAAGATGCTGCGCAGAAAAAACAGGTCGCACACAGCCTCCCCCCCCACACACACAGTCTCTGCCTGTAGGGCGGGCAGAGTGGGAGCGGGCAAGCAGACTGAGAATGCCCCACGGGGAAGTCGTGGAGGGGAGAGATATTGTCAATCGCCACGGCCAACTGGAGAGGCATATTCATCTGAACTGTAACAAAAAGACATTTAATAGAGAACAAAATGAGGTGAAATGCTTTTTCTATGATCACATAGAAGTGCACAGCTAATGGTCCAGCTTATCACATACAACATGAAAATAAATAAATAAATAAATGGGGTGGGGCAGAAGAACAGGGACAGCCATGTAGCTCGCAAAGAATTGTGGTACCTGTCACCACTATGATGTGTCACAAATACCATTGGAAATTCCTCAGTTTTAGCACTTGTCAAAAAATGAGCATTTCTGGTTGCTTAAGAAGAAACAAGACAGAGTTCAGACAGTTACGTTGTGGTAACACTTGCAGGGGGACTAGGTAGGACTGAGAAGGCATGCAGAGTGATCAAGAATAAGCAAGAAAGCTTGCAGCTACTTGGAGACCCAAACCGAAAGGAGAGAATCTATCTGTTGCCCAGAAAAGGGTTTCAGCCACATCTCTGCAACCTTGAATGACTTGCCACAAGGGGCAGTGAAACAACAGTTCACTTTCTCTCAATAGTACCATGTTTGCTGGAAAGAATCAGGGCAGCTGCCAACAGAAATATTAAAATACAATAATTTATTAAACATTAAAAGCTTCCCTAAACAGGGCTGCCTTCAGATGTCCTCTAAAAGTCTGGTAGTTGTTTTTCTCTTTGACATCTGGTGGGAGGGCGTTCCACAAGGCGGGTGCCACTACCGAGAAGGCCCTCTGCCTGGTTCCCTGTAATTTGGCTTCTCGCAACGAGGGAAGCGCCAGAAGGCCCTCGGGGCTGGATCTCAGTGTCTGGGCAGAACAATGGAGGTGGAGACGCTCGTCCAGGTATACTGGACAGAGGACGTTTAGGGCTTTAAAGGTCAGCACCAACACTTTGAATTATGCTCGGAAACGTACTGGGAGCCAATGCAGGTCTTTCAAGACCGGTGTTATGTGGTCTCGGCGGCTGCTCCCAGTCACCAGTCTAGCTGCCGCATTCTGGATTAGTTGTAGTTTCCGGGTCACCTTCAAAGGAAGCCCCGCATAGAGCGCATTGCAGTAGTCCAAGCAAGAGATAACTAGAGCATGTAGAGGTAGGGTCTCAGCCTGCGTACCAGATGGAGCTGATAAACAGCTGCCCTGGACACAGAATTGACCTGCGCCTCCATGGACAGCTGTGAGCCCAAAATGACTCCCAGGCTGCACACCTGGTCCTTCAGGGGCACAGTTACCCCATTCAGAACCAGGGAATCCTCCACACCTGCCCGCCTCCTGTCCCCCACGAACAGTACTTCTGTCTTGTGAGGATTCAACCTCAATCTGTTAGCCACCATCCATCCTCTAACCGCCTCCAGGCACTCACACAGGACCTTCACTGCCTTCACTGGTTCTGATTTGAAAGAGAGGTAGAGCTGGGTATCATCCACATACTGATGAACACCCAGCCCAAACCCTCTGATTATCTCTCCCAGCGGCTGCATATAGATGTTAAAAAGCATGGGGGAGAGGCTCAATCACCTTGCCCAAGAATGGAAAATTTGAGACTGGGCGATAGTTGGCCATATTGGCCGCATCTAAAGATGGTTTTTTAAAGAAGCGGTTTAATAACCGCCTCTTTCAGTGGGTCTGGGAAGGCTCCCTCACAGAGAGAAGCATTCATCACCCCACAAAGCCCAGCGCCCAGCCCTTCCCGGCTAGCTTTTATAAGCCAGGATGGGCAAGGATCAAGGAGACAGGTGGTAGGTTTCACTCATCCAAGCAGCCTGTCCACATCCTCGGAGGTAACAGATTGGAATTGATCCCATGCAATTTGACTAGACAGGACTCTAGCACTCCCTCGCCCCGGCCCTGCTCCCACGGTGGAGTCTACCTCTTCCCGAATCTGAGCGACTTTATCTGCAAAAAACATTGCAAAATCATTGCAGGAGATCATGTGGCCCGTACTGGGCCCCGATGGAGCAGGTGGTTCCGCTAAATTGTAAACCACATGAAAGAGTCTCCTGCTGCTGTTTTCTGCAGATGCAATAGAGGCGGTGAAGAAAGTCTTCTTCGCCGTCGCTACTGCCACTTGGTAGGCTCAACACTGAGCTCTAACCCGTGTCCGGTCAGCTTCAGAATGAGTTATCCGCCACCAGCACTCTAGCCGTCTCAGCGATTGTTTCAATGCCCTCAGATCCATGGAAAACCACGGGGCTGTCCAGGCTCCATGCAATCGGAGAGGGCGCTTTGGAGGCAGACAGTCAATAGCCCTGGTTAACATTCCAGCGGGCCACTTGTGTAAACCTGTGACATCAAGCACACTGTTTTATTGCTGGAAGTGAACAAGGTTTAGGGGGAGGTTAAACAGCTTGAGCATCAGTGAGAAAGAAGGCAAAGTTGCAAAACCTGCCAATGATGTTGTGCACACCTGCGCTAAAAAATCATTTGAAAAAATGTTCCAAATGGTATTTCAACTGAAAGGAATAAAGAAATCAATGGCTTGGTTTTACCTTATTGTGAGACTAGCAGATGTGCCACCACTTGAGCTATAATGACATAATGCTTGTGAACATGGATGTTCTTCCTCATTATATGGTGTGCTGCAGCCTAAATCCTGTAGTTTTAATGGTTTCCCTTCTTCATCCTCTTCACTGAAAGAAACAGTAAGGTCACTACTTCCACCTGAACTTTCACATTCTTTCTCCTGTGCATTTTTGTCCAGCATCAGACTATCCTCAGGAACTGTAACAGAAACTTAACATTAAAAATAATTACAGATAAAAATAAATTACAAGGAAAATATTAATTCAAATTTGATAATAGTTCTATATATTACAGTTAAAAATACATCCCCAAAGGTCATAACTGGCTTCTTTAAAAATGTTAAATTCTGTGTTTTTAAAAAAGAAAAGGTTGAAAGCAATATATAGTAATATACATAAATATACTGTAATGTCAAGGCCATTCAAAATCTTCATCACCAAGTTCAAAAGTAAAAGATAAAAGTAAAAGATAAAAACAAAGCTAGATATCTCTACCACAGAAACTAATGAAGAAGAAACTACAATCAAGAACCTTCTGTATTTTAATGTTTTGTTGGAAGCCGCCCAGAGTGGCTGGGGGAACCCAGCCAGATGGGCGGGGTATAAATAATAAATTATTATATTATTATTATAACCTACAGAGAGAGAGAAATCAGTTATACCACTGACAAGTTCAATGAAAATCCAATTTAAAAATCATGGAATAAGCAGACAGAGAAAAACAAGGACATAGGTCTCTTGCATGGACTCTCACTATAGTAGCTCAGGCAGTAAACAAAACTTAATGCAAGCGATAGGTTAAGGGACCCCTGACCATTAGGTCCAGTCGCGAACGACTCTAGGGCTGCAGCACTCATCTCGCTTTATTGGCCGAGGGAGCCGGCGTACAGCTTCCAGGTCATGTGGCCAGCATGACTAAGCTACTTCTGGCGAACCAGAGCAGCACACGGAAACGCCATTTACCTTCCCGCCGGAGTGGTACCTATTTATCTACTTGCACTTTGACTTGCTTTCAAACTGCTAGGTTGGCAGGAGCTGGGACTGAGCAATGGGAGCTCACCCCGTCGCGGGGATTCAAACCGCCGACCTTCTGATCGGCAAGCCCTAGGCTCTGTGGTTTAACCCCCAGCGCCACCCGGGTCCCTATAGATAGCCCTCAATGCGTTACTGCCATTGTTAGTATATAAACATGCACTTCCTTTGCATCTGCAGATAATGCAGTGATGGATACCATTGTAAAAATCCAACTAGACAGGAGGAGAGCTATTTCCATTACACACATCATCACTATACCTGGGAATCTTGCTCTCGAGTGCTCATTTCCAGAAACAAGCTGCTCAGGGCGACACACCAATAAGATCGGCCGTTTAGATCCTTGTTCATTTTGTACAGAGTACTCATGTGTCAGTATTTCTTCCAACGATTTGCAGGAACTGTCACTTTTTAAATCGGTGGTTCTGTTCTCTGGACTTAATCTTCCATGTAACAGGGAGTTAAGTCCAGGAGACATTTTGCTTTCCACAAAATTACTACTGCAATTATTTGTCTTGCTTTCTACTGTTAAACAGCGAGTTCTTTCCTTCTCATATGATACACTGGATGTGACTGGCATTTCCTTGCCCATCAACAGATATGTCTTTCCATCTATTTTGTCAGACTTATTTGAGCGCTGTAGATCACTATTAGTTCGTACTACACAGCTGTCTGTCACATAACTGCTCTGTGATGGTTGTCTATGTGAATGTGGGTCAGAAATTGAAAAGCTCTTTGTGAGCTCAGAAGATTTCGGCGGCACACTGAAATCTTCAACGCTTGAGACAGCTGACATTTGGCGTCCCATAAAGATTGTTGCTGTATGATACAGTCCTCTTGACATGGCTGTCCTGCTGTTAATTCCTGTCTGTCTTACTTCTGGCACCATCTGAAAAACACAGTTTGAAACTGGGTTTAGAAGAACAAGATGTTATCCATTTAAAATATATGCGCACACCTGCAAGGCTCTCTTATAGGCACAATCAAACCGGATGGTCTCTTATGTAAACCCCAGTGAAATGAGTTGGAGAGCACAAGAAAACATCCCAGTGAATTGTATCCCACTTTTTTCTAAATGCAAGTACTGTGTACAGTTCTACACATTGCCAAGTATTTTGCAAAGCAGCTGCTCTACCATTTGGCTGACAGAGAGTTTTGACCATATTTTCAACTATGTCCCAAATAGTTTATTGGTCATACTAAAGTAAGAAGGAACAGTGGGAGAAGGTGACAGAATACCAGAAAACTTGCATTTGTATATGCAGGTTTCTCTCCCCCCCCAAAACAACAACAACACACACATGTAAGCTGGCAATCACCTGCCCACCAAGAACAAGCATTAACTACCGGTATTTCCAAGAGAGAACCAGATAGACAAAGTCAAGTATGTAAGTGTGGTGGTTATGGGCAGAGAAAACTAGAACCAACTGCAGGCATGGCTCTCTGAATTATTTTGAATCAAAGTTGTTCTGTCTTTCAGCACATGACAAGGGTGGGAAGGATCTGGGGTCAGATTCTGAAGTTCAGTGGAACCTCTACTTACGAATAACTCTACTTACGAATATTTCTACTTACGAATGGAGCTCCGTCCGCCATCTTGGATGCGGTTTAGATAGGATTTTTTCTACTTACGAATTTTTAGATAGGGTTGCTTTGACTTATGATTTTTTTCTCCCAATGCATTCCTATGGGATTCGACTTACAAATTTTTTCGACTTACGAATGTGTGTTCGGAACGCATTAAATTCGTAAGTAGAGGTTCCACTGTAGAGGCTTTGAGGTCAGGACAAAGGACTTATGGGCACAACTAGTTAATTCAACTGAAATAAACAGAATCTATACAGTTCTATTCATTTCAATGGGACTTATGCAGAACTTCCAGTGAATTATATCCACCATCTACCACTATACATATAACTACTGGCAGATATCTATCTGTTCCCTGGTTCTCAGTCACAAAGGCATTCAAGTAATACATGACCTTCTGCAACATTCTGAAACCAAGGTTCTGCTTTCAGGTTTACTACTGGGAGGATGGCCATGTACAATTTAATTTATATGAAACCCTTCAGGTAAGCAGTCCATCAAAAGGATAAGCAAAGATAGTATGATTTCCAACCCACTGGCTAGAGGACTGTCAGCTGTAGAGGGTTGACATCACCCTCGCAGCACATGCACCATGTGAACTGTCAGTTGTTCTCTGGGTTGCTCTGGCTACTTTGAGATTGTGGAATTAATAGGGAAAATGCTAATGTTTTTACTTTCCCGCATATTTTAAAAAGTTACATTATTTGCAAGAATTTTCCAGTTAACTTGCAACCTCTTGCACCCTTAGAAAAGTTGTTCCTGGGTATCGGGGATTCTCCAGAATAGCCTGTTCTATATATAATCATCACTGTTGTTCCTTGTCATTTTTGTGCTGCTGGAATTTGTTAAATGGATTTGATACTCTTAACTCATTAAACTGAGTGTATATTGGGCCTTCTTAGGGGTTATGTTTGTTTTCTGTTTTCATTACTATTTAGTAGCTGCCTTTAGTCCCTTTGGAGAAATAGGTGGGACAGAATTTTTAAAAATAAAATAAATGAACTCCTTACGACTGCAGTACTATAGTGCCCCAAATTATAAACTGTTGTTATAGTTGCCTGTTTATTTTTTAATTTACTTCCAGGATTGCAATAATTTATGATATGGGGTACTAAAGTACCATGGTATTATAAGGGTTCTAGTAGTTCTGATTTACAGATATTTGTGTAAATAGGGCTGCAAGGAAATGTAGGTTTATTTAAGATCAAAAACTTCAAGGACAAATATTTTAAAAACAACATAGGAAAATTAGCATTTCAGAACTCTATCACTATCGCTTCCTAAATATCTGAACATTGTAGAAGGCATACTTATATAGGTCAAGGCTGGTGAGGCTCATTGCTCCATGCATATTTTAAGAAGGGCCTAAATTCAAGGTTTTTCCACGTTTTTAATCTACTGTGAAGGAAAAACATCTATAAACTCAGATTAACGTCTGCTAACGCAATGAAGAAAGAAAAATGAAAACCTTCCTGATACTATTAAACACACACACACAAAAACACAAAATAGTGTTGCCTCTGTTTCTTTCCTGATAAGAGTCTTAAATACCAAACAGTTAAATGCATAATAACATTTACTGGCAGCAAGACAGCCTGCTTAGCTGATACATAAAGCAGGTAAAAGGAGAAAAAGTTAATTTCTTGGCTGAATGATTCCATCGGTAGCTATAGGGCAAACTAGAAAGTCTTTTAGCAAAGTAGCAGTTGATTCTTCTATCAATCTGCAGCACACATACTCTTCCAAGGAATGCATTAAATATGAAAATCATATCCTGTTATCATCTGTTTCCAGCTTTCAGCCCAGTAAGCTTTCCTTAATGAATGCTGTAGCCTAAGGGACAAGCATGCTGTTGGCTTTTCTGAATAATGGAGTGATGCTACCCATTTTGGCTTATTACAATATCGACTAGCTGAGGGGGTTTCACACATAGTCACAAGTGACTACTCTTGCCAGCATGCTCCAAGTTATTACAAGATGTTTTTAGACATTTCATCTAAAAGAGCTTTCCTGCTTTTAGGGAAGAAAAACAGCTCTGGTCTTGAACTGTATCATTTATATGGAGATAGGAGGAGGGATTAGAAGGCTGCACTACTGCAGATATATAGCAGAATATATTTGAGTATTTCTCGTCAGGCTTTGTCTGTGATTGTTGTTGTTGGTTTTCTTCTTCTTTGGCGTATTTTGGAAGGGGAAAGTCAAAATGTACAAAATTATAAATGCTAATTTTGGGGGGCTTAAATTTAAATATTTGGCATACATGGTGTGTGTGTGTGTCATAGTATTTTTAAATTTCACAATGAACATTTGTTTCTTTTCCAGCACTATGGCAAGATTTAAACTGCATGGCAGAAGTAATTACACAAGAGGTTTGCAAAATATTTTTTTCACCTAAATAAAATAAAAGCCTCTAAAAGCTCCCCAATTAATAAAGACTACAGATATGATCCAGCCAGAGCTGCGTCCCAGTCCCATTGATTTCAGTGGGAGACTTAAACATGCCTTTTTAACTCCGTCATCGAAATGAATTTAGAGCACAACCCAGCTCCACTGATGGATCGTGGGGGCAGTATTTGGTTGGTGCCTAGTTGCCTCTCTGCCAATGTTTGTGGAAAGGAGTGCCACCAGCTGGGTGGCTCTGCTGCAACAGAGGCCTCAGCATCACCCAGTTGGTAGCTTCCCAAATAGCTGTGAAACAGGATTGGGTACTGGTAGCTTTGGACTTGCTGGAGTCAAAGCACAGAAAATGCATTCAGCAAAAAAGTAAAAATAAAATAAAATTCTTTTAAATGGCTCCCCTTGACTTTTGCTCTGGCCGCCCAAGGAGGCAGGGCTTGGGAGGCAGTGATGGGTCCATTGCTCTGCTCCTTCCCACTTGTCCCCAGTCCCAGTTTGGATTGCTTTGCCCAAAGTGTTTAGTTCTGGTTAGATAGATCTTTAAAAATATTTTTACTTACCTGGTGTTTCATAACATCACTCTTATTGCTTTTTGAAATATTTTTTCTCTCAGGAATCTGCTCTCTCTTAAATCCTCCTTCATACTCTGCCTAATATATAAAAAGGCATCATAAATTAAGATTAAATAGTCTGTATATTGATTCAGGCTGTGATCCAGCCAAACATAAGTATGCTCTACTGATTTCATTGAGGAAAGGTAAAACATAGTTTACCACTGCATTCAGATTGTAATAAATATACAGTAGGCAGTGAAACAAATATTAAACATATATATTAAGCATTCTGAACAGCATTCTCAAAACATTATTTACCCTAACAGTTTGCCTGATTAAAGTTTTAATGTAGTTGAAACATTTAATCTACTTACTGTTATATCTGTCTGATGATAAACGGTACCAATATGAAATCTGAACTGGATAAAAGGCATGTTTAAAAATTTAAAACCTTTACGTATGACACTTCATCCAATTCAAAATACAAATGAACTGACAATGCCTTTGGATACATTGCAATATTACTGTATTATTTTATAATTCCTTTTGTAACATTTGTTGCAGAGCTCTTTATACTATCATTGTAGTCTACCATGGATACACAACTCAAATGTCACAAGAGTTCTGTGTTCCAGATGGCATATTTGGAAAAAGCTAGTATTGTACAGATTGTATGGCAACAAGAAAATAATGGTAACCCTGACATCAAAATAAATCCCAACAAAAGGTGAGTGCTGATGGAGTAGAAACCAAAACGGAAAGGTAATGTGGTTAACTCTAAAACAGCACAGTTGAATCTGTCAAACAAGCTTCTCATACAACATCCACAAAGAAAAATAAAGAACACAACTATTCTAGAATGCTTCAATAGCCAGTAAAAATAAAAATCACATACTACTCAAGAAAAGGCAATATCATAATAAAATGCTGGCAGGTGTTTCCTCTTTCTTTTGGATCCAGTTACATGGGTCAAGGAACCAAAACACCATATATTTAGCCAATAGGAACATGAGCCTAGAGCCTCAAGAGTATAGAGAGAGTATTCCAGGTTCTCTGTGCCCGCAACCCTCCCTCATTTCCAAAGCTATAAGGCCACTTTGCTTCACCGCTTTACTTATACAGCAGGTCTGCATTTTTCACGCAGCAAGCAATTTATTCCAGAAAAGGTTTTAGGGCTGATTTATATCAAAGTGTGGGTACACTCAATTTGTTTTCATCAAAACCATTAATCGTTATTAAAGTGCAGTATATAATACCTTCAGCCTCTGAAGGCACTGAGATCTTGAAGCAAACTTCTGAATTTGAGTTTCAATGCAATCAAATTCCTTCAACAAGTCTTGGTTCCGGAGCAAAGACTTTTTCTGACGCTCACATATTTCTTCTAGGTATTTTTTTAGCTTCCTGTATTTCATTTTAGTTCTACACAAGGAGTGGGAAACAAAAAGAGAAACAGTTCCATATCGTGTATATGAGCTTATTCTTGGAAGAGAAATATTTACCTAGGATTCTCACAGGAACCCTGCCAAAAGCCATCATTCATAGAAAAATCCATGAGGGAAGAATTCCAATATGATGTTTACATTTTGCTCCTTTTCATTTTAAACACTCATATCAATTTCCTCAACAAAATGTCCAAAGCTACAATTATGAAATTAAAGTTCCTATTTTAAAAGTAAAGGGCTCAGTACAACCTTTTCCATTCCATTCCCCTTCCCTTCCACATACTCATGTGCATGGGAAGTGCAAGCTGCCATTACAGGGACTGAGAGATCCATGTACGCCTTCCATAGCCCCATGTAGTCCTTCATCTCTCTGCCATTCAAATTTTGCTGCTCCAGGAAACAAGTACAGTGGTACCTTGGTTTACGAACTTAATCCGTTCTGGAACCCGTACTTAAACCAAAGCGTTCTTAAACCAAGGCGTGCTTTCCCATTGAAAGTAATGGAAAACAGATTAATCTGTTGCAGACGATGAAAAGCAACCCCTAAAACAGCAATTAGACATGAATTTTACTATCTAACAAGGCCACTGATTCATAAAATGAAAGCAATAGACCAGGCTGCAATCTACTACCCAGTATAAAAACCCTTACTGCAGCGGAGGTGCCAGCATCCTGCCCACACCGTCCTGTGCCCTGTGAGGGAATGGCGTGGCAGTCACTTTTGGGGCTGAGCTGTTTTGCGTTGTTCTGGGCCTGGAGCGGCGACTGCGTGGGCAACACCCAGTACCGGGGGAGGGGGAGGTTGCTGCAGCAGCACATCCTTCGATGCTGCTGTGATGGCGGCAGCAGAGGGACCCAGCACCGGGGAAGACGGAGAGAGAGAGAGAGAGAGAGAGAGAGAGAGAGAGAGAGAGAGAGAGAGAGAAGAAACGCCAGCTGCCATGCGCCAAAGGGCACTTTGGAGAAACCCCCATCGGGACTTGGAGAGAGATGTGCCGCGGCGATGGTGATTATCCAGGCGAGGCGGGGGGGGGATCACTTGTCCTTAGGAACCCACGGCAGATAGAGATGGGAGGGTGCAGGGAAGGGAGTCCATGGCGGCGAGCCTGATCCGGGTTGAGTTTCCTTTCGCTTTGCATGCGCCTCCCTCCCTGAGGAGTGGAGATTATTGGTGTGCCTTGGGCCTCCTTCTCCCCCAAGGTGTGCTGCGTTTAGGGACCTCCTCGAGAGTCAGCCTGGCAGCTCCACTGAGTGCACTGTTGCTGACGCGGACCGGCAGTGGCTCCCCGGGGTTTCGGGCAAGGAATGGGCTCCCTCTCCCCCCCCCAGCCCTTCCTGGAGCTGCCATCCTTCAGAACAAGATGTCGTCCCCCTTCTGCGCTTCATTGCTGGTGAGCGGCAGCAACATGCCTGCTCAGCATGGCAACGCAACGTTCCCCTTCTCTGCTTCCACCCTTAGCCCAGATCCTTGAGAACTGGCATCTTGTTCTGGAAGATTACAGATTACAGAGGGCTAGAGCTACAACACAAAAACTCTGGTTTCTGGTACAAACTAAATGCACGTCTGGTGCATGTGGTACTCTCAGCAGAGCCCCATCTGAAGAGTGCAGTTGCCAGGATATATGGGGAAAGGCAGGTAACCTGGTCCCAAGCCGGTTTTAAATGCTAAAAGCACAATCTTGAATGGGCCTGGCAGTATACTGGCAGCTTCCTCAGCAGTGGCATGATATGGTGTCAATACTATGTAGTCACAGATCCATTAAAATAAATTATTAATAAAAAATAAAACAATGCAAAATCTGCTTAAGCAGACTTACGTGCGGGTATCACATGTGGTGTATTCAAGCATTTTTCTTTCCAACTCCAACCTCTTTGTTTCACTAAAAGTACAGAGTGATGAAGTTATTGTACAAATGGTACACTACAAATCACTTTGCAGTAAAGAAAAGGAAGACATTTTACAGGTTTCAGAAGAGTTAGACACCCAAGGAACATTTTTTTCACTGTGAATTCCAAGCCATCAAGAATCATCATTATTAATCAAACTGCTTTGATCCTAATCTATCTGAGGCGGCAGCTATCACCAGAACAACTTGCCTCTTGTGGTGGTAGATACAGGATGACTAACTCTTGGAAAGCACTCCTTGAAATAATGTAGGAAATGAGTCATTTGTAAAATCTGGCCACATGGTAGCAGGAATAACATCATCTACTGCTTACAAAAATGCAGAAACAGACATATGGTTAAAGTACTCCCTACTACATGGCTAAGACAACTGGCTGTCCATGCATGTGCCACACATAGGATTCTAACAGAGCCTCCATCCTATTCTCCTCCTCTTACAAAATATATTTAATACACTGAGAGTAGGTACTGGCTGTGGCTCACTAACAATGTGGCATAGTGGTAAAAGTGCTTGACTAGAACCTGGGAGACCAAGGTTCAAATCCCCACCTAGCCACAAAGGCTCACTTTGGGCCAGTCACCATCTCTCAGCCTAGCTTCCCTGACAGGGTTGTTGTGAGGATGAAATTAAGAGGGGAGAGAAGTGTGTAAACCACCTTAACCTCCTTGGATATAAATAAATGTTACAACAACAACGGTACACTTGGTGGTAAATCTGCGGTCGTTCATGCCAATGCTGTTTTTAATTGTAATCTCCTTTGAGCTTCAGAAAAGCAGAGTGTAAATATGACAATGAGTACATTAGAAATGCTAAGAAATAAATTGCAAAGATGTTGAGGGTGTCTCCCCATCTGCTGTCATGGTTAATAGCAGTAAATATACACTGATCAAATAAAACCCACCTCAACACTTATCTTAGGACAAATACTTTTAAGCAAGTATTTCACTGCTCTTAGATGTGAAGATTGGCACTAGTAGATTTCTGACAACCTTGTAGAACACTGCTTTCTATAAGCCTGAAAAATCTACCTCCCTTGAAGGTTTCTGTGAAGCAATTGGTTCAATTGCTTCTTTGATCTTTTATATGGATACATTTTCTTCGATAAATTCATCCAGTGGTGCTGTCAGCATATTTAAAGGTGACCCTTCCCCAAACATCTCAAATAAATCACAATCTATTAGAGCAATTCTGCCCATAAATTATATCCAATATGTAAAAACAGCATCACTCAAAAAACAAAAACAAAAAGCCCACCCCGCACTGGCATACTACAATGTTATGTTAGTGGAAAAATACTAAACCCATCTAGTAATACCCTTGCCCCAATGAGAAGCCACTGGTAAGATAATTTTTATATCATCAAGACAGCCAGCAAAAGAGGGAAACTGGGGAGAGTTTGGATCATAATTAGGGATAAACAGGCCATTGCTAGAATCCTAGTTCAATCAGGAATCCTGCTGTCCCCTCCCAACACAGGTGCAATGTTATACCTGCAAAAGAGATGACATAAGTTTAAGTATTCTCATTAGAGTAAATGGAGAGTCCTGAATTACCTCCCACCCTTCCTCTTTGCCACCATATCTACAAAAGGTAGGATTTCAACTACTGGTAACCCTGCAGCCAATCACAGCACACCACAAGGTTATAAAACCACCCACAGAACATAAATGCAATACAAAGGCACACAACATAGAGCTACAAATCTCTGCTCCCATATCTAGTGTGCTATGAGCACATAGTGAGGGCTCTGATAATGGGAACTTCAGTGATGTGGCTTTTTGCAAGCTCAACAGCTAGGGAGAACAAAAAGAAAGGATGGGAAGATTAATTTTAAAAAAACCTACCACCCAGTTTCATATCTCCCTTTCTTAGGTATCTGGGATCATGCAGTCATGTTGCCATGGCAGCTGGGATGCAAACCCATCTTCTCTCATGAGAAGCCAAGAAACTCTCATGAGATTGTACTGGTTGCAGCATTATATATGGCAAGTGTGGGCAGGATGCTAAGGAGGCAGCTTAGGTCTTTGCTCCAATGCTGGGAGATAAGACTGAGCAGGAGGAAGAAATGACATGTTAATATTCTCTCCTCCATTTCTGAGGCCAAGGGAAGAAAACTCCCAGAGGACAGTTACTATTTAAGTCACTTATCTATACGTAATAGGGTATGTTGAGATGCGGGTGGCGCTGTGGTCTAAACCAGTGTTTCCCAACCTTGTGCCTCCAGCTGTTTTCAGACTACAATTCCCATCATTCCTGACCACTGGTCTTGCTAGCTAGGGATGATGGGAGTTGTAGTCCAAAAACAGCTGGAGGCACAAGGTTGGGAAACACTGGTCTAAACCATAGAGCCTAGGGCTTGCTGATCAGAAGGTCAGCAGTTTGAAACCCCGTGACGGGGTGAGCTCCCGTTGTTCTGCCCCTGCTCCTGCCCACCTTGCAGTTTGAAAGCGTGAAGTGCAAGTAGATAAATAGGTACTGCCCCGGCAGGAAGGTAAACGGCGTTTCCGTGTGCTGCTCTGGTTTGACCCGGAAGCTGTATGCCGGCTCCCTCAGCCAGTAAAGCGAGATGAGCGCACGACCCCAGACTCGTCCGCGACTGGACCTAATGGTCAGGGGTCCCTTTACCTTTAATTGGGTATGTTAAACATGACAATTCCATAACTTTATAACCATTCCTCAGGCATGATTATATAATGTACATGAACATACTTAGAGAGACAGTATTTATAAATTCTTAAATAAATCCAAACCAAAAGTCAACTTATTCCTCACTGACTGTGCAGGTCAAACAAAAACCAAAGCTAAAATTCTTATTTAGTCTCAGCCTGCAAGTGAAAGCACAAATGAAACTAAAATGGTGATCAGTTTTTATTTCACTTGCAGCAAACAAAAGGACTTTGGAATAGTGTCTCATTTCTTTTCTGATCAGGGAAGGTGGAAGTGTTTATATATTATTTTATATCTATATATACTGGTATATATAGAAATGAAGGCATTGCGTGTGCAGAGGTCACAGCCTTTCTCCGTAACCGCTGAACTGTAATGGAACAAATTTGGCCACAACATTCCATGCCCATCAGTGAGGGATCTGGCATTTAAAAAAATTCAAAAAAGCACAGTTTTCACACCTAAAATAGTGAATAAATGAAAAAAAAGTGGCGCCCAAATTAGACGTCACCAGCAAAAGCTCTGAAGACTCCAGCAGCATCCAATAGAAAGGCAGATTGCACGCTGTCACCAGCAAAAGCTCTGAAGCGTGGCGCCAAATAATGACATCATCAACCAAGGAACTGAAACCACCAAGGCGGCCATTACCAGACCCCTAGGCCCCTGCCAGGCCGCTAGGCTCCCACTAGGCCCGGGGGGAGGGGGGAGCGCCCGGATCGCAGGCCGCAGCACAGCCTTTGTTTTATGTAGGCCCCTGACAGGCCGCTAGGCTCCCACTAGGCCCAGGGGGGAGGTGGTGGTGGGGAGGGACAAAACAATTTAAAAAAACCAATCCACAAACAAAAACATACAAAATACACAACAACAATACCAAAATCTCTAAAACCCACACACCACACCAACTACCCACACTACAAATACACACAACACACAAACACACCACACCCACATCTTAAACACTACCCACTTCTGACCCACAAACAAAAAACACCCTACAAAACTAAACAAAATAACACCTTAATAAATAAACCTCTAAAAAAAACCACCATAAAAAACCCATTAAGCCACATCTATCTATCTATATACAGTGGTACCTCGGTTTGCGACTGCAATCTGTTCCACGGAGGCATTCACTTGCTGAAGGCACAGCCTTGCTCTGTAACCGCTGAACCAAATTGCATCAAATTAGGACAAAGTGTACCTTGCCCATCAGGGAGGGATCTGGCATAATTTTTTTCCCCAAAAAACCTCACCTTTCACACCTAAAATAATGATTAAACACAAAAAGTGGCGCCCAAATTAGACATCACCAGCAGAAGGTCTGAATACTCCAGCAGCATCCAATAGAACGACAGATCGCATGCTGCTGCCTCCAAAGCCGCGCCACCAGATGAAATCACAAAATTCCACAGCAACCAACTCAAAACAGGCCCAACATTGCCCAGCAGACTGAATAGGCCGCAGCAGACTAGGCCACTTTTCAGACTAGGCCAAGTGGAAGTAGAGGCCTGCCTGGGGGGAATGGGGGGCGAATAGGGGGCAGGGATAAGTAATGGGTCAGAACAGGGTGAGGGGAGACACAGGGATGAAACCTGCCCTCTCCACAGTATCTCGCCTCGGCTTTGAAGACTAGGCCACTTTCCATACTAGGCCAAGTGGACGTAGGGGCCTGCCTGGGTGGGGGATGGGGGGCAAATAGGTCATAGGCTGGGACAGGGTGGGCCCAATCACAGAGATGAACCAGTGGATGGGGGGAGGACACAGGGATGCACCTACTGTATATAAACATAACACATGAAAAACAGGGGGACTCTGAGGCTCCATTTAACAAACTGAGCCACCACAACGCGTGGCAGGGCCAAGTAGTGTGTGTGTATATATATATATATATATATATATATATATATATATATATATAATTTAGGGTGCAATCCTAACCCCAGATCTGATGGGATAAACGTTAGGATGTGGCAGGTCTCCAGCTCAGATGGGGTATGCAGATGCAAATCCCCAACCTGGCTCAGCTAGGGTTCAGCTGGCTGAGCCAAGACCAGGGAACTTACATCAACATAAGCTCTGAAAAGTGGGCATTCTGCAGCAGTGGCAATGGGCAGAGTAGAATTATGCTAGATCCTAATCCTGAGGAACAGTTGCTTGCTCTGTAACAGAGCCATTTGGCTTTGCTTGTAGAGACAATGTAACCATGGAATTGAGGGAGGTGTGTGAATGTTACTTGAGTTCCTGCTGTGAAATAAGAAGCATTGACAATTTTAAGTTGGCACAGACTTAGGCTTCCCATGCTTAGGATTGTTCCCTTAGTTACTTATCCAAGTCACAATCATGCCTCATTGGTGGGTGGTGGGGTGGGGAAGAAACCAATAACTAGTGCTTGACTGCATTATAACGAAGCCACTGAAGGCAGGAAGAAAGCTGGTAGATGTAAATGCTAGGGCTGGGTGATACCTAGTTTTCAACATCGTGATATACCAGCAGCTAAATGCCGTGGATATGCTGATATATCACGATACCTGGACTGTATCTCAGCTGCTTCTGCTGAAGAAAAAATATTGTTGACATTTATCAATAATAATTGGAGAACCCCTTTTCTACTTTTTGTGTGGAAGGGGAAATGAATGAATTTGAGACATTTGGGTCTGAAAATTGGGAAAATATCGCTTAGCAGGAGGAAATTGGGTGTCATCCTGGAGGAAAAACTGAATAATCTTTTTATAATATAGCTGACAGATGGAGAATCCTAGGTCCTTTTTATTTCTCTTTCTTTTCCTCTTTCGTTCTTTTTATCTTCCCTATTCTCCTTCTTTTTTCCTTTCTTTCCTATTTTTATTGGGGGGTGTCCTCTACTCTGGGTCAACGTGAAGATGATGGCTGGCTGAAGTACCCTGCATGAAAGGCACAGAAAGGAAGCTTCCAAGGTGAGAGACTGGAGAAGAAAAGGACGTTCCTAGGTGAGAGCTGGCAGGGTCTATCTCCTCCTGTGTGAGACAAGGGTTAAGATCTACCTTTGAGAGGGGACTTTTCATTTTCTTCTCTATTTCTTTCTTTTCATTTAGTTTGTGTCTTGTATTGTATTATGAAAATGCTTAAATATTTTTTGTATGAGTAAATATTACAGACAGAATGTAGAAATATTTAATGGCACGTCAAAAGTTTCCTGGGACACAAAATAAACATTTAGTATTTTTTTAAAAAAAACCAGCAAAATAAACATGCTAAATCAGATCAATCTCCAGGCTTCAGAAAATGTTCCAATGGAAACGGAAAGTTTTTCATTGCAAATTAGCCTAATTTGTACAGGAACTTTTGAAGCTTCTGAAGATACTTCAAAAGGTAGCTCCACATATAGAACTCTTTGTTCACTAAGATTAGGCTGGCACCATCTGTAATGGGTTTTAGGCACCAGCAAGCCTTCTCTTGAAGCTGGCCCATATATTACTCCTCTGGATTTATGCAAACATAAATGTAGTATGTTTTCTGTATTTATTTATTTATTTGTTTTATTTTATGTTAGTTTCACATTTTCTACACCAGATACGTTTATACAGTTATGCAGCATAAAAAATGAATGAATAAAGAAATAAAGCATATTACTGTAATCCAATCTTGTAACTAAAGCCACGTGTTACCATAGCCAGGTCTGATTTCCTCAGGAATTAGCCCAGCTAATCTAAACTGGACAAAGCCACCCCATCATTCAAATGTAAAGCTCCTAAACTACAAACCTGAATGAAATTCCATTCAAAACAGGCTGGATCTCAATTCCAGAGATCCCCTCCCACCTGAGGAAGAACATCTCTCTCACATGTGGATTCAGCTTCCCAGCCTACTATCACCCCCAGACACTGGTTCAGAACCCCAAAAGTTTCCTAAGTATTAGAGCAGCTTGTCATATTGATCACAGCATACTTCAAACTTTGACTGACCTCTCCATGTTTATGTTTACATTTACGTTTATGTTTAGTAACATGGGGAGAGACTCAATCCAAACAACACCATACACCAACAGATTACTCTCCTCCTTTTCCAGTAGCTTATTCTCTTCTTATTCCACCCCAACTAATCAACTCAGCATTAGGATGCATAAATTGGAAGCAGTGAGAAGACGAAGATACAAGACATTTTAACTGGCGTCTTAACAGATAAAGTACTGGTAATCAACAAATGAAGAGGGTTGTGTGGGTGGCTGGGTAGCTGGGCTGAAAGGGGCAAGGCAAGATGAAACATACCCTGTGGCATGAATAGCTTGAACAGTTATATAAGCTTATTTATCATATTGGTCAAGGTGCCAGTCAGACTGACTAGCAGCCAGTCTGCAGTATTTCAGATACATGGCCATGAGTGTATTGCCACCTCCATACCATATATCCATACCATACCATACCGTTCACCCTTAAAGCACATAGTTCCTTTGCACAGAATCATGGGAAATGTAAGTTGTTAATAATGCTGGGAATTGTAGCTCAGGGTTTTTTTTGGGGGGGGGGGGAGCTATGTGCTTTAAACGTATAGTGTCAATATGACCTAAGTTGTATTGCCACTGAGCACAAACAGGAAAAAGAGACACTGTCCCTAACAGCAACTAATAAACAAAAAAGTAAGTCAAGGCTATATTATTTGTTACCCATATAACTCTATTTTAAAACATTACTGTAATAACATATTTTAAAATCACCAAACCAATAAAAGCAAGTTGTACAAAGACTCTCTGTTCAGGAGCTAAAATTTCAAAGCCAATACTGTAGTTTTCTAAGCCTACTGCTGTTAAACTCACAGCAAAGCCCCCAACATTGGCATCACTATAGACTAAATTCCAAATTGCCAAAAGCATTTTGACCTCATGGCATTCTCCAGTGGCCTGGATGCAAATTATAGCAATCTGATTCCTCCAGCATTCTCAAAGGGTTCAGGTTTGCAGTCATTCACATTGGCACTTAAGATAAGAAGCTTTATAAAGGGTAAATGTGAAACTTTATACCACAGATCTTTTTATCCTTGAACTCTCTATCTCTAGATACACATGGATCTGGACACCCCTATTCAGGTAATCTAAATTTGTGTCCACATGTTGAACAGGAAGGTCTGGGACTGAGTGGGGCAGGGGGCAGGGTAAGCAAGTTGGGCTGAACACAATTGCAATGCTCCCCACAATCAGGAACCCTGCAATTGCCTCTCTGCCCTTGCAAAAATTTAAGAATACATGAATAGGACTACAATTTATGTGATTAAGTGTACAGTACACCTTTGTATGCTTTCTTGTTAACTGTAAAATGATCTGTTAGTAAATATTACTGTCAAAAGTTTAATTATTCATTTTAAAACTTTACCTTTCAAATGGAGTCTACTGTTTTGCTATTTAGAAGTATCATTTGATTTAAATAAATGTATATATGTATGCATGTATATTGTATCATAATGTTGTAATCCAGGTGTATTTTTCACATCTGCTGCTGGGCATGTATAAGCTCTCAATGACATTCCACAAACATTAGCCCTGACTTCCACAGCAGGACTGTAAGATCAGTCTGTCAATCACAAAGTGAAGAATACAGAGACCCATAATTTTTAACCTGATTGTTGATCTCTCCTGCTTCAAGAGTGGAATTTCCATCTCCCAGTAATAGGCAAGAAATTACATTATTATATTGCTCAATGAAAGCATTTTAATTTTCCTTATGAGTAACCTACCTGCTTTATCTCCCCATTCATTGTGCCTGTTTGACCCTGTTAAGAATAAATTCAGTCACAGTTGATATGCATTTGCTATATTCCCATTTCCTGCAATGACAGAATGAAGTGAATCTCTTCTAACTCCCCCCCCCCGACTTATTTTCTAATTAATTTTTAAACATACTGTACTCTTATATGAAATAAGTTTCATATGCAGTAATGTATATGTTCAAGTGCTCATCCTCCGTGCACTTAACTGCTAGTCACCTTGAGGTAGACCTAGCTAAGTTTGGACACGTGCCCATAGATTCTGTGTGAATGGGTCAATCTGAGCTTAGCCCCAAAGACAGGGAAGGATGTGGGTGGTTCAAGTCTCACTAATGTCTTCCTGGGAAAGGAAGGGACATGGAAGTAGGAACAATGCAACCAATTGAGTAAGACTTGAACATGCCCAGGATGGATGGTATAAAACAGGGGTCCCTAGACTACGGCCCGGGGGCCGGATGCGGCCCAATTGGCCTGCCAATCCGGCCCCGTGATGACCCCCGCCGCCCGCCGCCCGCTCTTCCGGCGCGCAGCATGGCAGCGCTCTTCCGGGTCGGGAAAAAAGCGCCGAAAATCCTTTGTGCGCATGGGTATGGGCCTCTCCTGACCCGGAAGAGGTCATTTCTGGTGCACTTCCGGGTCAGGGGAGGCCCATACGCATGCGCACAACGGATTTTCGGCGCTTTTTCCACCCTGGAAGCGTGCCGCTGCGCGCGCTCCCCCATCCTCCAGCCCGCCGCGCAATCGGCGCGGTGGGAACCGGCCCAAACGCCGGTAAGTCTGGGGACCCCTGGTATAAAATATATAGTTGGATGGTATAAAATAGTACAAGATTACCCAGGTACACTGGGGATTATCCTGGTGGGTATGGTATCTCCTGGATGTTGCTGATGGAAATTTGGAATATGTTCACCGGGAGATTTACAGCACCAGAAGAAACCTTTTGCCTACTCAAAAGAAAGCTCCAGGTAAACTGGCAACAAAGTCTAGATGCAAGTTTAAAACCATCCCTTTAACAGAATTTTCTTGCACTGTTTTTACTGCTAGACAGTGGCAGTGACTTCAATACAAGAGCATTATTTAAGAATAGGGTATTAAGAACCTCAATATCGCGTAACTGTATCCATCCACTTAGCTATTAATAGTCAACATTCTTTGAAATGAATCTCAGACGAGCTATGTCAATGAAGAGGCATCATCAAAATGGTTATGTAAAAATTGTATTACTGTATATTCCTGCATATAAGACTACTTTTTAACCCAAGAAAATCTTCTCAAAAGTTGGGGGTCGTCTTATACGCCGGGTCGTATTTCTTATACGGCGAGTATATCCTAAATTCTATATTTTAACTGGAAAAGTTGGGGGTCGTCTTATATGCCCAGTCGTCTTATACGCCGGAATATACGGTACTATATTTTTAAACAAGTGTGCCAATATCATGCCAGTTCAATAATTATACTTCAGCCAGCTACACTATCGTAGTGAGGGGGTCAGACCGCCCCGGCAGCATTTGGGGGGGGCACAGGATGACCCGGACTCGAAGCTTCCTCACGCAGCACCAACCAGCCGACCTCCAGTCTTTTCATCTGAGGAGAGTTGCTACTCCCCCTCCGCCAGAGCGACTGAAGCCACTCAGGTAGTGGCGGCAGCAGTGCACTCCTTTTTTGCCCAGCCTGCCCGACTCTGCCATCTGCATCACAGCACCCGCTCACCTTGCTGCAGAAAGTAATGGTCCTTGGCTTGGAAAAGCTCCATTCTGGGGCAAGAAGGAAAGCATGCTGAGGGAGGGAGATGGCACAGGTGACTATGGGGAGGGCTGCGAGGGGCAGGGGCTGCCGCCTTGCCTCAGCCTGCTGCCAGGTTTACGGGGCACGGCAAAAGGATCTGCCTCGCTTTCCATGCCATGGCCACAAACGTTGAACGAGCCCTTCAGGTGGCGGCTAAGTTCCAAGCAGAGTGATGGAAGCGCAGGCACATCCGGTGCAACACATCCGCCACCTCAGGCAGTGCCTGCCTCCTTCGGCTGTTGCCACCCCTGTCAGGGCTCCACAAAAGCTGGGCAGGTTCCGGCAAGCAAGAGGGAGAGGGAGAGCACCACTGGGTGCGTGACTCCAGTCACCAAGCCCTGCTTTGAAGTTGTTTTATCCTGGAGATAAGCTGCAACCTGAGAGGCTGCGGCAACAGAGACAAACATCCAGGCTCATCCAGAAAAATAAACAAAAGGAAGGGGGGGAGACACTAGCAATATGCTATAGAATGTTGTCCGTTATATTTTATCTGCACATTTAGAATGAATTTCAGGAACCAAAAAGTTTTATAGAAAAATACAACTTTCGAGTTGTCTGGCCCCAAAATGGCAACTAGGTATTCCATTTTTGTGACTACAACCCTGGTTTAAGGAGCCATTTAGTGCCTAGCTCAGGCATCCCCAGACTTCAGCCCTCCAGATGTTTTGGACTACAATTCCCATCTCCCCCGACCACAGGTCCTGTTAGCTAGGGATCATGGGAGTTGTAGGCCAAAACATCTGGAGGGCCACAGTTTGGGGATGCCTGGCCTAGCTCATATACCTGAGATTCTAACACTGGTAGGAAACTTTTTCACATGGTGCCACATTCAATAATAATAATAATAATAATAATAATTTTATACCCCGCCCATCTGGCTGAGTCTCCCCAGCCACTCTGGGCGGCTTCCAATTGAATATTAAAACAATACAGCATTAAATATTAAAAGCTTCCCTAAACAGGGCTGCCTTCAGATGTCTTTTAAATTAGAATAGCTACTTATTTCCTTGACATCTGATGGAAGGGCATTCCACAGGGCGGGTGCCACTACCGAGAAGGCCCTCTGTTTGGTTCCCTGTAACCTCACTTCTCGCAATGAGGAAACTGCCAGAAGGCCCTCGGCGCTGGATCTCAGTGTCCGGACTGAACGATGGGGGTGAAGACGCTGCTTCAGGTATACAGGACCAAGGCTGTTTAGGGCTTTAAAGGTCAACACCAACACTTTGAATTGTGCTCGGAAACGTACTGGGAGCCAGTGTAGATCTCTCAGGACCGGTGTTATGTGGTCCCGGCGGCCGCTCCCAGTCACCAGTCTAGCTGCCGCATTCTGGATTAGTTGCAGTTTCCAGGTCACCTTCAAAGGTAGCCCCAGGTAGAGCGCATTGCAGTAATCCAAGCGGGAAATAACCAGAGCATGCACCACTCTGGCAAGACAGTCCGCTGGCAGGTAGGGTCTCAGCCTGCGTACCAGATGGAGCTGATAAACAGCTGCCCTGGACACAGAATTAACCTGCGCCTCCATGGACAGCTGTGAGTCCAAAATGACTCCCAGGCTGCGCACCTGGTCCTTCAGAGGCACAATTACCCCATTCAGGACCAGGGAGTCCTCCACACCAGCCTGCCCCCTGCCCCCCACAAACAGTACTTCTGTCTTGTCAGGATTCAACCTCAATCCGTTAACCGCCATCCATCCTCCAACCGCCTCCAGACACTCACACAGGACCTTCACCGCCTTCACTGGTTCTGATTTGAAAGAGAGGTAGAGCTGGGTATCATCTGCATACTGATGAACACCCAGCCCAAACCACCTGATGATCTCTCCCAGCGGCTGCATGTAGGGAGAGGACAGAACCCTGAGGCACCCCACAAGTGAGAGCCCGAAAATATGACTCTCACACAGTCCAGAATTCTATCACTTTATTCCATCTCATTCAGCATAATGTATAGAACACCTCAAAGACCTAGCCACCATAACACAGGTAAGCGCATGCACACACACCCCAGAATGAGATGGCAGAATCCTTAAGTGTAAGGAGCATACAGTAAGTGGTGAGCTTCTGCTTTTGAGCACTCCAGAATACACACAAAAATACCTACACATTAAAAAAAATCTCCCCTGCACACCAGACTATAAGACAGCCACATATATATGTGCACATTTTCTGCTTCCAGGGAGATTTTGTTTGGGCAGCAGGAGCAGGACATTAAAATGCATATGCACACACCCAGGGTCACTATCATTAGGCCTACCTGGCTGCTGCCTACAGCAGAGACCTCAGAGGGCCACAGTTTCATACAATTAGGTTTTGCTGTATCTTATGCATTTCTGATAATATTTTACTTTTATTTTATATTTTGAAAGCAGTTTCTTGAAGCTCAAGCTTATTAAAACTTACAATGTTGCAGGCTTGGCAACTATGTCAATTGCCCAAGCATTAGCACTTGACCTGAAGGAAAACTTGTAAAGAGAAAATGAGATGTTGATGTGCCAGGAAATGAAACTTCTGAGAGACTTAAACTTTAACATTGCAATTTGCAAGCTTATTCAAAATGATTTGTGGATGCAAAACATTTTCTTTTGGATTTGAGAAAGGCGATACAATACAGTTGCATTACTTAGTTTTGCCATTTAAAAGAAACTGAGCTGTTTAAAGTTTTGCAGCTTTTTGTTTTTCCTACAAAGCATGTGTTTTTGAAAGCTGAAGCTAGCAATTTTATTTTGGGTGTGGGTGCGTGCGTGCATGCAAGTAGTTAGCTTTGCCTATGGCACACCCAGGCACCAGCGCTTTTGTAGCCTCTGTACACTCTGTCCTGCTGCGCATGTGGGCCAAGCAAGCCTGCACCTCTTGTGGCAGCTGCCACAGACTGCCGTCCCGGTGACATTGCACAGGAAAATATATATTTGAATAGTTGATATTTAAATAAAGCATTGGCATGGTCAGAGGGGCAGCTACCCGCCCATCAATAAATAAAAATACTTAACTAAATGTAGAAACTGTAGAACGATTTAGACACAATGTATTTTTCTGAGCACTTGCGGTGAAAAGAAAGTAATTTAAAACAACTGTTGCTGAGACATTTCATTCCGAAGCTGCTAGACAGAGCCACACAGAGGGGGATGACAGGTGGGCGTCCTGCTCCACACTAAAATAAAGCCTGGCTAAAAAGCAGAGACATCACCTTGCCGACAAAGGTCCTTATAGTTATAGCTATGGTTTTCCCAGTACAGTAGTGATGTATGGAAGTGAAATAAAGTATTTAAATAAAAAGGTAACGAGCGATTCTATAGGGAGCTCCGCGCAAACTCCGCACTTTCGGCCTGAACATCCCCGACAGAAGCCGGCCAGTCGCCTCCTTGGAGCAGCTCCGCTTAGCCCCGGGATCCCCTCGCGTCACCCACCCACACTTTCCGCGCCAAACAGCATTCTGCGGTATGCTCTCATTGGCCCTTGCCTGCCCTAGCGCTTAGCAACGGGGAAGGCAGACTCCGCCCCTCCTCCCACCCCACCTCCGCGCAGGAGGATACGAGGAGTTCTGGACTGTACCAACTGGGTACAAAGGGAGGGGGTGGAGGAAGACGAGGAAAGAAAGCCGTTAAAGCAGGACCTACAGTTTTCCCACGAGGGAGGGTTGGACAGCACGGGCGACCTCACCTGTCCCAGAGATTCTCCCGAAGGCGGCGTACCTGCCCACCGTAACCGTTGTCGCCGCAAGCGGCCGCGGGAGGGCTTGGTGCCCCACGGACGCTGCTGGCCATCGGACAAGCGAGGGAAACGGGGCCTGTCGCCCGCGTTTGTTTTTTGGGGCGTTTCCTATGATACGAGGCCGTGCTCCCGAGGTGCACCGCGGCTAACCCCGCCTCCTCCCCACAGCCAGCCAGTCGCAGGCCAGGCGGAGAACGGAGGCCCCGCCCCTTCTCTTCTTTCGGATTGCGGGGGTGGAGGTGCGTTCCGGCTCGTCTTTACTCGCAAGGAAGCCCTGCAAGGTCCCCCACGGGGCGCCAGCCCAGGTGAGTGTGCCTGGGGTTGGGGCCATGGGCCGAGCCAGGATTTTTTTTGGGGGGGTGGCAGAACCGAATTAATTGCGAGGCGATTGGTCAGTTAGTTATTTGTATTTACTTTTGGGGGGGCAACTGCCCCCCTTGGCCCCGCCCATGGTTGAGGCCTGCCTGCTTCTGTGCGCAGTTACTCAGAAGTAAGCCCTGCCGAATCCAGTTCGGCTTCCTCCGTAGTAAGTGCAGAGCAGAGCTCCTGCGTAAGTTTCCTACCGGAAAAAAATGAACTGGATTTCTTCTTGTTGTTTTTTAAGTGCTTCAATTGGATTGTTTAACCTTGAATTTGCAAGCGTGCTGCCGGATCACGTGCCTTGTTTCCCGCGAGTAAGTCGCATCGAAAGGGGTTTGGTCCCAGGTACCGGTAAGTGTGTGTCAGAGACTAGGGCTTGCCAATCAGAAGGTCGGCGGTTCGAATCCCTGCGACAGGGTGAGCTCCCATTGCTCAGTCCCAGCTCCTGCCAACCTAACAGTTCAAAAGCACGCCAAAAAGTGCAAGTAGATAAATAGGTACCACTCCAGCGGGAAAGGAAACTGCTCTGTGTGCTGCTCTGGTTCGCCAGAAGCAGCTTTGTCATGCTGGCCACATGACCCGGAAGCTGTACACCAGCTCCCTCGGCCAGTAAAGTGAGATGAGCGCCACAACCCCAGAGTCGGTCACGACTGGACCTGATGGTCAGGGGTCCCTTTACCTTTTTAAGTGTTTGTCAAGTGACATTCCTTCCTATTTGGTGTGAACAGTTTGTGCCATGGAATCTTTGCTTGCTGTATTTCAGAGCTGTTGTGTTAGCCCACAGTGCCTCCAAAATAAAATCGTGTCTGGAGAGGAACCAAATGGAGGTCAAACTCAGTGTCCAAACACGTTGGACTAGATGCCCCTCAGGGGCCCTTCCAACTCTGCAGTTCTAATTCTGTGAAGTGGCTGGGCTTGAACTAATTTATTATCACTGCAAACCTGCATTGCGTAGCAGGATTCTACAGTCAGTACATTTCTGCAGTTCTTTTTTATTACTGTGTTCTTAGGGTTTTTTCCAATGTTAGTTCTACTCAAAGTAGGCCCACTGGAATTTATAGACATGACTAAATTTGGTTCATTCATTTTGGTGGGTCTGTTCTGAGAAAACAGTTGGATATAACCTTTACAATAAAGTAGTACAATCAAATGGCTTGTTGAACAATGTCCTCAATCCATCTATCTCTCAAAACTATAGACCCTTCTTGTGTGAAATCGCATTCGACTTCACCAAATCCTGTTGCACAATACAGTACAAGGCAACAGCTACTGCAGAGAGCTATCTACATAAAGGCTGAGCAAATGCACATGAGATCATATACCAAGGAGCAATAATAAAAAAACCACAATGTATAAGAGTACTTAGGCATATTGACAATCCTTTGGATTTATCCTTGGTCAGCTATTGAGTGAAGATAACCTAGGCAGATAGGTGCAGAAGCCAACTACTGCCTGTTTGAACTACTATACCTTGATAATGTGGTATAATTGAGATCTAAAAATAAATTGGGATCTGTATGATTAATACTTGTGTTTGTTTTCTTTTTGGGATAAGAATGGAGATATGGAGGGAAACAGAAGTAGAACAAAATATGTTTAAGACAACTTTATTTTGGGATAAGGGAAGTAACAGCATCATGAGAATGTTAGTAAGTATAATGCATTTAACATTTTACTGGATACTTTTATTTACTTAATCCACACTCAGAATCAATGCTTAGATTTTGTGCCCTGTGGACACAGACATGGGTTTACCATAAAGCCACAGGACAGGAAGAAAGCTGGGAAACCAGCAAGATAATGGAGTGAATTCCCCACATTTTCCACATGTCTAGCCTATTAGCATCTTAAAAAGCAGAGACATCCCCTTGCCAACAAAGGTCCGTATAGTTAAAGCTATGGTTTTCCCAGTAGTGATGTATGGAAGTGAGAGCTGGACCATAAAGAAGGCTGATCGCCGAAGAATTGATGCTTTTGAATTATGGTGCTGGAGGAGACTCTTGAGAGTCCCATGGACTGCAAGAAGATCAAACCTACCCATTCTTAAGGAAATCAGCCCTGAGTGCTCACTGGAAGGACAGATCCTGAAGCTGAGGCTCCAGTACTTTGGCCACCTCATGAGAAGAGAAGACTCCCTGGAAAAGACCTTGATGTTGGGAAAGATGGAGGGCACAAGGAGAAGGGGATGACAGAGGACGAGATGGTTGGACAGTGTTCTCGAAGCCACCAACATGAGTCTGACCAAACTGTGGGAGGCAGTGGAAGACAGGAGTGCCTGGCGTGCTCTGGTCCATGGGGTCACAAAGAGTCGGACACAACTAAACAACAACAACTTTAGCCTATTAAATTCAGCACCAAGTTTAGTCTAGTAGGAAAGGAGAAAAAATCTGGCGCTCTCTGCTTCTGCATGGGAAAATCATAACTGTCTATTGGAGGTCCTTCTGCTTTTCCTTTGGAAAGGGCCACTTGTTGTAATCCCTCTGTCTTGAGAGACAGGAATGAAGTGAAACTACTGGAGAATCACAGTGACTGCAAGGACTGGTAGCTCATAACTGCTGCCTGCTGCATTGTTTTTTCTGCATTAGCAGCAGCAAGGTTACCTCTCCAGGTGACAAGAACCCCCCCCCCCTCGGTGCTCTGCTGGTGTTGTCCAAAGGAAAGCAGAGCAATACTTTGGGCACCAGCTTAGCTACAGGACTTGCCCAAAGGAGGCGTACAAGGCACCATCCAACCGTTTTAGGGACGCCACTCTGGATTTGTGTAGGGTTTACTCCTTAGCCTTTTCTTTTCCCAGTGGTGCCCCATAAGGCAGTGGGTGCAGATTTTTGCTCAGGGTTTACACCTGAAGCCTTTCTCATGAATGAGTATAGCCGCAAGGCAGCGGGGAATTAGGATCAGTGTTTTCCTTCTCTTAGATGGGCTCCCTTCCCAGATTGATGAGCCCCATCTGCCCCTCATTTCCCTATACAGCACATGCAGAAACTGCTGTCTTGCCCCATTGGACCCACTATTGATCTTGTACAGTCCCTAATTCATTGGGGTTTTGAGACCCATCGGCTGGCCAGTCGAAGCTGTTTCCCAGGGTATGGTTGCTGTCACATGCTGACAGCCTAGGAGCCACAGGTGAGAGCTGAGTGTAGGGTGGGAACTGAAGATGGACAAACTAATCCAGAAGGAGCACGGCATGTCCCACACCAGAGGTACTACCCAACCCCATATCCCCTGCTTGTATTCAGAGAGAAAAGGCCTGCTTCTGCCTTGATTTCCACAGCAACAAAATCCATTGCTCCTATGCAGAAGTTTCTTCTTGGAGCCTACCAAACTACAGAATACAGACTTTGCTATTCCTTGATAACAACTTACATATGTTCTGATTGATACACTGCTTACAAAATTCCCCACAACAAGCTCTCTGTTGTTTTTTATGCTTGTCTGTTTTTTCACATTGCTTGCCCGTTTTGTCCTGGCATATAATTTATTGCATCTTCTAATTGCTTTACAATGAAAATATAAGGTTCAGGTCTAAGCAAGGAGTACAGAGTAGATAACCACACAGTTTAATATCATTACCTTTATTCCAAAGTCCAGACCGGACTTTAAGAATCAATGCTGATATTCAGTAACTATGATATGCTGTTTATCCATGCTGCTGAAGCAAATTGTGAAAGTGCATTTCAGTCTAGTTTCTCAAGGAGAAGTATTAACCTGCTTATCAATACCCAATACTACTCTCAAGAACAATATTGGTGTGGAAAGCCTGCTTTGCCTTGAATTATCAATTTGATATGTCTTTGTGAGAGAGAGGAATGTTATGTTCATTTGTTATTTCTGCCACCATTATGCCAAAGCACTCACAGTAGTTTACATTTTATAAGAAGAGTTTATATAATCTTAAGAGACATAATTTTAAAAAGGAATCGAGATGAAACAGGAAGATCAGCAAATCCAAGTGCCAACTCTTTCTTACCTAACACAACACAGTACTGTTACATAAGGACCAGGTGGAAGCTTGTTGTGGGGATTATGCTAGGAGGGGAGGAGCTAAATGACAGTTTTTCCGAGCCAAGAACAGTGTCTCACTTCTCTTGTAAGGCTCAGCCAGCTTCCCCAGCGGAACTTGCTGATGGATTAACAGATTCAGTTTCTCAAGTCTGTTTGCCTGCTACTCTCCTGCTGTCTGCTGCCTTGGAAATAAACCTCTTGAGGCAACCACCTCTCCTTGCCTTACTTGGGGTTGCATCAATGCAAAATAAAATTTTAAAGTAGGAGCAGTAAAACAACAGACTATATGCAAGTGGCGGGGAAGGGGGGGGGGAATCTGAAAATGGTGTTCTCTGTTGTATCAAGACTCCTTTGCTTTTGGTAAATTGCACCAATTCTGTTACTCTGCAGTTTTGCGGATCATTGATTTGCATAAATTCAACTGTGATCTATATATTTTAAAATGAAATTGTGTTTCTTTGTTTGATTTAACTGTGCGGTCTTATGCACCATTTGGCATACATATAACTACATTTTATTTACCATCCCCCTTTAAATTGGTAGCACTTGTCCTGATGTAAAACACATACAGCAAATTTACATAATGCCCTTATGAGACTTTTCTTAATGAAAAGCCTTAAATTAAAGAGTGCTATAAATATATTAGCAATCAAAGAGCAAATAATAGCAGTGAACGTATCTCTGCAGAGCAGTTGTTGAGATCCATTTCTTACTGTCAGTGTCAGTGCATGGCACACAGTCCTAATTAACATGCTGAATTTAATGTTTAAATTTTAATAAATTTATATGCAATGAAACGCTTTCATTCAGACCTACAGTTCCTTGAAATGAATAATTGCTTTTCTCTGATGTACAAATATATTGTTTTGTTGAAAAAAAAAATAGGCATTTTGCATACTGCAGTATCAGTCAAATGAGCTCTGCCAAGTCTTAGTTCAGAAGAAGCTTGTGCTAAAAAGTGTTAAAACTTGAATAACAAGACTATATTGGTTTTAGTCCTCTTCAGCTGTTTTGTAAGAATCTTAGGGACTGGGCAAAGGAATCTCTCAATGAAGAGATCTTCATCCATTTTAGAATAAGTTTGCACATGCTGCTTAGGAACCAAAGATGGTTCATGTTCAGGAGCACTTACTGAAGTGTGTAGAACCTAGAATCAAGCTACAAACAGCTGTTCAAATAATTATCTTTTCAGAGTCATTTCTTCATTGCACATGGAGGCCTGGATCCTTCATGTTGCTAGAATAATTCTATCTATTGTAGTTGTACCTTGCTCTTCCTCCAAGGAGATTAGGAACATAAAGTCATCACATTTTATCCTCAGAACCACCTTGTTTTTGAGGGACAGTGACTTGCCTAAGATCTCCTGATTGGCTAGGAATTTGAATCCAGGTTGCACACTATCTGAAGAAGTGTGCATGCACACAAAAGTTCATACCAATGACAAACTTAGTTGGTCTCTAAGGTGCCACTGGAAGGAAGTTTTTCCAAGTTGCCTACGTCAACAGAAGGAAATTTCATGCAATGGAGGAGATGACTGAGAACCAGATTTGATAGAGTGGGTATTTTAGATTGTATCAAGAGAGCAAAACCTGGTGGGGCTGAAGCCTTAAAGTTGTGGGAGGAACAAGATAAATTATCAGTGTCTATTATCTTGGAAAATCTCACAGATGCCCAAATGATTCACACAAAGGAAAGAGAAACAGCTGCTCAGATGCTTCAGAACTTGGAAAGGCATTTGGATTTAAAAGCAAGCACTCATAAGAAGGACTGTAGAAATCATGTAACACAGTTCCTAACCATTATTGAAAAGATATAAATCTATATAAATAAAAATGTAAGTGTCTGTTTGTAAGTGACCAGTAATCTCCGAAACTACTTGACCAATTGACGTGAAATTTTGACACAATGTTGCGTGCGAATACGGGTGTGTTTCTATATATTGTACGTAGATTGGACAGATGTCACACCTATGGCAGGTAAAACCCTGTTTTGCGGAAAAATTGCGCTATCTGCTAGACGTAAAAGTAACACGCTATAGTAAACATTCCAAGCAGAACTAACGGCAACAGCAGCAGCTCCCTCGCACATTGGAAGCCCTAACCATCTCCATGTTTGACGCTATTTTCAAGGTGGGCCTTATACCTTATGGCGCCATGGGTCAAGGATCCCTCTGCTGCCTCCCACCCCCACGTTTCCCTCCGGGCGGGCAGCACCTGCAGGTCAGCTCCTCTGGAGCAACGGATACTCCATTTTCAGGAGTTGTTGAGAGCCGCCTCAGACCCCCGTGGGCACACCTCTCCCTCTGTGCCCCACCTCCTACAGGCTACCCCCACACCCATCAAGATCCGCTGGGGGAACCAGCCAAAACCTCCCCCAAAATGAAAATACGGTATGTGAGGGGGGAAAGGAGAGGGGTCGGGGTGGAGGCTGACGTGGTGTGGGGGGCAACAGAGAGAGGGGTGTCGTTACGTCATCCACCTCTCCTGAGAAACGGGGGCCCTGACTGAACCACAGCCCTCACCCATTGGGATCTGCTGGGGGGACTGCCCAGAACCTCCCCAAAATGTAAATACGGTACAGTATGTGAGGGGGGAAAGGAGAGGGGTCGGGGTGGAGGTTGACGTGGTGTGGGGGGGAAGATAACATCACACCCCGGGGGCAACAGTGAGAGGAGTGTCCTTACATCATCCACCTCTCCTGGGAAACGGGGGCCCTGACTGAGCCACAGCAACGTGTGGCCGGCATAGCTGCCAAGTTTTCCCTTTTCTCGCGAGGAAGCCTATTCAACATAATGGAAAATCCCTTTAAAAAAGGGATAACTTGGCAGCTATGGTGGCCGGGTACAGCTAGTTTCCTAATAGAAAATGGATGAGGAATGCAAAATTAGTTATTTCCTGGGGTCACTAGGACACAAATTCGCTATGTTTATAGCTCACATGGCTATAACTTTCCAAACTTGCCACTTGGTGATGCAATTGGACACCTGAGAGAGGAAAATGTGAAGAGGAGCAAACACTCTTGAATCAGGAATGGAAATGACACAATTTATGTCTTCCAATCCCAGAAGAGAGTCAAGGCCATATCCAGAAAAGTTGTTTGCTACAGTTTCTACAAAGAGGGATACCTAGCCAAATTTTATAAAGCACTAAAGTCACAGTAATTCCCTGAAAACAAGCAACCAAGACAAAATAAGGGGAACAACAGATAAATCTAACTGCAAATGGTAACGATGAGAAATGAAACAAATGGTTGCTTGATTCTGGGTGTCCTTCACACATGAGTTATGATAAAAAAAAATATTTGGAGTATCTACCATCAGTAGATGGTATTATCCAAATTGCAGAGCACAAAACCATAAAAGTATGTGGCACAGGTCCATGAACCTTAAATTGCAAGCTAAGCAATGAACTGAGAGAGAATCCTGTGTAGCGGGACCTGTATGTCCCACAATTGAAATATGACATGCTTAGTGTGTCTGCTTTGGTAGGCTGTTTAAAAATGGGAAGTGCCAAGTGACCAGAGATGGGGGCACACTTAACTAATGGTGTATATGAGACCAATCTTTCAGGACCCCAGTCTGCAAATGTGGCACACTAATGCCAGAAGGTTAAAGCTGAACCAGAACTTTGGCACAGAACGTCCCCTTTCCATCAATGCTGAGGCAGCCAGCTGTCTCCTGAGCAGGCCTAAGGAAGGCAGGGCCCCTCTACATGGCTGGACGGGGAGGTGAAGGCTCACCTCTCTCAGCTACTTTTGCTGCCGCCCTGCAGCTCCTGTGTGTGCAACTGACTCGGCCCAGTCCAGTCTCCTGAGCAGGGGAGGGGGGAGATTACCCTGACGGAGGGAGGGAGAATAGGAGGAGGAGAAGGTGGAGGCAGCAGGAGCACTCCTGCTGGTGTCTTGTGTGGCAATAGGGTCGTAGGGGTGTTTGGAGCTGCGGGGTGATATGAAGGAAATTAAATCCAAAGTGAACAAAGTGCAGAAGCTGTGGGAGCTGCTGAAGAAGCTGGAAAAACAGAACGAGCAGCTCCACATTTGCAACGCTGGTGGGGCTTCGGGCGGCAGCCCCAAACAGCTCTTTGGCAGCATCCAGAGCAGTGAGGGGTTGGTCACCTGCATGCATCCAGCTATGCCTCTTGCCACAGCCGTTGACAGCCCACTGTTACCTTTGTCACTGTCCCCTGCCACTGCCAGGAAAAGCCCTCTGCTCCTGGAACTCAAGAGTCCCTGCCTCAGCCCCAATGAAGCTGGGCCCAGGTGGCCTCCACCTAGCGAGAATATGGGAGGATTACAGAAATTCAGTAGAACCAAAGAGCCCATGGTGGGCATCACCAGTAGAAATGATGGCTTTGAATAGCCAAATTTTGAATGGGAAATGGCCAGCATATCAAGAATTGATAGTGAGGGGAAAGGATCAAATTAGGCTAAAATCCCCCTCTCGTTTTACCCTTCAGCAGCAAATTTAAGGTCCCCCCATCGTAATTAAAGCCTTCCGTTTCTGATTGCAGTGTTCAGAGATGATATTTGGTGCTTTTGTTTTTGCTTTTTTGTGTTTTTGTTTGTTTGGCTTTTTATTTTTGTGTCTGTGGCTTGTTTTTCATTTTATGATTGATTGATTGTGTGACTGTGGAAATGGATAAAAGCCCCCCCCCTCCAAGCTGACTATCAGTGCAGGTAAGAAAAAAAATATTTTAATTTTTATCATCTACAATACTGTCTTATTTATTTTATAGTGCAGAACATTGATTATTGCTTTCATTTTGTGGATCAATGGTCTCGTTAGTAAAATTCATGTTAAATTGCTGTTTTAGGGGTTGATTTTAAAAGTCTGGAATAGATTAATCCATTTTGCATTACTTTCTATGGGAAAGTGCACCTTGGTTTTGGAACACTTCGGTTTTGGAACAGACTTTCAGAACGGATTGAGAACCTAGGTACCACTGTACTTGACCACAACAAGTAGAGCAGACATTGCAAAAAACGCAGTGGAAATCCTGAGCAGATAATTAGGTAAGCTATCAAAAGAGTTGTGCAGATATCTGATGGGAACTAAGAACTGCAAACTGGTAGGTTACTTGGACACTGATGGACTGGGGACACTAAAGACTAAGTAAATACAGTAGGTGGTTATGTCTTTTTGTTTGGAAATGGTTCCATTTCTTGGGACAGTTGTAAACAAAATTGTGTAGCTTTATCTTCTACAGAATCTGAGTATGTAGCTGCTACTGAGGCATGCAAAGAGCTAGCCTAGCTCAACCAACTGTTGAAGGACTTTAGGCTGGTGTAGGAGAATCCCATTCAGCTGATGGGGGATAAGCAGAGCTGTTTGAAGCTAACACAGATTGAGAAGTTTCATACAAGAACCAAACATATTGGAGTGAAGTACCACTTTGTGTGTGAGGTGATGCAAGATGGACTTGTCGAGTTGACCTATTTGCCATACCAAGGCGATGGCAGATGATATTCTCACCAAACCTCTACATAGATATAGCTTTGAGTACCTTCGAGTCAAGATACCATAGGACTCTGGGTGACTTAATAAAAATTGTACATGCAATTTTTCTATTTGTATGAGAAAGGGTTTGTGGGAGATTTGCATCCAAAACTAACAGTGCATAATTTTGGTGATAACTGCATCTAGGGTCTAACAACCACAGACCTACAAATTTAACAACAACAACAAATTTTATTTATACCCCAGCCGAGACCAGGCTCAGGGCGGCTAACACCAAATATATAATACATTAAAAAAACTTAAAAAATGATTAATTCAAAATACAATTCGAGTCACATTTAAAATCAAAATAAAATTAAGTGGGAACCCACGAATCAGAACCGAAGGGTAAGGAATTAAAAGTTCAAGTTTCTAGACAATTGGATTCAGATCATAGAATGTAATTGGTAGAAAGGGGTCTGTGTGATGTTTTTTCACATGGTGGGAAGGATTAAAGGTATATTAGCCTCCCTCCTCATTCTTCCCAGGATGTGAGATAGGCCAGACATATGTCTGTGCCCATCTGAACCTGGACTCCATTTTAGAAGCTAATTTTGTATTTTGTAACTTAGAAGTAGTTTTTACTGCCTTATTTTGGTTGCTGCTACAGCTCAAATCAACTGAAGTACTTTATGTAAGTACCATATTTTTTGCTCCATAAGACGCACTTTTTTCCTCCTAAAAAGTAAGAGGAAGTGTCTGTGCGTCTTATGGAGCAAATGCATGGTCTTTGGAGCCAGATTGCCCAGGGGCGAAAAGCAGATTGTGCTTTTTTTTTTTTAGGAAGAGCTAAAGAGGGGAAAGAGGGAGTTAAAGGAACCTGCTCAGCTGATTGCAAAAGATTGGGGAGGGAGATAAGGGAAGCTAGCTCCCTTCCAGGCCCTGCCCCCTTGCCCAGGCCTCCATTGTTGAATGTTCTGCAGAGGGAGGCTGCAGCAACATGTGACTGGCTGATTAGATTATCTGTCTGGAAACTAGAAATGGTTCCCTTTCCTTTCCTAAAGAAAATGCAGAATTGTGAGTTGAACCCCATAAAAACAGGATTTTTTCACTTTGCAAGGTAAGCTCAGCAACTTTGAGCTGATCCTCAAAAATGGAGCTTTCCTCCTTTGCAAAAAAGCTGCAGAACTGTGAGCTGATCCCAAAAAAAACTGGGATTTTCCCATTTGCAAAAGAAGCTGCACAACTTTGAGCTGATCCCAAAACAACAGGGCTTTCCCCCTTTCCTCCTCTAAAAATTAGGTACGTCTTTTGGTCAGGTGCATCTTATGGAGCAAAAAATATGGTAAATACTTTTTATGTTTATTCTACAGTCTGTTGCCTGATTGTTTTATTAAAGGGGTAAGAAGGCTAAACAGCCTACCTCCCAGAGTTTCCACTTAATGCTGCAAAGGATGGTGATCTAAACTCTGCTTAGCAAATGTTTTAATTCTAAACACTAAGCCAATCACTTTGAATGCTTCACTGACAGACATGAGTAACAGGAAGGATTGTTGCATTGGCATCCGTCTGTCTTGCGAGACAACGGAGTGCGACTCCGGAGGTGAAGTCAAACCACTGTGTTAGCAGTACCAAAGTGACCTCCTCACCATAGTACAAGCCTGAGCAGTGTGTATGGAGGTCCTGGGCTGACCAGATAAGACTTCCCCCCTTTTTGGCCTTGCTGATATGGCCCAAAGGTAAGCAGAGCAATAAGTTTGGCACCAGCTACAGGAGTTGCTAGAAGGAGGTATAGAAGATGCCACCCAACTCCCCTCCAGATTTGCATAGGGGTCAGCAACCTTTTTCAGACGTGGGCCAATCCATTGTCCCTCAGACCATGTGGTGGGCCGGACTATATTGGGGGGGGGGGAAATGAACGAATTCCTGACCCACAAATAACCCAGAGATGAATTTTAAATAAAAGCACACATTCTACTCATGTAAAAACATGCTGATTCCCGGACTGTCCGTGGGCCAGATTGAGAAGGCGATTGGGCCAGATACGGCTCCCAGGCCGTAGGTTGCCTACCCCTGCCTTAGCCTTTTCTTTTCCAGAAGATACCTGCAAGGCAGTGGAGGATTAGGATCAGAGATTTCTTCTAGATGGGCTACCTTTCCCTCTGCAGCATGGGCAGAAACCACCTTCTTAACTGTTGGACCCACTACATGAAACTATAGCTCAATGGAACCTGACTGGCTCAGCATACAAGAAATGACAGGTTTGATATTGACTACTGGTTCCTAAGGGAAAGGGTTGGGAAGGAGCTACACACATCCTTACCAGTCATAGAACATGGAAAGGCTGGCAAATGGACTAATGACCTCACTCCAGTAATTTCCTGCTTTATTCAGGTCAATTCTTCCTCCATCAAAAAACCTGTATTTTCTTTCACCTTAAAAATCAGCAACACCTAACCAATGTTTTTTATTCCAGCAACACCTCACTGGTGAATCTGTTGTCATGCCTTGAGCATCATTGTATCATTGCATAGCAACATTATTGCTTGGTTGATCGTTCCCTCCCTCCTTTAAAATAAAAATAAAAATCCTGCTTGCTTGCTTTCTCGCATAGTTAATTCAATTTTTTTTCTGCAATCATTCTTTTCACCTTTTGAGAGTTTCAGTTCAGATTTATCATGCCAGCAGTTACCATGAGGACTGTGAGCTCTATGGGCCTAACCAATCGCCTTTTCCAGTGTTCATGGCTTGCAATAGGCAAAAAGAAATTCAGTCCTTCCTCCCTAAGGCTTTGGTAGTGTCATGGTAGACTGCCCATTGCCTGCTGCTCACATTTTGTGCGTCCAATGTGTTGGTCACATCTGAGTTGAGATAGAAGATGGACAGCCTGTCTGCTAAGTTGACAGGAACAGAGAAGAAATGGAAACAGAGCTTTTATTGAATATCATTGGTTGTAGAGTGAATTGTGGCAGCATCACGTAAGTTTAGGGTTAACAATCCTGCATCTTTTGAAAGCTACTTGATTGACAGAGGAGATACAGCTTCTGCTGTCACTGTTAGCATAAATCCTCTGCATGGCACAGATGCTGTATGTGGATGAATGTTTACTTTATGTGATTGCTGTAACTTTCCCACACACAGGAGACTGTGTAACTTGATCTCCTGTCATGTGATGTTCTTTGTTCTGTTTCTACTTTCACTTTCTTCTGAACTGGAGAGTGATGGCTGAACACACACTCTCTGAATAAACGTAGATTAGCACCTACGATTGTTTGCTGTCTTCTTTACCGAAGCCAGTGGCAGTAGTAAGAATATTGGTGATTTACACCCCAATATTCCAACAGTGGTAGCAGAGTTCTGGCAGAGCTCTGGTTCCGATCTTCGGACCTCTGAAAAGCGTAAACTGGCAAGGAGGCCTCAATCTGCAGCAGCTGATCCTGAGGAATTTCGCCTGCTTGGGAGTCACCGGTTCCTGCGTTCCAGGGGAGGAAGTGCACGGATAGTCTGCGTTCCTTATCACCGGAGCAGTGAGTAACCGGGACGGATTTATAGCGGCAATAAAACCTCTAAAGCAGCAGCTTAATTGCAGATGCCTGCCGAAAGCCTAATTTGCAGCTTCTTTGTACTTTGAAGTCAGAAGCTAGCAGCACGCTTACAGAAGCAAGATGGCTAAAGCCGGGGATTCAGATCAAACACCCAAGAGTTTGTGTCCTTTGTTAAATGACTCAAATTATGCAACGTGGAGTGTTAAAATGGAATGTGTTCTTATCCGGCAAGGACTTATTGAGTTGATTCAGAACGCACCGCCCGTTTTGCCAGGCCACAGGTGGTTGAATCGCAACGCACAGGCAAGGGCAACAATAGTTCTGCATTTGGACCCATCACAGCTGGTTCATATTCGGAACTTAGATAATGCTTATGATGTTTGGACTCATCTTCGGGACGAGCACCTTAGGTTGCGCGCCGGATCAACAACATTATTCTTTCAGAGATTAATTAATTTGCGTCTGAAGGAGGGAGGAGACTTGAGAGCCCATTTGCATCAGATGCGTCAACTACGCCAGGAGCTAGCTGACAGAAACGTCAATTTGGATGACGACATTTATTGCTTTACAGTGCTAAATAGCCTTCCCAAGTCCTATAATGCTATTGCAGCCCAGCTGGGGGCTCAAGACCCTCAGCAAATGACTGCAGCAGGAATTTATGCTTCATTGCTTAATGAGGAGGACAGGACCCGCGCACAGGTGGAGGCCAACGGGGAGCGCTACTCACCCTCACCTGGTGCATCTGCAGAGACTGCACAAGCCCTTAAAACTGTGGTCAGATGCCAGTTATGCAATATTCCTGGGCACACAGCCAAGACATGCAGACGACCCCAGAAGGACTCAGGAAGTCAACAACAGGCTTCTGGGCCTAAGGGGCGAGGCAGCGGCGGTAGTGGCAGCAGCAGCGGCGGCGGCAGCAGCAAGGGCCCTACAGCACGCAAAATGCTTGTAATGCTCACTCAGCTTGATGACCAAGAAGACGACGGGTCTTATCTGATCATAGATTCGGGATCTTCGCACCATCTGGTCAACGACAAGAGACTGTTCCAGACTTTTGAGAAGCTGGACTCCATCGTGTCACAGGCAGATGGCAATTCCTTGAAATCCATTGGAAAAGGAACTATTTTTCTGAAATCTCTAAATTTGAGTATCAGTAATGTGTATCTTGTTCCAGAGCTGAAGCAAAACCTTTTCAGTGTTTCTCAAATAGATGAGAAGGGGTTTGAGCTGTGTTTTCACAGGGGCACCTGTGTGATTTCTAAAGATGGAGAAGTTCTTTTAAAGGGACACAGAGACAAAGATAACCTTTTCAGATTATCTTATGATAAAAGTGATGCATGCTTTAATGTTGTTGATGATTGTTTGACAGGTCCAGAGGAGCCTAAGCAGGCAAAGAAGCAACCAAGCAAGAAAGGTCTAACACGTTTTTTCCAGATCGTTTCTGCTGGTGTTTTTGGTCCTATGCCGAAGTCCCTTGGCAAGGCCAAATATTATCTTCTGATAACTGACCACTTCTCTAAGTATACGTGGTTTTATCCTCTGCAAAAGCCTCAGCAGGCTATTGTGAAATTTTCTGAATTTCATGCTAAGGTTGAACTGAAACATGGTTGTAAAATTGAATGTTTATTGACCAATGACATTCCTCTTTTTACTTCACAGGAGTTTCAAGCTTTTTTTGATGACAAAGGCATTCACCACAAGTTTGCCAAAACCCAGGCAGCTTGGGACAAAAGCTTATGTGTTAAGGTTAACACTGAGTTAGAAGCAGGCATGCAAGCGCAACTGCTGAGTTCAGGATTGTCTGAACAACTGTGGGCTGAAAGCATCTCATTTTTCCTTTACCAGTGGCTCAGACAGGTTCCTAAAGGACAGAAGCGTTCTCCTTATGAGATTCTGTTCCAACAAAAGCCTGATGTGAGCAACACTAAGGTTTTTGGAACCAAAATGTGGGTGGCTTCGCTTGAGGGCAAGCCAGTCCAAGGCATTCTATTGGGTTTTGAGGAAGGTCAATGCAGAGTTATGTTGCATTCTTCCAATGAGGTGATTCTTACTCAAGAGGTAGAACACTCTCCTACGCCACAAGAAACATATGTTCTTGATGAATTTCCCATAGGTGCCAATGATTTTGATGATTCCTACACTGACACAAGTTGTAGTGATAATGATTCCTTTGCTGAAGGCTCTACCCCGAGTAGCTCTGACACAGGGGAGACAGTCATACACAAAGGAACTCATGCTGTTTTTAACAGACCTTCATCGGATGATGAAAAAGTGCTAGAAGCACTTGACCCACTGTTTACCATTGGTATGAGTTCTCCCAAAAGTCCTGAGGGGGAGAATCTCAGTAAACAGGATTTGCACCTCTCACGCAGGTCTGAGAGGATTAGAAGAGGACCCAAGAGGTATTCTCAGGAGTTTGCCAACACAGCAATTGCAAATTTAGCTGTGCTTAGAACTCCAAAACAGGCAGCAGTCACACAGGCTAAGCCACAACAACAGGTTGTCAAACGCAACACTGTTTCTGTCAACAGAGCAACTGCTCTGGTCCCCTGGAAGCCAAAGCTGGTCAATCCAGTCTCAGAGAGTTCCACAGCAGGAAAGTCCTACTTTGTTTATGACAACTGTCTGTTCACTTCTCTTAATGATGCTCTCACATTTGCATCTTTTTCCATTTCAGGATTCAGGGGAGATGTTAGCATAAATCCTCTGCATGGCACAGATGCTGTATGTGGATGAATGTTTACTTTATGTGATTGCTGTAACTTTCCCACACACAGGAGACTGTGTAACTTGATCTCCTGTCATGTGATGTTCTTTGTTCTGTTTCTACTTTCACTTTCTTCTGAACTGGAGAGTGATGGCTGAACACACACTCTCTGAATAAACGTAGATTAGCACCTACGATTGTTTGCTGTCTTCTTTACCGAAGCCAGTGGCAGTAGTAAGAATATTGGTGATTTACACCCCAATATTCCAACAGTCACTGCATCCCCATGCTGAGAACACCAGCACCTGTTTCTTTTCTGCCTGCACTTTTGAACAGCACTTGAGCTCTATTAAGGGAAAAGGTGGCAACCCTGTAGAAAGGACTAGCTTCCCATTGGTTGCTGCTTGTCAGTATCTTTTGTGACTTTCAAAGCAACAAGTGGGGAACATCCTGGAAGTACTGGATGGCTGTCTGTGGAGAAATAAGGGATAATAGAGCACAACAGTCAGCAGCTACAGTAAGTGGTACCTATGACTAGGTGTGTATTAGAGGTGTAAGTGAATCACTGAAAAATTGTGTGGCCACCTTCAGAAGCAGAGTTCATTACCAAAAAAGAAAAGAAAAAAGCATTGAAATCTTCAGCCTAAATTCAGGAGATGTTTTGATTCTCCCTAAAATATCACTGGGACTTTTGAGTGCCTATTTTTGGCTGTTATTTTCACCTACCTACCCATAACTTTAATTGGCATGTGTTAGTCTGCAAGATAAATGATACTTTCCAAGAACAAACTCGGAGACTCACTTATAGGTTGGAAGAGCCCAAGTGAATCTTGTTGAATAAACATCATTAATGCCCCCCTCTTTTGAATTGAAAGTAAGCTTTCCAAATTTCTAATCTTAACACTGGTGCAGTAGGAATAGAAATAAGATATATAAGAAAGTATTAATATTTTTCATTTTTATAGAGATGCATTTCAAGTTTTAAGTAATAGGCTGGTCTCATCATAGCAATCCTCCTAATGGGGAGGGACTGAGAAGAGGGTCCAGTATTGCCTAAGGAGGCCTAAGGAGTGCATGGTTGAAATGAGATTGGTTCTTGACTGTTTTTAGATATGTTGCTCACTACATTTAGCGACTGCACCATTTTGTTTGGATGTTTCACTGTGTCCGGACTTGTCATGGATGTCCTGCAGTCATTACAATCCCAAGGAAAGGGTTGCTGCCGCCCGCACAGCCCGTTCTCCAGCAACCCTCCTCTGGTGAACCTTGTTCACATCAAATTCAAAACAGGCATTTTGGAAATGTTGTACACTGTGTCTGCAATTTTAATAGAGGAAAGATTAATTCAATATTAATTCAATTTTCAAAAGGAAGTGAGCAAACTAAGTATCAACTTCAAGCTTTGCACCACCACTTTCTCCAAACACAGATGTATCTGCAATATGGGATAACAGACCCATTTACATGTCAAAGTTGTTCAAGGACTTCTGGAATAATGTGTGTGAACTGTTTTGGGCTTACACACTAGCTCTAGATAAATGTCTAGTATTGTTATTGTTACTAGGGCTATCATTGAAACATTTATAGAAATCCATATATTGGATAGAGTTTGTGGTGGTGTTCCCCTGCCCCCACAAAAAGATCAACAAATTCAAAGGCACCTGTGAGGAAAGTGGCAAAAAAAAGAGGATCCCTAATTTGCTAGTGGTAAAGGATGCCACTCTAAAGTTCTTAATAAGTCAACAATAATTTCAGAATGGGAAACTGAAGAAGAACGGGAAGGAGACCACCCTGTTTTGTGTATTAAAATTTAACAAATGTATGATTAGCTCACTGATAATTTTAACTCCAATCATAATTCAATTGCAAGCAGATGGAGAGCTTGGATCTGTCCTTTTTGGAAAGCGAGAAACTCCCGTATTTTCCAGAGGGACATATCTGGACTGGGTGGGGGGCACTGTGCATGGATTATGCTTTAGGGTCCCTCGACCTTCTGGTTGGTGAGACCCCTTAGCCAATCTTGCCCGCCAGTGCAAAGAGTGGGGGAACCTGGGTCTGTAGCCTTCGAGAGGGACGAAAGGGAGGAAAGAAGACAGCGTTACGACCGAGCCTGAGGCTATTCTGGGCATCTCCGAGTTTTACACCCAAGGGTTGCACTGAGACATCCAGCTCCTGAAATGCACCGTCTGAACACCCCTGGAAAAGCAGCGCCAGGACCCCTAAAAGAGTTCCGAAGTACGTGTCCGCGTCTGTGAAGAGGAGAGAAGAGGTTCAAGATTACGACTGGTTGTGGGGAAGGATGAGCTATTTCAAATATTTATTGCTGCTGTTTTTTCACGACTGGGCCCTTTGCGGTGTAAATGTGGAGAGAAGACACAGGTCCCTGCTCCCAGCAGCTTACAATCTAACTTTAGACAGACCTGAAAGGGCGGAGAGGCAAAGATAATAGCGGATGGTTATGCACAAACGCGCGTTCTCTATGGTTCTCTTTGGACTAAGGAGTTAAACCAAAGACTCCACAAGAGAGGTAGGTACGCGGCCTCTCCCTCTTTTTGCATGCTATCACCGGCGGAGATTGTCCCTCGAGAGGGGACATGGACTTTTTCCCCCTCCCTCTCCTTCCCGGTCTCCGCTCCCTCCGGGGTCGCCCTAGAGGGCCCGCTATCCTGTTCCCAAAGAGAGCGCCAGTGTGGTCTCCAATATCAGGTCAATCTCTGGCTGACTTTCTGCGGAGATCTTTCCTAACGTATCTGTATACCGTATTAACGAGTGCATGCGAACTCCACTGAATAGTTGTTACTTCCTTTTCCTTTCTCCTTTTCTTAAATATGTCAGTAAATATACATTTTCTTTAAAAGCAGAAGAAAGCTGCTCCGGGAGCAGAAAGGTGGAATGTTAAATTTGCAGCTTTTGCCTTCTGCAGGTAAAGCCGATTCCCATCTCTTCCCGCTTTGGTGCTTTTCAGGGACTATTGGACACGGAAACAGACCCACGGTTTAATCCTTCCTGTCAAAATTATGTTTACTGGGGAGGGCGGGGAGTGAAAGCTACCGGTAGCCTTTAGCCCGTTGATAGTGCTGGGTTTCTGATAAACGGGCGACTAAATTGCTTAGAGTGCCAGATCTCTCCGCCTCCCCATCTCCATCACACCTTAAAATCTACTTTGCCGGGCTGAGGTTACTCGTTCAGGTGTTAATAGATTCAGGTAGGTCTCATTTGCTTTTTGGAGCTTCTCTGTATTGGTTTGTTTGCTTCTCTCTGGACTGCTTTTTCTTTTTTCTATGTATAGCAATATCATGACGGCGACTTAAGCCCTGTTAAAAGCGCCATGCACATTGGCAGGACAATAAGAAGGAATAACGGAATCAGCCAATCCAGTGAAACAAAGTACCTCGGGAGTATACCGATACGTACCAATCCTAAACCACTTCGTGGAATTTAAGCTCATTTTATTTAGTGTGACGATATGCTCCCATGTAAATAAGCGTGCGCTTCAGCCTTATTTCAATTGCAGCAATATTTCCATCTTCTACGTGCTGCTTTTAATGCAGGCGGTCAGCGCTGTGGATCGGTCTGAGAGCGAGCAGTTCGCCTCCATTTGGCAGAGCTGCGTTTAAGAAATTAATATCCTGCGGGCAAAAACATTACCCACCTTTTTCACTACGCACATACTCCACAGTTTGCACTTTCTTTCCCTTTTATTGGTACCGAAAATCCCAGTGAAAATCAATTGAAAACTAATTTCAAGGTCCTTTGCGATCAGGTATTAAAAAATAAAAAGCTAGAACAGTAAGCAACAAGCAATTCTTTGCCAAATGAAGCTCAGGAGGACAAAATAATTTATTCCAGCGTAAGTAAATTCCGTTAAAATTAAAGGAGGGGGTTGCTTCCAAGTATTGGGGGGAAGGTATGAATCCTGAGACAAGAGAACAATTAGTGTTGCACTTGTACCAGAAAGCTGTCAATCCTGAAACTAAAGGGATATAAAAATGGGGGGGGGAGCATCCCAGCGCCCTTAAAGGAAAGTCGAGTCGGTGGTGGGATCGTGCCACTAGATGCAGTCCTTTACTTTATAGTTGTGAGCATCCTGGTGTGGAATTCTAATAGGAAGATAGACAGAAGTGACGCAAAAATATATGCACGTAAATCTAAGGCCATCACCCGGCGGGAATGTCTCCTGCACAACCCTCAATGGAACCAATGACCTGTAAAACGCAAAAGCAGCTCCCATGTGTTTCAATGGAGCTGGCACAGGAAAACTTCCCCACAGTGCACCAACTTATTACACTGATCACTGGGATTTTGAAAAGCATACTTTATTCAGCGAATTTATGTACCCACCCACACAACGCCCTTAACGATATTAAGAATATATTGTATATCGGGGTTTTGTTTTGATTTAAAAAAAAAACACAAACCAAACACCCTGATATTACTTGGGAGAGAGCAATTATGTTACACTGAATGTCAGAAATGCAGGGTCCATTGACCACATGGGAATGCTGACAATTTTGGTGGTCCCTTTTTGTACACTTTAAAAAGGAGGTTACGGACACAGATTAATGCTCTGCTTCACCTAACGTAACTGTCAGCAGTCCCCGATGTTACGTTTAAAAACCGAGATTTGGATGCAAGGATATTCGGACATTTACAAACAAAGAGGAAGAGCGTCAACATTGCAATATAAATAGTGTAAAATACACACGCGACCCACAAGCATATACTGTATACTCATAAAGAGAAACATTGTGCATGTTTTCCCAAACATGCGTGCATGTTCAGATCACTCAAAATATTCCGAAGTATTCCGGAACTACTATAATGCAGTGGTTTCTATGGGGGAAAAGAAACGGGCAATTCTGCCCAAGGAAGAGGAGAGTCCTCAAAAGTTCAGACTTTTTAAAAGCAAAACAAAACCCAATTATTCTGTAATTCGCCCTGTTAAGTATACTGACAGGATGTATGAGCAGTTTTAGGAAAACATGGCGAATGAAGCGTAGTAATAAAAACTAACGGGTTGCTGAAATAGTGGACAGCTCCTCGCCAATCTCCTTGGCCCGCTGCTCTCTATAGTCCAGATTTTAAAGTGCCGCCTGCAGGAGAAAATAATTAGAACAGTCTGATCTATACTGTATTCTAATCAAACCGAAAAAAATGCGTCTACAAACCACGATGCAACCGGATTGTCACTGAAGTTGTAAATAAATATATCCCCCACCAAAAAAAAAGCAAGGCAAAAGTGAAAGAAATAACCACTGTGAAAGTATGTGCCAAGTATCTCTACTTGCGAAAGCCCTGGTCCGAGTAATTTTACTTTAATAGTTTACTTGTAATACATTTAGAATTATTGAATTATTTAACTGCACTTTATAAATTCATCTGAGTGTTGTGCCTGCGTGCCTCTCAGGAGGAGGAGGAGGAGGGCTGCATTATCAGGAGAGGAAAACTAAATAAATCAGATATCGGCTATCGGAGCATTTATCTTCTAACAAAATAAAACAATTCCTTCCAGCAGCACCTTAGAGACCAACTAAGTTTGTCATCGGTATGAGCTTTCGTGTGCATGCACACTTCTTCAGATACACGAAAGCTCATACCAATGACAAACTTAGTTGGTCTCTAAGGTGCTGCTGGAAGGAATTGTTTTATTTTGTTTCGACTACGGCAGATCAACACGGCTACCTACCTGTAACTACATTTATGTTCTAGTGCAAAATAATAAAAAGGGTGGAGTAGTATGTGAAGCAAATAATATAAAAGTAATCTACCTTAAACTTTCTCCAACCCGGAAGCACAAATTATGTACTAGTTTAAGAAAGGCAGTTAAACAATATCAGGATGAAACCGGTTTGAAACGTTATAAAGAACGCTGCCTGCAGACCTCTTCGCCTCTGCATTACTTTCAGCTTTTTATTCTTTCAGACCAAGCGCAGCTCTTCGCTGGCTACGTAACAGTGAGCTTGGTGTTGTATGACAACTTTCGGAAGCAAAGCGGCCTAAGAGGTTTTCAGCGAAGAGCAAAAGAAAGTTGGTTTTCCAAACTCGCTTTGAATGAAATAACCCCAAGCGAAAGGACCCTTCTAATGCGTTCAGCAAGGGGAAAGTCTGGGACTCCATTGAACTTGGTGAAATACTCGTGGCTTGGGTCTCTCTTCGCGTCATTCTTATTCCTGATTTAGACGCGAGCACCCGTCTCTCTCTCTCTCTCTCTCTCTCTCTCTCTCTCTCTCTCTCTCTCTCTCTCTCTCTCTCTCTCTCTCTCTCTCTCTCTCTCTCTCTCTCTCTCTCTCTCTCTCTCTCTCTCTCTCTCTCTCTCTCTCTCTCTCTCTCTCTCTCTCTCTCTCTCTCTCTCTCTCTCTCTCTCTCTCTCTCTCTCTCTCTCTCTCTCTCTCTCTCTCTCTCTCTCTCTCTCTCTCTCTCCACTTTCCGCGCGGCGGCTGGATGCCGTGAAGGCCAAGATTGGGGATAATGGAAATAGCATCAGGAGACAATTACCCCTTTCAGAGTCTTCACTTCTCCTCACAGACACTGTTATTTCAGAAATAGGATCATTTGATTTCATATTGCAATAAATAACACCCAGCCGTCTCAAATTGCCAGCTTCTCAAAAGCCACCCCTCGCAAGGAAATGGCGGGAGCCTCGCGGGCTTTTCGGCGCCCCGGCTCAGAAAGGCAGCCTAGCGCCGTGGGGCGAGGCGCCCGCGAGGGGCTGCGCGAGCCCGTGGGGCGCCAGGAAGTGCCCCCCCCGGGAGCCTCCCGCCGCGGAATTGGCGCTGCCAGGGGGAGAGGGGGCCCCACCGCCGCCGGCGGCCTCCTCCCGCGCCGAGGGGAGAGGGAGTCGCGCGCGCAAGAACGCACCTACCGCCGCGCGGGCCTGTCCGGGTTCTGCGCCCAGTGGGCCTCGCTCGCTCGCGCTCCGAGTCGCCGGAGAAGGGGGGCGGCCGGGGGCGGCCTCTCCCCGGGGGCTTCGCTTTGTGGGGGCGCGGAGGCAGAGGAAAGCGCTGTCCTGCCGCCGCCGTTCTCCTCTCTCGGCCCTTGCTGCCCCTTCCCCTCGGAGATGCCATGCCGAGCCTGCCTGGGTGACCTTTCCGAGCCCGAGAAGCTTCTCGCCCAAGTTCCCTGGCCAATGGCTCCCCTCGCGGCTGAGCGCCCTGCTCCCGCCACCCGCGCGCGCCTCGCCTCCGCCGGCGCTTTCCCTCCGCGCTCGACTTTGGGCGGCTTCTTCGCGGTGGCGTCGTTCCCTCTGCTCCGCCGGAGCCGCAGCAAAGCGCTGTCGCCGGGCGAGCTTCCTCCGAGGGGCGCCTCTTGTCTTTGCTCGGAGCTTGGCAGACTTCGTGACACGCTTTGTCTTCGTCTTAGCCCCGGATTACTAATTCGAGGAGCGAGACCAAAGAGGCGCGAGGGTGGCGCGCGGGCTTCCCTCTCGTCCAGAGGGCCAGGCGACGGGGCTGGAGGTATTCTGGAAGATGCGCGACGCAGAGAAGGGGACCAGAGCGCTGACTTTCGTACGGTCAAAAGCAGGCTCCATTTTTAAAGACACCCGCGGAGGGACTGAGTCAGGCTGGAGTGAGAAAGTCGGTTGGTCCAACCTAAGACTCCGATCCTAGGCACAATGTCCTCGGACTAAATCCGACTGAGGAAACAGGCCTGGGCTGAGCAGCTCGGTTCTTCCCGCGGGCTCCATAGCCCGAAATCAAGACATTGGGCCGACGTGAGGCCCTTTTAACGGAGTCCGGTGGCTTTCAGAGGGGCAACGAGTAAGACTTGGGGGCCAGCTCAATTGCCCTGGACATCACTAAGGTTGGGAGGCCTGCCTAAACACATTCCTGAGGGGCAACGCCAGCGATGCCAACTTGAATGAAATATTGGGGGGAAGATAAGGCCCGCCCCGCATAATCGATCACATGACGGGGTGCACCCACACCATTTGAATGTCTATGCCCATCAACGTTGGGGGGGCCTCAAATATTTTATGGGGGGGGGGCGAAGGGACCTCGGCCCCAGGAGTTGGCTCCTGTGGACAACGCTGTTGCAGCAGAACAACAGCCTTGTGGCACCTAGAAGACGATCCCTGAAATAGTCCACGGAAGCTTATGCCGAAATGTTTTTCTTAGGTTTTCAGGGACCACAAGACCCTTTGCTGTTTTTGTCCTGAAAATAGTCATAAGAAAAATCCATAGAATGGAATTTATTTCTTAATTGGCAGGTTTGAGATTACAGCCTTCGGAGTACTTAGATTTGATCACGCATGTTTCTTAAATCCACTGGGCTGGATCCAGCCAAAATAAGGATTTTTAAATCAGACTTATTTCTTAGAAAAACTACAATTCCATGCACACTTAAATCCAACTGAGTCCAAGAGGACTTGCTTTTTTGTAAGCATGCACAGGATTGTGCTGCACCTATGTTGAGAATCGCAGTTGTTTACCCCCCCCCCAAATTAACTGTCTAACCTAAGGCGAAAATCTGTAAGTACTTTATTTCTACTACGTCTTCCCCAAGCTCGCGTTTGGAAGCAGTCGCAACTCAGCTTGGATGGGAGTAAATCTCAACTGGACTGACTTTCTCTTTCCTCCCTCGTTTTCTTCCTTGCAACACTTTTCGTCACATGCAGCAGGCCTGTTCCAACCAAGTTTCTTCTTTTTCTTTGGCGATCATTCGTAGCCGAGTAAGATTGTCTTCCACAAAGACCGTCTTAACAGTGTGTCCGTAAGAGACTGTGGAGGCCAAATCTGGATCCATACGTCTTTCCACAATGGGGACATAGGTTTCTGGGCGGGAGTTGATCACGGTGAGCGTGTCTTCCTCTTAGCACGTTTCTCCCTTTCAACCTGAGTTCGAGCAGCTTCCAAGCAGCGCCGTCGTCACTGGCTATTAAAGGTAGAGGTTAAGAATATCCGGGCTAGGAGGACCAAGGCTGAAGAGTTCACAAAGCACAAATTAACCGCCCCTTGATCACCCAATTGTTGAATTAGTAAAAGGAGTGCATTTCTAAAACATAGCTTTTAATGAAAAGTTTTCCAGCTTCAACAAAAGCATAAAGGAAGTACGATGAATGGACAGCCTGAGAAAGGAAGATTGATGGCTTACAGCAGTGGCTTTCAACCAGTGTGCCGTGGCACCCTGGGGTGCCTTGAATGATGGTCAGGGTGCTGTGGGCTACACCGGCTTCTCTGTCCCTCTTTCCTTCCCTCCCTCGAAAAAGGGTGAGAGGCTGCCAGCTCTGCAGGCAAGGGGTGACCTAACTGGGCTCCTGAGCCCCACAGGGGAGCTACAGAAAGAATGTACTTGGGTCAAGGGAGCAGTGGACTCAAAAAGGTTGAAAACCTCTGGCTTACAGAATGTGTCTGTGGAAAAGAGGCATTTGAGAAATCACGGAAAAGTGGCGCCACCAGCCCTTCCTGTCAACTCTCGCTCTCCTCCTTTGTTTTGGAACTATCTCTCTGGTCCATTCTAGACTAGCTATCTTCTCGTACTTCAACCCACCACCACTAAAATAATCAACTGTCTTGCACAAACTACATGATGTTCCTACTTTCCCTTCATCGGTGCCCAAGCCGGAGAACCCCATAGCCATTGTGATGAATGATGATATATGATTTGCAGTGCGAGCCTATTCACGTTTGGAGTTTACTCCATAATAAGTGTGTTGAGGACTACAGCCTTGCTTCCCCCCAGTTTGTAAACAGCTGTGATTTGATGAGCAGCTGTATTTACTTATCTTTATTTATGGTAGCTATATGCTGCCCAAGGCGGCTTACAATAAAAGTTAAAAACAAGCAAAACGTGCAATTAACTATTTTAGGGTATTCTGTTTTACACCTTTGGTGTGAAGCTGGTCTTCTGGAGTGCATGGTCTCCCATAACACCTGAAGCTTTTCCGCGTAATGAACCGGCTAAACTGCGGAAATGTCCGGAGTCAATACGTGCCTGAGGGAGCGAGTTGTGTACAAGATGGGTGTCTCCACGCTCATCCTCCGCGTTTGCGGTGGGTTCCAGTACAAATCTGGAAACAGTAGAAAATGTTGTGGGCCCGATCCAACGCTGAATTCTCGGGATGCAGCCTCAGCGTGATTTGAGGCGCAGCAAAACAAGAGTAGCGCGCAATTTCCCATTTTTCGTGCTCAATACGAAATGTCATTTCGTGCTCCTGTGCAGGTCCCACTCACTGCAGTGGGTCACGCGCAGGAGAACTTCAGCCAGGATCGTGCCCGCTAAAAAGTCTATCCCGAGGATGGGTAGTTAACTGTTTCTCAGTTCTTGAAGCAACTATTTTTCATCAGCTTTGTGTTTTCGAATAATTTACCAAAGACTAGATTTTATATTGGGACGCGGGTGGCGCTGTGGGACAGAGCCTAGGGCTTGCCGATCAGAAGGTCAGCGGTTCGAATCCCCGCGATGGGGTGAGCTCCTGTTGCTCGGTCCCTGCTCCTGCCAACCTAGCAGTTGGAAAGCATGTCAAAGTGCAAGTAGATAAATGGGTACAGCTCCAGGTAAACGGCGTTCTGGTTTGCCAGAAGCGGCTTAGTCATGCCGGCCACATGACCGGCTCCCTTGGCCAATAACGCGAGATGAGCGCCGCAACCCCAGAGTCGGTCACGACTGGACTGATCAGGGGTCCCTTTACCTTTACCTAGATTTTACATTGCTTATAAATTATTGTCATTAAATATCATTATTTAATTGTTTTTTATCGTTATATGTACCCAAACACCATTTTGAAGACTGGAAATTCTAATAGGGTGTTGTTGTTTTCAGATATTAAACGTAGTGTGAAAATTTTTACATTTAAAGAAACAAAAACAATACAATAGCACAGGAAAATAACCACGTGGAACTAATATATATTCTTTATCCTAGGTACAACCCCCTTAGGTGGTTTAGGCTCCAAGACAATGACTGATCGCCCAGGGAAGTCCGTGGCTGAGTGAGGTTTTGAACCTTAGGCGACTCGGGGCCAAGGCTTGCGCTAAGTCCGCACCCGCGCCGCACACAGCGTTACTCTCTGCCTTAAGGACGTAAGTTCCTTGCTGAGAGAGAACCAAGAACCGCCGGAACCAGCTGGTCAGAGCAGGGGTGCCAAAACTTGAATAGAATATTGGGGGACGGACGGACAGGTAAGCCCCGCCCCACATAATCGATCACATGACGCGGTGCACGCACAACCTTTGAATGGCAATGCCCATCAAAATGTTTTATTTGGGCCACGAAGCCCCCACGGCCCTTAGGAGTTGGCTCCTATGGGTCAGTGGCACTGAAACACCTTCTGCCCACCTCTGCACTGCGCCACAGGGCTCTCAGGGTTTCGCGCAGAGCCCGCTGAGGAATGGCCGACTCTTTCTCTCACCTGAGCTCATCTGTCTGCAATGGACAAAGAAACCCTCGCAGGGGTGAGGATGTAACGTCAGCATGTGCCTGCCCCAGGACATCAGCTCTTCCCAAATGGATCTGTTTCAGATCAGGAAAGTGTGTGATCAGAACTCCGTTGCAACCTAGGGTTTGAATGATCCGCTTCTGAAAATAAATAAATAAATAAATAAATATTTAAAAAAACAACACCCTAGCACATGGAAAGTGAACAAAGGCAAGCTGAACCCTTTGCACTGCTTGTGCATGTTTGCTCGGAACGGTCCCATTGAACTTAACAGGTCTTACTCCTAAACTAAACAGCTCTAAGCTGTTCGACAGTGGAATTTGCTGCCAAGGAGTGTGGTGGAGTCTCCTTCTTTGGAGGTCTTTAAGCGGAGGCTTGACAGCCATATGTCAAGAATGCTTTGATGGTGTTTCCTGCTTGGCAGGGGGTTGGACTGGATGGCCCTTGTGGTCTCTTCCAACTCTATGATTCTAAGTAAATTAGACTTAGGACGGTAGCCTAAGGCTAAACCACTAGTGTAGGTTTCCGGTCTCCTATAACTTCTCCGCCTCCCGGCTATAGACCTTACGGTCCAAGGCGTTATCTTCTTGTAATTCCTATAATAGCTGCCGTATGTAACAAAGGTACGTTAGGGTTATTCCCTCCATGTTGCAGATGGAGGACGGAGGCTGAGAGAATAAGGCCCTTCCGAATGTGAGTTTATTGACGAGCGGAGATGCTAACCGGAAATTTTAGGATTTTTAAGGTTTGTTTCTCTCGCCGCTAAGTGACACCAATCTCTTTAGGATGGGGTAGGCCTAAACATATATTTTTTATGGTCTGGGTCGGCAGGAAGCAGATACCCCAGAGCTGAAGGGCAGCTCTTATTTCTCTGGAGACAGTTATGCAAGCCGCATCGCGTTCCTTGCTTTTAATTTGAAAAGCCAGGTTGACGGCCAGAACTCTTCACAGACAGAAGCGCGAGATCATTCCGTTATTTGACCAAAGACCACGCTTCTTTAAGCCTCCTGGAAGAACAAAGGCAATCCTTGTAGCACTGAAACAAGGCACATATCTAAAGGAAAAGGAAATACCGAATTGCCATTGAGGTTTGTGGACGACTTGAATTGTTGATTTTGTTTTTCGAGATAGCTGTTCATGGCAGGTGATGAGCCATTTATTCCATTCACAGTTTCCCCCCGGATAAGAACCTCTAAGATCCTTTGCAACGTGCTCAGGCTTTGCGATGACAACAATAGGCGTCTTTACAGCGGCCGGACGTCATCTCTTTTCTACCACCCACGACCAGGTTACACCTGTGTCTCCAAGAAAAGCAGAGCGAGCTTCTGCAAAGCTATAACGTAAAGAAACGTTTTTTGCTTCGATCTTCCTGAAAGCGAAATCAACAGATCCGATCCGATACCTGTTAACATGGGATAAAGAGCTGGCTCCCACGTGCTCTTATTATCTTATTTTCTCAGCACACACGGGATGACTTCCGGTTGAATATGTAAATTGGTTCCAGTTGAAAAGCACCGAGTTTGAGCTGACTGGGACTGCTATGCACTTTCTGTCTGTACTATTAGGTCTGTGATAACTTATTCACATACGCAAGTTGTCACTTGCTTTTGAAGCAATCTGGTGCCATGTTGCTTTTCATAGGTCATGGATTTCAGCCATGCAGTCCGATGTCGTGTATGTTTATCAGGAAATATCCCAATGTGCTCAGTAGGAGTATATTTCAGGAAAGGCCTGAATAGGATTACATTTCCATTATTCTAGGAGTTTTTTTAAAAGTCGCGTTTCCGAATTCTAACGGAGAACGGAATATTTGAAGGTTTCCCAATGCTCCGCCCAATGGGATCCTCTCCGCGTGTCTCTAAACTCCAAAAGCAAAACACAGGAGGGACCCAGCATGAGAGACACTGCAGAATCAGCTCGCTGCTCTGGCTGAATTGGGAAACACTTGCTATTGCTAAAGTTTGGATAGGTTTGCCCATTTCCATTGGCTTTCCCAAGCAGTACTGTAGTTTAAAATGCACATCCATAACCATTATCTTTGGCTCTGCTACATGAGCAGGCTATGACCTGGAAATAGTTTCCACTGAAATCCATAGGATATGCTTAGATGCTGCGGACATTCTTCACCCAGGTGGTATATCTGGTTGGACTTCGGATACAGGTGCTTGTGAAATGCATCCGTTATAATCCAGAATAGTATGGTTACAATAAGATGCAGCCAAGAAGTCACATTTCATATATGTTACCTAGAAAGATATACGAATGGGAGGGGCGATGTAAATCAAATTATCTTCATATAAAGGGTTGTAATACAGAAAAAGATTTGTTTGCTCCAGAAATGGATGGAAGCGGCAGGGAATAAGAGCTCAGCCAAAACACAGCGAGGAACCTTCTAACGGCAATAGCTGCTGGCCATCGGAACAGACAGCCTTGGGAGGTGGTTGGGTTCTTTATCGCTGGAGACTTTTAAGCAGACGCTATAACGCCACCTGTGAGCGAAGCTGTAGCTGCATGCGTCCTTCCTTGTAGATCTTGTGGGATCTCCCGTCCCTTCTACTGTATAATGATGTGATTCTCTGCACAGAGATAAAGAGGTTCTCCGCATATAAGAGAAATCCAGCATATTTAGTACCTAACATGCCTACTGCTCCCTTTTGCATCGCTTAAACTTTTGGTTTCGCTCTCTTTCTTTCTCCCCATCTCTCCCTCTCTGGACTCCAGGTACTGTACGCACTTCTGTTTCCAAAGAAACAGAAACTTCGGCCTCCCTTTTGAGATAGCTGACTTGGCTCCACTGTTATGCTTTTTTCCCTCATGACTGCGGCACCTGACGTGCTCTTGGCACATACTATGCAGCGGTTTAGGAAGGAGGCATCGGAAGACCTGTCCCCATCTAATTCCAGGAAAAGTGGCGTGTGATTCATACAGCTAATAAAAAGAGAGAGGTTGGCGGTAACGTCGAATTAACTTTTATCCCACCCTATCGACCTGAAGTGTGTGGATTCAAAGCCGCCATCGTCTCATTGGCTACGGTAAAGGACACGGTAAAGCCAAAACTGCAGTCCAGTGCATGTTTACTCAAGTATACAACGCAATCTTATGCATATTTGCTCATTAAGAGATCACACCGTGTCCAACTGGGCCGCTTAGGTGAGAAGACTGAAATCTTAGCATGGTTGTTCTTTCTCTGTCTGCTGGCTTCTGCACCCGCGCGATTTAAGCAAGTGCTTAAATCTCTCCCGTTGAAATGAAGTGCATTAAATGATGTTTAACTGCCAGGATCGTGTCCAACACTCTGACCCACTGTATACGCTTACTTGGGAGTAATTGCCCTTTAAATGAGCGCAGATATTTAGAACTGCCCCCTGCACTCGCTTATTTGGGAGCAAGTCCCATTGAAACCCAGAATTCAGGTCAGCGTTTAGGACTGCGCAGGCTCCGGCTTCCCAGCAGAACAAGGTGCCATTTCTTCCGTGTGACTTCTGGTTCCTTCAGACGGAGCGACAAAAAACCCAAAACAGATCTTGCCATTCGACTCTACAGCGCTTATATTGTTAGAACGCTCACGACGTACCAGGTGCGGACAAAAAAGCAAACAAACAACAGAAAGCCCTGCCCCGAGGAGCATACAGGGCTCTCGCTGCCTTGGTTTCCTCGGCCGCAGCGTTTTGATCTGCACCTCTCCTGCTTCGCGACTGCGGTGCTCTTTCAGCGTGATCCTTTTCCAACAGACGCTAATCAAGTAATTTCCCCATCCCAGCCCCATCAAATTGCTCTTTAGCTGTTGAACTGTGGAGTTTTGCTCCGCTTTTCTCATGCTAATCACCTCCATTCAGCAGCTCTCTTTGAGGCTATTTGTAGTGGAATAAATCTCCTTGTTTGCCTGCCGCATGATTAATTGATATTGTGCTAGAGCTGGGGCTAGAGGAGGAGGGGGGCCGCGAGCGCCTTGCTGAAAAGGCAGTGCAGCGAGGAGCCTCAGCCAAGGCGCGGCGGAGACCGCCTTTGCGCCGCCGAGGTCCCGCAAAGGTCGTCCCAGGGGGAGGAGGGACGAGACGGATCGCGTTTATTTGGTCCTATTTATTTACCTCTTAATAGAAAAAGCGACGAAAGCGGGGGGAAGCCAGGAGCCTTTTGCTGCACAACCTCTAAATGCTGCTGCGGAGCGCGCCGGGCGGGGCAGCGCCCTTCCCATAAACAGCCCCCTCCCCGCACTATTTCTCTCCCCTTCCCCCTTTGCTTATTAGAAAAATAACCCTTTCCCAAAGTCAATTTGATTTAATCCCGCCTGTCATGACATCACAACATGTAAGAGGTCTCCTTTGTTTTTCTTCTTTTGGAAAAGGGCCAAGCAAATATTCGCGGGCCAGTGGGTGCTGGCGGGACTGAAACCTTTCCGGCGCACACCGTTGCCTGCCTCCTGCCATCGCCCTTTGTTGAATAAGCGCAGGGAGAAAAGGGACGCGAAAGGGAGAGAAGTCCAAAGGCCCGGAAGACGCAGCCGTCGTTAGTTAACAACGTGAATGCAAGAAATTGGTTTGCTTCAGCAGGAAGTTCACCTCCGCAAGGAGCTGGAGGCTGGAGCTCCTTCGCTCAGCTGTGTGGCTTCAGAAGGAGGCGGACAACGAACTCTTTTGGGGTTTGGAGTTTTTCCCCTCCAGAAAAAGCAAATACACGCGTCTTGGTCATTCAGACATACACAAAAAACCCGGTGGTTACCCTAAAGCTTGTATTTTCTGTTTAAGGATTCGAGATCCCAGCCCGGTTTCCTTTATCCCAGCACTAAGACTGCCCCCCTCCTTTATTTAAAAAAATAGTATTTGCAGATGCGTAGCTATTTCAGAAGCTTCTCGCCTTCGCTCTCCTCCCTTATCCCCAGATCCCCGCCGCCGCCTTTAGACTACTGAGCAAACCTTGCTTCCCACACCACGTAATTGCAACGCGGCGCTTCAATTAAACAATCCCAGTCTTTGCTTCTGGCTTCATTGCAAATATTTCCCTTCAAAAAAAGGAGGGGAGGAGGAGGAGAAGACGACGCGAGAAGAAACTGTTTTCCCTTCTTTCTTCTTCCTCTGTGTAGGGTAATTGATAGGCTCTAGGAGAGGTCAGGATTAGCATAAGAATTAAGAGCAGTAAATTAATTTAATATTCCATGCACATCTTCAATTATTCCTCCAGACCTTTGTCTCCGCGGCTGGCAGCGAGAAGGTTCAGCTGCTTTTCAGCCAAACAACATCTGTGCAGTTAATAATTTGATAAATAGCTCATACAAATAGTTTCTGAATTATCTGCCAAGCCGGGACTATTCAGGGTTGAAACGTTTGGCAGGACCTCCCGCGCCAAGGCTCGCCTCGCCGCCGCTGGGCAGCCTTCCATCCTGGGGCGATGTAGTTGCCCGGGCAGGCGTCCTGCTCCCGCCTGCCTTCTCATCTTCAGAACCAGCGCCTTTCAATAAAGGTCGCGCTGGGGGGTGGGGGGTGGGGGGCAGCGGCAAGAATCGGTGGACATGACCAGCAATTAATAACAAGGACTGGGCTGTGAGGCTGCTTGGGGGAGCTGATTCAAGATGCTTCCAACCAACTTGAAAAAATATTGTGGGGGCCCAGGTAAGCCCTGCCCCGCATAATCGATCACATGTCCATCAACTTTGGGGAGCCTAACTCCTTCAAATATTTTAGGGGGGTGAAGGCACCCCGGCCCCTAGGAGTTGGCTCCTATGCTTCCAGACAGTGGGGAAGGTGGGGTGCAGGGGGCAGCTGCCCCCCAAATCACGCAAATTAATAATAATAACTAACTTAAATAACTGACCAATTGTGTTGCACATAACTCGGTTCTGCTCCCCCAAAATAAAGCCTGCCCCCTAAAGTAAATCCTAGCTGCACCCATGGTGGGGTGGGGTGGGCAGGTCAACCTGGGCAGGAGGTGGGAGTCTAAAATGATCCTCGGACAATGTAGGGGAACCATCCTCTGGACAAGCTTTGGGCACAAGAACCACTGAACTGAATGCAAACATACTGGTCTGTAGCAGGCAGGCCCTGTCACTGGAAAGGCTCTTTGCACTAGTGCCCACTGCAATGGAGGGCTGCCACTGTACTGGGGAACCTGCAGTGTGGGTCCTATCAACCCCAAAAGCCATGGACAAGGATGATGGGAAGTGGAGCCCAACATCCAGTCCTTGGCATCCTGGACTGCCTATCAGTCTCCTCACCAGACTGCCTCTGGTGGAATTCAGCAGGGAGGATGGGGACAAAATTAGAATGAGTTGGCTCTAAGGTTCCCCAGTCCTGCTGTAGGTATACAAGAGCAGGAAGGCTCCAGCCCAGACACCCCCGTCCCCCAACTTTCTGCCCTCCAGGTGTTTTGGACTACAATTCCCATCATCCCTGACCACTGGTCCTGTTAGCTAGGGATCATGGGAGTTGTAGGCCAAAACATCTGGAGGGCCGCAGGTTGGGGGTGCCTGCTCTAGCCTGAACTAGGTTAAATAGGCTTTATCAGCAAGTACAAGTCTATTCTGTTATGCTTTGCATGATAGGGCCTATTGGACCAACTTCTTGGACTCACTTTTTAACAGTCCCCTCCCCCCCTTCTGTTGCCATGTATCTATTTCAATGAATTTGTTCCATCAGTGCAAGGACTGTGGGCTGTGCCATTGGAACTTCCTCTCCCTGTATACAACCCACACCCTAAATCTGTTCTGGGGTTTTCCTAAACCCTTCGGAGGTTTTGGAAGGGTGAGGGGTGTGCACAGGGGAAGGAGGGGGGAGTTTCACTGCACAAGCAGATATCCTTACGCTAATGGAGGGAGCGCATTGGATACCACCCCATATCTATCTCAGCTAATATTAGATATTATCTTCCAGCAGTGAATAGTGGTTCAAGCATTTGATAAAGTGGACTTCAGTACCACAGAATCTTATACAACAACAACATCTTTTGTTTTTAAGGTGCCGCAATTATTCTTGCTACTGCTTTGAATTTTTTTATTTTTTATTTTTACAATCAAGCAGTATATAAATTTTATGAAATATATAAATAAGCAAAGGGCTAACATGACTATTACTCTGGAATTTGCATGTGTGGAGGAGCCACGGGCAGAATTTGGCTATCACTTCCAAAACCAGACATCGAAAAGGACAGGATTGGCATTCAGGTGTGAGCCATTAAGAGATGAGTAATCAGGTGAATTGGGATGCGGGTGGCACTGTGGGTTAAACCACAGGGCCTAGGGCTTGCTGATCAGAAGGTCGGCAGTTCAAATCCCCGCAAAGGGGTGAGCTCCCATTGTTCGGTCCCAGCTCCTGCCCACCTAGCAGTTCGAAAACACATCAAAGTGCAAGTAGATAAATAGGTACCGCTCCGGCAGGAAGGTAAACGGCGTTTCCATGCACTGCTCTGGTTCGCCAGAAGCGGCTTAGTCATGCTGGCCACATGACCCGGGAAAACTGTCTGCGGACAAACGCCGGCTCCCTCGGCCTATAGAGCGAGATGAGCGCCACAGCCCTAGAGTCAGTCACACCTGGACCTAATGGTCTGGGGTCCCTTTACCTTTACCTAATCAAGCGAATAGAAATGAACTCATGTATGAACTGGTCCCACTTAGATGAAACAGTCCCTATCCCCAATAAGCTGCCACATGTAGAGCTTTAATGTTTTTCAAGGTTGATAACTACAGGGAAGCAGTAGCTCTCAGTTCAGTTTCTCCACTTTCCTTCCATGCCTTGTTCATCAAAAGGTGTAATGAAGTTTAGCAGAGAAACTCATGACTGTTTCACACATACATGCTCATTGCTTGATGACTGCAGCATCATGGTGAAGATCTGTGTGTGTGAATGTGTTATCACAGGTCTAACAACACAGACGGGACTTTAACCAGGTGTTCACCTCAGATACAGTGCATTCCATTGGAGTCAGTTCACACATTACTATGTGCACGTGAATATTCTCAGATTAATCAAGTGATGTACATGCCTGTGCGAATGGGTCCTATTATAATAGTAAACTTAATATATTGCTACAGAGATTATTTTTCATAGTAAGCACAGCACAGTCTTGCAGCAATTTTAAAGAGGGAGTTATTTGGCATAAGCTTTTGTGAACCAGAGCCCAGTTAGTTACACATTCAAGAAATCCAGAATCTGGCTCAAATTCATGAAAACTTGTGCCACAATAAATCAATTATCTGATTGCCACAAAACTATCTGCTTTTTTGTTGATACTAATACTGCTACCCTCTCAAATCTTCACACAATAAAGGCATCCTTTAAAGTATGTTTTCATAGTAAATTGCGAGCAATCCAGCTAAGACTTTTAAACCCTATCATTGTAATAAGAGAAAGTTAAGCATGTGCTTAACTCTTTCATGAAACCAACAAGGTTCAAAGTGTTTAACTTGGCAAGATCATCACTTCAGTTTGCCTTTTTAATATTTTGTTTGTTTAACTCTGTAGTTGAGTCAGCTGTACACAAGAGAACAATGTTCTTTCCCTCTTAAATATGGCATTGGCTGGATGGACACTTGAAGTCATTGAAAACTACACCCAACAGTTCAGAGGAGTTCTGAATAAGAAGTAAATACACTGGATGTCCTTGCACTTTAATGAGAACATGGCAGTGCTGATCCTTAAATACCGGCAAACAATCTTCAAGACCCTAATAATAATCCACTTCCCAGACCTCTTTTAAAAGATCATACTGCCGGGCATGTGGCTGAATGAGAGAAACCTCGCTTATTAGAGCTGGGTGAATATCACAAAACAAAAAAATTGCCAGGAGTGTTCACTTGAGAACAGGATGATGTCCTCCATCTCTTTTGTGTTTTCTCACTGCAGACACAGGGGAAATAAAGTTCTCATCACGCAACTCTTGTGGAAAGCAAAATTTGAGCACTTTAACTTAAGTGCTGTATTTGGGCTGGATGCAACAGATTGTATAGAGAATGGGACCCAGCATGACCCAGCAGTGGGATCCATTTCCCAAAAGTCCTTTTCCAAAGCCTTGGTACACAGGCAATTAAAAAAGGAGTGGAAAGGCCTTGACCCACCTTCTGACGGTTTTAATTCAGTTGCTTTGTCTGAATGTAACAAGTGGTAGGTAACTAGTGAGATCTGAACTGATATAGCAGATATTACAATTGGCCTTCTCTAGTAATAACAGAAAGTTCTCATAAGAACTTTTTTGTTTTGCTCTAGGAGTCAATTCAGATAATACTAGCACTCCAAGTTTTATAGTTAACTACTTCCAGACCACAAAGTGGAACTGGATTGCAGTATCTTGAGGATACTCACCCTTCTCTTGTGTCAGCTCATTTGGAAGTTTCTGTACTAAAAAAGAAACCATATGAAATAGACAAGCTAGGAATTAAACATAGCACTTTCTGCTCATGAGGATGTGATAATCTCCATAAAAATTTAAGAACCGCTTTTGGATTTCTGGATTGGAAAAAGGTGGGTAGGTGATGCCCGAGAAAAATTATGCCTGGCAGAATGATAAGCAGCTACTTATATAATATGATATACCTAGATCATAGAATTATAGAATTGTGTAGTTGGAATGGACCCTAAGGGTCATCTAGTCCAAACCCCTGCAATGCAGGAATCTCAGCTAAAGCACCCATGACAGATGGTCATCCAGCCTCTGTTTAGAAACCTCCAAGGAAGGAGAGTCCACAACCTTCTGAGGGAGACCATTCTACTGTCGAACAGCTCTTACTGTCAGAAACTTCTTCCTGAATCTCAGAATCTCCTTTCTTGTAATTTGAAGCCATTGTTTTGAAGCCTGCCCTCTGGGGCAGGAAAAAGCAAGCTTCCTTCAGCTCCCACGTGACAGCCCTTTAGATATTTGAAGATGGCTATCATATCTTCTCTGTCTCTTTTTTCAGGCTAAAAATACCCAGCTCCTTCAACCTTTCCTCATAAGGCCTGGTTTCCACCCCCGTGATCATTTTGGTTGCCCTCCTCTGCACAAGTTCCAGTTTGTCAATATACTTCTTAAACTGTGGTGCCCAGATTTGGTTACAGTATTCCAGATGTGTTCTGACCAAGGCAGAATAGAGGGGTACTATTCCTTCCCTTGATCTGGACACTATACTGCTGTTGATGCAGCCTAGAATAGTGTTAGATTTTTTTTTTTGCTGCTGCTGCTGCTGCATCACACTGTTAACTCATGTCAAACTTGTGGACCACTAAGACCCCATGACCCTTTTCACATGTACTGCTAGCAAGCCAGGTGTGCATCTAGTTCTTCCTGCCTAAGTGCAGAACCTTACATTTGTCCCTACTGAAATTCATTTTGTTAGTTTCAGCCCAAGGCTCCAATCACTTAAGGTCATTTTGAAACCTGATAGATGTTATCCTGTGGTGTAGGAGGTTTTGAATAATTTGAATGATCACTATATGTACAATTGGAAGATACTGAATTGGAAGCCCACCCTTTTTATTTTCCGTTCCCTCCTTAACTTAGCTGTTTTTAACTTTTAGGTCCTCTATCCTGGATTAATGAGGAGATACACATGAAGGTGACTGGTGGATGATGAGGGGCTCCAGGTGGGGGAGAAAGAGCATACAGAAGCAGAGCAGAAATAGGTGAAATACAGGACAAGCTGCATTCTGTATTGAATAAATACAGGGCACAACATTTTACATTGAAATAAGGGACATTCTTGTATTATACAGGACAGGTGGCAACCCTACCTAGTTTCCAGGCAATGCTCTTTTCTCTGTAAATACTGGTAAGAGACTTTCCACATGGAGATCCTGAATCCCTCTGACTAGCCTTTTGGCCACCTTTTGGTTCTGTGGGAATGTCTTTTTGGGGTGGTGGGGGTGGTGCAGGATTCACAGATCTGCCCAGTTATGGAGCAGGCACTGACAAAGAAATTTGTTCCTCAGTTTTGAGTTCAGCAGAGTGCCGTCCCTTTGCAGCTTAAAAGGAAGTTTAGACAGGCTGCTTTTAGCCTTTTAGCTTAAGTAATCCAGGGTGCTTTAAGGCAGACTGGATTTTCCTGCTACTACCCTTATCTCCCCCTTAAAATAACAGTCAGTTTGGTAAAAAGTAAAAATAACATTTACTCACTCAGAATACTTGTTGAAGAGTAACAGGTTGTTGAAGAGTAACTGCTTTGTTCAGGCAGGCTTAAAATGGCAATTCGGTTACAAAGTCATGCTTAAGTCTAGCTTCAAAATGTAGTCTGAGCATGCAGCTCTAACTAAGCAGATGTTCTCACGTTGCTGGTAGAGTTGAAAGAGGAAGAGGTAGGAGAATATATAGCTACTCCTTCCCTGTCAGGGCACAGTGGGAGTGTCTCTCAGAGTTCTCTCTAGGAAGTTTATAGGAAAATGCTGTGAGCTTCAGCTTCTATCATATGCCTATCTAGCAAAACATGAATTGTTGGTTTTTGACTGCATTTTAAATATCCCACATTTTTGTGGTTATCTGATGGTTTTAATGGGAATCATGGGTGAGAGGCCACAGTGAAGGGAAGCTTAGACAGGCTGCTTTTAAGCCATCTAAGCCATCTACTTTTAATTTTTAATTTTTTTACCATTTATATACCACTTCTTTTTTACCAGGGCAGGAAAAGATGCTTAGGTGCCCAGAGCGCTTTCAAACAGCATCATGTCTCCAGCTGGTTCTGCCACAACTGTAGAGCTTAACAGATAGATGAGGACTATTTGGGATGTATGTGTGATGGCAATATTCCTCTCCCCCTGCATCCTTTCCTTCACACTGTTTGGTGCGATCCAAGAAAAACTATTTTCATGCTGCAAGCATTAATGTGGTTTCTCATTCTTTTATGAAAGTGGAGGTTTGCACTCTGTCTGAAATCTTTCCACACTGCAAACATTTACATTGTTTCTCCTCTGTGCAGATTCTCTGTTGGGTAGTAAGGTAAGACCTGTGACAAACTCTTTCCACATGCCAGGAATTTATACTTTATCCCATGTGATTTTATTTTATTTTATGTGTTCTGAAATTTGTGGTGTCTGTGAATGTCAAAGAACAAGCCAGCAGTAAATCACACCATTCCAAGTTGGAGTCAACTATTTATTAGTAAAAATACAGAGTTACAGGCACAGCAGCTCATCCCCGGTAGGTCTTCTCCCCATGAATCAGTTGCCAAGACTAAAGGTCCCCACCTCCCCACAGTTGTCTGAGTCCCCTCCTCTCCAGGGTTATCCCCAAGGAATCAGAGAGTGTGCCTACTCACAGCCTGCCACTGCTCCGCCCATTTCAGCTCTCTTCTGGTTCTGGGAGACAAGGGAGGAGGGGCGCTTGTTGCAGCAGGAGGGCGAGACACTTATGACTCTTTACCAGCTGGACTCATCTCTGCTCTTGGCCTCCCTGCTTGAATTACTACGTCTGATTCTGGACTTCTCTCTGCCACAGACTCTCCCAGCTCACTAAGACCTCCTCTTCCTCGTCTTCTCCCTTGGCCCACTCGTTGTTGTCCCACTACCACTCCCTGGGCTCTGAGCCTTCTTCTCTTGGTAGCTCCCCAGCTGGTTCCTCCCACCATTTCTCTGCATCCAGCCAGTCCGTGACAGTGAAGTTCTTTCCATATTCTAAATCAGGCATCCCCAAACTGCAGCCCTCCAGATGTTTTGGCCTACAACTCCCATGATCCCTAGCTAACAGGATCAATGGTTGGGGAAGATGGGAATTGTAGTCCAAAACATCTGGAGGGCTGAAGTTTGGGGATGCCTGTTCTAAATATTTAAATGGTTTCTCCCTTGTGTGAATTTTTTTTATGATGCATGAAACCTGTTGTGATATCAAATATCAAAGTTCTTCCCGCGTTCCAAGGCCTCTAGATGCACCAGCAAGATCCACTACAGGTGGGAGAAAGAAGAGCCAAAGGACCAAGCACAGAGGGCAGTCACTGGAGAAGTGATTGCAGTTAGTTGGCCCCAGGAGGGGAGCGAGACATCCTTTGGGTGGCAGCCCAGAGTGCTTCCCTGGACCTGGAGTGAGGTCTCCTCATGAGTAAGCCTGCTCAAGACTTAATAAAAAGGTAAAGGGCCCCCTGACCATCAGGTCCAGTCGTGTCCGACCCTGGGGTTGTGGCGCTCATCTCGCTCTATAGGCCAAGGGAGCCAGCGTTTGTCCGCAGACAGCTTCTGGGTCACGTGGCCAGCATGACAAAGCTGCTTCTGGCGTACCTCTACTCAATTAATGAGCATAGCCAGATAGCCATATTTTAATAAGAGCAAGAAGAAGGGACAAGGTTTGTAATAGCCCCTTAGACCCAAGAGGTAGTCTCAGAGCCAACTGGCACAATGTCAGAGATGCATTTTTTAAAATAACTGCAGAGGTGGATTGGAACCATGGCTAATTTTTCCATGCTCCCACCCCTTCATGCCCGGATAGAAACTCTGCCCTCTGTTGCTGCTCTTTTCTTCTGGAAACGCTTCCTTAATCAAAGGGATTTCCCAAGTGAGGAATTTGTAATTGTTTACATAGGGGGAAACATGTAATCATAAGCAAATTTCTGACAAAGCCCAATGTATACGCCGTCCATTACACAAATAGGAAAACTTTTAATTACATCCATATAATTTCCCCAATGGAATAATGACTACACTGAATGTTCCCCAAGATGGGTTAAGTTTCCATGGATACAGCTGAGCATTTCCTTAGTTTGTGGTGCTGGCAGATGGATTCAAAGACACTTGACAGTACAATCATGATTAGGTTCTTTCTGGTGAGTGAATACCTTACTTTTTCTAATTTTTATGCATTGGATGTTAAAGTTGACGGAGGAAGAAAAACATGTCACTAATAAACTACAGTATTGTGGTGTGGTTTAAGGATATGTTTCACAGAGGTGCTTTTTAAACAAAAATATAGTCACAATATTTTTAATGCTCTAAATTCTTCAAAATACTAAACGGAATGATAGTCATTAAAATAAGCTATCAAAAATGGGTTAGGAATGAAAAGAAAAAAACTATAAGACAGGATGGGAGGTGGGACAAGTATAATGAGCAAGTCAGCAGGGTGATTAAACAGAATATAAATGAGAGTTTAATTACTTAGGGTTCAATTTTTAGGTTAAAGTCATGGGGAAGGACAAACCAAGAAAGTGATATAACGATAGATCTTAAAGTAGCAATATCTCAATTAAAAGGTAGTGAAAGTGGTAGTATAACACAGTGGTTAAGAAGAAAAAAGTTATGGACCAGTCAGTCAGTCTATAACTATGAGCCCAGTATGGATACAACCATTGGAGACACTAAAGGCATCGCTCAAAAGAATGAATTACATGCTGGATTTAGATCACCCTTCAGTTTATTAATTGTAGCATGAGAGCCAGTAGGGACCCCAAAGCATGATATGCGCCAGGTGAAATAATTTCATATGAAGATCTTTGGGCCTTTATACTCTCACTAACTCATAGATGTTATCCATATTTCTCAACAGTAGAAAGCTAAAATTAGGTTTTCTAGCAGGTGTTACAGTTGCAGTGATTTTTGAATGTTGCTTTATAGAATCTGAAGCTTAGTCCAATGTTGGTAGATTCTTAAAGACTTTTAAAAGACTTGAAACATAATTTGAATTCTACATTTTGTTTGCTAGTTCCACCAAACCTACTAAAAATTAGGTCCTATTATGGGAGTTGCAGTGATTTTTCAAGTCTTTTATGAGGGATATTTATAATACAGTCAAACCAACAATGTGTGTTTGCTAATGTTATAAGAATTCTAAGGTCTCAAATATGGAATAAATGTTGATAATTGCACAAGGTAAACATACATAGGTATATAAACCACACGTCTAAAATAGTACAGGAGAGCAATCCAAAAGCCATCTTGTCTCTCCTAAAGACTCTCAATATTTCCTCTGCCTCCTTAATCCCCCTTGCATGAGAACATGGAGACAGACAGACATCAGGGGAAGTTCCTGAAGGGATTCCTCTCCTATAACTATGAACCTCCTTTGTATTAATTGTCATTGTTTGCCCAGATGTTCTGTATTGAGGGATCTCTATCGGGCATCCTGATTGTCTTATCAAATGCTAGGTGTTTTGTGTAAACTGTGTCTGGAACTATAAAACTTGCTAAATCCTCAGGAATATCACACCTTGGCCTACTTGAGCCACAGTAACCTCACCTTATGTGTGATGTAATTCTGACTCCACGACAAAATGCAAACCCTTAAAAGATATGGTTCTTCTTGTTTCTGGGTCTCTCTTCCTTCCTTGCTAGGAGGGAGGGAACTCTGTTGCAACAGAAAAATAAAGATAGATCTGCCTTGCTTTCACTGCATCCTTTCTCCATCCATTCATCTCTGACCAATCATGGACTTAGGAGACTCGGTCCCTTGAGGAGTTGGGCAGCAAAAGCCAGCCATCCCTATTTTTCTATGTCACTCGAAAGGCACACCCAAGGAAAGTTGGATCTCAGATCTACAGGAAATCCTCCCTGTGAGAGCCACTCCTACTTTGTCCAGCCAACTAGGTAATGGGGCACAGCCAATAAAGCTGGTCACATCCCTGGTATGCTCTTTCTGATTCCTGATCTCTCTCTCATCTCTTCTCTTCAATGTCTCATCAATGATGCATTAGGGGGCCATGTGCTGAGTCTGAGTCACAGTTCAGACTCCAATTCTGATCTGAACTACAATATATGTCTGTAACCACATTTTAAGCCTGTCTCAAGATTGTGAAACTGAGTGAGTAAATCTTTCTGTTTGGGGGGTTTATTGTTTTTAAGGAAGAAAAGGGGGAAATACCAGAAAATCCAGTCTGCAATAAAGCATTCTGGATTACTTAAAGGCTAAAGTTAGCTTATCAACAGCTTCCTTATTTTTGCTGACAAAGGGATGTACTCTACTGAACTCACAAATGTGAGTAAGGAAGAATAATATCTAGCAAATATATTGTCTCCTAATTTCTATACACAGCCCAACATTTTAAAATCTACCAACAATGTACTTAGCTTCAGACTCTATAAAGCAACATTAGCTCCATTTTATAGATTCCTAACAGTGCAATCTTACATATGTCTACTCAGAAGTAATAAGTTACCATATTTTTCTGGGTATAAGATTTATTTATTTTTTTGCTTTAAAAATTTAGTCAAAAATTGGGGGTTGTCTTATACATGGATGGTGAATGCAGAGGAGTTTGGGCTTGGGCTCTTGAAATATGGCAACCCTAACTTTGGCAACCCTAACTATTTTAAAAAATGTGATTTCTTAATTTTGGGTTCAAAAAAATAGGGGTTGTCTTATACATGGAGGCATCTTATACACAGAAAAATATGGTACATGGAACTTTCCTCCAGATAAGCATGTACAGTCATATCTCGGGTTGCGCGCTTGTGGGTTGTGTGTTTGCAGGTTGCGCTCCACGCTGAACCTGGAAGTACTGGAATGGGTTACTTCCGGGTTTTGGCACTTGCGCATGTGCAGAAACACAAAAATGACGTCACACGCATGTGCAGAAGTGCCGAATTGCGTCACACGCGTGCACAAACGTGGCGCTGCGGGTTGCGAACGTGCCGTCCGCACGGATCCCTTCGCAACCCGAGGTAAGACTGTAGAAGATTGAAGCCTAATTATGATACAATCACACAAAGTTGAGATTAAAATGCAATCTTTTAAACATTGCCATTGTATTATTATTTTAGCGGTTGCTAACATAACTGTAGATCCTCTAAGATCAGATTTTCATTTATGATCCTTCAATAAGAGACATGGAAAATTAAATGCAACAATTTTCAGCTTTATGTTTATGAACTCCTCTCTTTCCTGTGGGAATGTTGTGGATAGTAGGAGAGGATATATTAAGTATAATCCTTCCACATGCACGCTAGTGAGCATGGGTGTACCCAGCATGGGGCAGGGGGGTGCAGCTGCCCCCCCTAGAAGACCAAACTGCGGGCCCGACTAGGGAAGCAAATACCCTGCGCAGGGGCCTTGCTTGTTGACACGGGAGGGGAGAGGGGGAGGAAACGCTGCTGGTGTACGCTGCTGGTGCCCGCCCTGCCTACATTTGCACCAATTCCCGCCCACTAAAGCCTTCGCGCCTCCCAATGGAAAGCCCTGCCGGGTGGCAACCACTCCTGCCTAAGAGTTCTGCTGGGCTGGCAAGCGAAGGAGACACGGCTCCCTGCATTGGTTGCAGCTGCTGCCACGCTCTGCCTCCCGGTAGGCTGCACTGCGATCGTCGGCGCCGCGGGCTGGGAATCGCCCCCTTCCTCCCTCTGCACCCCCTACCCCCCCTGAATTAGGAGTTGCTACTGAGACTCCTCCTGGGCCGGGAGAGGAAGTGCACCGACAGGAGCCAGTTCAGCCTCGGCGGGCAGAAGCAGCAGAAGCTCGCGAAGGAGGAGTGGGGGGCGGTGCCCGAAGGCGGTGGTCGTGGCTGCTGCAAGGAAGCTGCGTGGGGGCGTTTGTGCCGGATTGCCGGCGGCAGGAGTAGCCCAGCGGCAGTGACTCTTCCTCGCCGCCCCCCACCCCTGGCAATAGGAAAGGAGCTGCCTTGGGGGGCGGCACAGCTCTCCGTTCCCCCTGCATGCATTGCCCTCTCCGGGCATTGGCTGCTGTTTCCTTCTTTGCAATGCGCCCCCCCCAGCCGCTCTCCCTTGCTGCCCCTGCCGAGAAAGGGGCGTTGAGGGCGGGGGAGCCGCCACCGCCGTAGGGTTGCAGCTGGGGGGGCTCGCTCGCTCGCCTGTGCTGCGCCACCCCACCTTTCCCATCTTTTGCTCCCTTGCGATGGGGACGCGGCGGTGGCAGCTTCTTCTTCTTCTTTGAGGGTCTCAGCTTGGTGGGGGGGGGTCCCCAGTATCCTCCCAGGCCACGGGGGGGATGGCCCCCCAGGACTAGCAGACCTCTGAGCTCCTTCCCCATCACAGATATATAGGGTGGGAACTGGCAAGGCTTCGGGGGGACCTGGAGGAGGGAAAGCGGGGCCCAAAGGGGTTTTTCAGGGGGGGTGGCTAGCCGTAAATGGATGGGAGCGGTGTTTTCAGAGCAGGGCCGTCTTAAGCATACCTGGCGCCCTGGCACCGTGGTGTGACGGATCCCTCTAGTGCCCCCACCCCGCCCCGTTTCCCGGCATGGCGGGCGCAGCTCACTGCGCGGCTGCCGCCTGGAGGGCCAAAGCCCTGTGCAACCCAGCCTGGCCGTAGGGCCAGCCCTGGGCCAGGGGATGCTGCCCGCCCCCTGTGGCGATGTCCCTGCGTGTGGCGGAGGCGGCTCCAGGCCCGCACGCCTCCGGAAAGCAGCCTGAAGCCGATGAACAGCTGAGAGGCGCGCCTGGGGCGGCCTCCGCCGTGCCTCTCAGCGGGCACAGCGGCACCCCTGGTGGCCTGGCGCCCCGCGCCACCGGTCCCGGGCCTAGAGACGGCCCTGCTTCAGAGCAGGGGGATTTCATGTGAGAGAGTTTAGGGGGTTCATCCCCCGCAGAGTCGTCGGGCCCACTGGCCCTGTAGCCCCGCCCACATTCCCACTTTGTGGCCCCTCCCCTCCCATGCCTTGGCCCCGCCCCCGAACAACCATGGCTTGCCCCCCCCCTAGTTTTGATCCTGGGTACGCCCCTGCTAGTGAGTCAGTAGCAAAGTACATTCCCCAGTATTTAGCAGGAAGCTATGGTAGTTGGTAGTTTCGTTTGAATCTCTTTACTTAAGCAATCCAATCTGGCTCTGCCCAGATTGGGTTTGATCCTGGTAAATCCCCTTTGTTTCCCTCTTAAAAAGAATAAAGGCACAACAGTATTTTCCTCAAAGTAATAAGAAGTTTACTCACAGTCAGTTCATAGTAGGTTCCCTAAAGGCAGGCTTTAGCTTGTACTTACAGAGGACAGTTTGAGTTCATCCATATGGAGATTGAGCCCATGTGCTGCTGCCTGAGAGCCAGCAGACAGCAAAAGCAATATTATTAGAAGAGAAGGGAAGATGGCTGCGTGACCAGCCCTTTTATGGGGTCTCACAGGGTCATGCCCCTCTACCTGGTCACATGCAAGGGGAGGATGCTCCAGACCTGGTGTGACAGGAAGTCCTCCTGGCTGGAGTAACAGCCCCCTGCATGTCCACTCTGGGCAAACAGGAAATGTTGTACTTATTACTCTTATGGCCCAATCAAACTTTCTATCATGACCTTAGCAGCTTTGCTTTGGAGTATAAGGCATAGATAATTAGTGTTTTATTCAGCCTGGATGACCCAAGAATCTCTTTGGCTCATCCAATCTCCAAAATTTTTATCTCAAAATAATAACAACCTGCAGATCTTCAAATCGGTAGTAATCTTCAGTTCCATGCCAGCTGATCTTTTAACATTTGTTCAACTTGGGCTGGGAACCTGAAGTGATAAGGTGATCTCTGCTTCCCTCTGACAAGTTTTATAGGTTGAAAGATACTTTCAGCCTGAGATCAGGACCTAGACACCCCCTTACCAGTGGTGTGCGGTCAGGGGGACTAGGCTAGTCCCCTAAAAGTTCCCAGTAAATTAAAATATTAAAGCTTGGTGTCTCCTTCCCAAAGCCCAGGAAGCTTCTGCCCAGCTTAGGGAGGGAGGCATGTTGGTCACACACACGACATCGCCTCTCTCATCACCCTTGCAAGCTGGTGCCTCTGACCCTCGGTTTACCAGCACTATATTCAATAACTGTTATAATTAGTGTCAGCAATAGAATTCCCTGCAGCAAGGAAACAGAGACCCCAGGATTTGCAAAAGCCAAGCATGAAAAACTATGCAGGGAAAACGTAGGTGATAAATAAATAGGCCAGGTGCTGTTGTTGTTATGTGGCATCTCTAACTCAATAAAGCTTTGCTTAAAATACAGTTGTCGATGAAATGATGACCATTTAAGCAAATGATTGATTACAATAGCTTTTCATACTATCAAACCCTCAACAGAGTTTTTGAGATAACAGAAGGAAGTATAGGGGAATGTACCAGGATAATAAAGTTATGGAGAGGAAACGTGCTGAGCTGTGTCATATGTGGGCGAATGTTTAAAGGCATGTATTTATTTTCCTCTGGCAAGGTTTCAGGGACCAAATTCAGGAGAACTACATGCTTCTGTGTGTAGTGTAGCTTGGTTTCATAAGAGTAGCAGCAAAAGAACCATCATTTTGATAGGTAGGATTTGCGTGGAAGAGGGTGGGTTTGTATACTGCAGATCTCTGGGGACTTCAATATGTCTCTGTGTGCTCTGTGCTCTCTTTAGCCACTGAGTGAATGGCAGGCATTCATTTATATGGAGAAAAGTAACAAAGTGCACTTGAGGATATACTGGAGTGAGGCTAAACGAAACCCACCCTACTTCCTGATAATGCGCATGGCTGGGTTTTTAGAGCCAAGCAATCCCCATCTCTTTAATAGCATCCAAGAGTCTAACCTGTTTACTGTGTCCCATTGTAGCCTTATCAGCTACTAAGGGTCCTTTAAGTTGCGCCCAGGCAGGGACAGGGACAGCCAATAATGACACCGGGGGTTGAATCCAGAGAAAGAGTTTAATTCTTAAATTTAAGAGACTCTCGGTGATCAGCTCACAACAAGAGTAAAGAAACACAAATTTGCAAAGCTTCTTTATACACTTCTTGGGCTCCTTTCCCCCCTCCTCTGTAAATGTGCGCACGCAAGGGGGTCACAGGTTACAAACCCATATTAGGAAAATCTGTATCCTGTCCTTCTCATAAACACAAAGGGGGCCACAAGTACATATAAGGAAGATCCGTGTCCGGTCCTGTGCATAAACACATGCTGACTCATGCTACCCCGGTAGCATCCTCACTCAGCCTTGAGTAAGACTATGCGTCAAGCATAGCAGCTTCCAGCGTCAAGCTCATCCGCTGATAAGCCTGTGTTCTTTGTGTTCCAGACAAGGCCAGCTTATTTGGCCTTGATAGCAAGCTGGGCATCCTTCCTTTGCTTACATTCCACTTTGGCACTCAGAGAGAGGCAAAGAAAAAAGCATTTTAAGCAAGACATCCCAGGGATATGGGGGGGCTAAGCCATACGATCAGAATTATACAATGCAAACTATATGATCAGATTTTGGCTCAGTAACACAACTGGCAAATCTCTCCCCTCACCATAGACCAGGCATCCCCAAACTGCGGCCCTCCAGATGTTTTGGCCTACAACTCCCATGATCCCTAGCTAGCAGGACCAATGGTCAGGGAAGATGGGAATTGTAGTCCAAAACATATGGAGGGCCAAAGTTTGGGGATGCCTGCCATAGACCTTAATGGGGAAAGGCCAGGTCTCAGGGGCGCTGCACATACTATGTATGGAAAAGGTTCCCAGGTTCAATTTCAACATGTGCAGCGCTGATCTCGATGGACCAATGTTCTGACTTAGCATAAGGTAGCTTCCTGTATAGGTTAAAAAGCTCCGATTCACAAAACCCCCACCCATGCTATCTGCATAGACTTGCTTTGGGTTCTAATGCATATATGGAGAAAGACAGCAACCAGCAGTCAGTTTTCTTGGATATGTGGTGCTCAGCACCACACGTACAAACGTATACAAAATTCACACTCCTGGGGGTGGGTGGGGGTGTTTGATGATAGGATGAACACACATCCTGAAGTACAAGTCTATGCACGTCCTGACTTGCACTACAAACAATGCTGTGGCAGTCAGATTTGTGGAAGCCTCTCAGGCTCTGCCACATGTGATGTTTCCCATACAAGGGTTCAGAGAGGAAAACAACAGAGGATGTAGTCACGTGCAAACAGGATTCTTATGCCCATTCACTGCCTGCATTCTTAACTGTGGCTTTCCAAGATGTGAACACATGAAATAATGATGGATTGCAAATATTTATGTAGCAGTTTTCAATGCTGGTAGCTTACCTTCCAGGGGTGTTGTAAGAATTACAGAAATATTGTGCATGGAGCAGGTTGAACACATCCCAGGTAAGCATCCCAGGTAAGCATGTTGCCGTAGAAGAAGGGCTGGAAGTGAAGGGGAATAGCTTGCCTAAGGCCCCATTAAATTAATGATTTGGGGACATTCTCATACAACCATTTCCCAGCTCACAAGACACATTACACATAGCCACTATGCTACCCCAGATTTTAGATACAGCATTCCCAAACATACCGGTATGTGTTGTTTCTGTCAAACAGTACACCTAAAAGGGCTTAATCCTTGAGTATTCACAAAACCCTACTGTATGGGAAACAACGCGGAAGACATTGTGACAAGCAGATAGGATGGCATGTCTTAGAGTTCTCCCCATAGCCGCGCCGCGCCCCAAACTTAGCTTCTGTGTGGATGTTTCTTTAAGGGAAGAGAGCTTGTTGAGCACAGGTGTTGCCAATTAAGAGAAGGCTCTCTATAAAAGGCAGGCATTTGGGATGGGAAGAGAGCCTGCCTGCCAACTGAGATAGGTTGCATGTCCTTGCTACCCAGGGAGCAGATTGGGGACATTGGGTATGTATGTTTTGTTTTCTGTAATAAAGGTTCTTTGGTTCACCTTCCACCTCCTCATTCCTTTGGTCCTGATATCTTTAAAAAGAACCGCTGCATTTGGCAGAACACCTACAAACAGGTAACTGTGATTGTGCACAGGCATACAGGAATGGGTGTGCTGTTTCCTGCTGCAGCGTGACCTGTGCTGACCCCCCTTCCTCAATGGTCAGAGGTGCAGCCCCAGAACCATATGCTGTCCCCTTTACTCTTCCCCCTGTACTCCAGTGGTGCTTTCCCTGTCAAATGCTTTGCATGGCATTTGGGGGAGCCATACCATAAGCATTTACTGCTTGGCCTGAGGCCTTTTAATGTTACCACTATCGGGGGTGGATTCTGGTCATTTTTTTGTAATATGGTGCATTGTGTGTGGCCAAAATTTGGTGCCCCCAAATGGATCTTGTAAATTATGGATCTAACAATAAGCCCTCTCCACAGTAATGGGTAACGGAGTTGGACTGCTGGCCCCACCCCTAATGTATACCAGTTTGTCTGAGTCTAATCCTGACCACTCTGTGTTGCAAGTGGATCTGAAGTGGGGATCTGGTTATATTTGTAGGGGCTTCTCCCACATGACTGGGAGCCCCAATCACACAGAGCTTGGGATCACATGGAGCAGTCTTCACAAGATCAGTCAGCTCCCCCCTCAACCTCCTTGCAATTCAAGGATATGGGGAGGGGGCTGAGCCAGGAGGTGAGGGGCACCCAGCAGCACAGCCCTGTTCACATGTAAGGCACCTTTCATAAAGAATAAGGCATGGAGGGAACTTTGCTTATATTCCTCTGTAAAGCAAGGCAGGGGAACCTGTGCCCCCCCCCCAGGTGTTCATAGAATCATAGAGTTGGAAGAAACTACAAGGGCCATGCAGTCCAACCCCCTGCCAAGCAGGAAACACCATCAGAGCATTCCTGACAGATGGCTGTCCACCACACTCCTTGGCAGCAAATTCCACTGTCGAACAGCAAATTCTTACTGTCAGGAAGTTCTTCCTAATGTTTAGGTGGAATCTTCTTTCTTGTAGTTTGAATCCATTGCTCCATGTCTGCTTCTCTGGAGCAGCAGAAAACAACCTTTCTCCCTCCTCTATATGACATCCTTTTATATATTTGAACATGGCTATCATATCACCCCTTAACCTTCTCTTCTCCAGGCTAAACATACCCAGCTCCCTAAGCTGTTCCTTGTAAGGCATCGTTTCCAGGCCTTTGACCATTTTGGTTGCCCTCCTCTGGACACGTTCTAGTTTGTCAGTATCCTTCTTGAACTGTGCTGCCCAGAACTGGACACAGTACTCCAGGTGAGGTCTGACCAGAGCAGAATACAGTGGTACTATTCCCTTGATCTAGATGCTATACTCCCATTAGCCCCAAGGGGAAGATGTGAACTACCCTCCAGTACCACCTGGGGGGGGCTCCAGGTGTCCCCAGCCGGGCCCTAAAGCAGGCATAGGAAACCTTGGCTCTCCAGATGTTTTGGAATTACAACTCCCATGATCCCTGACCAATGGCCCTGTTAGCAAGGGATCATGGGAGTTGTAGTTCCAAAACATCTGGAGAGCCAAGGTTGCCTATACCTGCCCTAAAGCATTGCACTATATACCCACTACTCCTTCTGATAATACTAACCATAAATTATGGCTTTGAGTTGAACTAAAACTAAGCATGTATTTAGCTGGTAACAATGCAAAATAGAAGTGAGGGGACACAGACATAGAAAGGGAGGGAGGGGGAGCCATTCCCTGTGTGGCAAGTTATCAAATCTTTAGAGCCAGGCAACCAGCAGCTTGGGGAGGTGGCGGTGGTAGAAGATTGCTTCTCTGCTTTCTCCCCTGCCAGTAAATCATTGGCCTTGCATGGCTTTTCAGGAGCTGTGTCTGAATAAAATATGACAGGTCTCTCGTAGGGCCTATATGTGTGGCTCTGTAACAAGTCCCATTACTCTCTTGCCATGCATACTGACTGCAAATTGTGTAGGTTATCATGAGACGCCATAAAAAAAATCCTTTCCTCATCTGATTATGAACCTCATGCATAGCAAATGATGGCGCAATAACGTTCCCGATTTCCAGTAGCGGAGGTAAGAAAACAAATTTACACACTGACAGGCTAATGGATACTTTCCCAAAGAGCGGTTAGAAAGAAGTAGTAAATGGGACTGCGCTGATGCAGGGCAGCAGACCCGGTCAAGGATCAAGACACCCAGCAACATATCGGATAACACATAATTGGCAGGTCACGTCCAAATGAGTGCAGCCGTGCATCATGTGGATGGCTTTTGCCAGCGATAAAGACACTTGTAAACAATTCAGTCACTGAACATGGCAATAATATGTTGATCCGGCATGTAATGAGGTGATCCTGGAATCAATAAACTAGTCATGAAGAGCAGGGAGCAAGGTCAGTGTCTGCCTGTTTGATGACCTTTCCTTGCCAGTAAGGACATCATATACTCTGAAGAGGCCTTTTTCTCATATTGCAGGGAAAGCGCCAGAGTGTCAGAACTTTCATTCGCAGCAAGCAAATGAACAAGCAAGCTCTGCATGCTAATGAAGTCCAGGCTATTTCCCACCTTTTCATCTGCACATTATGCTCTTGACTTTGGAGAAGGTGGGAATTAGGTTGGGCCCTGATGTCAGGCTGCCTGATGGCTCGGCTCCGGGAAAACTGGTAATTGAAGCTGATGACTGATGCGGAGGAGGCCTGAATTTGGAAATAAACAGTTTCAAGCACTGCATGTCATTTCTAGAGAGACTGCTGAGTGAATGGAAATGAGCTGTGTCCCTTGAATCTAATGCAGTTTCTCAGCAGGAAAATCGCCATCTTTTAGGCAACAATGCCTGTCATTAAGATTTAAATGTTCGGGTGATAATGCAAGGAATAGCTTCTGCTTTTACAAACAGCACTTATGTAAATTCCCTTCAATTCCAAGATCTGCATTTAATCCACACCCAAGAAGAGAGACCTCTAAATATCCTTTTTTGTAAGCAAAAGAAAACAGGACGTTATTTTGCGTTTCATCAACAGAGAATGTGGTCTTTGTACCCCAGAAAACAGTCAAAGCATTGTGTGTGTGTGTGTGTGTGTGTGTGTGTGTGTGTGAGAGAGAGAGAGAGAGAGAGAGAGAGAGAGAGAGAGAGAGAGAGAGAGAGAGAGAGAGAGATAACACTTCTTCAGTTGGGTCACATTTTATATTACAATTCTTAATGCTTCTTTTTAAATCTATGCTCCATACACACTCCACACACTGATTTATGGGTAGGACTGCCTATCTGGGGCCATATCTACCATGTACCGGTAGCTGCTTGGACTTGCATGAGCTGAGGATCAGGCCATTGAACCTAAAGGCTACAGCAGAACACTAATCTCTGAAGACTGTTTCTTGATCCTCAAAACCTAGTGCTCTCTGACTAGGGAATGGATTATATTATCTGTCAGCTGTCTCAAAATGCACACTGGAAATGTCATAAACTGTTTTTAAATCTTATCTGATCATGTGAAACTAAATCTAATGACTTGCTCCTTTATGCAGAAAAAGAGAGAATGTAATCCTAGCTCAATTTATATTAGTGATTTGGATATTCTCCTTCCAAGGTAACTATTATTCATGAGTGATTCCCCCCCACCCCTTCTGTAAGAACTTACTAGTATGAAAGCATTTATCTACTTGAATAATTGCCAATTAGCTGTTTTTTGGCAGCCTCCAGAGAAGTGCCAGGCTTCCCTTGACAGAGGAAATTGCATGATCGGAACCTGTTAAAAGCCAGCTCCTGATAACACAGCTGACACGCAGGTCCAGTGTCGGCATTGTGCAATTCTTGTTTTACAAGAGAGTGACACCACGGATTTCTATAGAATGTAACGGGCATGAAATTAGAGTGATTACATGGTGAATTAGGCCTATAGTTGCCTGGCCAAGAGGCATCCTTTAAGAAACTGCACACCCAGCCAGTTAAGTCAGTAAAAATAAATAAATTGTAATGTCAGTGAAATACTTATAGAGTGAAAGATGGATTGGGCACAAATGTATTGCTCCCATGTACAGGAGGTTTAGGAAAATAGGAATTTAATTTAAGAGGAAAGTTTGGAGGATAGCATTGTCATTTACTCCATTGTATCCTTATTTAAATTTTGGGGATTTCAGAATTATAAATATTTTGGCCAAGATCCAGCACTGTTTGGTCACATAAACCTGCTGAAAAACAACATATGCTTAAGACAACATGGCATTTGTATTTAGTCCTCTTAGAACAGAGCCCAATTTGTTTCACATTGCTGAATGGTAGCTTTATGGGAAGTTCCATAGAAAAGAATGGGGAAACCTCTGTGGTTTGCAAAGAGATTTCTGGATTAAGATATCCTAACACAAGTGTGGTTATTCCCTAACCACCAATTTGCCCAACTTGCCAACTTTGCAAATTCTACTCCATGGTAAACTATATTACAGTATTCTAATTTAAAATCCAATTTTTTTGGTTGCTTGTGATGCGGCTACTGAAGATTCCAGGTTCTGTCAGCATATAGTTTGCAAGCACTATATTGAGAGGAACCACAAAGGTCACAGCACTTTCTCTGTGGTCTTGCAGTAACAGAGTAAGCTGTTATTGGGCAGCATATGAATATTGTAAATAAAACTAATTTCTCAAAAGCAAATATTTGGGAATCTCACATAGCAATTCAGGTCTAGTTTTGTTGCTATTGAAACTTTACTTTGAATTCATATTGATACATGCACTGCCATTAATATACAGTACACGACACTGTATACTTTTTAAAAAATGATACAGTCCTCTGTCTGAATGAGCTTTCAATCTAAGGTTTGACAGTGGAGCAAGTAGAGAGCATCGGAAAAGGCAAAGATTACAAGGCACAACTATGAGCAAGACAAAAAGAACAAGGGATTAATTGTTATATCTACTTTTACTGCTACATCTGTGTGCACCCACTGGCGTCGTAGACCTGCCTCTTAAAACACATTAAGTGCTTGCTAGCCCAATCATGGTTTAGAATGCAATGATTCTCACAGGGCATATTTCAGCCTAAGACTTTGCACTTGAGCTCATTCTCTCCTGCAGTCCACCCTTTCTGCAGCAGTACTGAGGCAGGATCGACTTTCTCTGGATTGACCCGATGTATTTAGGGCCAAGATGCAATGTTTCCATTCTTAACACACTTAGGGGCAGATACGGTTCAGATCTTCAGAACCTGCTTCACTGAGATAAGGGTGCCAGTATGGAATAATGTAAGTATGATGGAATGTCTGTGAGCTGTAATGGGCAGCATGCTGGACTTCACCAGGGAGATCTGGGTTCAACTTGTCATTCAACCATGGCACCCACTGGCTGATTTCAGTTGTTCATTTATTTTATTTGTCCATCACAGCCCACACAAAGTCCCAAAGTGACAAACAGCTATAATATTTGTGTGGGGTCTTTTGTGGATCGACTTTTGGTGTATTTGTCCATCTAAAAAAACACACACTCTCCTGCCCAGTAAGATGAACCACTGCTGCCAGAAAGGCCACCAAAAAGTTACACAATTTGTCTTGTCACATTTGTTATAATCTACCTCACAGGAGTGAGATGGGGGAAAATGGCACGGAGAGGGCAACCCATGTGTGCTTTTCTGAGATACCTGGAAGGATGTTAACTGGCATTTAAAACATATTACATAGATATCCCAAGAAAATCAATGGGACTTGCTTCTAAGTACCGCAATTTTCCATGTATAAGATTTTTTTTACTTTAAAATAAGGTTAAAAATCTGGGGGTGTCTTATACATGGATAGTGCATATGCCCATTTTCTAAATTTGGGGTCCCCAAAAGTAGGGAGTGTCTTATACACGGAAAAATATGGTAATATTCTAAGAATTAAAGGATGTTCATCCAATTGAACAAAACACATTGGGCTTAATACTTGCATGTTCTTGTTGTTTAGTCGTGTCCGACTCTTCGTGACCCCATGGGCCATGACAGTTCAATGCTATGGGCATGATTGTACAGCTTAAAAGAGGTTTGTAGACCAAGGTTTTACATCTTAGTAGTCCATAAATATTTATCTGGAAGTAAGCAAATACAAGGCCTTATGAAGGCAGCCTTTTTTTTTTATCTTGTTAAGATGTTGCCCCAATAGCTGAATCTTCAATTTACTTCCTTCTTTCCTGAATTCTATTTGAACTTGAGCTGTCTCATTATCTCCTTACCCCCAAAGTGTTCTTATTACACATTGTGGCTCTATATATAAGTTCAGAGAATGCTGCAGTGACTGGTTCTTCAAAAGGCCACATATTCTTGATCTTTCTTGTTAGCAGTAGAGTAATCAAATGACTTTTTTATTAAAAAGAAAAACAAATTGACAAGAATTGAAACAATCTCATTTCAGTGGCTTCTGATTGCTCAAAGGATTCTCTGTTATAACTTTAATTCTTCGCTAAACTGGAGTTACTGTCCTATAGCTTTTAATATGAAGATTCGCTTCTAAGTTCTAAAAATAATTACTACTAACATAGCATCTCCAGGAAATGTTCCCTGCCTGAAAACTTGCTTCTAGTCAATGTAGAACACACAATACTGTGAGTTAGATGGACCAATAGTTTGATTTGGTACACATCGGCTTCCTATGTTCCGACATATTGGTTAAAAGAGTTCCTTAATACAGTGGTACCTCGTTTTACGAACAGCCCTGTTAACAAACTATTCAGCTTACAAACTCTGCAAAACCGGACGTAATGTCCCAGTTTGCAAACTTTACCTCAGTCTAAGAACGGAAGCTGAACCATGGAAGGGCATCGGCAATGGGAGGCTTCATTAGGGAAAGCACGCCTTGGTTTAAGAACGGTTTCAGTTTAAGAACAGACTTTCAGAACGGATTAAGTTCGTAAACCGAGGTACCACTCTACTTAAGAAAATAAAATGTTGATCTCAACTGCATTTAGTAACCCCATCCCCACATTTTCTCTGAAATACTGACAGTGAAATACTTTCATTGAACTAGCTTTCTTTGTTTACCATGAATCCAGACATTTCTAGAGTATGAAAGGAACCCTAGTTTCTCTGAATGAAAATCATTGGTCCAAAATAGCATTCTGTTTAGGGAAGCTTTTAACGTTTAATAAGTTATTGTATTTTAATATTTCTGTTGGAAGCCGCCCAGAGTGGCTGGGGAAACCCAGCCAGATGGGCAGGGTATAAATAATAAATTATTATTATTATTATTATTATTATTATTATTATTATTATGCCCTCTTGCATAGAAAATATATTTACCCAATTTTTGAGGATGTTTATTATTTAATTGAATACCATGCAGTGAAATGAACATCGATCCATTCATGAAGACGGTGATTTATTAAAGAGGAAGCAATGACAGTCACTTTGGGAAATAGTTGACAAGGACTGTAAACCTGATCTATTAAAATCAATGGGAGTTTGCTACTGATTTCTTTCGGACTAGAACTACATTGGAGAGAGAGAATTTTAAAAAATCACTTTCCTTTCCTATTAAGCATCATGAGTGACCCCCCTTCCAGAATAGTTCTCGTTAAACATCAAATTTATCTTATTGCAAAAAAAGATGTAAAATGACGTTCCATTTATTTTAATAATAACGATTCCAGGAGCTGATTTTTCACTGTATATGTAGAGTTCGTTCCAAAATCCAGTAATCTCTTTACTCACCCAAACAAGAATATTGAGGACATTTAAACACATTTGTGGCTAAAATAGTGTATCTTTAGTGCTTAAGAATTATTCATATGAATATGAGTTTGCAACCTCTGGAGTATGCCTACGCCTGCCACGTCCTGCAGTTTGAAATAATGCACATAACTGATTCTGTTTATTTTGGTGTTCCTATTGTGATTGTAGAGCAGCTGTAATAGAGATATTTATTATATACACTAGCTGACCTGGCCACGCGTTGCTGTGGATTTTTTTGGGGGGGGGGCGTTATTGATGTCATTTGTGTTTTGAATGGTAATGGTTGCATAACTTGTTTTTTTGTTAGTGTTTTGATGTAATATGCTTCTCCGGATGTTTCAACTTTGTGCTTGTATTTATGGTTTTTATTTTTTTGATCTTCTTATGATTGTGCATTTTCATTTGTTTGTTTTGGTAGTTTTATTTATGATTTTAATTTTAAGAAGTGTGATTTCCCCCACCCTGTTCTGATTCATGACGTTTCCTGTCCCTTCCTCCCCCCCCACCAGCTTATCCCTGTGATTTTTACTGTCTTCTCCCCACCCTCACTTTATCCCTGTGGTTCCCCCTCTCCCACATGCGATTCTTACATAGATGATAGATAGATAGATAGTTGTGGCTTAATGGGTTTTTATGGTGGTTTTTTTAAGAGGTTTGTTTATTAAGGTGGTATTTTGTTTAGTTTTGTAGGGTGTTTTTTGTTTGTGGGTCAGAAGTGGGTAGGGTTTAAGATGTGGGTGTGGTGTGTTTGTGTGTTGTGGTATATTTATAGTGTGGGTAGTTGGTGTGGTGCATGGTTTTAGAGATTTTGGTATGTGTTGTTGTGTATTTTGTATATTTTTGTTTGTGGATTGTTTTTTTTAAAATTGTTTTGTCGTTCCCCCCCCAGGCCTAGTGGGGGCCTGGCGGCCTGGCAGGTGCCTACATAAAACAAAGGCCGTGCTGCGGCCTGCGATCCGGGTGCTCGCCCTCTCCCCCCCAGGCCTAGTGGGGGCCTGGCGGCCTGGCAGGGGCCTAGGGGCCTACAAAAAACAAAGGCCATGCTGCGGCGTGTGATCCGGGCGCTCCCCACTCCCTCCTGGGCTAGTGGGGCCCTAGCAGCGTGGCAAGGGCCCAGGGGTCTGGTAATGGCCGCCTTGGTGGTTTCAGTTGATTGGTTGATGATGTCATTATTTGGCGCCACCCTTCAGAGCTTTTGCTGGTGACAGCGTGCAATCTGCCTTTCTATTGGATGCTGCTGGAGTCTTCAGAGCTTTTGCTGGTGACGTCTAATTTGGGCGCCACTTTTTGCGTTTATTCACTATTTTAAGTGTGAAAGCTGTGCTTTTTTGGAATTTTTTTATGCCAGATCCCTCACTGATGGGAAAGGCTGTGACCTCTGCGCACGCAATGCCTACATTTTTATATATATAGATAAAGGGCACACACACAGACACCGCCATTCAAGAGTGAGCCTGGTGCCTTGAGGCGCTTGGCTACACATCCTGTCCTTGTTCTGAGTGGATGGCTGCAATCCTTTGCACTCACAAAGTAGCAAGTGCTAGCAAACTTGTTGGGACTTCCTTCTGAATAAACACACCGAGGGTTGGTACCTCGGGTTAAGAACTTAATTCGTTCCGGAGGTCCGTTCTTAACCTGAAACTATTCTTAACCTGAGGTACCACTTTAGCTAATGGGGCCTCCTGCTGCCACTGCGCCACCGGAGCACAATTTCTGTTCTCATCCGGAAGCAAAGTTCTTAACCTGAGGTACTATTTCTGGGTTAGCGGAGTCTGTAACCTGAAGCGTCTGTAATCTGAGGTACCACTGTATGTTAAAGGACAAAAATACTTTTAAAAACAGAATAGACTCATATTTAATAGTTCCTCATTCAGATTTCCTGAAAGGCCACAGTTTACCAGTGATTAAATGCAGTCACTGTTAACAAGATTTGTTCTGTTATTCCCCCCCCCCCTTAAAACTAGGCGTTGTATGATTCCCCACTTCCCCCTGTAATTTTATACTGTTTAGGTTATCAGCTTCCTGTTTTCTTTTTGCCATATGCATATTGTAGATGGAGGCCAAATGCATTTGATATCTGCATCAGAAAAAAGGTATATGAATCCTTGGGGCTTTGAGGTTTGTAATGAACAACATGCATATCAAGGAAAAATCTGTCTGAGAATGAGAAGAGACTTTTTGCTTTTGTCCATCACATACAGAAAAACCTCTTCATGGTCCCCAAACTTCATTAATAATGTCCTTCTCTATGCTAATACAATCAGAAAATTATGCAGGCTGTTTATATTTCTTTACAGGCAGAACAGGCTGATGACATGAATCAGCCATTAGCGATGCACATGGAGGAGTCGCCACTAATTGTGCAGAATGTAATTAGTGATTATGTAATATCTAAGCTCTTGCAACTGTCATTAATGTCCACTATTCACCAGAGATAGTTCTTACTGAATTAGAGAATGATTATGGCATGCTAAATCTACTTAATCATAAATATGCTAATTAACACTGGGTGCACTTTAGCCAGTGGTTAAAAGCACTAGTCACCTCGGGGGGGGGGGGGGAATGCAGCACACCACCACCTAAATTGCATGCAATGAATTTTCCTTTAAAAAGGTAAATGTAGTTAATTAAATGGTTTAGTAAACGCTAAGGCCGGACTATTGGCTACTGCAACCTAAGTAAGCCTCTTCTGTAACCGATATTGTTAGGCTCTGGTTAAGCATAGAAATGTGTTCTCTCCATTCCATTTGGGTGTAGAGAGGCCTGCTTCTTCTCAAGCTCTCCATCAAATGAGGTGCAGATGAGTAAGCCTCGCACGTTTGATGCCAATTGTTCTTCCTGCGCTGTATTACAAAATAGAGAGCTAATGCATAAAGATAGAATAAGCTTCTGCATAATTTTTTTCTGTTTTTTTCCTTTTTCCTTTTCTTAAAAAAGAGATTAATTTATATGAGAGTCAGTTAGATTTTTAAATGGTACCAAATGAATGGAGGAAATACAACAATCATCCAGGTTTTTTTTAACATCTTTTCCTAGTGCCTACATTATTTAATGTATTCTGCTTTTCCATATAAAAAAGATATGGCTGTCATGAACCCCTAGGATAATACCAGCTTGTGATTTATGACAACTCTTCCTGCTTATATATTTTGTATAAATAATAAACACTCCTGCATGTATCACACGACACTCATTCATAATCAAAAGATGCACAGGCTATAAAAAGTGTTTTCCTAATAACATATTTAAAAATCATCATACACAATTGGGCAACTCATACAGCAGGCACAAAATAAGTCACAGTAACAAATACACCGAATGAAAATTAACAGCATAATGCAATGCCTACCATTCTTTTATCCTGGGGAAAAAATAGCAAACAAAGAATACAATCCATGGGGAAGTTCTCTTGCACAAGCTCCATTGAAATTAAGGGAAGACCCTGACTTCCGGGATGGCTATGCCCAAAACAATTCCACAAAATTATAATCCTTTCAGAAGATGGGGAGTGGGGTCGAGAGAGAGTGAAAGAGAAATAAGGTATGAAATAAACAAAAGCTATAATTTATGTTGGGCAGATTTAATGTTTGCAGCTAAAGATGAGATTGCAAGGGTTCTTGGAATGTCAGGAATATATTGTAGGTGATAAATATTCTACCAAACTGCATAAATGGATGAGAAACTGGTCATGTCAACAAAGGCCAGAGCTTTTTCTCATCAGCTCTGCTTCTGCCCACCAAGTTCATCCAGCGATGCACCAAGAATGGCCTAGCAACTGCCAGAGTTCAATTTAGTACACAAACATTACAAAAAATATGGATTTCTACAGGCAGTAAACAATAATGGTTTCTTTCATTTTAATAATACGCCTGTGGAATTTAGTCTTTTTCATGCATCATCAGCCCATTTTTGTTAACCTCTGCATCTTTACCAAAATGCAGTTTGGTATTCTTACAATGGGAATTAAATATTGTCCCCAATTATCTTTGCTTAGTGGCTACTAAGTGAAAGTTGGTGCCCACACCCATGTGGATGTCACAAGATAGTGGTGGAAGCAGTGGGCAACTGGATATTCTTGGTCTCTGCCTACAGGAGATGTTGCTGGTGCTTCTCAGTCCTTACCCTAGGAGTTCATAGCTTGAAACCCAACGTAAGACCTGCTGTGTGTCATGACTGTGTTGTTCTGTAAGCCACACACTCAAAATGCTTCCTTTGGTACTAGGCTAAATTTCAGCAGGGAACCCTCAATTGTATGCATGAGACCCTGACCATTAGATCCAGTTGTGACCGACTCTGGGGTTGCGCGCTCATCTCGCATTATTGGTTGAGGGAGCCGGCGTATAGCTTCCAGGTCATGTGGCCAGCATGACAAAGCCGCTTCTGGCAAACCAGAGCAGCACATGGAAACGCCGTTTACCTTCCCGCTGTAGCGGTTCCTATTTATCTACTTGCATTTTGACGTGCTTTCGAACTGCTAGGTTGGGAGGAATTTATGGGTATGTGGTGTAAAAGATTTGGGTTCTAGACCTGTTGACACTCCTCTTTTTCACCCAGAAATGTTGTTACCAGTAGGGCAGCCCAAACATACAGTAGGGGTGCCCTACTGACAAGAGCATCTGTCAGGTATGAAAATCAAAACAAAACTTTCCGTTGCCCACTGAAAGCTTCTCTCCTACTGAGCAACCAGCCAGTACTGCCTGTTGTGACTTTGCTCTTACAGTGTCTGTTCCTCTGTGTCCATATGGTTCCATACCCTCCAACATTCAGGTGATGAAAATTTGGACACATTTTTTTTGGTCCCCCTCCCCATCAAATTTCCCCCTTGAAGGGGCAGAATTGTGTGTCATCATCCCCAATGCACATGCACACACACACACACACACACACACACACACACACACACACACACACACCCTCTCCAATCCGGACCACCACCCTCAGCTGATTTTCACCCTTCTCTGCACTCAGTTTTGCAGGGCTGCATGCCCCCCATGTCAAGTCTCCTTTGCCCAGTCACTTCCTCCCCTATCCCAGCTGCCAAGGACCCCACTTGGCTCCAGCCCCACCCACCGCCCACATTCCTCCATTCTTCACTTCCCACCTCTGGTGAATGCTCACGGTCACCCACCAGCCTCCCTCCCGTACCAAGCTCCCAATCCCCCGCTTGAGCCACCTGCCTCCCTCTTAGCTGCCCTTACCAGTGGAAAATGGTTGCCACTTCCCTCCCTCCAAGCTACAGCCTCAATATCTCTCCTCCCCACATGCCCATTCCATCAGGCCTCTTCCCAAGCCTTCCTTATTGTGGAGGCTCCTCCGCCATCCCCCTCACAGCCACTATCACAACCTGCCACCAATACTACACATCAAGGGACTCCCCACCCACAATAACCAGAGAGAGGGGGAAAGTGGCAGGTGGAGCAGCGACTGGCTTCAGCTCCTGGTCCCGGTCATGTTGTCCCGAGCCAGGGAGGGGGAAGTCTTTGTTGCTATTGGCAACGGACGGGCATGACTCGAGGCATTAATGGTGGGGAGGGGGGAACACAGTGATGAAGCTGATATTATTAAACTTGATAAAGAAGAAAGCACCCCTACCATTGCTAGACATAGTGTGAAGAGCCATGTGGAGGACCCTCCTCCCCCCATATGCAACTGTCACACCAAGCATGCAAACATTGCTGCTGTCGTTCGCAAGATTATACACCATTCCACTAGTCACTGATAAATGAATTCCTGTTGCTACTGTAGTGAGTGAGGGAAGAGGTTCCCTCCAATGCTTGGGAGAATGTCTGGTGGCAAGTCAGACTAAGAGTGGACTAATCCATTCCTTTACTTCTCTGCTTCTCATCAAACCTGAAGAGTTTTCAAAACTAGGGATTAAAGGCAAGGCAAGACTAAGCAGGTGTAATGGTACCATTAATACAGAAACTGTATTCTGAATTATTGTTAATGCTTTTATATACGCCAAGGAGCATTCCCTCTCACCACGTTATCCTCCTCATAACAACCCTGTGAGGTAGGTTAGGCTGAGAGATGGTGACTGGGCCAAAGTCAGCCAGTGAGCTTCCTGGCTGACTATGGCTTTGAACCCTGGTCTCCCAGGTCCTAGTCCAACACTCTAACCACTACACCAGGCATCCCCAAACTGCGGCCCTCCAGATGTTTTGGCCTACAACTCCCATGATCCCTAGCTAACAGGGCCAGTGGTCAGGGATGGTGGGAACTGTAGTCCCAAAACAGCTGGAGGGCCGACTTTGGGGATGCCTGCTACAGAACCAAATCTATAGGCTTCAGTCTGGGAAACAGCAGGTTCACAAGTGATTTCCCGAAGTGCATCCTATTCATTCTTAATTATAAAGCACTTGCACCTGGAGACAGCTTTGTGTGCTGAGGAAACTGCCGAACACAATTGACACTAAATGACACTAGATCCCATGGAAGGGGCATTATCCCTCCTTTGCATCCTGAAGGCAGCCCGGAGAAAGGATTATATTTCCAGGGCTTTCTTCCCAAAGCAAAAATGAAACAGGAGCTAGCTTCAGGAGGAAAGGGGCAACAAATAGCATATCACAACTGTCACGGTGGCCGGAGTGGACTACTTCAGAGTAACGACGCCACGCAGCTCTGCATTTTATTCTTTTATTGGTGCTGCGTATTTACAGTGCTCAAGTCATTGCTATTTACACGGAGTGATGTGGTCAGTCGGTTTCAGAACCTCCTAATGGCTTTTGGCGCGTCTTTCTCCAACACAAAAGCTTTGGCAGACCCATCCTCTTGCCCCTCCTCTTCCTGCGTAATTCTGGAGTTGGGGGGATGGGTCTTCCCCCCTTGCTTGCCCCTTCCTGTCCCACCTGGGACCCTGGCTCCACTACCTTGCCTGAGCCTCGGACACGACTTCCTGCTTCCCCACTGGAATCGGAACTCTCCCTGCTTTCCCCTTTGCTCGGGGACGGGCTTGAACTCAGGAGGGGAGGGACTTCGCGATATCCCCTGTCCCTCACATCCACCCCCCTCCCAAGCTCTCCTTCACCCCTCCCCAGGCCCCCCCCATGTGTCGGTGACGACTGGAAGCCTAAGAACTCAGTGCTCTCCGAGCCCGTTGGTGTGAATACCGCCCCCCAGTCCTGCGAGCCCCCCCCTTCCGCCTGGGAGGACGGGAATCCCAAAAAGTCCGTGGCGTCAGAGCTGGTGGGGGTAAAAACGTTCTGCCAATCTGCTCCTTCCTCTGACTGGGTGGATCTCGGTGACACCCATACCTCATCCTCTGGTTCCTCAAACTCCGCTTCCCAGCGCCATGGTGAGCTGCTCTCCCGTGCCCCCTCCTCCTCCCCCTCCCTTTCCATGTGCCAGGGCTTGGGTCTGTGGGGAAAGAGGGCGTGAAATTCTTCCACCAAGAATTCCTCCTGTATCTGAGTGGCTGGGACCCATTCATTCTGGGACGGTGGAGCATCCTCCCATGCCATGAGGTACTCCAGTCCCCCCACCCCCCACCTTGAATCCAGGATGGCCGTGGCCTCATTGAGTTGCTCCCTGCCTTCCCTCTCCCCCCCTCCCTCGGGGGTTTGTTCGCTGTCTCGGAGCCTGCTGCTTTCCCTGTACGGCGACAGCAGCGATCTATGAAACACTGGATGCACCCTCATGTCCTCTGGCAGTGCCAGCCTGTATGCCACCGGGTTGACCTGTTGCGTGACCGTGAAGGGGCCCAGCCTTTTGGGTGCCAGCTTTTTGCACCTCCCTCTGGTGGGAAGGCCCTCCGAGGACAACCACACCTTGTCCCCCACCCTGATGACCTCCCCTAGTCGCCTGTGGCGATCTGCCCCCTTTTTGTACGCTTCCTTGGCCCTCTCCAAGTGTTCTCTGAGCTGCTGGTGCACCGTCTCCAGTTCCTCTGCCCAATCCTCAGCCTGTGGGCCCTCCTCCTCCTCCTCCCCCTCCCTCTCTGGGAAAGATCTGAGGTCGCGCCCGTAATTGGCCTTAAAGGGCGACACCCCTGTGGAGACGTGCACTGCATTGTTGTAGGCAAATTCTGCTAGTGGCAGGCGATCCACCCAGTCCGTTTGCCTCTGGCTGACGTAGCATCTCAGGTACTGCTGCAGAATGGCGTTGACCCTCTCCGCTTGTCCGTTGGTCTGCGGGTGTCTAGCCGTCGACAAGCTGACCTCCACCTGCAGGAGGTTCATGAGCCGCCGCCAGAACCTGGAAACAAATTGGCGGCCACGATCCGAAATAACCCTTAAAGGTAATCCATGCAGTCTGAAAACGTGATCAACAAACAGTTTGGCTGTCTCTTCTGCAGAGACTGCCCTGGCACACGGTATAAAGTGGCACATTTTGGACATGAGGTCCACCACCACCAACACTGCGGTCTTACCCCGGGAAGAAGGCAGATCTGTGATGAAGTCCATGGACACCACTTCCCACGGCCTGTGTGGCGTGGCTAAGGGCTCCAGCAACCCTGGTGGCGCTGCTCTGACCACCTTTGCCCGCTGGCAGGTGTCACAGCCCCGTACATAGTCTCGAACATCTTCCCTCACCCCTGGCCACCAGAAGTGTCTCATGACTAGGTGAGTGGTCTTGTCCCTTCCAAAATGCCCCGCCGTTGGGTTGTCGTGCATCTGTTTGAGGACCGTACGTCTGAGCTTGGTGGTGGGCAGGTACAGTGCACCCTTGTAGAAAAGCAGCCCTCTGCGTTCTGCAAAGTCTTTTGCCTGCTCCCTCCCCCCTCTCAGTTCTCTGAAGATGCGGTTGGCAAATTCATCCGCTGCCGTCAGTGCTGTGAGTTCTGCCTCGCTCACCACTGCTGCTCCGCAGGACCATGCCGACGGGGGGAAAATGTGCCTTGGGGCTGGTGGCTCCTCCTCCTCCATGTACTCTGGCTTGCGGGAGAGGGCATCCGCCCTGACGTTCTGCTCTCCCGGGATGTAGTGTATGGAGAAGTTGAAGTTCGAGAAGAACTCTGCCCACCGTATCTGCCGCTGGTTGAGCACCCTGGCAGTTCTCCAGAACTCCAGGTTCTTGTGGTCTGTGCACACCTGGATGGGGTGCTTGGCGCCCACCAGGAAGTGTCTCCAGTGCTGGAACGCCGCGTGGATCGCCAGAAGTTCCCGATCAAAAACTGTGTAGTTCCGCTCTGGCTGGGTCAACTTCCTGGAGAAGAAGGCACAGGGTCTCCACTCTCTGTTGGCGTCCAGTTGCAACAAAATGGCGCCCACAGCTTTATCAGAGGCATCTGTCTCAATGCGTAGGGGCGCGTCCTGAACCACGTGGAACAGGTTCTGGTCTGAGGCGAACACCCTCTTGAGGCTTTCGAACGCTGCTTGCGCCTCTGGTGTCCACCGGAACTTCTGCTTGCCTCTCAGGCAGTCAGTGATGGGAGCCGTAACTCGAGAGAAGTTCTTGATGAACTTCCTGTAGAAGTTGGCGAAGCCTAGTAGGCGTTGGGCATCTTTGCGCGTCCTGGGGCTGTGCCAGTCCAGGATGGCCTGCACCTTGTCCTTGTCCATCGCTAGCCCCTTGTCTGACAGCTTGTAGCCCAGGAAGTCCACCTCCTTGGTGTGAAACTTGCACTTCTCCAGCTTCACATACAGGTGGTTCTCCTTCAGGCGCTGTAACACCTCCCTGACGTCCTTCACGTGCTGCACTGGGTCGTTGGAATAAATAAGGATGTCATCCAGAAAGACCAAGCATTTCCTGAAGAGGAGGGACCCCAGGACGTGGTGCATGAAGGCCTGGAAGCATGCTGAGCCCCCTTGCAAACCGAAGGGCATCACCAGATATTCAAAAGAGCCCAGAGGCGTGAACATCGTGGTTTTCCATTCATCGCCTTCCCGGATCCTGATCAAGTTGTACGCCCCCCTCAGGTCTAGCTTGGTGAAAATCTTACCCCTGCGTGCCGCTGTCAGGAGATCATCCACTCTGGGCATGGGGAAAGCCACCGGCTCTGTCACCGAATTCAGCCGTCTAAAATCCACCACAAGACGGCGCTGTTGCGTGTCTTTCTTGTCCACCCAGAAGACTGGGCTGCCCCCTGCTGCCTTGCTTTCTCTTATGAACCCCCGCTTGAGGTTCTTGTCGATGAAAGCGCGCAGATCCTCCAGTTCCTGGTCTGACATGGCGTACAGCTTGGCTGGGGGTATAGTTGCCCCTGGCACCAGGTTGATCTGGCAGTCAAAAGGCCTGTGCGGGGGTAGGTGGTCGGACTCCGCTTCGCTGAAGACCTCCTGCAGGTCCCAGTACGGCTTGGGTATCGCCTCACCCCCTTTGACGTGCATGGTGGCCACCGTGGCTATCGGAGGCCCCTCCCCTGGTTGGTGCTGCATGCAATGTTCCAGGCAAAAGTCCGATCCAAAAGTGATGCATCTCTGGTGCCAACTGATGGAGGGGTCGTGGCGCGCCAGCCAGCTCATGCCCAAGACGATGGGGGGGTCTGAGATGGTGGTGACGTTGAATGCCAGTGTCTCTGAGTGCCTCCCCACCGTCATTCTCATGGGGGGGGTTTGATGAGTGATGGCCCCTCCCAGCAGCTCTCTGCCGTCAATGGTTGCCACGTGCAGAGGAAAATCCAGCTGCAGAAGCTGGATCTGGTGCTCTTCTGCAAAGTTTCTCGAGAAGAAGTTCGCTGACGCCCCACTGTCAATTAGGGCGAGGACTGTCAGGGGATAGCCATTTGGAAGCGTGAGCGTCACTTCTAGAACCACTCCTGCTCTGGGAGGGGTGGGCTGGCTCTGCTCCTCTTTGTGCGGGTGGGTGGGCTGGGGCTGTTGTCTGCTGACTGTGCCTGGCTGCCGCCCCTTGTCTCCTGCAGCCAGGCTTTCCCGTTTCCCTGCTGTGGTGCTGCTTCAGTGGGGGAGGGCACAACCGTTCCCGCCTTTCCTTGCCACTCCCTGCGATGTGGGCAGTCTCTGACGAGATGCTGGGGGGAGTTGCAGAGAAAGCAATTCCCACCCCTTCCCTCCTTGCGTCTTGGCGCCGCTGGGGTTTGAAAAGCCCGCGCGCGCGCGCTATCAATCTGCATGGGTTCCTGGTCCTGACTGGCCCCAGGCGTGGCTTGAAAGGGCTGTTGGGGGAGTGGCTTCTCCTGCGACCGTGGGAACCAAGCCCGCTTTGCGCGCGTTGCTTGCTTGTCGCTCCACCGGGATTCCTGTCTCACCCCCACCGCCAGAGCCGCTTTGCTCAGCTGATCCATATTACTGGGCTTTGGACCTCTCGAGAGCTCATCCTTCACCTCCTCATGCAACCCCAAGTAGAACGCCGCTTGCATTGGGGGGGACCCCAGTTCCCACCCCAATCTGTGCACCAGCATGGTGAATTTCGCCCAATACGCGCGAACTGTCATATTTCCTTGGCGTAAATTATGAAGTTCCTCCTTAGTCTGGTCCATATGACTATCGGACGAATACATCGTTTTCAAACCTTCTAGAAATAGTTTGACATTCTTCATGCAAGGATTCCTTGTTGCAATTAACGGTCTTAGCCACTCCCTGGCTGCCCCGGTAAGGTGCTCCACAATAAACGCTACTCTGTGCTCATCATCAGGGAACTCATCGTGGTGCAGCTCAAGAGCATACACAATCTCAGTCTCAAAGCCCTGAAATTCCTTCGGGTCTCCATTGAACTTGCTAACTAGGGTCCCAGCTCTCCTTCCTGGCATCACTTGGACTTGGGGTGCCCCTCCCGCCTTGTTTTTCTCTGCATCCAGCTTGTTTTGGAGGTCTACCGCCACCGCCCTTAATTGCTGCTCTTTTTCCTGAAGCTCTCTCACCTGTTCCGCAAGTTGTAGCCGGTCGTCCTGGACCTTCTTAGTCTCCTCTTTAGCTGCCTTCAATTCTCCCTGCGCCTGCAGCGACAGCTGCTGCAGTTCTAGCTGGGCTTGCTCAGCGATCTGCCGCCACTTCTCCGCCTCTGACACGCTCATCCCGGCAACTCCAAAGTAGCCCAAAAATGATTAGGAGGTTGCTGTCACGGTGGCCGGAGTGGACTACTTCAGAGTAACGACGCCACGCAGCTCTGCATTTTATTCTTTTATTGGTGCTGCGTATTTACAGTGCTCAAGTCATTGCTATTTACACGGAGTGATGTGGTCAGTCGGTTTCAGAACCTCCTAATGGCTTTTGGCGCGTCTTTCTCCAACACAAAAGCTTTGGCAGACCCATCCTCTTGCCCCTCCTCTTCCTGCGTAATTCTGGAGTTGGGGGGATGGGTCTTCCCCCCTTGCTTGCCCCTTCCTGTCCCACCTGGGACCCTGGCTCCACTACCTTGCCTGAGCCTCGGACACGACTTCCTGCTTCCCCACTGGAATCGGAACTCTCCCTGCTTTCCCCTTTGCTCGGGGACGGGCTTGAACTCAGGAGGGGAGGGACTTCGCGATATCCCCTGTCCCTCACAACAACCAACAGACAACTCACATTAATTTCTTTTCCTTTACTTTTAATGGTTTCTCTGTGATGGTGCAGACAAAAAGAGCCAGCTTGCCAGCTGGCGCAAATTTCTGGAGTTCCACTGGAAATCTTATAAGGTACATCATGCAATTTTGCACCAACAAAGTGTGCAAACTCCAGTGACCTCTAATATATATCTTGATTCAAATGTAGTACCATCTGGGTAAACATTTCCTGTTTCATCTTGTCCTAATCCACCCATGAATGAAACGCAAAGCCTGACTGGCTTAAACCAAAATAGGAGCTTCCGTTGGCCTTTTGCACCAGTTTAACTTAATATAATTCTTGATTTACCTAGAGGAAATTCTAAAGCAATGTCTGTTTTCAAAACATTTGTTTCAAAATAAATGCTTTTAAAAATGCTAAAATTAATCATCTGGGGTGCAGGGTGCGGGAACGCTGGAAAAAGAAATTGCTCCCTTTGGCTGGACAGAGAGCTTGCACTGATCAGTAAAAAGCTTTTCCATTGTCTCTGCATGCCCCCAACTGGCAGATGGGCTGAAGGGATCTGGGAGGAAACCAGCATTCTCTAGTGCTGATCTAGACCTTACGCAGAATATTTGCAATCTATGCACGCACAAATTGCCCAGATAGGAAAGCCATACTGAAAATTGATTATTCATAACAAGTCCTGATTAGGATCTACTCTTATGAAACACTAACTGCACAATGCTGGAACACCATGCTTTCCAGAAGTGCTTTGCACGATGGTACATTACACTTCAGTCCTAAGCATATTTTTTCAGGAAGAAGCCATCATCACCAAATGCGTATTGTTTAACTAAACATTATCTTAATGGAAATAAGTCACATCATGCAACTGTGGGGATATGAAGATATCCAGCCAAGGCTGTGGCATAACTCCAGAGCTCTCCTTTGTCGGATTACAAATCAACAAAATTAGCAGACCCATCCTTAGCTTGGGTCAATACAAACTGGATAAACAAGGAACTCCCATCCCTAAATCTAGAGAATGCAATTGAATATGATAATCTATCTATCTATCTATCTATCTATCATCTATCTATCTATCTATCTATCATCTATCTATCTATCATCATCTATCTATCTATCATCTATAAATCTATAAATGTTTATAGGCATTGCACACGCGCAGGGCCGGTGCTAGGTTTTCTTGCACCCTAGGCGAGATCACCTTCTGGCGCCCCCCCCCCCCCATTTCCCAGAGTTGTTGACCTCTTTTAGAAAAAATAAAAGTGGAATAAAAATTATAAAAAAGGGAAGCAATGTCAATGTACAGTAGTACCTCGGGTTATGAACACGATCCGTTCCGGGTCGCAGTTCGTAACCCGAAAAGGTCGCAAACCGAGCGCCGCTTCTGCGCATGCGCAAAGCATGTTTTTCGCAATGTTTGCGCTTTGTACATGCGTGGGACGCGCGCGCCCCGAAAACACTTCTGGGTTTGCGGAGTTCGTAACCCGAACTGTTCGCAACCCGAGCGGTTCGTAAACCGAGGTACGACTGTATAATAGAAAACCCAGATTTATCAAAAAGGACACCCCCGCTCCGTTTGGACCTGCCATGGCTTGGCTTCTCCCGCCAAGGTGACACTTATGCCTGGCCTCGGCGGCAGCAGAAAAGCACCAGCCCGGGCCAGAGGCAGCACCGGGCCAAAAGTTGGTCCTGGGCTGTAGACTGCTCCTGTCCGGGGAGGCTCGGCGTGCCACCTCAAGAGGAACTGGGGGGCGCCCCTTCACTTGGCCAGAAAAGGGACCTCGCTCTGCCCACTAGGCAGGCAGGCTGGCTGGCGGGATTGACTGACTGACCTGGGTGGACATGAGAAGCGGCAGCAGCAGAAGGGCAAGCGGCAGAAGGGTGAGCGGGGCCTGCCAGCCAGCATGATCAGCAGGGTCTTGCAGCGGAGCAGAGAGCGGGAGGAGGCAGCCCTGCCCACAGGCTCACACTCCCAGCGATCCCCGCGCGCTTCCGGAGCTTCGCGCACGGAGCGGCAGCTTGGGGCTGCTTCCACTGAACAGCTGAGAGGCGTGGCGAGGCGGCCCCAGGCCCGCGCTCCCCGCGCGCCTCCGGATAGCGGCCTGAGGCAGCCCCAGGCAGCACCGGCGGGCAGCGGTGGGCAGTGGGTGGCCTGGCCAGCGCCCCCTCCATTTTGGCGCCCTAGGCAGTGGCCTAGAGCGCCTTAATGGAAGCGCCGGCCCTGCGCACGCAGATGAAACAGCCTTTCTCCGTAACTGCTGAACCATAATGTAACAAATTTGGCCACAGCGTACCTTGCCCATCAGGGAGGGATCTGGCATAATCCCCCCCAAAAAAAACCACACCTTTCACACCTAAAAAATTGATTAAACACAAAAAAGTGGCACCCAAATTAGACGTCAGCACCAGAAGCTCTGAAGACTCCAGCAGCATCCAAAAGCTGCACCGCCAGATTGGGGGGCGCACAGGCCGCAGCATTGCCAAGCAGGAAAAACTGAGTAGGCCGCACCATTCAGTAGGCCACAGGCAAAAACAAACAGAATATGGGGCTTTCACAACGGAGGGGGGTCACAGGGATGAGGCACAACAAAGAGAGGGGGAAAACACATAGCTACTGGGGGGGAAAGAACCCTGAGTCAGCCAAAGCAGTGGGGGGTGGGTTGGGACAGGGAAAACTGAGTAGGCTTCAACATTGCCCAGTAGGCCACAGGCAAAAACAAACAGAATATGGGCCTTTCACAGGGTGGGGGAATCATAGGGATGAGGCCCAACAACGGGAGGGGGGCTCACAGGGATGAGGCACAACAAAGGGGGGGACACATAGCCATGGGGGGGGAGGTAGGACCCTGAGTCAGCCAAAGCAGTGGTGGGTGGGGACATTTTCAGGAACACGCGTGGGTGGGGGAGTTATTTTTTAGTAGGGGAGTCAGGGTTGGGACAGGGCAGGTGAGGGGACTCTGAAGGGAGACTCTGAAGGTCCATTTAACACAAAAACCCACAGCAACGCGTGTCCGGGCCAGCTAGTAGTTCCATAAATCTATCACCCATTCAGAGCCTTTGGGAAAGGTGAGCGCTACACATCCAAGTAGCTCTTACACCCCTAATTTGTTAGTGATGCCCCAAGCCTATGGGGCTACTTCAGAGAGCTCAGTGAGCAGGCATCAGCAGACAGCACAAGCCTATAATGCCATAGAAGCATGCCTGAGATTAAATTCTGAGGAGCAAGGTCAAAGTTCAAGTGCTTCCAGCACCTGAGAAGTGTGCCTATGACACTGTGATCGCACACCCTAAAGTGTGTCACTGTGCATATAAAAAGCTTTTTTAGGCTTAATAATTATGGGTGATGCTTTCATTAATGAACTGAAACCAATGCAGGACCAGGCTCACAATTATGCAGTTTGGGATCTTCCTTTAGCGAGTCTGATTGCAACATCAATCAAGCAATTGTAAAATGTGGGGAGGAGTCTAGTTGCAGATTGGCTCCCTGAGGTAGTGCACAAATATTATTAAGCATACTCCAACCACAAGAAGCTCCTGTTCTGATCCACATCAAGACCAGGAAGGGCCCAAGACATTTTTCAATCTGAGGTAAAGAACAAGAGAGCCCATTCCACATGCAGAATTTTACCTTCTGAGATATATATATATATATATATATATATATATATATATATATATATATGCCACCGAATAATATTGTTCACTGGGCAACTCTCAAATTGTTGTTGTTTAGTCGTTTAGTCGTGTTCGACTCTTTGTGACCCCCATGGACCAGAGCACGCCAGGCACTCCTGTCTTCCACTGCCTCCCGCAGTTTGGTCAAACTCATGTTTGTAGCTTCAAGAACACTGTCCAGCCATCTCGTCCTCTGTCGTCCCCTTCTTCATGTGCCCTCCATCTTTCCCAACATCAGGGTCTTTTCCAGGGAGTCTTCTCTTCTCATGAGGTGGCCAAAGTATTGGAGCCTCAGCTTCACGATCTGTCCTTCCAGTGAGCACTCAGGGATGATTTCCTTCAGAATGGATAGGTTTGATCTTCTTGCAGTCCATGGGACTCTCAAGAGTCTCCTCCAGCACCAAAATTCAAAAGCATCCATTCTTCGGCGATCAGCCTTCTTTATGGTCCAGCTCTCACTTCCATACATCACTACTGGGAAAACCATAGCTTTAACTATACGGACCTTTGTTAGCAAGGTGATGTCTCTGCTTTTTAAAATGTTGTCTAGGTTTGTCATTGCTTTTCTCCCAAGAAGCAGGCCTCTTTTAATTTGGTGACTGCTGTCACCATCTGCAGTGATCAAGGAGCCCAGGAAAGTAAAATCTCTCACTGCCTCCATTTCTTCCCCTTCTATTTGCCAGGAGGTGATGGGACCAGTGGCCATGATCTTAGTTTTTTTGATGTTGAGCTTCAGACCATATTTTGCGCTCTCCTCTTTCACCCTCATTAAAAGGTTCTTTAATTCCTCCTCACTTTCTGCTATCAAGGTTGTGTCATCTGCATATCTGAGGTTGTTGATATTTCTTCCGGCAATCTTAATTCTGGCTTGGGATTCATCTAGTCCAGCCTTTTGCATGATGAATTCGGCATATAAGTTAAATAAGCAGGGAGACAATATACAACCTTGTCATACTCCTTTCCCAATTTTGAACCAGTCAGTTGTTCCATATCCAGTTCTAACTGTAGCTTCTTGTCCCACATAGAGATTTCTCAGGAGACAGATGAGGTGATCAGGCAATCCCATTTCTTTAAGAACTTGCCATAGTTTGATGTGGTCGACACAGTCAAAGGCTTTTGCATAGTCGATGAAGCAGAAGTATATGTCTTTCTGGAACTCTCTAGCTTTCTCCATAATCTAGCGCATGTTTGCTATTTGGTCTCTGGTTCCTCTGCCCCTTCGAAATCTAGCTTGCACTTCTGGGAGTTCTCGGTCCACATACTGCTGAAGCCTGCCTTGTAGAATTTTGAGCATAACCTTGCTAGCGTGTGAAATGAGTGCAATTGTGCGGTAGTTGGAGCATTGGAGCATTCTTTGGCGCTGCCCTTCTTTGGGATTGGGATGTAGACTGATCTTCTCCAATCCTCTGGCCATTGCTGAGTTTTCCAAACTTGTTGGCATACTGAGTGTAGCACCTTAACAGCATCATCTTTTAAAATTTTAAATAGTTCAGCTGGAATATCATCACTTCCACTGGTCTTGTTATTAGCTGTGCTTTCTAAGGCCCATTTGACTTCACTCTCCAAGATGTCTGGCTCAAGGTCATCAACCACACTACCTGGGGTGTACGAGACCTCCATATCTTTCTGGTATAATTCCTCTCAAATATGAAGAGTAAAATAAAGTCTTTTGAAAGAACGATTTCAGCATTAACACTGTCAGTTGAGACAGAGGTAAAACCAGTTTCATACATGGCATGCAAAGAGTTAGTTGCAATTCAAAATATTGAAATATTTTCAAATGCCAGGGAGATTTTTTTAAAGGAACAATTTCCCTAGTACTGAAATGATTAAAAAGGCACCAAGTGAGCCTTTCTGAGGAGGGCATGCCCAACCAGGGTGCCACCATCAAGGTGGTCACATCTTGGCAGCCAGCCACCTCCCCTCCACCACAACACATAACCAAGTTCCAATTATATTTTGATGCTGCAGTGTACAGATGGGGACAGCAGGCAGCTACCAACCGATAACCAAGACACTGAAGTGCATTATGACCAATATGTACCTGTTAAGGTCCAAAGGGAATTGAGTTTCAACCTCCTGCTGAAGAGGACACACAGTTTTATATATGAAACAGCACTGGCAGTTCCACTTATCACACTATTACCAACATTTAGGTGGAACAGCTCCTATTTATGTCTACATACATCAGATTACAAGATACGTATCCCCCAAATTTGCAACTGTGCAATTCAAAATGCAGCATAGAATTCAACACAAGCTGCTGTATCCATTGTCTAGCAGTAACTGGATAGACAACTGCTAAAAAATCTCCCTGTAACGACTCTGTGACGACCCTGGTCCCACTCTACCTTACTATCACTGCGTCACAGGAATCCAGAGGGGAAAACACCCACCCTCTTCCTCCTACCGCCTCAAAAATAAACCCCTTTTACTAATGGGTTTCTAAGTAAGGAGAGCCTTCCAGCCTACGTGGCCTGGTACCTTAAGAAACTCTAGGCTGTCCCCCAGGAATAACCTCTTGCCTCCTGTAAAGGGTCTCCCTCAGTTGGATTCCCCCACTGTAGAAGTTTGCCCTAGGCACTCTGGCAACTTCTTGGCACCTCAGGTTACCCTTCTAAGCCTCCTCCGTGTAACTTCAGGACACAAACCACCACCTCCCTGCCTGAGGTGAGTTTGGCCCTCTCTTGAGTCACCATGGCTGTGAGTCCTGGTACCTCGCTGGAAAAATACAAACGGACCTCTTGTTGGCAAAAACAGAGATGAAGTTTTATTGTGTTAAAAACATAAGTGATTCTTTAACGTGTCATTTATTAATTAGCTTTGTTCCAGTTGTACAAAATAAACTCAGTCAAACATTTAACTTTAAGTTTTCCTAGCCTCTTAACTGTCTTCATATAAGCCACCACATAACATCACACCACACCTTCCTCCCTCTCCCTCCTAACTCACCAAAACCGACACTCCCTCCTTTCAAACCGGGCACAGTCCCGCCCCCATCAGAGTTCTATGCCAGTCAGGCTGGAGGTGGGTTAACTCTTTGCCAGCCGGGCAGAAATAAACATTTTAAAAGTGCTTCAATTTGTCACATATCTCCCCCACCACAAAGACATTGCGTCGGCTTGCTCTTAATTAACTAGAGCAATGCCAAAGCAATGGGCTTGGGGTCCAAAATACTTCAATGCATTCTATAACATTCATATTACAAAGTCAACTAAATTAACATCTCATAAACTTGTACACAGATAAACCATGTTTGGCATGTGTCAGATTATAACGCCTAAGCACAAATGTTCTGCTAGGGTTATCACCGTTTCATATAATCATTTGCACCATTCTATACCTCTCAAAAATACCTGGATAAAGCGTCCGCTATGATGTTTTCCTTCCCACTTATGTGCTTGACATCAAAGGTGTAATCCTGTAACTGCATGCTCCACCTGATTAACTTGCTGTTGTTACCCTTCATTTGGTTTAGCCATTTCAGCGGTGAGTGATCGGTATATAGGGTAAACTTTCGGCCCCACAGGTAAGGCTTCAGTTTACCTACGGACCACAAAATCGCTAGGCATTCGAGTTCTATGGTGGAGAGGTGCTTTTCCCTCTCCAATAGCTTCCGGCTGATATATAATACTGGGTGTAAAAACCCTCCTTCTCCCTCCTGTGCCAGCACTGCACCTAAACCAACACCTGAAGCGTCCGTCATTAAATTAAAAGGGCAAAAGAAATCAGGTGCTTTTAAAATGGGCTCTGTCATCAGAGCAGCCTTTAAAAGTTCAAAAGCTTGTTGACACTGTGATGTCCAGATAATCTTGTCCGGGCGGCTTTTCTTCGTACAGTCACTCAACACAGCCGCGTGAGTGCTGAACTGGGGGATAAAACGCCTATAATAACCTATAGCTCCTATAAAGGCACGCACCTGCTTCTTAGTTTTGGGAGCCGGCCAGCTTCTGATGGCTTCCACTTTGTTAGTATCTGGCCTGATCACTCCCCCTCCGAGAACATGGCCTAGGTATTTTACCTGTCTTTTACCCATCTGACACTTAGCCGCTTTTACTGTTAAACCTGCCGCTTTTATCCTCTGGAAGACCACACTTAGGTGCTGTAAGTGATCTCTCCACGATGGGCTAAATACCGCTATGTCGTCAATGTAAGCAAGGGCGAACGTTTGCAGACCCCTTAGCATCCTATCGATGAGTCGCTGGAACGTGGCTGCCGCGTTCTTTAATCCAAAAGGCAACACTTTAAATTCAAACAACCCATCTCTAGTGATGAAAGCGGTTTTGGGCTTGTCTAAGGGATCCATTTCCACTTGCCAGTACCCTTTTGTTAAGTCAAGTGTAGATATATAATTCGCTTTTCCTATGGTCTCAACAAAGTCGTCCACTCGTGGCATGGGGTAAACGTCCGGCACGGTCACCTGGTTCAACTTTCTGAAGTCTACACAGGGACGAAAGGTATTGTCTGGCTTCCTGACCAAGAGCAGGGGCGATGACCAGGGGCTGTAAGAGGGCTCAATCAATCCCAGTGCAAGCATCTCCCTGATCTCTGAAGAGACCAAGTCGGCGTGCTCTCCCGTCACCCTGTAAGGGGGGGTAGCTATGGGTCTTGCTTCCCCCGTATCTATTTTATGAGTTGCTAGGCTGGTCCTCCCTGGGATGTTTGAGAAGATCTGAGCAAACTGAGCAAGGACTAATTTTAACTGCTCCTTTTGCTCTGGGGTCAGACTTTCATCGAATGACACCTCTGCTAGAGTTGTGCCCTTACTTAGCTCTCCCCATCCAGTTAAATGAATTCCTTGGGTCACCTTCCCCTTTACTTGCAACACCAACTTATTTCTGTCAAAATAAGGCTTAAGTAAATTTACATGAAAGTTTTTACATCGGTTCCCTTCCCCATCTAACTCTACCAAATAGTTCACCGCAGATATCCTCTCGACCACTTTGAAGGGACCGTCCCACGACATCTCCAACTTCTTTCGACGTCTTGTTCTTAACACGAGCACACTGTCACCAGGCTGGAAAGTTCTGTCTCTTGCGTGTGCATCATACCACTGCTTCTGTCGACGCTGTGCCTGCTGTAAGTTGTGAGCAGCTTGCTCCCGTAGCTCTTGAAGGTCGCTCTGCAGCTCCTGTAGATACGTCACAACATCAGGGCTGTCGATCTGCTCCTCCCCCGACCACGCTGCTTTCATCAAGTCTAGGGGTCCTCGTGGCTGTCGTCCAAATAGGAGTTCAAAAGGACTGAACCCTGTGCTCTCCTGTGGCACTTCGCGATAACCAAATAGGAAGTGTTGCAGCCTCTCATCCCAGTCGTTAGGATGATTGATGGAATAGGTTTTTAGCATCCGGCTCAGGGTTGAGTTAAATTTCTCCGTCAAGCCATTCGACTGTGGATGATAAGCCGTAGTTTTAACATGCTTAATCCCACAAAGAGTTAAAAGCTCTTCCATGGTCTTGGACGTGAAGGATGTCCCTAAATCTGTTATAATTTCTTTGGGGAATCCCAGCCTTAAGAACACCGACATGAGGGCTTTTGCTACAGTCTTGGAATCAATGTCCTTTAGAGGTATTGCTTCTGGATAGCGCGTAGCATAATCCACGAGGCATAAAATAAACTTATTCCCCCCTTTTGTAACTCTGGAGATAGGCCCGAGGATGTCCACTCCTACTCTGGAAAAGGGCTCAGTAATTACGGGAATAGACTGTAACAAGCCTCGCGTTTTGTCCGCTCTTTTGCCTGCTTTTTGGCAGATCACACAGGACTTGCAATACTCTTTGATATCTTTGCCCATCCCAGGCCAGTAAAATCTTGCTTGGATTCTATCACTAGTCTTCCTAATGCCTAGATGCGCTGCTGAGGGTGCGTCGTGTGCCATTTGTAGCACTTGCAACCGGTAAGCTCTTGGCAACACTAACTGTTTCTTCCTTTCCCAAACAGCAGCAGTTTTCCTCCTCCTAGAAATTCTATACAGTCTTCCCTCAATGGTGGTAAATAAGCAGGGGTTCTCCACAGTTACTTCTGCAGTAGGACTTTGTGCTTTACCCCACAGCTCTTTTATAGTTTCATCCTCTTTTTGATCACTCAAGAATTGGGCACCGTGCTCCTGGACCACTGGCACGCTAATCAGCCCTTCATCCTCACCAGGCTCTATGGGTGACTCTATAACTGCAGGAGGATTACTCTCAGTGACTTGAGACTGTGACCTAGTTATCACTTGAATACGGTGCTTCTGACTAGCTAGGTCATTCCCTATTAAAAAGGGTACCTCCAACTCATTTAGGATTCCTACTCTCCACTTGCCACAAAATCCTTTGTAGGTAATATCAACTTCAGCTAATGGTACTTCAAAATGTGGGCCCCATATGCCTTTTAAACTATAGGACTGACCCTTGAGGTACTGCTCCTTTGGAACAAATTGTGATTTGACAAGTGAGACTTCTGCTCCTGTGTCCCTCAAACCTAAACAAAACTGACCATTTAATTCAATTGGCTCCATGTAATCTTGGTTGCACTCCTGCTCAGCCCTCCAGACCTGTAAGACCTTAGAAGTAGTCTCAGCTGAACTGTCTGCTTTCTCTGAGCCTTCTGTCTGAGGCGAGCTATTTTCCTGTGACTGCATTACCAGTTTTACTTGTTTAGCTGCAGTAGGTGTAGTTTGCGACTTAACCAGCAGGGGGCACCTGGCACGTACATGGCCCTCACGATTACAGAAAAAACAAGTGATTTTCTTAGACCCTGTCTTGTCAGAAACTGATTCCCTGACAGGAAAATTTTCTTGCCTGTCTTTATTTTCTCTGTTTCTCCATGGATTACCCTTCTGTGAGTGTTTTGGGAATGCTATTTCATTGAAATCTCCTTGTAGTTCGTCTAAGACCTCGGCAACCTGTGCCACAGTTTTCAGTTTTTTATCCCTCAAGAACCAACGTAAATTGCTAGGGATTTGCTTAAAAAATTGTTCTAAACAAATTAACTGTTTTAACTCATCAAAGTCCTTCACTCCACTCCCTTGAATCCATCTGTCAAGTAATTTATCTAAGCGGCTAGCTAGTTGGGCATAAGTCTCTTTATGTTCCTTTTTTGCCTCACGAAAAGCCTTTCTGCTTTGTTCAGCCGTGAGTCCACATCGAACCCTGACCCTTTGCTTAAATACTTGGTAACTTGACAGCTCTTCTTCCCTCAGGTCAGCATAAATTTCACTTAGTATCCCACAAATTTGAGGTCTTAAATAAAGCATCCAGTTCTCCTCAGGTATTTGAAATTCCACACAAACGCGTTCGAAGGTAAATAGAAACGATTCGACATTATCGTCTTTTCCAAATTTGGGGAACCTTTTTAAATTAATTGCGGTACTATCATTGTTAACTGGGCTACTAGTTAATTCTGATCGCAAACGTATCTCTTCAAGCTTCATTCTGTCCTGTTCTAATTGAACCCTTAACCTCTCGGACTGCATTCTCTCCTCAGCTTCAATTCTGGCTTTTTCCCTCTCGCTTTCAATTCGGGCCATCTCAATTCGTAGTTTCATAACTTCTACCTCAGAACCTGGGCTTCCCTCAGCCCCTTCCGTTCTTTCATCTCCTTTTGCCTCTCTGGGTTTTCTTACGTGAGTCATTTTCCTCACAGGAAAATCCTGACAGACTCAAACCAAACTAGGCGCGTGAGCTTTGAATTTCGATCACGACGCTGCCACCAAAAATGTGACGACCCTGGTCCCACTCTACCTTACTATCACTGCGTCACAGGAATCCAGAGGGGAAAACACCCACCCTCTTCCTCCTACCGCCTCAAAAATAAACCCCTTTTACTAATGGGTTTCTAAGTAAGGAGAGCCTTCCAGCCTACGTGGCCTGGTACCTTAAGAAACTCTAGGCTGTCCCCCAGGAATAACCTCTTGCCTCCTGTAAAGGGTCTCCCTCAGTTGGATTCCCCCACTGTAGAAGTTTGCCCTAGGCACTCTGGCAACTTCTTGGCACCTCAGGTTACCCTTCTAAGCCTCCTCCGTGTAACTTCAGGACACAAACCACCACCTCCCTGCCTGAGGTGAGTTTGGCCCTCTCTTGAGTCACCATGGCTGTGAGTCCTGGTACCTCGCTGGAAAAATACAAACGGACCTCTTGTTGGCAAAAACAGAGATGAAGTTTTATTGTGTTAAAAACATAAGTGATTCTTTAACGTGTCATTTATTAATTAGCTTTGTTCCAGTTGTACAAAATAAACTCAGTCAAACATTTAACTTTAAGTTTTCCTAGCCTCTTAACTGTCTTCATATAAGCCACCACATAACATCACACCACACCTTCCTCCCTCTCCCTCCTAACTCACCAAAACCGACACTCCCTCCTTTCAAACCGGGCACAGTCCCGCCCCCATCAGAGTTCTATGCCAGTCAGGCTGGAGGTGGGTTAACTCTTTGCCAGCCGGGCAGAAATAAACATTTTAAAAGTGCTTCAATTTGTCACATATCTCCCCCACCACAAAGACATTGCGTCGGCTTGCTCTTAATTAACTAGAGCAATGCCAAAGCAATGGGCTTGGGGTCCAAAATACTTCAATGCATTCTATAACATTCATATTACAAAGTCAACTAAATTAACATCTCATAAACTTGTACACAGATAAACCATGTTTGGCATGTGTCAGATTATAACGCCTAAGCACAAATGTTCTGCTAGGGTTATCACCGTTTCATATAATCATTTGCACCATTCTATACCTCTCAAAAATACCTGGATAAAGCGTCCGCTATGATGTTTTCCTTCCCACTTATGTGCTTGACATCAAAGGTGTAATCCTGTAACTGCATGCTCCACCTGATTAACTTGCTGTTGTTACCCTTCATTTGGTTTAGCCATTTCAGCGGTGAGTGATCGGTATATAGGGTAAACTTTCGGCCCCACAGGTAAGGCTTCAGTTTACCTACGGACCACAAAATCGCTAGGCATTCGAGTTCTATGGTGGAGAGGTGCTTTTCCCTCTCCAATAGCTTCCGGCTGATATATAATACTGGGTGTAAAAACCCTCCTTCTCCCTCCTGTGCCAGCACTGCACCTAAACCAACACCTGAAGCGTCCGTCATTAAATTAAAAGGGCAAAAGAAATCAGGTGCTTTTAAAATGGGCTCTGTCATCAGAGCAGCCTTTAAAAGTTCAAAAGCTTGTTGACACTGTGATGTCCAGATAATCTTGTCCGGGCGGCTTTTCTTCGTACAGTCACTCAACACAGCCGCGTGAGTGCTGAACTGGGGGATAAAACGCCTATAATAACCTATAGCTCCTATAAAGGCACGCACCTGCTTCTTAGTTTTGGGAGCCGGCCAGCTTCTGATGGCTTCCACTTTGTTAGTATCTGGCCTGATCACTCCCCCTCCGAGAACATGGCCTAGGTATTTTACCTGTCTTTTACCCATCTGACACTTAGCCGCTTTTACTGTTAAACCTGCCGCTTTTATCCTCTGGAAGACCACACTTAGGTGCTGTAAGTGATCTCTCCACGATGGGCTAAATACCGCTATGTCGTCAATGTAAGCAAGGGCGAACGTTTGCAGACCCCTTAGCATCCTATCGATGAGTCGCTGGAACGTGGCTGCCGCGTTCTTTAATCCAAAAGGCAACACTTTAAATTCAAACAACCCATCTCTAGTGATGAAAGCGGTTTTGGGCTTGTCTAAGGGATCCATTTCCACTTGCCAGTACCCTTTTGTTAAGTCAAGTGTAGATATATAATTCGCTTTTCCTATGGTCTCAACCAAGTCGTCCACTCGTGGCATGGGGTAAACGTCCGGCACGGTCACCTGGTTCAACTTTCTGAAGTCTACACAGGGACGAAAGGTATTGTCTGGCTTCCTGACCAAGAGCAGGGGCGATGACCAGGGGCTGTAAGAGGGCTCAATCAATCCCAGTGCAAGCATCTCCCTGATCTCTGAAGAGACCAAGTCGGCGTGCTCTCCCGTCACCCTGTAAGGGGGGGTAGCTATGGGTCTTGCTTCCCCCGTATCTATTTTATGAGTTGCTAGGCTGGTCCTCCCTGGGATGTTTGAGAAGATCTGAGCAAACTGAGCAAGGACTAATTTTAACTGCTCCTTTTGCTCTGGGGTCAGACTTTCATCGAATGACACCTCTGCTAGAGTTGTGCCCTTACTTAGCTCTCCCCATCCAGTTAAATGAATTCCTTGGGTCACCTTCCCCTTTACTTGCAACACCAACTTATTTCTGTCAAAATAAGGCTTAAGTAAATTTACATGAAAGTTTTTACATCGGTTCCCTTCCCCATCTAACTCTACCAAATAGTTCACCGCAGATATCCTCTCGACCACTTTGAAGGGACCGTCCCACGACATCTCCAACTTCTTTCGACGTCTTGTTCTTAACACGAGCACACTGTCACCAGGCTGGAAAGTTCTGTCTCTTGCGTGTGCATCATACCACTGCTTCTGTCGACGCTGTGCCTGCTGTAAGTTGTGAGCAGCTTGCTCCCGTAGCTCTTGAAGGTCGCTCTGCAGCTCCTGTAGATACGTCACAACATCAGGGCTGTCGATCTGCTCCTCCCCCGACCACGCTGCTTTCATCAAGTCTAGGGGTCCTCGTGGCTGTCGTCCAAATAGGAGTTCAAAAGGACTGAACCCTGTGCTCTCCTGTGGCACTTCGCGATAACCAAATAGGAAGTGTTGCAGCCTCTCATCCCAGTCGTTAGGATGATTGATGGAATAGGTTTTTAGCATCCGGCTCAGGGTTGAGTTAAATTTCTCCGTCAAGCCATTCGACTGTGGATGATAAGCCGTAGTTTTAACATGCTTAATCCCACAAAGAGTTAAAAGCTCTTCCATGGTCTTGGACGTGAAGGATGTCCCTAAATCTGTTATAATTTCTTTGGGGAATCCCAGCCTTAAGAACACCGACATGAGGGCTTTTGCTACAGTCTTGGAATCAATGTCCTTTAGAGGTATTGCTTCTGGATAGCGCGTAGCATAATCCACGAGGCATAAAATAAACTTATTCCCCCTTTTTGTAACTCTGGAGATAGGCCCGAGGATGTCCACTCCTACTCTGGAAAAGGGCTCAGTAATTACGGGAATAGACTGTAACAAGCCTCGCGTTTTGTCCGCTCTTTTGCCTGCTTTTTGGCAGATCACACAGGACTTGCAATACTCTTTGATATCTTTGCCCATCCCAGGCCAGTAAAATCTTGCTTGGATTCTATCACTAGTCTTCCTAATGCCTAGATGCGCTGCTGAGGGTGCGTCGTGTGCCATTTGTAGCACTTGCAACCGGTAAGCTCTTGGCAACACTAACTGTTTCTTCCTTTCCCAAACAGCAGCAGTTTTCCTCCTCCTAGAAATTCTATACAGTCTTCCCTCAATGGTGGTAAATAAGCAGGGGTTCTCCACAGTTACTTCTGCAGTAGGACTTTGTGCTTTACCCCACAGCTCTTTTATAGTTTCATCCTCTTTTTGATCACTCAAGAATTGGGCACCGTGCTCCTGGACCACTGGCACGCTAATCAGCCCTTCATCCTCACCAGGCTCTATGGGTGACTCTATAACTGCAGGAGGATTACTCTCAGTGACTTGAGACTGTGACCTAGTTATCACTTGAATACGGTGCTTCTGACTAGCTAGGTCATTCCCTATTAAAAAGGGTACCTCCAACTCATTTAGGATTCCTACTCTCCACTTGCCACAAAATCCTTTGTAGGTAATATCAACTTCAGCTAATGGTACTTCAAAATGTGGGCCCCATATGCCTTTTAAACTATAGGACTGACCCTTGAGGTACTGCTCCTTTGGAACAAATTGTGATTTGACAAGTGAGACTTCTGCTCCTGTGTCCCTCAAACCTAAACAAAACTGACCATTTAATTCAATTGGCTCCATGTAATCTTGGTTGCACTCCTGCTCAGCCCTCCAGACCTGTAAGACCTTAGAAGTAGTCTCAGCTGAACTGTCTGCTTTCTCTGAGCCTTCTGTCTGAGGCGAGCTATTTTCCTGTGACTGCATTACCAGTTTTACTTGTTTAGCTGCAGTAGGTGTAGTTTGCGACTTAACCAGCAGGGGGCACCTGGCACGTACATGGCCCTCACGATTACAGAAAAAACAAGTGATTTTCTTAGACCCTGTCTTGTCAGAAACTGATTCCCTGACAGGAAAATTTTCTTGCCTGTCTTTATTTTCTCTGTTTCTCCATGGATTACCCTTCTGTGAGTGTTTTGGGAATGCTATTTCATTGAAATCTCCTTGTAGTTCGTCTAAGACCTCGGCAACCTGTGCCACAGTTTTCAGTTTTTTATCCCTCAAGAACCAACGTAAATTGCTAGGGATTTGCTTAAAAAATTGTTCTAAACAAATTAACTGTTTTAACTCATCAAAGTCCTTCACTCCACTCCCTTGAATCCATCTGTCAAGTAATTTATCTAAGCGGCTAGCTAGTTGGGCATAAGTCTCTTTATGTTCCTTTTTTGCCTCACGAAAAGCCTTTCTGCTTTGTTCAGCCGTGAGTCCACATCGAACCCTGACCCTTTGCTTAAATACTTGGTAACTTGACAGCTCTTCTTCCCTCAGGTCAGCATAAATTTCACTTAGTATCCCACAAATTTGAGGTCTTAAATAAAGCATCCAGTTCTCCTCAGGTATTTGAAATTCCACACAAACGCGTTCGAAGGTAAATAGAAACGATTCGACATTATCGTCTTTTCCAAATTTGGGGAACCTTTTTAAATTAATTGCGGTACTATCATTGTTAACTGGGCTACTAGTTAATTCTGATCGCAAACGTATCTCTTCAAGCTTCATTCTGTCCTGTTCTAATTGAACCCTTAACCTCTCGGACTGCATTCTCTCCTCAGCTTCAATTCTGGCTTTTTCCCTCTCGCTTTCAATTCGGGCCATCTCAATTCGTAGTTTCATAACTTCTACCTCAGAACCTGGGCTTCCCTCAGCCCCTTCCGTTCTTTCATCTCCTTTTGCCTCTCTGGGTTTTCTTACGTGAGTCATTTTCCTCACAGGAAAATCCTGACAGACTCAAACCAAACTAGGCGCGTGAGCTTTGAATTTCGATCACGACGCTGCCACCAAAAATGTGACGACCCTGGTCCCACTCTACCTTACTATCACTGCGTCACAGGAATCCAGAGGGGAAAACACCCACCCTCTTCCTCCTACCGCCTCAAAAATAAACCCCTTTTACTAATGGGTTTCTAAGTAAGGAGAGCCTTCCAGCCTACGTGGCCTGGTACCTTAAGAAACTCTAGGCTGTCCCCCAGGAATAACCTCTTGCCTCCTGTAAAGGGTCTCCCTCAGTTGGATTCCCCCACTGTAGAAGTTTGCCCTAGGCACTCTGGCAACTTCTTGGCACCTCAGGTTACCCTTCTAAGCCTCCTCCGTGTAACTTCAGGACACAAACCACCACCTCCCTGCCTGAGGTGAGTTTGGCCCTCTCTTGAGTCACCACGGCTGTGAGTCCTGGTACCTCGCTGGAAAAATACAAACGGACCTCTTGTTGGCAAAAACAGAGATGAAGTTTTATTGTGTTAAAAACATAAGTGATTCTTTAACGTGTCATTTATTAATTAGCTTTGTTCCAGTTGTACAAAATAAACTCAGTCAAACATTTAACTTTAAGTTTTCCTAGCCTCTTAACTGTCTTCATATAAGCCACCACATAACATCACACCACACCTTCCTCCCTCTCCCTCCTAACTCACCAAAACCGACACTCCCTCCTTTCAAACCGGGCACAGTCCCGCCCCCATCAGAGTTCTATGCCAGTCAGGCTGGAGGTGGGTTAACTCTTTGCCAGCCGGGCAGAAATAAACATTTTAAAAGTGCTTCAATTTGTCACAGACTCCAACCATGTGTGGAATTAGGTCGCTTCTAGACTCAAGCCATAAATTTTATTCATAAGTAGCTGGCCCTGCCACGCGTTGCTGTGGCTCAGTCTGTTAAATGGAGGCTCAGAGTCCCCCTGTTTTACGTGTGTTATGTTTACACAGGCACACCCCTGTGTCTCCCCCCACCCATGACCTATCCCGCCCCCGCCCCCACCCAGGCAAGCCCCCACCTCCACTCGGCCTAGTCTTGAAAGTGGCCTAGTCTGCAAAGCGGAGCCAAGATACTGTGGAGAGGGAAGCTTTCCTAGGTGCAGTACCAGTGTAGCCATCGCTAGAGGGTGCTGTGTTGCAATCTTTCCTGTACTCCCAGCATGCACTTTCGTATGATTTGTGAGTTCTGAAACACGGGGTTTGGGGTTTTTTACGTGGCCCAGGTGTGACATCTGTCTACGCAACCTGTATAGGAACCTCCACACAGTGGAATGGAACGTTGTGTCCAAATTTGAGCGGAATCGGTCAAGCAGTTTCTGAGAAAGGTGCTGTGTCACCTACATGCACCTTTGACATTTATATCTATCATTCATCTATCATCTATCTATCTATCTATCTATCTATCTATCTATCTATCTATCTATAGATTCGGCATTAATGAAAACATGGTAGAAAGGAAAGTGGATTTATCAGACATGACCTGGCCCTGGGACCAGGCGCACGCAAAAGGTAAGTAGGAAGGAACAGCTTGATTGATTACCTGTTCCCTGACAAGGGCCTCCAGATCCCTAAGCATGCAATGACTAATTTTGTCCTGCCAATATTACATGGAGGACAGATTAGCAGTCAGCACTGGGCATGAAATGGCACTGCAAGGCTCTTATTGGGTGGGTATGTGGAAACTTTGCTTCATTACTCCGTTCTATCTTCATTTGTGAACTGTCTTGAGAGGACTTCTTGCCCTGAAGTCTGTATAAAAAATGTAAATAATGGACTAAACTTTGTTAAAGGGGTAAAATAGTAGTGTTTGGACAGTGTGGTGGTCAATATGGGACGGACCCCAAGTACCATAGGAACCCCTATCAATGGCAGGCACCATAGACGTGCCCAGAACACTCCTTCCTCCCATTTCTCAACTGCTCCAAAGTAGTGTTTGCATGGCGCATGCACACTAAGCACAGCAAATATGTACATGTAGATACATAAACTACCATTATGCTGGTACATGTAAAAATATAAGCAAATAAAATAATGCATGGCATGGAGAAAATAGAGAAAAGATTTTCTCTCCCTTTTATAACACTAGAACTTGTGGACAGTTCTAGTTGAAGAATTCAGGATAGACAAAAGAATCTACAGTACTTATTCCCACAGTGCATTCCATTTCATTGGAGGCAGATGTGGCCAGCAGCTGGGATGGCTATCAAAAAGGATTAGGCAATTCATTGACGATATAGCTATCAATGGTCACTAAGCTCTTTCTCCATGGTTTTGAGGCAGTATGCTTTTGAATATCAGTTGCTGGAAACTGCAGGATGGGGAAATGCAGTTGCATTCAAGTTCTGCTTGCAAACTTCCCAAAGGCATCTGGTTGGCCAGTGTGAAAAAATATTAAACACACATGTATATGAACACACAAGGACAGAGACAGGGCGAATGCTGTATTCTAATTGCTCATGTTGGAAATGAAAGAATAGATTAGTCACACAATAAAGGCCTTAATTGCTTGCCAAAGCATTTAGGGGACATTACATCGATTTCTAACTGCTGCCAGAGAAATAAACTCCTGTATCATTAGATAACAAGAAAAGAAATGGGTTATTTCCTTTTTGAAAGCATCAAATTGCCTGATGTATTTGCTCAGTAGATTATTTTCTGTCATCTCAGTTAATTGAATTTTATCCATTGCTCTTAGAATTCTTCCCTTTCATAGAAGGTTAAAAAGTTCAGAGGAGCCACATTTTTGAACTTTGTCAATTTATCGCATAAACAAACTTGAGCTGCACAAAATGTGCTGGGTGGTGGTGAGATGGAGTAACAAAACTATGAAATAATTGCTTTTTAGTGTCTTGGTGAATCAGTGTTCAGATAATTGTTTGTAAACCATCACTCTGTAATGTGGCACCCAACTGAGATACTGTAACAAGTACATAAAAGACTTTTCACGGATATGGCTCCATCAATACTGGGAATGTTCCATAAAGATTCCTGATGTTCCATCACTTTTATTTTTATTTGGGGGGGCAGGTTTAAAACCCCACATTATATTGAAATTTCACTATAAGTTGATTTACAATAGAGTATTTACCTTGCCATGAAACACTGCCCTGGTGGAACTATTTTACAACGTTTGAACTTGTCTCCTTGATCCTTGCCCATCCTGGCTAGCCGCGAAGGGCTGGGCGATGGGCTTTGAGGGGTGGTGAATGCTTCTCTCTGTGAGGGAGCCTTCCTAGACCCGTTGAAAGAGGTGGTTATTAAACCGCTTCTTAAAAAACCATCTTTAGATGCTGCCAGTATGGCCAACTATCGCCCAGTCTCAAATCTTCCATTCTTGGGCAAGGTGATTGAGCGAGTGGTTGCTGAACAACTCCAGGCAAGCCTGGAAGAAGCGGACCATTTGGATCCCTTCCAGTCGGGATTCAGGCCTCATCATGGGACTGAAACTGCCTTGGTTGCACTGGTTGATTATCTCCAGCGGGCTAGGGACAAAGGTGAGAGCTGCTTCCTAGTTCTGCTGGATCTCTCAGCGGCTTTTGACACCATCGACCATAACATCCTTCTGGACTGTCTACAGGGGTTGGGAACTGGGGGCACTGTCATACAGTGGTTCCGCTCCTTCCTCCTGGGCTGTGTTCAAAAAGTGGTGGGGGGGGGAGGAGTGTTCAGACTCCTGGGCTCTCACTTGTGGGGTGCCTCAGGGTTCTGTCCTCTCCCCCATGCTTTTTAACATCTATATGCAGCCGCTGGGAGAGATCATCAGGGGGTTTGGGCTGGGTGTTCATCAGCATGCGGATGATGCCCAGCTCTACCTCTCTTTCAAATCAGAACCAGTGAAGGCAGTGAAAGTCCTGTGTGAGTGCCTGGAGGTGGTTGGAGGATGGAAGGCAGCTAACAGATTGAGGTTGAATCCTGACAAGACAGAAGTACTGTTTGTGGGGGACAGGAGGCGGGCAGGTGTGGAGGACTCCCTGGTCCTGAATGGGGTAACTGTACCCTTGAAGGACCAGGTGCATAGCCTGGGAGTCATTTTGGACTCACAGCTGTCCATGGAGGCGCAGGTCAATTCTGTGTCCAGGGCAGCTGTTTATCAGCTCCATCTGGTACGCAGGCTGAGACCCTACCTGCCTGCAGACTGTCTCGCCAGAGTGGTACATGCTCTAGTTATCTCTTGCTTGGACTACTGCAATGCGCTCTATTTGGGGCTACCTTTGAAGGTGACCCGGAAACTACAACTAATCCAGAATGCGGCAGCTAGACTGGTGACTGGGAGCAGCCACCAAGACCACATAACACCGGTCTTGAAAGACCTACATTGGCTCCCAGTACGTTTCCAAGCACAATTCAAAGTGTTGGTGCTGACCTTTAAAGCCCTAAATGGCCTCGGTCCAGTATGCCTGAAGGAGCGTCTCCACTTCCACCATTCTGCCCGGACACTGAGGTCCAGTGCTGATGGCCTTCTGGCGGTCCCCTTGCTGCGAGAAGCCAAATTACAGGTAACCAGGCAGAGGGCCTTCTCGGTAGTGGCACCTGCCCTGTGGAACGCCCTCCCACCAGATGTCAAAGAGAAAAACAACTTTCAGACTTTTAAAAGACATCTGAAGACAGCCCTGTTTAGGGAAGTTTTTAATGTTTAATAGATTATTGTATTTTAATATCCTTCTGGAAGCTGCCCAGAGTGGCTGGGGAAACCCTGCCAGATAGGTGGGGTATAAATAATAAACTATTATTATTATTATTATTATTATTATTATTATTATTATTATTATTACTGCTACCACCATGCAGTTTTAAAAAAGGTTTTTTAAAACACACACACACACACAAACACACAAACACACACACACTGTTTTGTGTAGTGCAATTATATTTTTAAAATGAACTCTTAAAATTTTAACCTGATGAATATTTTCTGAGAAAAATTTAACTAACACAGCAAACTCTTTTTCTCCCAAAATAATCCCACCATTAAAATAAAAAAGGGGTGGTGGTGTTTTTTGGATTTCAATCTTGGGTCCAAGAAATGCCCAATGAATCATATCCCCCCCCCCCAACACCATGGCACAGCTGACATTGACACTGAAATAACAGTGTGTCAGCTAGTCAATAAAAAGTCAAAGAAGGCTGGCAGATTAGTGGTTCTTATCTCTCTGAATCAGCTCATAGTGTAGACTGAACTGAAGGTCAACATCTAGTGACTCTTCTGCAGTAAACAACTGTCTAGAGACTATGGATTTTCTGCTATGTAAGCTGCAGTGTCCCTCATTGTTGGGTAACATAGCACCAATTTCAAAACTGTCAATGTGTATTATGGGGGGGGGGGGAACGACCTCCCATGTACAAAGCCCTACGTTTGTTGACATCTCTCCTCCTCAACTTTAGGTGGGGCTCACTCCTAACTGCTGTGTTCTTTCACTTTGCCACCAACCAGCTTTCCCAGCATGACTAGCGGGCTTAATGTAGACGAGGGTCAAAATGTTTGAGCAGTCCAGATGCCAATTCTCCAACCATGGATGGATGCTTCAGATGGAAAGGAGCCTACCATTTTCTGGGACAGAGTACATGGCCCTGGCAGCAGAGTACAGCCCCCAACTACAAGCACATGGAATGGCACTCTAACGAAGCACTACTAAATTGGTAAAGGCTGCATTTTAGATCAGGGGTGAGGGAGAAGCGAAATCAATCAAGTCCTTTCTTATCATGACTAGTGCTTCCCCCCCAAGAAAAATAGGTTCCAGAACTCACCATGATGTTGTTACAGCAAGTCGCCGCACAAAAAGGGGAAGCTCTGAACAGATGCCGGTTTGACAACAGCTGCGTTCACTGCCCATGGAGGTGCTAAAAACTATGGCAAGCTGTCTCCCTAGCTGCTTTAGGGTTGCCCCTGGTTCTGGTGCAGGTCAAATAAATGTGCCCCCGCCTCCCTCGCTCTCCTTGATTCAGGCAGATGGCTAGGGCCCTCGCGCAAACATGTGCATGGCTGGAAACATAAAGCCTGCTCCCACTACAAAGAAGACGGATAGAAGAAAAGGAAATAGGAATTGGTTCTGCCCTGTAGATTGACCAAGAGTGCTTAGGAGTAGGTGGAGTCATAGATCTAAAAAAAAGTGTAGACACACATGCTGGCCAGTTTCCGTTTTGACTTGAGATGTTCGTTTTGGGCTTCTCAGAAGTACGTAAAGGCGAGAAGCGGGCAGGGGGAGTGCCAGCCTGCAGCGGTGCCTACCTGAGAGGTCGTGGAACTGTGCTCCGGCTGAAAGAAGCAATGATTGTAGTTAACTTTCAAAACAGGAAATAAGGTAAATTGGCACAGTTCATCTCTCCCATAATAGCTGTAGTAATTTTATTTATACAGGATAGTGACCCCCTCCAATTTTTATTATTTTAAAGCAAAAGGATTTATGTCTTTTGTACGAATTCATAGTGCGTATGTTCACTTTATTGCTTATATAGGCACTCTGTGTATAGAACCAGTGAGCTAAGTGAGCCACAGATGTTGCTCCTGAAGTTTAACAATAATATATTATTAATTTATATACCACTTACTTGCCAAAATGGCTTCTAAGTAGTTTACTTGCATAAAACCAATTATCAAAATAATTAAAAATACACAATTAAACAATGTCATCAAAACATTAAAATAAACACCCATAATTAAAATGTTCAATAAACAAGCCCAATAAAACAGCATAACTTTTAAGACAGTTAAACAGCAATTAATACAATTTAAACAGGAGGTTCAAGGAGGAGATCAGGGGAAGGAATGCCAAAAGCAGGCAAAATGTCAAAACTGACAGGGCCTCTCATATTTCAGTGCAGAGAACATTCATACCTAAATGGTGACCGCAAAAGTTACCCAAACTTTGGCTTTTCCTATTAAGAGTAGAAATGGGGAATCAGAAGCACATGATGACACTCACGCAGCTGAGATCCTCACTTTCTGAATAAGCTCTCAGGCTCTTATTCTGTGGCCACACGCCTGCTGTTATAACAGAGATTACGAAGCTGGGAACAAGTTAATGTATTAAAGGAATTATGGATGAACAAATCCTTATTTCACCTAGATACCGGCTGAATTCTAATGATCTCAAGCTTAAACGGTCCATAAGTTCCATTAGCTGCACAACCAAAGGACTTACAAGTTTATTGATCCATGAAACAAACAATCTCACCTACTGTGCAAAGATAGATCTGCAGGTGTTATATGGACAGAGAAAGTCGGCACAGGGATGTTTCTCTATGCTTAGCAGGGTTTTTTTATATACAAGAGAACCTTAAAAATGTATTAAGCACATACAGAGAATCATGAAGATGCCAATAGTTATATATTATTTTGATAATGATGATGATTAGAATTTACACTGCCTTTCATTTCAAGATGAAATACCAAGGCAGTTCAGAAATGATTAAAAACTAACAGTAAAATAAAAAGAATAAAAAGTTATGAAAATGCAGCTATGTGTAATTAAAATATATAATAGACAAGTGCATTAAATAAAAGTTTAAACTACCAGTTGGAGTAGGTGACAGTCTTTCAACTCCAAGTGCTTTTGGAGTGTACTGATCATTTGAATTCATTCCAGTCCGGTTTCAGGTCTGGATTAGGGATGGAAGCAGCTTCGGTTGCCCTGATGGGTGACATGTTGGGGAATGGACAGAAGGAATGTCACCATATTGGTTCTCTTCAACACCTTCTGGCCTTGGTTTCCTTCTGGACAGCCCAGCTGTGTTGGGCCCAGGCGACCCAGGGACATGGGAGCTTGAATCCTTCCTGGATCAAAGGTAGACCCCAGAAAGTGGTGCTGGGGTACTTTTGTTCCAGCCCATGGCCTTCATTTTACAGTAGGTGTGGGGAGGCTTTGCTCCTCCAGATGCACATTTGTCAAGACAGTTATCCTGGAATTGGTGCTGCCTGGAAAAGCACAGGTAGTGATGGCCAGGAGTGCCTTTTACCAGCTCAGGCTTGTACACCAGTGTGAGCTGTCTAGAAAGGGTGGACCTTATCTCTGTTACCGTATTTTTCCATCTATAAGACACCCCCATGTATAAGACACCCCCTATTTTGGGGGAGTCAGATTTAAGAATATGTGGGAAGATGGCTCCGTGTATAAGACACCCCATAATTTTCGACATTATTTTTTAGGGGGGAAACCTAGTCTTATACATGGAAAAAATACAGTACCTGTGTAGTGATGACATCCAGGTTAGACTGTCAACTGGGACAAGATGCAGATGCCCAGTTATTGAATAGGGACAAAGTGGTTGGAACACAGTACTTGTACCAGTTGCCAGTGTGTTTATGGGCCTAATTTGGTGGTAATGATCTTTACAGCCCTAAAAAAATGTGGCCATCTTATCTGAAGGACCACCAGGTTATCTGAAAGACCACCTTCACTCTTAAGGTTAGCTGAAGTTTCTGAATTGCCTTTAAAGGCAGCCCCATGTGCAGTACATTGCAGTAGTCTAGGCTGGATGTTCTAGGCTTGCTGTGTTTCTGAGCTTCCCATGGACACCTGACTGACCGCGGTTGGAACAGAACACTGTACATATTGGTCTTACCCAGCAGGGCTCAAAACAGCAGCCATGTTTTGAGTTGAACATGTTTTGAGTTCAAAAGATCAGGAATATTGGCTCTTATCCTGCTCCCACTTGGTGGGGAAAGGCTCTTTATTCATTTATTCCTTCACCCCTTCTCTCCTCTGAACAGCAGCAGAGGTTTTGGCACAGTCCATTATGCCTCCTCAGTCACTCACTCCAAATACAAATAGCTCTATAACCCATTTCTCCACATTCTAAAGAGCAATAGAGCTTATGACAGAATTCTCCCCTTCCACATTTTGGCTGCCCACTCTGATGCATGGATTTAAAAAAAGATTAAGAAATAATGAACTAAGAGATGGGTCAGTGGGATCAGCCACCTAAGGTGCACAGTGGGAGAATTCTGACAGAGCCTGTGTTCACACTGGTGGAGCAAGCGACCTACAGTATTTATGTCATGGAGTGAGCAACTAAGATGCATAGAAGGAAAAACTCTTGCTATTCTTACTGGAGAGGAGAGAGTTAAAGAGGCTTTGCCTATGTCGGAGTGTGCACAGGAGAAAGCAGTGCAGGAAAGCTGGTGGGCATTGAGGTGACCATGCTGCAGCCTCCTGGGGGTCAGATGAGGCCGTAGGCTACCAGTTGCACATCCTAGCTGTTGAGCATCTCCTGAATGGACTGTAATGCAGTTTAACTGACCACATCTTAAAGAATGTGCATTGCAATTTATTAACCAGGCCAGTATGTGTGTGCATGTGCACACTCCATCTTGGTTTCTCATTACTCTGGAGAAGAGCACCACTCAATAATGAAAGCTGATTGCCTTTACCACCAAACGATTACCCAAATAATCAGCTTGTGACTTCAGTGCTGCTTGATTTTAAACACTCTCGAAAACCAGCTCCATTTTCTGCTTTAGTGAATAACAATTCTCCACACTGGCATATTAGAATAAATAAGCTCCAACTGTACTGCACTATTATAAAAGTTTCCAACTATTATAAAATAGTTTCTATAAGATCAGTTTTTCTTATAGCTGGTCAAGTGGAATAATTCCTGAAGGCAATTGTTTGTGGCAGAAGAAGTGTGCTCAGCTTTCTGCCTTATGTTTCCCAATCAGAACATTTCCAATTTAACAAAAGCAATTTGGGAGCCTTTGTTGTTAAATGATTAGGAGGCACTGACGTATACAAAGACCAAATAAGAAACCAGAATTGCCAGCTTATGGAAGAGGATAGGAGAGAAAGTTAGAAAGCAAATGAAATGGAAAAATATGCAAAACAGTAGCAAAGCCCCTTGCACAGGTGATTGACAGCTGCCAAAATCCCTTGTACATCTTTCCCCAAAGACCCAACAACCGGCGAGTTCATGGATAGGCAACCTAAGGGGGCTAGATGTGGCCCAATCGATTTTCAATCCAGCCCGCAGATGGTCCGGGAAGCAGCATGTTTTTTACATGAGTAGAATGTGTCCTTTTCTTTAAAATGAATGTCTGGGTTATTTGTGGGGCATAGGAATTCGTTGTTGTTGTTTTTTCAAAATATAGTCCGGCCCCCCACAAGGTCTGAGGGACAGTGGACTGGCCCCCTGCTGAAAAAGTTTGCTGACCCCTGAGCTAGTTGTTGGGTACTTGGGAACTGCTGTGAAAGGCACCTTGTTGGCCATGTGCTTGGTGCTCAGGAAGAGCTGAGCATAGGGCAGCTGGTTTACAAATGACTGGCAAAGGGGGGGGGAGATAGGGATGTGGCCCTCCAGGCCAAAAATCTTCCACACCCTCAGGATAAAGAGTTGCCCCCTCTTCTAGCACCCATAATCCTTACACTGGCTCACCACAGAGGTGAATGACATGAGAGTTCACCTGACTTATTTTGGGTTTGTAACTGCAACTTCCATTCTGAAGGAAATCAGCCCTGAGTGCTCACTGGAAGGACAGATTGTGAAGCTGAGGCTCCAATACTTTGGCCACCTCATGAGAAGAGAAGAGTCCCTGGAAAAGACCCTGATGTTGGGAAAGATTGAGGAGACACGACAACAGTGGCAAACCATGGCATACAAGAGGCTGGGGGGGCACAGGATTTTGGTGTTGCACAGGGCACCGCTGAAACTTTAAAGCCCAAAGTAGGTGGTGTTGTGTAGCAGTTGGAAAATGTGGTAAGTGAAAGGATTAAGCACTTTCTTCCAGAGCACAATTTCTTTGCTTCAAAATGTACTCTTCCAGTACCATTTTGCAACACAGAAGAAAGATGAGAGTTAAGACGGTAAGCTCCATTCTGCCACTTGCTGTTCTGTGTTAGTCCTCATGTAAGCAGCACCTCTCCAGGGTTTCCAGAAGGATCATACCCATCCCTATTGTTATAAGAATTCCAATTGTTATAAGAATTCTAAGGTCTCAAATATAAATTAAATGCTCATAAATATACAAGGCAAACACATACATAAGTACATGGATAGGCAAAGTAAACATCCTCGGTCCAGTATACCTGAAGGAGCGTCTCCACCCCCATCGTTCTACCCGGACACTGAGGTCCAGCGCCAAGGGCCTCCTGGCGGTTCCCTCGTTGCGAGAAACCAAGTTGCAGGGAACCAGGCAGAGGGCCTTCTCGGTAGTGGCGCCTGCCCTGTGGAATGCCCTTCCATCAGATGTCAAAGAGATATAGAACTACCTGACATTTAGAAAACATCTGAAGGCAGCCCTGTTTAGGGAAACTTTTAATGTGTGACATTTTTAATGTGTGCATTGGCTCCCAGTACATTTCCAAGCACAATTCAAAGTGTTAGTGCTGATTTTTAAGCCCTAAATGGTCTCGGCCCAGTATACCTGAAGGAGCATCTCCACCCCCATCGTTCTGCCCGGACACTGAGGTCCAGCTCCAAGGGCCTTCTGGTGGTTCCCTCATTGCAAGAAGCCAAGTTACAGGGAACCAGTCAGAGGGCCTTCTCAGTAGTGGCGCCTGCCCTGTGAAACGCCCTCCCATCAGATGTCAAAGAGATATACAACTACCTGACATTTAGAAGACATCTGAAGACAGCCCTGTTTAGGGAAGCTTTTAATGTTTAATAAATTATTGTATTTTAATACTTCTGTTGGAAGCCGCCCAGAGTGGTTGGGGAAACGCAGCCAGATGGGCAGGGCATAAATAATAAATAAATAATAATAATAATAATAATAATAATAAATAAATAAATAATAATTAATTAATTAATTAATTAATAATAAATTATTATTATTATTATTATTACTACTACTACTAAGGCCCGGGAGCTGGATCCGGGCCAATCACCTTCTAAATCTGGCCCATGGACGGTCTGAGAATCAGAGTGTTTTTACATGAGTAGAATGTGTCCTTTTATTTAAAATGCATCTCTGGGTTATTTGTGGGGCATAGGAATTCATTCATTCCCCCCCCAAAAAAATAGTCTGCCCCCCCAAGGTCTGAGGGACAGTGGACCAGCCCCCTGCTGAAAAGGTTTGCTGACCCCTGCATAAGTATATAAACCACGTGTCTGAAATAGTACAGGAGAGCAATCCTGAAGCCATTTTGACTCTCCCAATGACCTCAAATTTTCCTCTAACTAGATAGATAGATCTATCTATCTATCTAGTTTATTTTATTTTATTTTATACATACATACCGTACACACATACATACCCCGTCCATCTGGCTGGGTTTCCACAGCCACTCTGGGCGGCTTGCAACAAAATATTAAAAATACAATAAAACACCAGACATTGAAAATTTCCCTAAACATTGTCTTTTACTTCCAAATCCTGTCTTTAAGGTGCATTTGTGTATGAATAGGGTGAGCCTGATGTGGGAGTGATTCTGGGGTTGATGTCGGCAAGCCGCATCAAGCCTGGCAGGAGAGCTGTCAAATGTAAAAGGTTATCGCGTGCAATGCTGGCAAGCCACATTGTACGTCGGTATAAGCATACACGCATCTATAGGTTAGGTCATTGGGACAGAGCAGGTCACCATAGGACTGGGCAGAGGTGGGGAGAACAGGATGGAACTGGTTTGGGCAAGTTATAACAAGGGAAGCAGGTCCAAGCCAGAGAGGTTGAACCCAGGTCAGGGAGGAAAACAATGGAATGGGGAGGAGATTCTGGGAGGCTAGCAGCAGTCACAAGATTGAGGGGAGGGGGATGTGTAAAGAGTGCACATGTGACAAGGAGGTGTTTGAGGGATACGTGAGGATCAGGCACTTCCCTTATGGAGGGAAAACTGGGTGTTGGCAGGATGTGACACAGGGGGAAGTTCCACCTTTTCTGGGATGTCCTGGCTGTCATTGGAGGAAGACTGCACTGGTTGTTAATGATTTACTTGGTTACAAAATCTCAATAAAAGGGGGCTCCTGCTTTTGCTCTGGGTCACCCCCGGAATTTACTACCTTTGTGTTGCGTCTGTTTGCCACCTCAACATTGGTGGTGACCCCGACGTGATCGCCCTATTCATAAGAGACTGAGATAGTCTGGATCCTCAGCGCAGCGCGCTCAACGTGAGTATGGGACAACAGGAATCAGCTCAGCGACTGCAGCACGCGGAAGAGTTGAAGGGGCTTATAGAAGCCTCTGGTCAGGTAGTGCATAGTGTGGAATCACTAGTGGAATTATTGGAGGATATAGAGAGCTATTGCCCATCCTACCCGGAAGCGGGCTCTTTAAATCTGCGGGATTGGGAGAGAATAGGGATGGTGTTGTTGACCTCCCCCCCGTGCGTCCATAGCGACTGTGTTGTTGTGGCAAAGGTGTAGAGACGCGATAGCAAAGGTAGGGATTGCATTGGGATCTAACGGAAAGAGATCAGTAACCAGCAATCAGGGACCATCCCTGCCCGATTCTCGGCTCCAAGGGGAGAAGGTTAAAACTTCTCCAGTTTCAGCCCCTAAGGCAAAAACAGCTACAGTAGCTGCTAATGCAGAAACAGCAGGGGTTCAGGATGTTAATTCCTTGGGCTCTCCATTGGCCCCTGAAAAGCCGATGGTGAGCGCAGTGTGTAAAGGATTTCAGATGGAAAGAGATAAGGGAGCGTTGTCTAGCGAAGTGTTAGAAGCGGGAATGCAAGCTTTCCCTGTAACTCAGGTTGTTAATGCCCAGGGACAAGCTCAGTACAATTGGTCTTCTTTGTCGTATCAGATTATGAGGGAACTAAGAAAGAGTCTGAAAGAGACAGGGTTACGCTCCACTTTTACATTGGGGTTGCATGAAAGTGTCAGTAATTCTTATGACTTGATACCCCAGGACTGGAAGGAACAGCAGAAAGGAACTTTGGCAGGACTTCCTGCCTTCCTCCTCGCTGCTTACTTAAATGTCCCGCGTGCCTCAAACTGTGTTGCCAGCTCCTGTGCTGTAGAGCATGCTGGAGACTGGGTGATTTTGAGTGAGCTGAAAAGGGCTCTCTTTGCGAAGGCCAACAGCATTAAGCTCACAATGCCTGAGCAAATGTTTCCTTTTAATCCAGGAAGGTGAGAAGCTTTGATCTGCATTCCTTTCCTTGAGGTAGTTTAAATGGTTAATAGATATCTGGCTGTGTCTTTTCAAATTGCTTAAGGCTCTCTTTAAAAAACAGAGGAGCCTGCCTATTGTCATTTTGCAGTTTTTCAGTCTGCTAAAAGTAGCCAGTTCAGACTGAAAAACTAAAATATCTGCAGCGGATTGTTTCTGAAGAAAATACCTTTTTCTCCTCACTAATGTGAATGAAGGATTATGTTTTCTCTCCCCATGCCAGCTTTATTGTCTTTTCTGAAGGGTTCAGTGCAAATCATTCTGCTTGCTTGTTGGTTGTACTGTACTACAAATTCTTTCCCCTCCTTTTCTAATGCATGGTTGCCCTATACCCACTTAGGTATTAATAGGTTTAGATTTGGTTAAAGAATGGGGATTGCTGGAAAACTCACTGTTTACATTTGTTTTCAAGTGCCACCCAATTCATTGCCAGTAGCCCAATTCCAGAGGATTTCACTGCTTGCATTAAATGAGTCTCCAATTGTAGAATTGGTAGTTGATTTCCCACTTATAGGTGTGAACATGGAAATCTTACCTCTTCCTCTGTGTAGTCTAGTTAAACCTGATTTCTATTTCTGTGTAAGAAATTTACTTCTGATTACTCCTTATAGAATTTTTCCTTTTCAGGTTCTGATTAAAATTCATTTTCAGTAGGAATTCCAGTAATACTGCATTTGTTAGATGAATGTTTTTCCCCTCCAAGATTTATTTCTTTATTTTAGCACTGGGTGAGCTTTTATCATATCTGGAGATGTGTTTAAATCCTCTTCTCTGTGTGTGAGAGTTGGCTCATTGTTTTCCTTTCGCAGGTTTGCCCTCTGCACATGCTCAAGCGAGTACCAGTTAACTGTGATTTTTCTCTGAAGGAAGTTCCAGGAACAAGCTTGTTTGATTAATAATATTTCTTACCTACAGGAGTCATTGTCTCAGGATGTTTATTTCTTTTTGATTGTACGATTTTTCTTTTATCAGCTATCACACACCTAACTATTTTATGTTTCCTTGTTTCTAAGATGGTTGGATTTTTCTTAGCTACAGCAGGTTCTAGGCCTTTACATGAACATTCTTAATTCAGTTGTAGTTTGGGATTAAATTGGTGCAGATAGTGGATTTTCTGTGTTGGCTTGACAGTATTCATTTCTTCCTTATTGGCTGAAGTATATAGATGCATCTTAGCCAAACAGTTTCTAAGGTATTTTTCAGTTCATTTCTGTAGGGTATGTGAATGCATAACAACCTATTAACATTTTTCTTCAACTTAGCACTTTTTGCATACTTTATTTTAATTGTATACTCTCATCATTTTGAAAGGCATGGGACCTCTGCTTTGATTTCTCTTTTGTGTACTTTCTAGGGATTCGTCCTGCAATAGTGCTTGGGTTTTCTTTTTCTCTTAAAGGTTAGATTCTTGGACTTTCCTATGATCTTCCAGGCCTCAAATTCTATTGAAGATTAAACAGCACTGTTTAACTTTTCTACAGAGAGTGCGTGTACCATTCCAACGATGGTTTTCTCGTTTCTCTGACGTACATCAGTCCATTCAAAAGCATGGATGCTCTTCATTTGAATATCTTTTGTACTTTATTGCTTATTTCTTTGGTTCTGCTTTTAGGAATTTGCTCAACAGAGAGTTTGATATTCTGCAGCCAGGAGAACCTGTAATTGGAGTCTTTCAGCATTTAAGAATACTTATATTTTTCATTGCCGCTTTCCAGACTTCCCTCTGCTTTTTATGTTTATAGAGGCAGGAATTCACTAGTCCAAACTGTATCTCAACATCTTAGCATAAGGTTCTGTGGGGACTGCAAAACACAGGAGCATTGCAGGATTACATGCTATTGTTGCTATGCACAGTCTCAGGGCTTTGTCTCTTAGAGTAAGTCTCTTGCCAAACACAAACAAAAAAGGAGGAATACCTATGGGTCTTCGGTATTATTTGGGTCTTCAGTATTATTTACATTAAATCACATTTCACATTAAATTTAAATTATTTTGAATATTTAAAAACACATGGGGGAGGGGTTTCGCAGCTGTGTTTGATTCCGCAGGAAAAGCGATTTGGGTCCCTGCGAGGTGTGTCAAGCCCTGGAAAGATGGCGTGGCGACGAGGCCTGAATCCACCGCTGTCCAGCCTTCAGGATCCGGTTCCGGACTTGGCGTCACTCCAGATTCAGGATGTGCACAGGGATCGGGACCGCATCACCAGCCGACGTGGGGGACAATTAAAGCGCTGTCCTCGCAAGCTGTCATTCTGCTCCAGGCACATGGCATGGACCTTACGCCAGACAATCTTTTGCTCGCTGCCTTTTCCTGTCTTGCTGCAAACTCCGAGAGACTGCGCACTAGCAATGATCCGCGTTCGCAATAAGGACAGTGAGAACTCTGATTAAAAGTTTGCATAAGAAGTCTTCCTTCCGTTGAAGGATACAGTTAATTTCGTTTCAACGTTTGAAAAGGATTTTATGCTATTGAGCCCTCGCAAGTTGAGAGACTGAACTTTCTTGCAGCTGCTACATTTAAGAGACTGTTACAGTATTCTATTTAAGTTACTTGTAATCTTTTCTACGATAGGAAGGTTGGATACAATGTTATTTATGTTTTATACTAAGGTTTACATGTTGCAAGGTGTGGAATGTTTACTGCTAAGAGGTTTTGGTTTTGACAGCCCATGCCCATAAAAGCGGCAACTGTTTAATTCTTTGGAAAGGTGGATGCAGTATGCACAAGCACACACTCACCCCATTAGTCCCAGTTGTACATTTTAATAAAACTAAGAAAGGGGAGATGTGGGAGTGATTCTGGGGTTGATGTCGGCAAGCCGCATCAAGCCTGGCAGGAGAGCTGTCAAATGTAAAAGGTTATCGCGTGCAATGCTGGCAAGCCACATTGTACGTCGGTATAAGCATACACGCATCTATAGGTTAGGTCATTGGGACAGAGCAGGTCACCATAGGACTGGGCAGAGGTGGGGAGAACAGGATGGAACTGGTTTGGGCAAGTTATAACAAGGGAAGCAGGTCCAAGCCAGAGAGGTTGAACCCAGGTCAGGGAGGAAAACAATGGAATGGGGAGGAGATTCTGGGAGGCTAGCAGCAGTCACAAGATTGAGGGGAGGGGGATGTGTAAAGAGTGCACATGTGACAAGGAGGTGTTTGAGGGATATGTGAGGATCAGGCACTTCCCTTATGGAGGGAAAACTGGGTGTTGGCAGGATGTGACACAGGGGGAAGTTCCACCTTTTCTGGGATGTCCTGGCTGTCATTGGAGGAAGACTGCACTGGTTGTTAATGATTTACTTGGTTACAAAATCTCAATAAAAGGGGGCTCCTGCTTTTGCTCTGGGTCACCCCCGGAATTTACTACCTTTGTGTTGCGTCTGTTTGCCACCTCAACAGCCTGTGACCTGGATTCAGGAACTAAACTATTAACCATCACAAAAGAATGGCCAGACTGCCCAGCTAATGCAACTGGTGACCATTATCAGGCATCCTGGCAAACAGGATTTCTGCTGTAGACCACCTCCTTCTGTGATGTATGTATGATGTTTCGGGGGGTGGTGGTCTTGGGTTACAGGGTGGGCAATTTCAAATGTCTATATAAGGGCTTGCACACCATTGTTCAGGGGTCTCTCCTCCCTCCTGTATGTGGTGAGTGGGGACCGTGTTGCAACAGTTAATAAAGATCAGGCTTACTAGCTGCTTTGCTTTTCAATATACTCTGGTTGGCCTCTGTTATTTTCTCCTACCGATAGGGGACCCACTTAAGGACTCTATACGGGTTCTTGGATACCCCACCAGGGGAAAGGAGCAGGGTTTTTTTCCTTATAACACTACCTAGAGACAACCTGGATGTGAACTTGGGACCTTTTGCATGCAGACCATGTTCTACAGTGAGCAGCATCCCTTCCCCCAAATCTTTGTTCTTTCCCTGCCTTTGGGAAGATATTGCAATGTCTTAAATTTTCTGCTAGGGTCCCACACACATTCATTAACCTTCTTCAGGATTCAGCCCGCTGCACCAGCATGTCTAGAAGTTAAATCTCTGGGTGAATGCACCTTGGCTCTAATGCACATACAAATAAGTATATGAGGGTTAGTTTCTAAATTGTACTCTAAATTGTTCCATGTAACTTATACGTTTATGGAACCCCTTAAAAAGATGCGGGACCTAGGACTAGAATAAAATTTGGGAATGTGGGATGTAATCCACTGAGAGCAGTCAAGCACAACATTCCTTGTTTTTCTAGAGTGGACGTGCAAGGGAGTGTTTGGTCCAGCCAGTCGAAACTTCCTGTTCCTCCTGGCCTGGAGCATCTTTCCTTGCATGTGACTAGTGGGTGGGCGTGACCTTTCCAGACCTGGTAAAAGGACAAGGCATGCTGCCACTCTTTCTCTTTTCCACCTTTCTTTCGTCCTGTGAACTGCTGCACTGCTAGCCTGCAGTCACTAGGTAAATCTCCCTTATGGGGTAAACCTGTTTGTATATGTTTGAAACTTTAAGCCTTAAGCCTGCCTTCAGGGATAACGCTGTGCTCTGCCTGATCATGAGTAAACTTTCTTTTTGTTACTTATGATTCTGTGGTGTCTTTATTCCTTTAGGAGGGATTCAAGGGGTCTTACCAGGAAAATATTACAACACATTTCAATCTGGACAAGCCAGATTGAATTGCATATTGTCTTAAGAAACTCACACGACTTTGCAACTAGTTTTCTGCTGTGTAAAGGGGAATGCACTCTGTAAAGAAACTTGCTAACCCAAGTTAGGAAGGATATTAATAAACAATATATCTTCTCCTGCCACCCTGAATATTCCCACAGGGGATCTGTTTTCCAGATTTCATAGGGAAAACTCCTTAAAATTATTACACAGATGGTATAACAACTTTTGCATATGTCATCACCTAATTGTTGGAGGGGTTGCAATACACTTGGTACATATTATCAATTATGGTGGGGATGTTGGTGCAATTTTTTTAATTTTAATTTTGACAGAAAGGATAAATATTACTAAAGAAACTATTATTTGTTGTCCAAAATCAATGTTACTGAATATATTGTAAATATATTGTCAAAAGAAGTGGGTTGTATATGATCTTGGCAGCATGAATAGAAATTGCAACTGAGTGGAAGATAGCCCCAAATCTTACACTGGATGCTTGGTACTGTTCACTCTGGAATATAACTTTATTGGAGAAAACCATGCATAATTTGAGATTTTGGCAAGGACTAGAACCTCTAGGCACATTTTATATGATTTGGCAATTCCTTTATACAACCAAACCATCATTTTGAAGACTACCCTCGTCACAAGCCTGGCAAATCTGGAAGTATACTTGATGATCTGACAATGTTGACAGTCTTTACTTGGAACTCAGGTGCAACTACTCGTTCCAGGTTCCTATTTTATAGTTTTGTTTTCATCTTTTTTTGTCTGTTGTTATAATTGTTATCTCTGTTTTATGTACCAGAGGAGGAATGACCACTGGGAGGAGTGCAGATAGAAGAAACACCAGGTGCACCTGGAGCAGCAAAGATGGACACCTTCTTCTGCCCCACCTGTAATAAAACATGTCTCCACAGCCACAGCAGGCGCTGTAACTTTCCAACAGTTTTACTTTATCCCCAAAGGCATACTCTTCCATTGTCTCCTGAAACAGACTGATGCCAACAAGAAATTTATATACATTATAAAATGATATAATAATACAAATAAGTATACGCACAGAGAGATTAAAAACTTGTGTATCATTCTCCTTTCACTCCCTCTGTAACTATGGGTGGTATTCATTGAGTAAACCCAGTGAAGTTAATAAGCACGACCAACCATTAATTCCAGTGGGTCAGCTCTGAGTAGAACATCTTTCCAGACACTAATGTTTATGAAGAGCTTAAGAGTTGTAACTGTTCTTTAATGTGTAACTCTTATTTAAGAAAATAAAAAAAATTCCTTCCAGTAGCACCTTAGAGACCAACTAAGTTTGTCATTGGTATGAGCTTTTGTGTGCATGCACACTTCTTCAGAATAAAAGTAACTAGTTCCAGGGTGGGATCTTAAAACATTCCATTTGACATTCTGAAGCTAAAAGGGCGGTCAGTTTATTAGCACAACTTGGTTTAGAAGTCACTGCAGGACAAACTATTGCAGAGGATATGAATACAGAATATAGCAGCCAGAAAAGAGTATTAATGTCTAGTGGGATGGGAGAGCTCAGGCAGTGATCCTGGGTTTCAGAATAAATGTATTATAAAACACAAAAGAATGTCTCTCTGTGAAATGTCAGAGGGTATGCATTAAGAGCTACTTACTCTAAGCACTTTTCTGAAGATTGATCTGGGATAAGCAGCCTACACCCCTGCCATAAGGGGTGGTACCTTCCAAAGCTGGCATAGCACAATGCTAAGAGCATAAGCTGGAAAGTGCCCAGTTCAAATCTCACTTCAGCAACCAACTTGCAAGAGCTGCACTGATACACACTTATTTGGGAGTAAGTCTCAATGAACTTGAGCTGCAGGTTTCCCTAGGCAAGTCACTGTCTATTCATCTCTACATCACACAACATAGGGAGAATAGCAACATAGACATTGGTAAAGATTCCTGAGATAGTATATATGGCATGCTTTGAGATGTAAGGAAGTATTATTTGGCCTGAAGATTTCCAGTTCTGTGGTCCATGTGTACATCAGTGATCACAGACTTATCCTTGTAGAATTCTGCATATCATACTTTTGAGAAAGTAAATACACTTGTATGGACCCATATCATTGCCAGATTTCAAGTCCACCAAGCTGTGGTTTAAAAGCATGATAGCAGGGTCAGTAACTGATTACACCACAAGTTGTAACAACAAAGAAATACCATAGAGTACAAAATTTGTCCTAACTGAGCCACATGTCTGAGCTTATTACAAGAGCAGCTACCTTTCATAATAAAACATCAGCAGGTCTGGATACCATCAGCATGACCCAGGGAGATATACTGTTGATGAAAGCAAATGGCATTATTGCCTGCAAAAAGCCTGCAAAATTAGTACCTTGTAATAAGCTGCTCAGAATTGCAGGTGGGCAGAGGACTGTAGCATTCATGACCAGGTTGCAGGCTTCCTGCAGAAATCAGGGTGGCTGCTGTGAGAACAGGATGCTGGACTAGATGGGCCATTGGCCTGATCCAGCAGGCTTGCCTTTTTTCTTTTTCTTTTTACCAAGTAAAGAAGAATGGAGTTCCAGTTGATACTAGCATTTAAAAGATCATCTCTAAGTTGTACCAAAATAGACTCCCAACAAATCCCACACACGTTCGTCAGTTTTCCCCAAGATAAAATAAATACTATACAAACTTTCATATTGGGTATTACAGAGTCATCTTGCTAAAGCTTCTGCTATGGAGTGAAATCTAAAAGGCTCTTCTCTGAACACAGTACTTCCAGTATGAGGTCAGTAATACCGGTAGAAGATGACTATCCCACTTCTTTTTCCAAGTACCAAAACGAACAGGTACAAAAAACAAAGAATGATATAGTTTCAGATATTCTTGAAGCAAAACATATCACACTGCCACTCATACAAGAATATTTGCTAAATCTCTTGAAATGTACAGACATTTTGCATTCAGTACATTTGATCTATTAAGATATTCAGTTGGGAAACCCAGCCAGACGGGTGGGGTATAAAGAATAAATTATTATTATTATACTAGCTGGCCTGGCCACACGTTGCTGTGGGGTTTTGTGTTAAATGGACCCTTTTCTGTTAAATTGACCTTCAGAGTCTCCCTTCAGAGTCCCTTCACCTGCCCTGTCCCAACCCTTACTCCCCTATTGTAAGTTTCAAAAATAAGACTCCCCCACCCATGCGTGTTCCTGAAAATGTCCCCCCCCCACTGCTTTGGCTGACTCAGGGTCCTACCTCCCCCCCCCATGGCTATGTGTTTCCCCCCTCCCTTTGTTGCGCCTCATCTGTGTTAACCACACTCTCCCGTTCTTGTGCCTCATCCCTGTGATTCCCCCACCCTGTGAAAGGCCCATAATCTGTTTGTTTTTGCCTGTGGCCTACTGGGCAATGTTATGGCCTACTCAGTTTTCCCTGTCCTAACCCCCCCCCACTGCTTTGGCTGACTCAGGGTCCTCCCCCGCCCCATGGCTATGTGTTTCTCCCCTCTCTTTGTTGTGCCTCATCCCTGTGTTGTCGTCCCCCGTTGTGAAAAGCCCTATTCTGTTTGTTTTTGCCTGTGGCCTACTGAATGGTGTGGTCTACTCAGTTTCGCCTGCTTGGCAATGCTGTAGACTATTGAAAAAGCTGGGCCTTGTTGCTGCAAAAGGACTGTTTTCAGTTGGTTGCTGTGGAATTTTGTGATGTCATCTGGCAGCGCAGCTTTGGAGCCGGCAGGGTGCGATCTGCCTTTCTATTGGATGCTGATGGAGTTTTCAGAGCTTCTGGTGGTGACGTCTAATTTGGGCGCCACTTTTTTGTGTTTAATCATTATTTTAGGTGTGAAAGGTGTGGTTTTTGGGAATTTTTAAAATGCCAGATCCCTCCCTGATGGGCATGGAACAATGTGGCCAAATTTGTTACATTACGGTTCAGCAGTTACAGAGAAAGGCAACCTCCATGCACACAATGCCTACATACATACACACACACACACACACACACATATATATATATATATATATATATATAGAGAGAGAGAGAGAGAGAGAGAGAGAGAGAGAGAGAGAGTTCCCATCCTTTCCCCTCTAAAACTTCTGTGCTATTAATTGGTTATGGGGCAAAATGTACAAGGATAAATCCTTGTGCCCATTGACTCTAGTGGCGCGGTGCGCCAGGGTGCCTGGGTGCTCAGGGGACGCTCAGGGGGCGCTGAGGGGCGCCCCAGCAAGTGGGGGAGCTGCGCAGCGGCCTCCCTTTTCCCTCCTCCTGTGCACCTGCCAGCCGCGCCGCTCAGGGGAGAGCAGGGAGGTAAGCGATCGGAGCAGGGGCACTAGGACCCTGTTCCACTCTGCAGTGCCAGGGTCATCCCTCACCCTGGCGCTGCGTTTCATTGGTAGAGGTGACGCCACATGGCAGCAGCTCTACCAATGAAACGCAGCACCAGGCAATACCTGGATAAGCATGGAATGCAAAAGATTCCGACAGACAAGAGATCCCTACTCAATTATAAAGTTACAAAACAAGAAGTGGAAGAAGCCATGAATCAATTAAAAATCGGCAAGGCACCAGGACCAGATGGTTTGACAGCAAAATATTACAAGACTTTAAAGGACTGGTTAATCGAACCATTGGTGGATATGTGTAATAAGATTCTTGGAGGGGACAAAGCACCCGAGACCTGGAAAGAAGCATATGTAACTCTGATACCAAAACCTGATATAGATAGAGCACAGATGAAGAATTACTGCCTAATCTCACTTTTGGTTTTGTTTTTTTAAAAAATTTATTAAAAGTTTTAAAAATTTATTAACAATTTATTAAATCAGACCTCACCTGGAGTACTGTGTCCAGTTCTGGGCACCACAGTTCAAGAAGGATACTGACAAGCTGGAACATGTCCAGAGGAGGGCAACCAAAATGGTCAAAGGCCTGGAAACAATGCCTTATGAGGAACAGCTTAGGGAGCTGGGTATGTTTAGCCTGGAGAAGAGAAGGTTAAGGGGTGATATGATAGCCATGTTTAAATATATAAAAGGATGTCATATAGAAGAGGGTGAAAGGTTGTTTTCTGCTGCTCCAGAGAAGCGGACACGGAGCAATGGATTCAAGCTACAAGAAAGAAGATTCCACCTAAACATTAGGAAGAACTTCCTGACAGTAAGAGCTGTCCGACAGTGGAATTTGCTACCAAGGAGTGTGGTGGAGTCTCCTTCTTTGGAGGTCTTTAAGCAGAGGCTTGACAGGCATATGTCAAGAATGCTTTGATGGTGTTTCCTGCTTGGCAGGGAGTTGGACTGGATGGCCCTTGTGGTCTCTTCCAACTCTATGATTTTATGATTCTAAGATTCTAAGTCATATAAGTCTGTAAAAACCACCTGTAAAAACAACCACACCACACTCTCTATGAAATTTCAAAGAGACTAGCTTCAATTCAGCACCCCAGAAAAACAGTAAAGTAAATACAATTAACAAAAAAAATAAGAGTTACAGTACTGATTTTTGAGCTTAAAAGAATGAATGAAAGAACCCATTGGATACATACAGGGAATCTATTCATAGACCAACTTCTTTTGCAGCACAGAAAGAATGAACTGTGGCAAAAACTACTTTAACACAGGTGCATTTTAAATCAAACCATTGTTAGAATTATTTTCTATTTATTTATTTTTCTAGATGAATATGCATTATTCTCAAAGTTCTCATCTGCGAGTTTAGGAATACACACTTCTCTTATCCCTTCAATAAAGGAAACAAGAAAAGGAACAGGCCAGCCAAAGATTCATGTGAACCACCGACTGCAGCAGAAACTTCATTTCCTTATGTCTCCCTCTCTCTTTCTCCCTTTCATTGCTTATTTGTTTTAAAAAGAGCTGTTTTGATGAATTCCTCAAGACCATCCTCAAGCAGTCTGGCTTTTCACAATTAAATTGTGAGCTAGAATTGTTTTTAAGCTAGAAGCAGTAGCCTGACACATAGAAATTTAAGCAGGTGAATCTTTTCTGAGCATACAGATAAATGGATGGGGGAAATCCATCTGCTTAATTTCAGTATGCCACACAGCTGCTAAAGGCATAGTGAAGGCCACAATAATACCCCTTTAGTTGTTTCCCCCACCCACCCCATTTCCATTTTTTTTTTTAAAAAAAAACCTATCCATCCCTTTTGTACTTTTCTCCCTTCCCTAGGGAGCAAAATATTAATAATGAAAGGTACAGATGCAAAGGCAGAATAAAGACTGTCAACTCCATTTCAAAATTAATTTATTTGGGAGGTTTCTATCTTACTCTTCAGCCTGAAGACATTCTGAGTGGCTAACATAATTTAAGAATAACAGAGCATCAGTTAGATTAATACAATAAAAACAGAAGAGCTTCAGAAACATGTCTGTTGCATTTCAGAGAGAAACAGCAACCGAGCCACCTAAAAAGGTTATCATCTGGTCCTGAAAAGACAAGGGATCTGGTGCCAGGCAAGCTCTTTAAGGTGAGCTTTTCAAAGCTTGGGTGCCACAACTGAAAAGACCTCTGGCTATCATCACAATCCACCTCATCATTATCCCCATGGCAAGGGGAATGTCTTCTTTTGATGATCTGAGCATGTGGGCAGGAACCTGTGGTGGAAGTCTCAACCATGACACATCCTGATCCCCAAACCAAACCATTTACCATATGTTAAAACCAGCACTCTGAATTATGCCTGAAACTGAGGAGAGGGCAATTATTTTAAGACTGATAGGATTTGTTTTATGAGCTCAGTCCTGCTGTATTTTGTACTAGCTGAAGTTTCTGAGTAGTCTTCAAAGGCAGCCCAGCATCTGCTATATGTTTTGGAAAGTGATTTGTCTGTCTGCCTGTCCATCTGTTCTCTATACCGTGGGTTTGGCTGCCTCTAAAGGTATCATCGCTAAGTGGCAAGAGGGTTCCCAAGGTGGGGGCGGTGGTTTTTGTCAACACTGGGCTGCCATTTTGAATCAAGGTGGCAGACAGAAACATGACTTTGGTGTGACTTCCCCTGATTTTGGATGTGGCAGGTCCAATCTGTGGTAATTTGGATTTCTCTGAAGATAGTGTTGCCCATTTGGCAGGACAGGTCCATCCATCGCCAATTTAGATATTGTCACCCAGCTCTGTATGCAGGTTACCAAGGGGAAAACAGTAATCTCCATTAATGTTTGGATGCCAGCCAGTGTGTTGAATCAAGATGGCAGAACAAACAAGATGGTCCAAACTGCACCAAATTGGATGGTTCTTAAGGGGTTGTTGCCCAGTTTGGGAAAATAGTTCCAACTTGTGCCAGTTTGGATGTATCTTGAGATATTGTCTCACGGGTTCCCAAAGTAGGGCAGTATTCATCTACATACATTTGGTCGCTTGGTGCCTTGTTGAATTAAGATGGCAGACCAAATGAACCCTAATATTAGCTCCTGCAAAAACAAAATTGATTCAGGGATGGGTCAGGTGTTCCCCAGGTCAGAATCCAAGTTTGGTTTGTGTGTGTGCATGCAGCCCTGCAACTCACACATTGCACTATCCAATTAAAAAATCACTATATGTTTTGCTTTCCTCAAATTCCTGGGCAGCCGCAGGACACTTCCCACTAGTATAACATATTGCAAAGATCAAAAAGGGTTGTTGTTGTTTTTCTCATGCATGGATAACTGTGACTGCTCTGTCTCTGTCCAGGAAGGGTGGTTGTCAGCTGGTGGAATATACTCTGTGTTATGGAGGCTACTTGGGCACCCAGTGATAAAACAGGATCCATCAGTTTCCCAGTTATTTAGGGTTAGCTGCTCTGCAGAAAACCTACAACAGTAGCTCCATCTTGTCAGGGTTGAGCTTGTTTATTGGCTCTCATTACTGATCCCTAACATAATAAATATAAATATAGTTTATACAGGCAATGACTGATTCAACCATGCCTGAATGACATGCAGTCGCACATGCATGCATGGGATCGAACCTGGAAGTAGCCCCAAAACATTGTGAAGACATCCTGAAAAGGGATGGAAGGGGGGAAATAGGTGCTGGGAGGGGTGGAGCGGGCTCATGGTGGATGCATGCTCCAACAGTGCACACAGAATCCAGAATGAAACTATAGCTGTTATCATATAGACTTGAACTAAACTGTTTGTTATTATTTTCTTCAAGCAACATTTTGCTTTGTTTATTTTTAGTATCTTTTTATTCTTAATAAACTTCCTAAAATTTGGCTGTTGGGATCTTGGGTGCTTTTCCGCCAGATGCAAAGGATATTGTCACGGTGGCCGGAGAAGGCTACTTCAGAGTAACGACTCTACACAGCTCTGCATTTTGTCTTTTATTGGTGCTGAGTATTTACAGTGCTAATGGCAGTGCTATTTACAAAGACACATCTGTTCAGCTTGAATCAGAACCTCCAAGTGGCTTTTGGCGCGTCTTGCGCCAGCATAACAACTTGGGGAGACCCATCCTCTTCCCCCGACGCTTTCTGCGAAGTTCCGGAGTTGGGGGGACTGGCCTGCCCCCCTTCCTTCCCCCTTCCTGTCCCACCTGGGACGATGGCTCTTCTACCCTGCCAGAGCCTTGGACACCACTTCCTGTTTCCCCACTTGAGCTGGAGCTTTCCCTCTTTTCAGCCTCGCTCGGGGCTGGGCTGGAACTCAGGAGGGGAGGGGCTTCGCGATATCCCTTGCCCCTCACAGATATTTTGTCCTCACACAAAATTTGACAGAGCAAGGGGTTTGACAGAGCAAGGCAAGCTATCTTGGTTTTGAGGGGGGGGGTAAGTTGGATGCAGCCTCTGCTTCCCCTGCTAAGAATATTATTATGAGTTGGGGGGGGCAGTATGCAGAGACTTTCCTAACCCCTGGATCCAGCAGGTGTTAAAATATAAGCCAGGCTAGTTTCCTGTTGAGGTGATGGGCCATGGAGGGGAGCAAAGGAAATTGGGCTCTGTGAGAGATGGCAAATGGATGCCCTGCCAACTCACTATTTGTTAGAAAGACAAAAGGCCAGAGTTGGGAGAGTGATGTAAGCTTAGAGTAAAGCAGCAAGCTGGAGAGAGAGAGTCAGAGCAACATTTAATTTCTATTTGAATCCAAGGCTGCAGCTATGGGAGAAACAAGACCCCCTAGGGGGTATTCATGTTGTGAACCCCTCCATCACAGACTCAGTCTCTCTCTCTGTGTGTGTGTGTGTATGTGTGTGTGTGTGTGTGTGTGTGTGTAAAGCAGGCACCCCCAAACTTCGGCCCTCCAGATGTTTTGCCCTACAACTCCCATGATCCCTAGCTAACAGGACCAGTGGTCAGGAAAGATGGGAATTGTAGTCCAAAACATCTGGAGGGCCGAAGTTTGGGGATGCCTGGTGTAAAGAAACCATATATCATAAAATAAAAAAAATTCTTCCAGCAGCACCTTAGAGACCAACTAGGTTTGTCATTGGTATGAGCTTCCGTGTGCATGCACGAAAGATGCTGCTGGAAGGATTTTTTAAATTTTGTTTCGACTACGTCAGACCAACACAGCTACCTACCTGTAACATATATCATAAAGACACCACAGTCTCCACTATCCCTCATTCCCAAAGGAAACATGAATCCTAGGTAAGTGCCTGGAACCCCTGGAATCTCATACCGCTCTGAGATTGGGGTGATGTGCAACAATATGCTTTGGACCCTCAAGAAGCTACTACTGTTACTGAGCCTCTCAAAGGGGTTAGGCAGCCTGCCTGAGAGCCTAGGGCACCACTGCTTTACCCAGGCGGAGAGTCATGGAAGGGAGCTAAAGGGTTCCCTTCCCCTTTTGTGACAACATAGTTGGAATTCTTTTTGAGTAATTGCACAAACACACACATGATCAGTCTGCACAAGTGGCAAAGTAGAAGGCACACAGATCATAGTTAGGAATGCAATCTACCCTTAAGTCATCCAGTATAAGCTCCATACTCCTGTTCACAGGAAAGAAACAAATCTGTCTAATATTTATTCAGATCATTGGTCCATCCAGCCCAGTGTTTTCATCTCTAGCTGGCAGCAGCTACCCAGGGCTTCAGGTAGGAGTCTTTTTCAGTCCAGCAGTGGCCCAATAGCCTTTGTCACTGGCTCTGCCACTGAGCTATGGCCTCTCTCCTTCTTACTGGATTTTGCCATCATGTTAATGTGAGTGCCAACTACTTTGAACTTGCCCCGCTTTGAAGAAAGACCCATGCAGAAGGGTTACCATTTTGACACCCTCTCAGACCCTGATCCCTGACTATTATTATTTTACCAGCAGTTTGGCACAATGAAATTGAGCAGATTAAGCTTTTCCTAGCATAGAGATAGCAATGGGAAATGCTCTTTCTAAAGCAGGAAAAGGTTCCCCAAATCAATTCTGTATGCCATGCTACGCTTTGGGTCACAGGGCCAGTAAAAAGAAACAAAAACCAACCAACCCCCCAAAGGCAGCAATTGTCCTTATGTCTGTCCCTTCCTCAGAAAGAAGATGCAAATGAGGCTGAAGCAAGGCCATCAAAGAAGGGGGCAAACAAGCCTGAGTCTTGGAACGCTGCTCAAGCAGCTCTTGCAGCCTGGCTGAAAGTGATGGACACATCCTTATTTGTAAGTATTTAATGTTTCTTAGGAGGCACTTCTCAAAGAAATTGGTATGTAATGGCAGCACTCACTGGAAAAACAGGCCGATTAGAAAATGCACTAACTTATCTGGTATTCATTTGAAAAGTAAATGGATGCAAGCAAAGGTGAGAGTTCACTATCAATTCAAATATTTTTGCTTTAACAGGCTCTAGCACTCCAGCTTTAATTCAAGCAGAAACACAAGTATGAATAATCAAAGTGGATGATGCTCATATAAAAAAAGAAACCCCTTTGTGCTTTTGCACCATTTCCAATGGCCATTGAAGCTTAATGGCACAACATTTACATTCTTCCCTTTAATTTGTATTCTGTTCCTTCCTTTCGAGTGATGCGATTGTGATTTTTCTCTTGCCCACCGTATTATTTTGATGCAAATGTTATGTTATGTGTTGCTCCAGTCCAATTTCCTGCTTTGCCTCAACCAGAACCCCTCCTCTTTCCCTCTCTTGCACAGACAGGAAAATAGTGCAAAAATTGGGGTGATGGAAATAAGTTCTTCAACTCCTGCTTCTAATTAAGGGAAAAAACAAGGCAGGGATCTTGAAAAACCTTGAAAAGCATGGAAAGGAATTATTATCTCATATATATGGAGAGAAAGAGCAGCAGCAAGCAAACCTGCAGGCAGACGGGGACGGGGATGGGCTTCCAACCTCCCCCCCCCCAAGGAACCAAATCCAAATTCTGCTACGTTTGTAATGTGCTCGTTTGCAACGCTTCCTTCTTCGGCTGCCTCCTAATCGCCCAGGGACGGCCTGCTTTATTGAGATGCGCCGGGGCTCCACGCCGAAGCCTGCGAAGGGAAGGCCCCGAGGGTGCCCACCGCCACGTAATATATGCACTGGCTAATTTAGCATCCTGTGACTAATTTCCATTTCTTGTGCTCGGAGCTGGCTTGCTAATTACAGGGATGTTGTCTTAACTTCGGCTAATTGCGTCCGCCTGGTTTTCTAGCAGGCAGCCGAGCAAATGAAGGAGGCCGCTCGCTGCGGAGGCTCCGAGGCAGCACAAGTGCCAGCGCGGGGGGGGGGGGGGCGAGCCGGGCAAGCGACCCTTGCCGCCACCTCAGCCTCAGGCTCCCCACCCATGGGCGTAACCAGGAATTATGGGGGGGGGCTTTATGTTGGGGGGCAGAACCAAGGTATCTGTGATGCAATTGATCACCAGTTAGTTAAGTATTTCTATTTTCTTACTTGATTTAGAGGGGCAGCTGCCTCCCTGGCTACGCCCATGGCCCCACCCCTGCTTTAGGGTCTTACTGAACTTTTCCTTTGGCTGGGTGTCAAAGCTAAAGTGGAAGGGGGGGATGCCTGCAGAGGGCATAAAGGAAGCCCCATCTGATACTGTACTATGTGATGGCCGTTCAGATGCCGGATTTCCCTTGTAGACGGATTAGGTACCAAAGATTCCAGGTTGCACCAAAGCTTATTAGGACAAAGCCGCAGCCAGAACAAAGGATGGTGATTATTCAGATCTTTCACAGGACATTCGATGGTTATGATTGGCTCTTGGAGACTGATAAAAAAGCATCTCTTGAATTGGAGAGTGGAGTGGCCCTGCGCCCACCAGACTTTCTACTGGGCTTGCTTTTATTTTTCCCTGGTTGGGGGCGGGCATATTTTTGAATGTACCCACACATAAAGAACTTATTGCATATAATATGTGTTGGAAAGAAATTGTCAGGTGAAGCTTCTCATGGCATGGAGAGGAGTGATGGGAGTAGTTTTATTTGGTACATTTCTGCAGGCAAAACTGTTTTTTAAAGGTACATGAAAGGAGCAAAATGAGCTGTACAAATGTTTAATTATTATTTGAACTGTTGAGATTTTCATGTGTCAGATGTATGAACATGCCTCTGAGCATGTGCAGAATGCCTTTTCTACAACACACTTTCAGGTGGAGCTACTGAAGGAAAAAAAAATATTGTACACATGGGGTGTGTGTGCATTTTCTGCCACAACGCCTGCTTCTAGGGCACCAGGACAATCTGAAGGGGACACTTTTATTAGTCTGCCATAATCTGCACCAGACACAACATCCTCCTGCACAAAACTTGTAATGAAGTGGGTTATGTGAGGGTGGGGGGGGGGAAGAAGGGAACTGTTCACCAAATGCAGTAGAATTAGCTTTCCTGGTTTTCATGAGGCGCATGCACAATTGGCTCCCACGCCCACCCCATGCACAAATAGTTTAAAATGCCAAGGACAGCAGCAATGAGCAAAAGGACAGCAGTGAACAATGGACATGCAAACAAACTCCTTGTATTCAAGCCCTGGGCAGAGGTTTCCAGCTCCATGCTTCCTTTCACACAAAAACAAGGGTGGGTGGGGGGAGGAGAAAAAGACACTGTTGTTTTCAGACAGGGACTGTACAGCTGTCATTAATAGGCCTAGACAACATTGTCCCAACAAGTGCTTCCGTTGTGGGGGAATCACAGTTCTTTAGCACCCCAAGCACTAAATCAATTATTTTTGCATCAAGATGTGTAACTGTCCTTGTGGTAATATGGCATGAAAATACTTCTCATTGGATGGCACCAGTGACATCACCCCGAGTCACATCAGAGCTTCACATCAAGAAACACACACATACACCACCAACCCATGCAATTTGGAATACCCCTCCATTAAAAAAACTCCCCCCGCCCGCTGCCCCACCATAGTAATAATAATAATAATTTTATTTATACCCCGCCCTTCCCAGTCAAGACAAGGCTCAGGGCGGCTAACAAGAATATCAAAGCAAGCATAAAAGAAACAATTGCACTAATTTTAAAATGCAATTTTAAAATTAGTGCAACCTCATTAAAATTTCTGTAGGATAAGGCCTTAGGGGTCAGTCCAAAGGCCAAGCAGAACAGCTCCGTCTTGCAGGCCCTACAAAAAGATGACAACTCCCGGTGGGCCCTAGTCTCCTGAGGGAGAGTGTTCCACCAGGTCAGGGGGCTAGTACTGAAACAGCCCTGCTCCTGGTCGAGGCAATTTCTCTAGAGCAAGAGCACACTTCTCATATCAAAATCCACATTGTCCTTACATTTAAGACTCAGCAGCCCTTCCTTCTTTGGGTTCTCTTACCCCAAAATATATCTGCCCATGATCTTCATTCTGCTCTTTCTACCACCATATGCTGCCCTCTGCAATCCTGTGCATGCTTACCTGAGATTCAGTGGGCTTACTTCTGAGTAAACATGAATAGGCTTATGCTGTAAAACAACAATTTTTTTTGTTCATTGCTGTCCCCTGTTCTTGGGACTCCTAGAACAACTGCGATAGCAGCTCCCTCCTTTCAAACTTTAGCTCAAAAACAGTATTTTCTATCAAGCCAATGGATTAATTCCTTAGCCTGTATCTCCAACTGAAATGAAGCCCATGTATGTGTACTATATTTGCTTTCATTTATCCCTTGTTATTTCTCTCTATCTTACATATCTCTCTTTCCCCTCTGCTATGGTCAGTATGTTTATAAAGTGTGAAGATCAGAAGTCTCTCCTGATTTTATCTATGCCAGCCACTTGTTCATATACATAAAATTGGTATCAAGAGTGTTTGTTACCCCACACATAGTTCCAAGGTGTTCTGACTACAACTCCCATCATCTCTGACCACTGGTAGGGGCTAATGGGAAAGTGAGTCTAACAGCAGCTGCCATTGGCCACCAACAAGAACTGTAGCAGGAGCAGCTTTGTCCTCCTGACCTTGAAATTGACCTGGTTTGTAGTTGTATAAAACACTAAGCAATGGCTTGTTTAACCATGAGTTGTACACAGACAAACCATGGCATGTTACTCCAAAGTGTGGTTTGTTTTCCAGCTGCCCTTGCATTTGTGCCTTGATATGCACCTGGGGCAGGTGACCAAACAACCTATGTTTAAGGGAGAGTGCTGGGTTAAGGGAACAGGTCATGGAGGGAGCCCACTGCGGCTCACCATAACCCAGTGGAGCAGCGGGGGGGGGGCAGTGTTGCCCTTGACTCTCCTTCACTCTGCCTTGACCTGTGAGTGGAGCTGTGGCTGGACACAAGGAAGCTCCCTTGGCAGCTCCCTCGCACACCAAAGCCAGCCTCCAGTGGGAGCTTGTGAGGGCATCTGGTTGTGCCCCCTCCCCAAAATGTTCCTGGGGCAAAAGCCCCCCCCCCTCAGACCACCCACACTATGCCACTGGTGAGGTTGCTCTTTGTCAGAGCTGCCACAGACATCAGGAGGGGAGAAAGGTAGTTCCATCAAGTCCCCTCCTATGGGAATACCAAATGCCATCAAGTCAGCTACATATTTGAGAGAAGGTGCCTTGTCCTCCTGACATGGAACATTGTCCCCTGCTCTGCTTCTGGATCTGATGGTGGGTGGTGAACAGGGAGAGGGGCTTTTGGGAGGAGGGGTTGCTCTGCTAGACAGCAGAATCTGCAAATTTAGAACTATATAACTGCATCATAAGAACTGTAACTTTCAGAACTGGTGCCTGGCTTTGCTTCTCACCCTTTTCCCTTTTCTTCATATGTCATGCTTTCGGAATATAAACCTGAGGGCAAGGAATGGCATGCTACTGATTTTTGTTAGAGGCTCTGGGTGCTATAAACTGGATGTGGCTGGAGGGCCATAGATTCCTCACCCCTGTCTGGATCCCTTAAGTCACTTTGAGCTGCATACATGGGGTGACTGCTTGAATGCAGTAATTCTGCAGTAATCATTTGGAATCAGTGTCAAAGCAAGTCTCTGCCAAAGTTAGACCTTGTCCCATGGGTGTTATTTCCTGTTTATGGTAGGGAAAAGTCCCTACAGATGCAAATAGTGTGTGTGCACAAACACAGCGAGTGAAAAGTAGAATGAGAGAAGTTGCATTAGAGTTGCTGTTTTGGACTTCAAAACCCACAAATGCCTTGCTATTCCCTGGTGTATCATTTGGGGACTGCACTGGTACAGTCCAATAGGTGTCTAGCATGCTGGATCAGTGTACATGGCATCTAAAGACTCTTTGTCCTCCATTTATTTTACAAGAACCAGTCCCCTGCACGCATCCTGCAGCACTAATGAAAAGCAGGTTAGTGGGCCATAGTCTTCACTGTTTTTATGAAATCTACAATTAACATCAATCTGAATTCAATCACCAAATTAATGTGTGTCCTCGGGAGAAAATTTCAGCCTGTGATTCTTTGCAAACCATATCCAACCTCTTCCCCACTTTTGATTTCCGCCCCCCACCCCGCTATGGGAAGTGTAGCGTAGCAGTGGTCAAGCTGTAATGACCCATAGCTCTCCCCAGAAAAGCTAGAAAGCAGAATGTAAGGCCACCAACCCCAAAGAGTTCCTTGTGTCCAGAATGGGACTCATTTCCACACAGTGCTTTTAGGCTCCTGTCCAGGACTGATTGCCAAAAATAGGCACTCATTTAATGGGCATCACTTTGCTTTATTAAGAAATCCCCATCTTTGGCAACTTTTCAAAATTCCAATTTTACAATAATAAAAGTCCCCACCCATTGTTGTGTGCTTGCCTGTCCCCCTATTAGTAATCTATTTGTCCCCTCTTGAAAGTCTGCTGTGAAAAACAAGCCACACTCTCAATGGGACCATTGACCAAACACGAGGCTCTCAATAGGGCTTTGTTGGAAAGAAGTGTGAATAGCGTCCTTTGGATCTGGGTGAACTGGCCCACACGCCCCTTGTGACTGACAATTGTTCCTGCCTATTAATAAATCTACTTTAGCCTCTCTTTAAGCAGAGAAGCCCACAGTGGCAGAGAGACTGCCTAGCTGGGCTAGCAACAAACATTGGCTGTTTTTCCTACCAGTTATAAACATTTAAAACTAACCCTTGGTTTTAATTTCCAGCACAAATGATGCTGTAGGAAGAGTATGACCACTGCATATACATCATGAATATATAAAGGAGTCACACTCCAAAGAAACTTGCACACTGCACAGATAAGAGTCTGGGCTAAGGGCTGCCTATGTCACACTGGTCCAACCACTAACTGGTTTGCAAATCACCATTATGAGAAGTCTGGGATAGCTCAGTTAGTAGAGCATAAGACTCTTAATCTCAGGGTCATGGGTTCAAGCCCCATGTTGGGCAAATGATTCCTGCAGTGCAAGGAGTGGGGCTAGGTGACTGCTCTCTTCCACCTCTGCAATTCTTTGAATACCCGCTTCCAAAGAACCACAGGTCTGTGCTCTTAAAAAACAGTGGTGGATTTTTTATTACTATTACTTGATTTGAGCCAAAGGTTGCCAAAGCACACAAACATGGGCTCCTTCTATGACATCCCTCGGTTTCCTGACCCTCAGTCTGTTCTTGCCAGAAATAATTCTCTCCCAAACCACCTTTAAAACCCCCCAGCAACATCAACATAACTGGATAGCTTTTCACATTTTAAACATAAGCTAAGATCCTGATACCTCAGTCTGGGATAGCTCAGTTAGTAGAGCATAAGACTCTTAATCTCAGGGTCATGGGTTCAAGCCCCATGTTGGGCAAATGATTCCTGCAGTGCAAGGAGTGGGGCTAGGTGACTGCTCTCTTCCACCTCTGCAATTCTTTGAATACCCGCTTCCAAAGAACCACAGGTCTGTGCTCTTAAAAAACAGTGGTGGATTTTTTATTACTATTACTTGATTTGAGCCAAAGGTTGCCAAAGCACACAAACATGGGCTCCTTCTATGACATCCCTCGGTTTCCTGACCCTCAGTCTGTTCTTGCCAGAAATAATTCTCTCCCAAACCACCTTTAAAACCCCCCAGCAACATCAACATAACTGGATAGCTTTTCACATTTTAAACATAAGCTAAGATCCTGATACCTCAGTCTGGGATAGCTCAGTTAGTAGAGCATAAGACTCTTAATCTCAGGGTCATGGGTTCAAGCCCCATGTTGGGCAAATGATTCCTGCAGTGCAAGGAGTGGGGCTAGGTGACTGCTCTCTTCCACCTCTGCAATTCTTTGAATACCCGCTTCCAAAGAACCACAGGTCTGTGCTCTTAAAAAACAGTGGTGGATTTTTTATTACTATTACTTGATTTGAGCCAAAGGTTGCCAAAGCACACAAACATGGGCTCCTTCTATGACATCCCTCGGTTTCCTGACCCTCAGTCTGTTCTTGCCAGAAATAATTCTCTCCCAAACCACCTTTAAAACCCCCCAGCAACATCAACATAACTGGATAGCTTTTCACATTTTAAACATAAGCTAAGATCCTGATACCTCAGGCTGACCTTAATGTTGATACACTGAAATAATTCATCCATTTAAAACTATTACACAGATAATCACTTCCTTGAAATCATGTCAGCACTCATCTACAAGAAAAAGAAAAAGAATTCTTTCAAAAGACTCTTAGGTAAATGGGCTCAGTGCTACTTTCTGTATGATGCAGGTCAATTTAATTCTGTTCTGTACTCCCCATACAGCTAAACAATTGCTTTTCACAAACTAGAGAGCAGAGTAAATGCAGTTTGTAATATCCATCTAGAGGTGGCCTTGAACACTCTCCTTAATAAGAAGCTTGACACCTGAAATTCCACCTCTCTATTCATCTCCTATCAAAGAGTTAGGCAAGATTTCAGAAAATTAATGCTGTATTAATCAATGGGAATAATTAGGAAATGAATGGCGTCAGACATTTAAAATGACATGAATATTGCCTCTATTCTACGTACACTTTTGTTGCATCTGCGCATGGGAGGGGCAGGTTAGGCTTCTGGTCCTGGAGCAGGAACAGTGAATGCACACAAAAGAAATAAAAACCAATAAGCAGAAACAAAGGTGCAAACCAGAGTGAAAATTACAGCCAAACTGGATTCATTTTGTTTACAAATGCCTGATCATATAGGAAATTGAGCTGGAATTGAAAATGATCACATCCGTCAGCAGCAAATCTAAGAGCCTGTGACAGAGCTGGGGTAACAGAGTTTGGGGGTGCAAGGGCACCCATAACTGCTAGAGTCATTGAATATTAGAAACTAGCAAGGGGGTAGAAATTAGCTGATATTCGGAATATTGAAGGGAAGATGCCAGAGACGTTAGATTTAAAACACAGGGTGAACCAGTTTTCTCTCCCCGTGCTCCATTCTACATCATTGTTACAGCGCCCAGTGTAGCTGAACCTGTCACACTACCCTAAAACCACCTCTGAGGAGATCCTTGATAGCAATGCCATTAAGATCATTAAGCAAACGGTCTGTGAGCACCTAGAAAGGAACGCTACCCAGGATCAAAATGGGGGGGCAAGGAAGGAAGGGGTGGGAGAGAGAGAGAAAAAAGGAAGGAAGGAGAAGGAAGGAAGGAAGGAAGGAAGGAAGGAAGGAAGGAAGGAAGGAAGGAAGGGGAGAGAGAGAGAGAAGGGAGGGAGGGAGGGAGGGAGAAAAAGGAAGAAAGAAAGAGGGGGGAAGGAAGGAAGGATGGAAGGATGGATGGAAGGAAGGAAGGAAGGAAGGAAGGAAGGAAGGAAGGAAGGAAGGAAGGAAGGAAGGAAGGAAGGAAGGAAGGAAGGAGCTCCCCCCCCCCCAGCTCAGGCTGCTTCTTGCCCTCCCCACGTTCCTGTTGCTGGCTGCAGCCGCGGAGGGAGCAGAAACAGCCCAATTTCCATAACCCACAGCGACTTTTCCCCTTCAGTTTTTGGAGGGAAAAAGTGTGGGTTATGGTCTGTAAAACACGGTATTATTATTATTTGCTTCTGGGGGGGCAGCTGCCCCCCGCCCCTCGCTGGGTACACCCATGAATGCTATGATCACTAAAAGTCAGCATGGGTTTCTGAAAAATAGGTCACGTCAGACTAATCTGATCTCATTTTTTGACAGAATTACAAGCCTGGTAGATGAAGGGAACGCTGTGGATATAGCCTATCTTGATTTCAGCAAGGCCTTTGACAAGGTGCCCCATGATATTCTTGTACAGAAGCTGGTAAAATGTGGGCTAGACAATGCTACCATTCAGTGGATTTGTAACTGGTTGACTGACAGAACCCAAAGGGCTCCTCTTCATCCTGGAGAGAAGTGACTAGTGGGGTGGCACAGGGTTCTTTCTTGGGCCCAGTCTTATTCAACATCTTTATCAATGACTTGGATGGTGGGCTTGAGGGCATCCTGAGCAAGTTTGGGGATGACACCAAAGTGGGAAGGTGGCTAATACCCCAGAGGATAGGGTCACACTTCAAAATGACCTTAACAGATTAGACAACTGGGCCAAAGCAAACGATGAATTTTAACAGGGAGAAATGTGAAGTACTACACTTGGGCAAAAAATAATAATGAAAGGCACAAATACAGGATGGGTGACACCTGGCTCGAGAGCAGTACATATGAAAAGGATCTAGGAGTCTTGGTAGACCACAAACTTGACATGAGTCAGCAGTGTGATGCAGCAGCTAAAAAAGCCAATGCAATTCTGGGCTGCATCAATAGGAGTATAGCATCAAGATCAAGGGAAGTAATAGTACCACTGTACTCTCCTCTGGTCAGACCTCACCTGGAATACTGTGTCCAGTTCTGGGCACCACAGTTCAAGAAGGATACTGACAAGCTGGAACATGTCCAGAGGAGGGCAACCAAAATGGTCAAAGGCCTGGAAACAATGCCTTATGAGGAACAGCTTAGGGAGCTGGGTATGTTTAGCCTGGAGAAGAAAAGGTTAAGGGGTGATATGATAGCCATGTTTAAATATATAAAAGGATGTCATATAGAAGAGGGTGAAAGATTGTTTTCTGCTGCTCCAGAGAAGCGGACACGGAGCAATGGATTCAAGCTACAAGAAAGAAGATTCCACCTAAACATTAGGAAGAACTTCTTGACAGTAAGAGCTGTTCGACAGTGGAAATTGTTGCCAAGGAGTGTGGTGGAGTCTCCTTCTTTGGAGGTCTTTAAGCAGAGGCTTGACAGCCATCTGTCAGGAATGCTTTGATGGTGTTTCCTGCTTGGCAGGGGGTTGGACTGGATGGCCCTTGTGGTCTCTTCCAACTCTATGATTCTATGATTCTATCAATTACTTTCTGGTAGTATATATAAAGTGCTCTCTCAAATGTTTGACAAAAGGTGAAGTTTTTAAACGGTTTGGTTAAAATTTTAAAAAAATTAAAAGGGCCAGCTGTGAGTTGCCAGGATTTCAAATGTGAAATTAGATCTTCCCATTTACACCAGTCCACTTACTGGATTGAATGGACGGTGCCCAGTTTAAGGGATCCAGGGAGATCTGTGTCACATAAATTGAAAGGAAGCATAGCTAAGGCTGGAATGGTTAAACATGGAAGAGCAAGTCTTGCTTAATATGAATCAGCATGGCTTTTGCAAAGAGAAGCCTTATCTCTTTACAATTCTTTGCGTGTGTCTTTTAGAGAAGAATGATTTATTGAAGATTATATACTTGGGTCCCAGACTAACTGAGTAGTCTTGCTCATCACTAAGTTCCACTGAAATTAATGGAACAAGTTTAATAAAGACTGGAGATGGGAAAGCAACTTCTGTTTTAAGAGATGGGGTGGGAATGCTGTCTAAGGGAGGTTCTAGACAATCTGTTTATTGAGCAGTTATATTGATTTATTTACAGAGAGATTAGACAACATTGGCTGTTCAATGAACATTTGCCCTGATTTGTTTGGGGGGAGGTATCAAAGCAAGTGTTATCCTACACTTTCAACTGCATTTCCCCATTACTTTTCTTATTGCACCAAATCTAATTTTTTAGGGAAGTGGAGCTCTTGCACAAGTCAATGCAGTTAATCAAAAGAAATAAAAAACAGGCTGACAAAGAATTACATTGAATTAAATATTTTATTTAATTTCCAAAAGTGCAGACTTAAGCTGCACCTGGCCCCTTATTGGAAGGGCTGACACGATCGTGAGATCTGAGATTGCCAAAGGCAAATTCCCCCATCAAAGCAGAATCATAGACTTGTAGAATTGGAAGGGACCATGAGGGTCATCTAGTCCAACCCCCTGCAATGCAGGAATCTTTTGCCCAATGTGGGGCTCAAACCCACAACCCTGAGATTAAGAGTTGCATGCTCTATCAAATGAGCTACAGTAACAAGAAGCATTTTAGAATACAGAAGAGGGGAAAGTGATCCAAAGAGTTAATTATGCTCTCATGAATAATTAGTTCAATATACACATATATGTTAAACTCATGTGTTAAAATACATATCACACAGCTAAAATATTCTCATGCATTCCCCACAGTTCACCACTGAATCCTCACTCCAAAAACGATTTTGCCCTCTGGTTGCAGTGAGGGGGAAACAACTAGGCCCCAGTCACCAGCTACAAAAGGAAGGGCTTCTGAGTGGTCTATACAGTGTAGTGACACAACACATACAGAAGGTCCAAGATGCAAATCTGACATTTCTAGATATGGCTGGAAATTATTCCTTTCTGAAACCCTGGTGATCTTTATGTGCTTTCTCCCTCTCAGCAAGAACCCCAGTAAGGGGGAGATCACCCAGAGGACCAACAACTATTTGGGGGTGTTATGTACTGAGCTGAATCATAGAACAATAGGATCCAGAATCAGCAGTCTGATTGGTCTGCAGGAGCCACCCAATCCAACTCCAGGTGGAAGTGAATCCGCAACCTGATTGGCCTGCAGGAGCAGCCAATCAGGCTGCTGGCAGAAGTCAATCCACAAACTGATTGGCCCACAGGTGTAGCCCTGAAGTAGCCAATCAGACAAAGCCCATTGTGTAAATAATGTATATAAGCAGATGGTTTGGGGAAAAGGGCATTCTTCTCTTCTTCTCCTTGATGACTATGAGCTGAATAAAGAGCATGAAATTCACTCTCGACTCCGAGTATATTTCAGGGGGTCTGCTTCTTCTTCCTCCCTCCCTTCCTGGAAGACCTCAGTTGCCCCATAGCTACAGAAGAGAACAGGAAGATCATGTGGCCTCAGGCCCCAGCCAGTCATCTACAAGTGCAATAATATTTTCAATAACATTTATTAATTGTGTCATGTTATTTGCGTAGTCCTATGCAGAAAATGTAACAATGACCTCTGTTCATTTAATTCACATCCTTATTTATGCACTAATATCCTTCTAATTCCAGATACATGTAACAGATACAAGCTACTCTCAGAATCACTCGGGGGGGAATTTATTTTGGAGGTGTTCAGGGAAAATCCAATTTATTTGTGTCTTTCCCCTTTTTAAGAAAAGTAGATGTTAAAACATGTAAGCCTCTCAGAACCTTTCAGATTGAGCAGAATATCAACCAACCAGACATCAATGAATAAATTGGTTATCTATAGGTTACAATGCATTCCCAAATTCAGACTTTGGCAGACCTTAGGTTAGGCATTATAGGTCTGGGTCAGATTCATGAAAACAAAGCATCCTCACTACAGAGGACACTGTCAAGAATGTCACTATTTCTGGGGTGTTATATGCTGTGCTTGACCTGCCCTGCAAGTTTGCAGAGGGAAAGGGGTATCTGCATATATATTTGGGTGCCTGAGGTGCAGTGGGATGAATATTTCCTCAGGTGTCTGCTGGCTGTGGTGGTCCTGAGGGTGAATGTGGGAGAACAGGAGGCTACTTGAAAGCAAAGATGAGAATTGCCTTGCTGGTCCAGACCAAGGATCATTCTATGCCAGCATTGTGTCTCCTAGATGCTTTCAGAAGCTGACAGACCGCAGGGCGTGATGCAACAGCCAGGCCCCCTTGTTTGCCACCAGTAACTAGCAGTCAGAGGTATAAAAACCGAAGAGAGCAAAAGGGAGCAGCTTCTGGCTGCATCTTTGTCACCTCCTTCCCTGGAGAAGGCTGGCACATGTCCCCCTCACTCACAGAGCAAAGTGCCCAGTTGCGCTCCCCATGCCAGAGCAGGCACACCCTTCCCCTAATCATTTCCCAACATGAAAATGGCTCCATTGTCATTACAGTGCTGAGATTGAATTCGCCTCATCAAAGCGGAGGGTGACAGGTGCCTCAATAGGCTAGTGCCAAGCGTGGAGGCAAGGAGATTAGCGGGCCACTGATATCATTATTTCCGCCTATCACAGATTCGGCAGGGAGGCAATTGTAATTTCTGGGTTTATTAGTCTGCATTCGGAGGGGGAAAAACTGCGATAAACCTCAGTGTGACAGCCAGGCATTTGTGCAGCAAGTGCTGTCATAGCGACACTTACAAAATGCCAATGCGGTTGTGTCCTCCTAATCCCCCCTAATGGAGGTTAAAGCACTGCACACAAAAAACACTCCTATCAACAATCAGGGCACTAATAACATTTGCATTTTTAACTTCAACACAGGAAGTAAAGAATCTTCTCTGCAGTTTTGGCAATTAATGTTCCATTGGAATTATTCAGTTTTGATCCTTGTCAGAAATCCATCCATCCATCTCCACCTTCCCCGTTGCCTACAGAAATAATAACAGAGAGTGCTTCTGGAATGATGCCTGCCCGTCTCTGACTCCCCAAATATTCTGTGCCTAATGGGGAGCTGACTAAGGGGGAGAGTGCCTGGCCACACTTCTGTTTTAACAGCCTTGCTTAAATCACATCTGAAAGCTCTGAAGAGCCATACTAGAAATTCTCCACACAGAGAGATGGATCACAGGCATCCCTCTCTCTGCCTCCTGAGCCAGCTTGCGGGGTCTCTGGAAGCACCTTCTCTGTTGGAAGGGCAGTTGCAATCTTGGAAATGCTCAGGCACTCATGGAAGTGCTTTCTCTTTCTTTGAGTTGCTGCTCCCCCTCCCCCTCATTAGTATATTTTTTGCCAATACTACAGCTTTAGTACCGTAGTTAGTATGACTATTATTAACCCAGGCACACCTATGGAATGTCTTGGGGGTGTGTGTGTGGAATCCAGTTGGTAAACTCTTATTACATTTACGTAATAGGCCAATTAAGATGACTCTGTAATTCAGTTCTTGAGTGACTGCAACTGAATTCAATTTCTTTCAGGTCAATGAATATAATGTGAAGTCATTAACTAAAAGGTCAGGGACAGTATTAAAAAATGTACACATGTGACACAGGCTGCAGTTATTAGTACACACATCACATGTCTCATTGTTTTGACATATGGCGTACAAATTCTTAACAGGATTAGATAATAAATGTTTGGCTCTCTGTGTCTGACTGAAATTGTGTTGTTTTGTGTGTGTGTGTTTTAAAAAGCCCCATGGCACCTTCCTAGTCCATTGATAATTCAACACAGCATACAGTACCAGTGATATTCTGTGTGGTTCCTTAGAAGCTTATCAGGGCTTCTTCAATTAAAAGATCTGTAATAGTGGATAAGCTTCCATGAAAGACAGCTTGTCTACCATTATCTACTTTCCCTTACAATATGTAGCCTCTGGGGAGACTTGGGTGCATACGAGGCCTTGTCTTTGCCCTATGCAAATGGAGAGTGCACCATAGTGGGTGTACCAGAATCTTCTGCAGTCTGAAAATTATGGCAGGGTATACTAGCAACATGCTCCAGCAAATTAAAGATTTGAGAAAGCTGTTTATTTGAGACTTCTCTCTCAATCTCCAAGCGATGAGAGCTTCCAGGGGCTCCAGGCATTTGCCCAGGATTTGTGTTTCCTTTGGGAATGAGGCACAGCAGACCGTGGTGTCTTTATGATATATGGCTTATTTTCACATATATACAACCCAAGCCTACGCAAAGAGGGGTTCACAGGATTAACACCCCAAAAGGGTCTTGTTCCCTGTAAGCAGCAGCGATGCAACCTCCTGCTGGTCAAGTGAGTGGAGCACCACCATACTCTCTGCTACCAATAAAAATGCTTCACTTTGGGTTGCTTGTGGCCACATTTAAAAACTAGTCACAGCTTTAAAAGCTATTGTTCCCCAAAATAGAAGAAAATAAAGTAGATCAGAGGTGTCCCTTCATATGCTGTTGAGTGGTGGGGTCTGAAGGAAGTGCGAGGTCAACAACTTCTATAAGGCCATGAGTGCCTTGCCCCTGAAGTAGAGAATCAAAATTTCAGAACATGAGATTGAACACAAACCTGTAACAAATTGTGTTTGAGGAAACGTGAGCACCATCAACATTAAATTTTGGGTTCAGTGCTTAAATGTGTGCTTCAAAGTGCAAAGTTGATAAGCTTTTTAGAAAGCCAAAATGAGAATTCAGACGTTTTGAAGTTAGGAATCTTGTCAAATTCCAAATCTCAAGGGAATCTGATTCAGGCAAGAGCACAGAGAAAGTAGTGGAACGCAGCTCTTGCTCTTACAATTTGCTGTCCCATTGCAAATCAACACCACCCACATTGCACAGCTGAAAACAAAGAAATAAAGACCGAGACATCCATTCAAGGAAATACAGTGCTGTCAGCGTGCCAGTAAATCAAAGCAATGGCTAGGACAATAAATTACCATCTGTTTGGCAACACTGTTCAGCCATCACTCTCTTCACTCCCAGAACCAGATGACTTGGCTGGTGTGTGCTTCAGCGAAGCTGCAAACAAATTCTATTTGATAGAATAGCAGGGTGGTATTTTAGGAGCCATTTCAACCTCTCTCTTTTTGAGATACAACTTTTCATCTTTTTCGTATAAGCATTGTGGCTAAACCAGAATTATCTGGTTCAGATCTTGTTTGTGCCATGAACTTACTAAGTAACTTTTGGCAAACTATGCTTCTAAGTCTTTCAGTCTGCATTATGAGGGTCGTAATGCTGAACGACCTCACAGGATTGTTTGTGAGGCTTATTGAGATAATGTGAACTAAGTGTGATGAGATTACTTACCGTAATATTATATTCAAATCCAAAGAGATTGACTTCAAATATAAGTAACCACTGAAACAGGAAAACAATCTGAATGGCCATGTAGCAGGAGTGAGTTAGGTAAAGGTAAAGGTAAAGGGACCCCCTTTAGTGGGGCAGAGAAGGCAAGCAAAATGCAAGGGAGATAGTGAAAGATACAGGAAATTGAATGCAGATTTCCAAAAAATAGCAAGGAGAGACAAGAGGGCCTTCTTAAACAAGCAATGCAAAGAAATAGAGGATAACAACAGAATGGGAAAAACCAGAGATTTGTTCAAGAAAATTGGAGATATGAAAGGAACATTTCCTACAAAGATTACCATCATAAAGGACAAAAGTGGAAAGGACCTAACAGAAGCAGAAGACATCAAGAAGAGGTGGCAAGGATATACAGAGAAATTATACCAGAAAGATATGGATGTCTCGTACACCCCAGGTAGTGTGGTTGCTGACCTTGAGCCAAACATCCTGGAGAGTGAAGTCAAATGGGCCTTAGAAAGCACTGCAAATAACAAGGCCAGGGGAAGTGATGATATTCCAGCTGAACTATTTAAAATTTTAAAAGATGATGCTGTTAAGGTGCTACACCCAATATGCCAGCAAGTTTGGAAAACTCAGCAATGGCCAGAGGATTGGAGAAAATCAGTCTACATCCCAATCCCAAAGAAGGGCAGCGCCAAAGAATGCTCCAACTACCGCACAATTGCACTCATTTCACACGCTAGCAAGGTTATGCTTAAAATTCTACAAGGCAGGCTTAGGCAGTATGTGGACCGAGAACTCCCAGAAGTGCAAGCTGGATTTCGAAAGGGCAGAGGAACCAGAGACCAAATAGCAAGCATGTGCTGGATTACGGAGAAAGCTAGAGAGTTCCAGAAAACATCTACAGTACTTCTGCTTCATTGACTACACAAAAGCATTTGACTGTGTCAACCACAGCAAACTATGGCAAGTTCTTAAAGAAATGGGAGTGCCTGATCACCTCATCTGTCTCCTGAGAAATCTCTTATGTGTCTTATGAATATCAACAACCTCAGATATGCTGATGACACAACCTTGATGGCAGAAAGTGAGGAGGAATTAAAGAACCTTTTAATGAGGGTGAAAGAGGAGAGTGCAAAATATGGTCTGAAGCTCAACATCAAAAAAACCAAGATCATGGCCACTGATCCCGTCACCTCCTGGCAAATAGAAGGGGAAGAAATGGAGGCAGTGAGAGATTTTACTTTCTTGGGCTCCTTGATCACTGCAGATGGTGACAGCAGTCACAAAATTAAAAGACACCTGCTTCTTCGGAGAAAAGGAATGACAAACCTAGACAACATCTTAAAAAGCAGAGACATCACCTTGCAGACAAAGGTCCATATAGTTAAAGCTATGGTTTTCCCAGTAGTGATATATGGAAGTGAGAGCTGGACCATAAAGAAGGCCGAAGAATGGATGCTTTTGAATTATGGTGCTGGAGGAGACTCTTGAGAGTCCCATGGACTGCAAGAAGATCAAACCTATCCCTTCTGAAGGAAATCAGTCCTGAGTGCTCACTGAAAGGACCGATCCTGAAGCTGAGGCTCCAATACTTTGGCCACCTCATGAGAAGAGAAGACTTCCTGAAAAAGACCCTGATGCTGGGAAAGATTGAGGGCACAAGGAGAAGGGGACGACAGAGGACGAGATGGTTGGACAGTGTTCTCAAAGCTACCAACATGAGTTTGACCAAACTGCGGGAGGCAGTGGGAGACAGGAGTGCCTGGCGTGCTCTGGTCCATGGGGTCACGAAGAGTCGGACACAACTACAACTAAACAACAACAAAGGGACCCCTGACCATTAGGTCCAGTCGTGACCGATTCTGGGGTTGCGGCGCTCATCTCGCGTTATTGGCCGGGGGACCAGGCGTACAGCTTCCAGGACATGTGGCCAGCATGGCAAAGCCATTTCTGGTGAACCATAGCAGCACATGGAAGCGCCGTTTACCTTCCTGCTGTAGCGGTGCCTATTTATCTACTTGCACTTTGACATGCTTTCGAACTGCAGGAGCTGCAGTTGGCAGGAGCTGGGACCGAGCAATGGGAGCTCACCCCGTTGCGGGGATTCGAACCACCAACCTTCTGATCAACAAGCCCTAGGCTCTGTGATTTAGACCACAACGCCACCCGCATTCCACCCAGGTTAGTAGTGTGCTATTTTTGATGCATGTCCTCTATAGTTGCATTTGCAATGTAACTTTTACAACTATGCTGAACATCTTGTATTCTCTATCTACACCTCACTTTTAATGATTGCATCCTGTTATGTACTGAGCTGAATCCTAGAACAATAGGATTCAGAATCAGCGGGAGCTACCCAATCCAACTCCAGGTGGAAGTGAATCCGCAACCTGATTGGCCTGCTGGAGCAGCCAATCAGGCGGCTGGCAGAAGTGAATCTGCTACCTGATTGGCCTGTAGGAGCAGCCAATCAGGCTGCAGGCAAAAGTCAATCCACAATATAATTGGCCCACAGGTGTAGCCCTGAAGTAGCCAATCACGCAAGGCCCATTGTGTAAATAATGTATATAAGCAGATGGTTTTGGGAAAAGAGCCATTCGTCTTCTCTTCTCCTCCTTGATGACTATGAGCTGAATAAAGAGCATGAAATTCACTCTTGACTCCGAGTATATTTCACTGGCGACGAAGGTGGGATCCTGCTGAGCTGACCGCCACCACGCACTGCACCGCAGCACCGCCACCTGCTGCACCGCTGCATCGTACCGTGCATCCAGGCTTCAGCTCCAGGACCCAAGGAACCCAGAATGGCAACCGACAGCAGCTTCTCGCCATTCAAACCAGCATCAGGAGACTGGGAGGGGTACGCCGCCCGTTTCAACTTCCTCCTGCAAGCGAAAGAAGTCACCAACGATGCCATGAAGAGGGCGACATTCTTCAGCGTCTGTGGAGAGGAGACGTTTGAAATCGCCCGGGCTCTCCTTGCACCTAGAGATGTCGCTACCGTCTCTTACAAAACAATAATGGAACGGCTGAAGGAGCACTTCTCACCACAGCCCTCGGTGGTAGCTTGCCGAAATGCCTTCTACGCAAAACGGCAAGCCCCGGGGGAAACCATAACTGGGTTTGTGACCTCCCTCCGCCAAGCCGCCCGGTTATGCAACTTCTCAGAATTGGAGAACATGCTTTGTGACCGCCTCGTCGGTGGCCTGAGGGACGAGATGTTGCAACGACGCCTCTACGCCAAAAAAGACCTCACGTTCCAGATTGCTCTGGAGGAAGCCCTGGCAACCGAAGCCGCCGAGAGGTCAACGCAAGAGGCACGACCGGCCCCGCCATCCCAACCGAGGGTCTACCATGAAGACCTCACCGACGAATCCGAATCTGACAGGGAGGAAGTACACCGAGTACAGCGGCGCACTCAAGCAGCACACACACCACAGCAGCCTCGACGAGAAGGAGGGAACTGTGCAAGCTGCGGGGAGAACCACGAGAGGAGGACCTGTCGTTTCCGCAACGCAGAGTGCAGGCAGTGCAGAAAATTGGGACACATCGCCCGGGTGTGTCGGGCTCGACTCACCCGTCGACAAGCATCAGATGACCGACCCAGGAGCCCCAGGTCACACGGCACCATGCACCAAGGCAACTCGACGGAGATCACGGACTACCAGGTATTCCAGTTGCCCCATCCCAGCACAGAGAAAATTTATATAGAGGTACAGATAGAGGGAGCCCCATGCCGCATGGAGCTGGACACGGGTTCAACTCTATCCATAATCTCGGCCCGAACATTAAGGGAACTGTGCCCTAATGGGGGTCCCAAACTAAGGCCGGCCCCATTCACCCTCCGGGACTTCCAGAAACGTAAGGTCCCTACTATGGGGGTGGGGACCTTCAGGGTGCAATATCGAGGGCGAAAGCAACAATTGGACTTGCTGGTAGTTAAGGGCCCCAGTCCAGCCCGGGGAGTCCGCCCGACATCCATGGTCACGCTTGCACGTGGACTTCGCTGGCCCCTTCCAGGAAAAAACATTCTTCATAGTGGTGGATTCCTACACCAAATGGCTGGAGGTCGCACTGGTACCATCCACTTCTACGGCGGCAGCCATCCGGGTACTACGTAAGCTGTTTGCGACCCACGGGCTCCCTGACACCCTCGTCTCGGACAATGGAACCGCATTCACATCAGAGGAGTTCCAGACCTTCACAGCGCAGAACGCCATCCGCCACATCCGCTCAGCACCATTCCACCCTGCCACCAATGGCCAAGCGGAGCGCATGGTGCGGACCACCAAGGACAGCCTCCGCCGCATGACACAAGGGGACTGGGAATACCGCCTTGCCGCATTTCTTCTAGCACAGCACAGCACCCCAAGCACAACGACGGGCCGGAGCCCAGCTGAATTACTAATGGGCCGGCGCCTTGCAACTAGACTGGACCGACTTCACCCCGACAGAGCTCAGGATGAGGTAGTGGTGGGGAAAGGCAGGAACCCCCGGACATTTGTGGCCCAGGACCCAGTGTATGCAAAGAATTTTGGGGCAGGCCCAGCATGGGTACCCGCCACAGTCACCAAGGTGACCGGTCCCGTGTCGTACGAGGTACTAACGGAAGGGGGGCAATGTTGGCGCCGCCACTGCGACCAGATACGGCGACGATTCCCAGCAGGAACCCGGGAGGAGAGCGGGACAGAGGGGTCCCAAGGGGACAGCAGGGCAGTGAGGCCTGTAGAGCGAGAGGGGTGGGCAGAGGAAGCAGAAGCAGTAGGCACAGAGGGGCGCCCCGAGGCTGGAAGGACACCAGAACCAGAGCTACAACCTAGTGGTTCAGTGGCGCCAGACCAGACAGCCCCGGCACAGCCAGCAGCCTCGGAACACGAGCCAGAACCAGAACCCCTGACCAAGGAACACCCCAGGCCACAACGCACACGGAGGCGGCCAGCAGACCTTGGGGACTACGAATGCAACTTCCCGGGCAGGACTGGAACTTAGAGGGGAGGGGTGTTATGTACTGAGCTGAATCCTAGAACAATAGGATTCAGAATCAGCGGGAGCTACCCAATCCAACTCCAGGTGGAAGTGAATCCGCAACCTGATTGGCCTGCTGGAGCAGCCAATCAGGCGGCTGGCAGAAGTGAATCTGCTACCTGATTGGCCTGTAGGAGCAGCCAATCAGGCTGCAGGCAAAAGTCAATCCACAATATAATTGGCCCACAGGTGTAGCCCTGAAGTAGCCAATCACGCAAGGCCCATTGTGTAAATAATGTATATAAGCAGATGGTTTTGGGAAAAGAGCCATTCGTCTTCTCTTCTCCTCCTTGATGACTATGAGCTGAATAAAGAGCATGAAATTCACTCTTGACTCCGAGTATATTTCACATCCCTTCCTATTCTTCATTTTTTCTAAAATGGTAGATCCCAGTTTTACTTGAATTACATTAAAAACAAGGTTAGAAATATCCAAGTAGATTTTCTGGTCCATTGTGGTATTCTCAAACAAAATTGTAAAATCTTATCAAGATTCAAAACACATCACATTATATGCCATATGAACAAAGAGTTAGGTGGTGCTTCTACCTGAAGAACTCTGAGCTTGGGAGCAGGAAGGAAGAGGTTATTACCCTCACTGTAGAGACAAAGAAAAGAGGTCAGAGCAATGAAGTAGCATGGTCAATGTTATACAAAGAGGCTGGATTTGAATCCAGATCTCCCATGTATTAAGCAAATGATTACTACAATTCTAGAACCAAATAAAATGTATTTAATATGTAAGTTGTTTAATAAATGGTTGGCTGTAAGGAACAGTATAAAGATTGGAGAAAGCAGGGGCTCAAAGATCATTCTATTTCCTATTACTTGTTACTTTTTTGACAAAAAAGAAGAAAATTTGCAGCAATAAAAAGTCCATACTCCATTATTTCACTTTTGTGTCAGTATGTGATTGACTCATACAGAGTACTTTGTGATGTTTTTTCCTGTTGAGATTTTAAATGTGCAAATAAATAATGGTTCTCCCATAAAGAAGCAAAATGCAAATTCCTCTTAATTCCATCCCTTAATTAGACTGATATAACATGCATTTTCCACTTCATAAATGAATGTTCCTCCAATTTTTGCAGAAGATTATTGGATGGGTGGCAATTGTTTCTTAGCTAACCTCTTATTCACCATCCAAAGCCGAATGACCATTTCTCTGTTTCCTGTTTTGCTTTTCTCCCCTTAACTTCTTTCTGATTGCAGCTGCTGGGAAACACAGTGCTTGAAAAAGGAACACAACAGCCCCCAGGCACCTATTATATGAAAGAAAAAAATAAATATAAAATAATGGTGCCAGTGGTGAAAATTCTCACCAGCTCCAACTTTCAAGGAAGCAAAGATTCCTGAGAGGCTCCTTTAAGCACACAGCTGACCACATGATAAAGCTATTTCTAGACAGCACAATTCCAGACTGCAGATGGGAGAGTTCACATGACTGAATAAGCACTCCTGTATATGTGTGTGTGTATAAACTACACCTGCAGCTTAAAGTGTATGGTTGAGGAAGACACGAGGAGCTGTTTGTCTAGAAAGGCTCTTGGCTGCAGAATGGCCTCATTTATGGCACAGAGCAGGGAGGCACCTCCAGCTACCATTTTGCGTAGCTTTCTTTGATCCCGTATTTCTATTTCTGTTGTAGAATGAACAGGCTGGTCCATGTAGAATGAACAGACTTTTGGCAATGATGTAGACATTTGAAAGACTGCAGCACCAGGACCAGAAGGAAGTACCCCCTTTCAGGTCAAGTGTTGCTCAGAATGGGCAGTGCTACCCAGTTCTAAGGTGCTGCTTCATATGCCTCTGAGCATGACCTTCACTTTCCCACACATTGATCTTTCATGTCATCCCAGCAATACTCAGTCACTTCCTTTGATACAAGGCCTTCAGCTGGGGGAGGCAGGAGGTGCAGCTTAAGTTTAAGCTAAAAGGGTAAAGGTAAAAGACCCGTGACTGTTAAGTCCAGTCACAGACGACTCTGGGGTTGTGGCACTCATCTCGCTTTGTTGGCCGAGGGAGCCGACATTTGTCCGCAGACAGTTTTTCCAGGTCATGTGGCCAGATGACTAAGCCGCTTCTGGCAAAACCAGACCAGCACACGGAAGCATCATTTACCTTCCCACTGCAGCGGTACCTATTTATCTACTTGCATTTTTTGGGCATGCTTTCGAACTGCTAGGTTGGCAGGAGCTGGGACAGAGCAATGGGAGCTCACCCCGTCGCGGAGATTTGAACCACCGACCTTCTGATCGGCAAGCCTAAGAGGCTCAGTGGTTTAGACCACAGCGCCACCTGCGTCCCTTTATGCTGCTGATACACAAACCTTTTTCTTTCTTTTTTTAATGCAAAGGAAGTTCTTAAGATCATGTTGTAAATGATTATCCAGCCTCGTCTTTCCTGACAAGAATGCAGAATGCAACCTGGGACAACCGTGCCTTCCTTCTAGATGCCCTTCAAGGTGGAAACTAGCTGTAAACCATGTTATAACTATCCAACAGCTCATCAGGAGCAATGGGAAGCTGGCAGGTGTCAGATCCAGGTGAGAAAAAGTGTCAGTGTGGAAATGTTATACAGGAGGTGATATCACTCAGGCAAGAAGTAGCACCCATATGGGAGAGGGTAAAAAAACCAGTACCAAATCTGAAGCTGTGTACATACTACTGTTTATTGCAGCTCCAGGGCACTTCCACCACTGATGTTTAAAGTTCAGTAAACAGAGTGTTAGCTAGAACCCATATGCATCCTGTAGTTTCTTGATAAATACTGCTGTTTGATGCATTGCTGTATGGTGCAAGAAAGAGGCCTTCAAATCTTAATGAACCTTGCAACTGTCCTAACTTCATCATATCTGTGCTCTTCTGATTAACTGCATAATCCAGACTTCAGGATGCCATGAACAGAAAGGAGCTGCACAAGATGCATTGCACCCAACATGCCAGCACATGAAATAATGGCAGGTGCTTCAATAAAGTGAACCAAACTATGTATTATGCCAAAAAAAGGTAAAAAGTGCTATGACCTGAACCATTATGAAGTTTCTCCAAATATTCTACAAGAATATAAGGCAAATTTGATTGTCACATTCACTGCTTATTTGTTGCTGGAATCTACATTGGAAGAAATGTCATTCTAAAAGAGGCTGTGGGTGGATAATATGCCCACTTGTCAAACTTTCTACTCTTATGCAACTATGTCACATCAGAAATGCAGCACTTGCATTTTCACCAGTGGGTCCTAAGCAGTCTCCTGGTGCAGAGGTGTCCTGTATTTCACCTGTGGGTGGGGGAGTGAGATAGAAGCATTCTGTGTTTGACATCCATGCACATAAACAGAAAGGAAGGACAGGAAACTAGTGGTTAAATGATAAATTAGTTTGGGTTTCCAATTACATACAGACTTGTAAGCATGTTTCATTGAAAGATGTCACTCCATTTCAGGAAGTAGGTAGATCCACATGTTCAATGATTTGCCTCTAGGTGGGCATTCAGATCTACATTGCAACGGTCATCTGGGCCTCAATGCATCTGTTGGGACGTGGCTTTTTGGTGCAGATGAGGTTGCACAGCTCCACCTAGACTCCAGAGCCAGTCCTTGTTTGGCTTTATTAGCTCTATGCAAAATGCACCAGATTGCGCCCACTGTCTTTCCTCCAAGTGGGGAAAGTAGAGGTGGTCTTGAGATTCACAGTAACAGCTTCCTCTGGAACAGAAACAGAACAGAAACTCATTACTGATTGCAAGAAAGCATGGGATGATGACAACACTTAATTTTCTCATAACACAATGCAAACCAAAGGAAAAGAGGTGAAAAGGCTAGTGGGCAAGGACTCTGCAGAAGTTAAATGGTTAACATGAAAGCTACTGCAAGAATACATGCAGTTTAAAAAGTTACATAGATATGTAGCTTCACAGATTCATTCTGAATGAGATGGAGGTTTCTATTTAAACTTCTCAATATATATATTTTTCTTTCTAGGATTATGGTTTGGTCTACAAGTCCAAGTGCTTTTCCTTTAAAATGTGTCTATTATGCCTCTGCTATTGCGGCTGCCCTTCCTAATACACGGCAAACAGCTACCACTAAAGCCAAACAATAGGAAGAATCAATAGCACACAGATAAACCAGTGCAGCAAACTTTGCACACTCAACAAGTCCTCTTTACGGACAATTAGGGGCAAAAGATAAATATTGACATATTAGACTATTTTCTCAAATTTGTTTTTTTGTTGATTGCCTGAGCAATCTGATGTGGGTGAAATTCCACTTTTCTGATGGTGGAGATTGCTTGGTTAATAGAAACAAATAAAGTAAAAGCCTTTGTCCACAATGGGTTAGGAACATCTATTGTTAGGAGGTACTAATCGGATTAAATTGGCTCCCGGTTCCATTGCTAGGAGGCTAACTCATTCCAAAAAAATGTTCACATCTCAAGGAGATGTATCATTATTGTTTTCTTACTATTTAAATCTGATAAGAAGATATAAAGAAAGGCTCAAGGTTACAAGAGTGTTTGTAACATAGTAAAATATATTGATATACACATTGCAATTAAACTAAATGTTAAAAGATAATACAAGATATGTTCATCCTATTTTTCTGTCTTGTTTTCTTCATTGTTAATAATAGAATACGAAAGGGTGGGGGGGACTTAAAGTAACAGTGAACATGTAAATTACACCGAAATATATTATAAATTACACGGAAATATATTATATACAAGCAATGCAGTGCTTTCTAACCATTTAAAAATGCTAATGGAGTAAAGGTAAACAGTTTCATTTTTAAAAATTTCGGGTTGTTTTCTATTAGCATTTTAATATGTATCTTTTGCATTAGTTCTCCTTAAAAGAAACAAACACATTTATTCAGGGCATATTTTTTTGTTAGCCTTAATAGGCAGCAGCCTTAAATAATGTCACTCATCTCTCCATTTGGACTTGAGCCTGTGATCAGGAGGTGCAAATTTTTTTTGCCTACAGTCTGATAATTTTCAAAGCTATTGGCAACCTGGGAATTTTCTTTCCTTATCACTAGGGCTCAGCTAACTTCAGTAACACTAATCAGAGCTGAAATCATTCATTCAAGGATTGCATGATCATGTTTTTCTTTAGCAGTGACAGCTGCCTGAGCTACATTAGCAATGCAGATGAGTCAGCCTAATAGGTTAATGCAGAACACGCGAAAATTAGGTTTAATCCCCAGTGAAATAATCTAACATTTTCACATTTCTTGATGTTAGGATAGAGACATCGGTGGTGACTCAATTAGGTGTAATGTAGATCAAAGCAAATTTACCTTCTGGTGGAACCTTCCCAATAGTTTAGACAGTAGCATATAAGGGTTGTATTTAATAGTAATTGGTGAAGGCTGCAGGGGAAATTATACTAAAAGGACAAGGTATAACAAGGATTGCTTTCTGGTTTCACACGGCAGTTACTGTAATTTGTAAATAAAATAAAATGTTTTCTGTCTGACACAGCTACAGATATTTAAATCATTGCTTCTACATTAATAAATTTAGAACTATTCCCCTCTTTAAAACATAACCTATTTATTTGAAATGTCCCATAGAGAAATATCACTGGTGGGGTTTGGGGGGGGGAAACCCCTTAATTATATGGGAATCATAAAGGAGAGAGACAGTGTGTATCTAGCTAATGTTTTCATTCTTGGGGAATAACATATCAAACGCCCGTCTTCTTCAGCTGTAAAGGAAAAAAGAAACAAAAATTACAAGCCCTTCGTTGCCTTTTTTTTTTTTTTGCCTTGACATCTTAATTCTTAATCCTTGTGTGTGGTCAAATCAGTCTACTATAGACAACCAATCAAGCTATTATTCCTAAATTATATTTGCCCAGCTCACATTGATTGGTTATTCTTTTCTTATTGGCTAAGCTCATTAATTCTGAGCAGCTTGCTTATTATGCTTTCCACATCATTTTCTTTCTGAGCCTATCTCCGCTCACCAGCCTGCTGATGTTTCAAGATGCCATAGCGGGGTGGGGGGTGGGGAGAGAGCAGGGCCCAGTGATCTACTGCATTGTCTCTTCCAGCAATTACAATTCACATTGCTGATTAACTTTGATGTGAAAACTAATGAGATAAGGCAAGTTATCAAGGCGGACCTGATCGTCATCTCATTTATACAGCATTTGCCATCGGTGAATGACAAAAACTAATGAAGATGTATCTGACAGCAGGCAGAGCCAAGACAGGATTTCGTTTCTCATCAGCAAGTGCTTTGCTTCTTACTCATCAGTCTATCTGAAACATGTTGAAATTAGCTTAATAATGAAAACACTTCATCTAAACGGGCAAATGTTTACATTAAAATAACTACATGACAAATAGATGTGGAAGATTTTTGTGCGTTCCTGAGTTTAAACAATAGAGTTAAAATGTTCACTTAGCATTCCTTTGACTGTTGAGGTTTGCTGGGTTTCCTCCCCTTTTCATTTGCAATTTATACCTGCTAGACTCTCATAGTCTTCATTTAGTGACATCAAACATTGGGCCCATATTTCCCCTCATAGTTTTTGCCAGTGATACTTTAATGATTTTGCTCAACAAAAAAGTGTGGTAAGCAGAAAAAACAGACATGTTTGAGAACAGTTATTTCCCCCCATGAAAAAATATGGGGACATCTTGCAACCGTATTATCTTCCAGATTGTTATTTTGCCCCTTTAGTACATTTCTCAGCTTGTGCAAAAAATAACAATTAGCTTGTGAGAACATATGAACATGTGAATTTATATATATATATGGAAAGCAATCAGGCGTTCTACAATGAATTGGGTAAGTAAATGCTATAAGACCCCCAGATCAACATCTTGCATCAGAAACATTCACTGTAATAATACACCATAGTGAAGATTAATATATCAATAAAACATAAAATTTGCCTCTGTTATTCCTTTTAATATTTGGGGTTTGGCAACTTTATTTCTGAGAAGTTATTTTATAAAGCTGGGTCAAAAATCCTGTGTGTCTTTTAAAAAATATCCAGCTATGATTTGGCATTTTGAACAAAAAATGCTACTGATATTCTGCCAAAGGTATATTTTCTTGCATTTGAGACTAGGTGTTTGTTTGTTTTGTTTTAGCAAAAGCCTTTTTTTTAAACCAAAGCCTTCCCTTGATTTTTTTTTTCTTTTGGTAAATCACTTACACTGAAGGTTTTAGTTTTTAAGAGGTCATTTTCAATTGTTATGATTTTTCTCTTTCATTTTGACCTTCTGTGTCGCCAAACTCTTATGCAAAATGTACATTTATGTTAGAGATTCATAAATATTTGATGAAATAAAACAGTCTTGCATATTTTTTTAGTGCAAGCCAAACACTCCTCTAGATTTCAGTAGATATTAGTCATTGTGCTTGCAGATCTAGCTACAAGTCAGAGCAGACACAGGAAAGCTTAATTTTAAAAATGTAGATACCAATCTTTACCATGTGCAAATGGGAGGGTAAAATTGTGAAAAAAGATTTTAACATCTTTTTTAGACTTCTGGTTTTTGTGTTTTGATGGAGTTAAGAAAACTGTGTGTCTAAACCAATCTGAAGAATTCTTTTTTACTTTAGAGTATCACATCTTAAACAATTATATACCATCCTTGTAACAATGTAAACCCATATTTTATGAGTTACAGAATGAGACACAACACACACACACCAAAACTAACACTTCATTTTCAAACTGCCTAGACAAAAGTGTCTGCATCTTGAGAAAGTTAAAAGAAAATCTTATTTTAAAGCTGTGGCAACAAATTGCTACTCCACTGCTGGATTAAATTTAAAAGCTCTTCACATGGCTGAAGATAAATCCTATATATTAGAGGAAACCATAAAAGCACTTGCTCAAGAGACAAGGCACAAGTGGAGAATTGACCTCTGAAGATTTTTTTTAAATGGTCTACTAAATTTATAATTTGTTCCAGCAAATAGGGCGAAGGCTGCCATCCCCCGTGTTACCATCCCCCAACAATATATAGAAATGGGATGTGAGAGACGGCTTTTTAAGTAGCAAAACAAAATCAGTTTGCAACAATGAATGTGCACCATTAAATAAAACAATCCTAAAGTTTTACTTATCAAGTGCACCATCATCCATAGGACCCTCTGCTTTATGAGATCTTTTTATGAGCTCTAACTTTATTTTAATATTTTGGTGGAAAAGCATAAGAGAATGGGGCCGTGGTAACAGGGTTGTTGTAATAGTAAGTTTTGCTTTGTTCACAAACCTCTTTGCCCAATTTTATCAGAACACCTCTGTATTATACCAGTCTCACTGCTAAATCCAATGGGGATGTTACATTCTTTAGTACATATCTAATGAAAGAAATGCATGTGGATGATTGATAAAATATTTCCTCATGACATTTTGAACAGTTTTGAGGCCAGCTTCATTAAGAGTGATTTCTCCTCCCTTCTTCTCATGCTCTGTGCGTCTGCTCAGTCTTAATAAAAAAATTACAGATAACTAAATGATTTGTACATATCAAAAGGTCTCACTCACACATATTTCAGAGGTTCTGCTCAAGTAGACTCCACTATAATAAGCGTGACTTGGGATCCCCTCCCCACAAGGTCATTAGAACCCAGCCTTTAAAAAAGATGCGTGTTTGTAGGGGGGGGGGCAGGAGTGAAATGTACATTATACCTAAAAGCATTACAAGGTTACAGTCTCATCTCCAAGAATATAGAATGTTGATTGAGAAAAGAAGCTAATCCAAGGGAAGCTTTGGAAGGAGATTGAAAGGGGGGAATTAGATATACACTTTATATTTTTAAATGCTCATTTACATACACAATGGCCAGGATTAATCCTCTGCTAGCACAGGGCTTTCATATTATTTTTCCTAATTATCTTCTAAGTTGCCTGCCTAGTAGCTTTTGCTTTTTTCTCTACCCTATGCTTTTTTTAAAAAAAGTATCAAGTTCTTTATTATCTGACTTTAACACTGCACAACAAGTCATTACTAACCATGCAATTTTGTTCATGTGCTGAAAGGATTGATACTCCCCTCTTTACACAGGGGCAACAGCCCAACTAGCTGGGAGGCTCCAGTCTGATACCGAACTCAGACAGAATGATGAAAAAGGAAATGAGTTCAGAATATTGGCTGGGGGTCCAATTTTATATTAAAAAAACACCAGTGTAAATTAGCACAATGAGCAAATGATCGTTGCTATTTCACTGTCCTCACAATGGAAAGGTCCAGAAACAGATACATATTCAAATCCATACTCAAAATGGCACTTCACAGAAGCATTAATTGCAGGTTCCTCTTAGTTTCAGCATTCAAAAAGTACAGTATCTAATGCCAAATAAAAGCTACCTGCCCCAATATTACTCACTATAATTTCTAAGGTGTCCTTCCAAACATATTGAGAGATAATTTTGCATGTACCCACGCCTATGTCTGTGTATACATATATATTCAGATATTCAGGCAAGAGTAATGTTTTATTTAAAATAGTTACAGTATGCCTTTTGATTTAGAGTTTAAAGTAAATAATATTTGTACATCTGAAACATACTCAAGACAAATGAAAAGCCTCTAGATGCTTTTGTATAAGGCGTTGAAGAGCTCTACAAACTTAAAAGCACAACCTCAATTAAGCTCATCTTCATCTGGAAAAAAAATTAGCAGCTGAAAGCTGAATATATTAGATAATGCACACTTGCAGAAGAGCATTCTCTTAGGAAAAAAAATTCTTGATAACCAACCTAACGCCGGCCTAAGAGTTGTTCAATGCTAATTTTGTTTGAAACTGTCTAACTAACTCTGAATAGCTATCCATATTCAACAAAGGCATAATTAATGGCAACCTTTTCTTCCGCTTATAAGACATCATAACAAGTAGGAAAGTACAAAAAGATTTTTATAGTAACTAATTTAAGGACAAAGGGTTGACCTCTAGCATTTCATTAAATAAACTGAGTGAATAAAAGGAGACTGGCAGCATTCATCCTTGTTCAATTCAAGCAGTCTATTTCAAAATGCTAATCATAATCTGCAGATGTTGGGGGCTGATTCCCCCCCCCTTCAAATATCATTTAAGAACATCAGACATTCAGAGTTTAAATAAAAATCAAATACCAATTTTAGGCATAGGCAAAAGTTATTCATGGAACAGCAGAAGTCTCCAGGTTCGCTTTCTTCCTTTCAAGTGTTTAAAATTATTTCTGTAAACCATTAATTTCTTATATTATTTCTAAAAGCTTTGAATGAAGAAGTTCTATCAGAAAATACTTTCCCCCCAGATTATCACACTAAGTAAGTGCCAATTCGTTCAAAACCTTGTAGTGGGGGGCAGGGAGCAGCTATATAACCCAGAGACATCCTATTCAAACATGTAGACATGCATTGCTAGACACTCCTGATTCAGTTACACAATTTAAACTGTCTAAGGGTCAATTCACACATGACCTTCCTGCACTTAAATGTATGACATGACTTTCCTCCTGACATACTAGTGGGTAGCATGATATTTCACAAGGGGCAACATACATGCCAGGGTGCATCTCTGTGTGCTGAGATTATCTGTGAAGGGAAAATAAATGAAGCAGACTGAAATATGTCTATAAGAACAATGGCTTTCAATCTTTGCCTTCAGGGAACCTTTCCCATTATCTCCTGCAGAACCTCTGTGCAGTGTAGGAAATTCTGAATCATGTTCTAGGGAGGGTGCACATTCAGTTTTTGCTGAGTACCTGCCAGAATTTGGTGTCCTCATCACTGCCCTTGATTAATTAAGCAATTGCCCTGGAACACACCCATTCATCTCCTGCATCTATGCAAAGCAGGGGGAGATCAGCAGGGGAGGAAAAGCACTTTTGAGCATGCTCAAGGGATGTCCATCATTACTTACATATTTCAGAGCCGTGCCCTGGTATTGAACACAAGTTCCAGAACTAGTGAGCCCTGGTATAAATGTTGGTTGTTAATTTGATTGAACTGTAAAACAATACTGGAGGCAGCAGAACAGAGGCATTTTGAGCAAGCACACATGCAACTGGGCGGCATTCAAGATAAAGATGTAAGCAGGAACAGAGCTAGCATGAGCTGGAGTGGGCAGGAATCGTATATTCCCTTAATAGTTTATGGGGGGCGGAGAGGGAGATGAGCTTCTGTTATGTACTGAGCTTGGATCCTAGAACAATAGGCAGGTAGGATCCTAGAATGCAACAACTGAGTGGTCTGCAGTAGCAGACCAATCAGGCTCCAGGAGGGAAGCAGAATCAGCCAATCAGATGGAACCCATTGTGTAAATAATGTATATAAGTCGGAGGTCTGGGGGTGGGGGAATAGGATTCACTGTTGTACGAGCTACCATAAAGAGCATGAAATCACTATGCGATTCCGAGTACTGTATATTTCAGCTTCTGTTCTTTTTGTACTTTGGAGACAAATAATTTGATGGGGGGTGGGAAGCAGAGAGGAATATTTATTTGAGGAGATTCTAGGAGCAATAAATATTTGGAGGAAAACGGTTTGGGGAGGAGTCTGGGAAGTATGGTAAATGAATATGTAAGGAGTTGGCCCTAGCTCTCTCTTGATTGGCCCTAGCTTTCAAAGGCTTTGTACAAGGAAATTTCACCTGGCTAATTGTCTTCAATGGACTCATCTTAATTCTTTTAAAAAGCCATTTAAACGGTGCACGGTTTGTTTCCAAAGGCCGCCTGAATTTGTTTTTGTCTTTGTAAACATGGGAAGCTTTGGACTGGTTGGTACCAATTGCGAACCTTGCATGTAAAAATGTAATTATAAATATGCACCCGAAATCCCATGGGGAAAGCAGGTGGGGCTGAAGGTGGAGAATGAGTAGAAAAAAATGCTTGTGGAAAGAATTCTGAGAACCCTTTCCTTCCTCTAATGACAACTGCAGCCACTCAGTTCTTAAAGCATCTGGGTGGGGGTGGGGGGTTGAGTGCAATGTGTAGCTTATCCTGTTAGCAATATAGGTGTGTTTTTTTAAAAAAAAAATCAGCATTGGCAGACTTACTTAATTGTACAGAGAACTGCCTTTCAAAATAAACTCACTCTCAAACACATTGGGAATAAAGGATGCCCTCATTTCCTTTCCACCTAATCATTGTTTTGTTTTCCCCCTCTGGTCAGCATGGTCAGAAAGGGAAGCAGTCATCTCAGAGGAGGCGGAGCTTGGCAAAACAACCCCCTTTTATCTGGCTGAACCCAAAGGGGCATGAGGCTCAGCCCATCCATCCTTTCTATGGGCATAGCCAGGATTTATGTTGAGGGAGGCAGGTTTCATGTTGGCGGGGGAGGTTTCATGTTAGGAGGGCAGGACCTCAATTATTTAAGTATTTTTTTATTAGAATCATAGAATCATAGAGTTGGAAGAGACCACAAGGGCCATCCAGTCCAACCCCCTGCCAAGCAGGAAACACCATCAAAGCATTCCTGACATATGCCTGTCAAGCCTCTGCTTAAAGACCTCCAAAGAAGGAGACTCCACCACACTCCTTGGTAGCAAATTCCACTGCCAAACAGCTCTTATTGTCAGGACGTTCTTCCTAATGTTTAGGTGGAATCTTCTAAATTTACTTGATTTGGGGGGGGCAGCTGCCCCTCCTGCACTGCTTTACTACGCCCTTTCCTATTATTAAATTATTAAACCACTGAGGAGCAGAAGCAGTAGGAAACAACGGCTTGCCAGTCAGAGACAAAAAGCAGGCAGAACTGCTGACCCTCCAAGTAACCCCATTTTCCAGGGACAGTCCCGGATATACAGAAGCTGTCTTGGTTTCTTATTTGATCCCGGAATGTCCCACTTTTCCTTAGGACATCTCAATTTTCATTGGAGAAATGTTGGAGGGTATGGAGTTATGCGACCCCCTGAGCCAAGGAGATAAATAACTATACAACCTTTAGAAAACACCTGAAGGCGGCACCGTATAGGGAAGTTCTTTAATGTTTTATTATGTATTTATATATGTTGTAAGTCACCCAGAGTGGTTGGGGTAACCCAGTCAGATGGGTGAAGTATAAATAATAAAATTATTATCATTATCATTATGGAATAGGGCATCCCTATTTTCATCAGATAAATGCTGGATGGTATGGAACTGGCAGAAGCAATGGCCAGTCATCTTTCCCTTGCTCTTTGCCAGGAGCAAACACTAAGAACACACCCACACCCACCCACAATAATAGGTGGTTGGTTTGCATTATTAACACACACCTTTCATACATTTACCCATAATCAGGCTGCCCAGAGTTGAAGAACTTGAATATGGCAATTCTGGATGCAATAAGATAGCCACCGTCTGTTTGGAACTTCAAAACAACAGAGATGAAGGTTATCAACCACTAAGCAGGCCAGAATACACTGCAGTGTTGTCACAAATTGTACAGGCCCTGTTTACCTTGTTGATTCAAATCCATTTTGACTAATTCCTATTTTCTCTCCCTCCCTCCCTCCACTTACATCAGTGCCTCTCTGCCCCTTGCAATGTCAAGTAAGGCCCACAGAATGCCTTCAATAGTTATGTTCATCAAATATATTCTTCTTCTTTAAAGTTATGTAGCCAACCATCAATAAATATTCCCCAGGTGGCTTATTGCAAGAAACTATTCAGAATACTACCAATCTAAAACAATAGCAATAGAAGCCAAGGAAAAACAACAGCCCTTCCCTACAACAGATACCACATAAAACAATTTAGTGCCCGGATATCACAGCAGGTCAACTAGTCACTGCCGGAGAGGTATTGCTACCACAAAGTCCCTTAGCCCTCTATTGTCTATATCAAAAATGTCCCATGGACTGCAAGAAGAACAAACCTATCCATTCTTAAGGAAATCAACCCTGAGTGCTCACTGGAAGGACAGATCGTGAAGCTGCGGCTCCAATACTTTGGCCACCTCATGAGAAGAGAAGAATCCTTGGAAAAGACCCTGATGCTGGGAAAGATTGAGGGCACAAGGAGAAGGGGACGACAGAGGACGAGATGGCTGGACAGTGTTCTCGAAGCTACGAACATGAGTCTGACCAAACTGCGGGAGGCAGTGCAAGACAGGAGTGCCTGGCGTGCTCTGGTCCATGGGGTCACGAATAGTCAGACACGACTAAACGACTAAAAACAACAACAACAACAACAACAACAACAACAACAACAACAACAACAACATTTGCATGCCGAGGTACCAAGATATCCCCCCAATAACTCACACATCACACAATATTTAAGTTTGAGGTTTTTGGCATTAATTTTGGCCACAACTTTATTTAAATACAACTGAATGTGAGTGGTTGCTTAGGCATTGGTTCCAGCCATCTGTCCCCCGCCTGGGACATATCTGACTCCCACTAGCCTAGTAGGGGAGCCAGTAGGTGAACGCCGCCGCACCAGAAGTCACGCTGCAGCCATTTTGGAACTGGGCAGAGCAGCATCAAAAGTCGCTTCTGAGCATGCTCCACCCAGTTCCAAAATGGCCGCCGCGCCAGAATAAACCGGGGGAAAACAAAAAAACCCATTTTTTCGCCTGGGGACAGCTGGAAAAACGGGGGTTTCCTGGGGAAAATGGGAGACTTGTCAGCTATGCCCTAGGAGTAGAAGAAAAAATGCCCCAAGCAGCCCAGAAAACCCCACCGACCGGCTGCCACACATGGCCCCAATCCGGGGCCCAGAGACACACACTCAGCCACCAGCTGGGGAAGTGAGCAGGGGAGGTGGGGGGTGAGGGGATATGGGGAGGAGGATAAAATGGAGAGGAAAAGAATTGAAAGGAAGAAATTAATCAATAATCAATGAAGGGGAGGTAATGGAAAACAGGTATAAAATTGGAAGAGGATAAATCAAGCTGAAATCAACAATACAACCGTCTCCAGGGTCAGAAACAGTGAGATTCATTGTGAGCAGCAAAAGTGGGTAAAAGCTGCTCACTAAGCATATATGTAGGTCAGAGGCTGTCAATCAATCGTTTGCTACATGCTAAATTCCCCAGCAACAGCACAGCCCACCAATCACACACGTGGCCATCCAAACTGACCCGCCCCACCAACCCTCCACAACCCATGTTCTACTTTAAGGATAGAACCTGCTTAACCTCACCCTTTCAGGTCAGCCCTGGAGGTCTGGCAACCCTACTCCTCATGCAGGCCAGATGAAATATGGGGAGTCGAAGAGAGCCACTGCACAACATGTTGCCAAACAGGCTGGCATCAGGAGGCAGCATGGCTGGGTACCTGCCGAGGCCCCCACCCCTTTACAGGGGCCCTGCTGTAGACTGCAGGCCTCGTTCTTCTTCCTCTTCCTTGGGGGGGCCACTTAACACACTGCTGAAAAACAAAGAAGCAATGCATCACCAAAGAGAGGACAAAAGAGGATGCATGTTTGCATAAAATGTGCACATGTTAATTTATATGCATAGATGCATATTTAGAAACAATTAGTATAATTTAAATAGAAATATGATACATCTCACCACAGAGTAGGGAATACAGTGACCAGGTGACCTTAGACTTGCTGAGTGTGCTCTAGATGCTAAATGGAGATGGGAAGGTTCAAGGGCCCTCTTCTCCCTTCTTAGGGTTCTTTATCTGTAAACTGGGCAATCCTTCAGATAGAAGATTCTCCTCTGACAGTCTGTCACATGGAGGGCTGCCCTCTGTCAAATAGGACACCCACCCTCCTCCTTGCAGTTGCTGTCTGTTCATGTTCCTTCCCCAAGCATGCAAGCAGTGGCAAGAGTGAGGAGATGGGGCAGCATCTTCAGCTAGCCTTTTGTTCTCCCTCTGGCTGTGCTCCTGAGAGGGTCCAGAGAGGGAGCTGAACAACAGTGACAGTGGCAAGAAGGGGCAGGACTAAAGGCCCCTCCAAGCCTTGAGGTGGCACTGGTGTTTGTTTAAACATCTCCACAGGTCTCTGGTATTCCTGCCACTGCTGCACTTAAAAGTCTGTGCTGAGATTATTTCCTTGGTAGGCTAGTGGTATATTTAAGTACAGCACTTGTTAGGTGAGGGGAAACCTTTTTTTTCTTTCCTCATCCTCCCACCCCCTAACTCAGACCCCACCACACACTTTATGTTTGCAGTTTAATCATGTTTGCAGTTTAATTTTAAACTAGACGTGGACCAGACAGTCCTTCAAACAGAGAACTATATTCTGCAAAGTAGGACACATTGCCAACAAAAAAGCAGCTGATGAAAATGGAAAATGGAAACAACAAATGGCTTTGGCTGTTCCCTAAGCTAGACCTTGACCTTGGCATCTGAAAGTATTGCCTCATCTCACATGTGTATTATCTGTGTGTATTGAGATAATTGTCAGATGCCTTCTCCAATGGCCAATACCAACTGAGATATGGTGGGTGGTTTTAAGAGAAAGGGCTTTTTCAGCAGTGGCTCCTTGGTTGTGAAATACCCTCCCAAAGAGGTCCGTCAAGCCCCTACTTTAGCTTGCTCCCAGATGGGAGTTTATTGTAGATTTAGTGCTGGCACTCCCCCCCCCAGTGATCCCTATACAGTCATTATCATCAACATGGCTTCTCATGCTTCTTCTTTATTATTAACCTTTAAGCAAAAATAACCCAGTATACATTTGCTGTCACTGCTGGTGATGTGGACGTTCATCAACACTTTTTTATGGTGGCTGGTCTGTCATGTGTGTGCTGACATTTCATTGGGAGGCCTCTAACATCACACCCAACTTCTCTTGGCTCCTCACCTGAGCACAACATAGCCATCTTGTTTCTGGTGGTCCAAACGATATGAACATGGCTGTTTTCACCAGTTGGCACATGCTGAAAGCAACAGCTGATGCTGTTGAGAGAGCAGTTCTCTCAAGAACTCCATGTGGGAGGTTAGTACGTATTTTGTGTTTTTAGTCTATATTTTTATGCTGTGAAGTGCCCTGAGATCTTCAGATGAAAGATGGTGTACAAATTATAAAATAAAATAAATACTTTGGAAACTGTGCTCACAGTACCTGCACTTTATTTATTTTAATAAATAGGTCTCGTGCATGACCTCTTTATCATGCTGGTGCAATACTTCAGTACTATTTCTTTTTAAAAAGCACCAAATGGAAATTGATGTTGCCCCACACCACATAAAAGCATAAGCTTCCATTTTGCCCACTGTGAAACATGATAACATGAAACATTTGCTTTTGTGTACTTTCTGATTTTTTTAAATTTTTTTTAAATATATGTCTGCCTAGCTATCTGCATGCATATGTGGGGGATGGGAGAGGAACGAGTGAGGGAAGGAACAAATGAAAACCTACATCCACTGGTTCCATCCACTGGTGTGGACAGTAAGCAGCCAAATACCAATGAATATCCATGATGGGGGAAAATGGGAAGGAGTGGAAGCTAATCACAGAAAAACCTGGGTTGAACAATGAATTTGCAATGCATTGTTTATGTAATGGGAGATGTGTGTCTCTATTTTTGTGAAATGCTTTTAAGGCATAATAGTTGCAGAATTTCAACGTTCATCTAAATGCCTGATTCTGTGAGCTGCTGGGTTGCTCAGGCAGCCTTAGTGAGTCAATCCTGCTGGCACAGAGCAGGGCCACCAGGCTGGTAAATGCCATGCCATCTTTTCGACAAAACAACACAACAGAGTTGAACTGAAGTGAAAGATACACTTCTACAATGCCAAGAGATACAGCAACAATGCTTGTAAAGGAAAGCAACAAGGAAATGTAAATGTGTAAAATAAAGTGATATGTAATTGTTGTGGGCTTTTATGTTTTTTAAGGGAGTATACTGTAGTACCATACATTTAATTGTAAATATCCTTTGTTGATACAATTTGGAAGAAGAAAGTTAAACTAGGCAGAAATATATCTGGATTTTTTTTAATCAAAAGATGTCATCATGCTGTTGAGAAATAATGAGCAATTCCTGTTCTAATATCAATACTTGCTTCCTAATGCCACAAGGTGCTCTTCAAGGGAAGGGCTTTTAATAAAGAACAACTCCAAACTATGCACAACTAATTAATTCCAATCACATCTTTATATCCTTTTGGAGCCAAAGCCGAAGTCCGCCCCTTCCGTCAGCTGTTGACTTTCTGAGTGTCTGAGACAGCTGTGCGTCTGTCTATAGTTCCCTCAAATGACTTGTCTTGCCCTGATTTTTTTTTAAAGACTGCTGACTTGTAATGGGGCTTCCTGACAAAGGCTCCGCTTTGAGTCGGATGTGTGCTTGGTTCTGAGCCAGGATGCAGGAGGAGATCAGGGGCCAGGACCAGGCAGTGCAATCCTCCGTAACTGCCTTTTTAAAACCATGTCACGCTTGTGTGACAACTGCTCCTCTGTGCTTGTTTGAACTGTCCCTCCCAATTAGTGGTAATAAGTAACTCTGTAAAGATGAGCAAACATAGTGCATTCATTAGCTCCCTGCCAACCTCAAACCTTCCTCCCCCACCCCCAGCCCCAGCCCCTTCTTCATGGTTAATCAGTGCCACAAATCTCCCAGGGGCTATGCTCGGCTCATACTTGGAGAAAGCTAAACAAAGCTCGTTTGGCGTGAACAAGTGCTGGCAAAAGGCAAATTAATGACAAAGAGTTGGTTTGAAATTATTTTATTCTGTCCTTTCACTGAAGGATTGCCTTATTCTCCAAGTGAAAATATGCCCAGATCAATAAGCTCAAGCTTTAGAGCAAGAAAGGCATGCTCCAGCCCCATTTATTTAATCCACTTTTGGGTGCAAAGTGGGCACATAATTTACAGGACAGGAACTGCTAAGCAAGAACTAATAACAAGTTCTGGGAAGCATGTGCTGCCGTCCATCTCCCGGGTGAAGTTCAGGTCATCACATTATCCAACCATTATCTTGGCTGTGGTGGAAACAATGGCTGTGGTCATTGACAACAGGCCACCCAACAGTCTTGCCATTGGAATAAACATGCACATATGCTGTTTTACTCAGGTTCAGAATCTAGCTCATTCTCGTATTTTAAAATGCCAGCATTTTAAAATGCCACTGTTCAGAATATATTTCAGTACTTTGAACATTTTGTGATGAAGAAGTCCCTGCAGTTTCTGGTGATGAGGAGCCTCATCCAATTATCTGTTTGTGCTGCCCCAGAAGCTGGTAGACAAAGAATTGGCAGTGCTGTTATGAAGAAACAACGCAGATGCATTTAGGATGGGGATAGGTAACAGGAATCCAAATCTGTCATCCGGTATTCAGGGCCAGCCGGGCCCAGCCCTACAATCAGGTAGAGGGAGGTGGTCACCTCCAGTGGCTGATTTAGCGTGGCATGAAAGGACAGCAAGTGGTTTATTACTTAATTTATTCTTGTATTTTTACTGCCAGCAAGGTGAAGATGCTCTTTCGAGATATCCTGCCTTGTGTACCAAAATAACAACTTGACCAATCTTGGGTACTATACACCTTGACTTGGGGGCAAGGAGGCACCATTCGCTGTCCCACCTTCAGCAGCATAGCTGCCAAGTTATCCCTTTTTTAAAGGGATTTTCCCTTATGCTGAATAGGCTTCCTCGCGAGAAAAGGGAAAACTTGGCAGCTATGTTCAGCAGTCAAGTGTTGTTGTTTTAAAATGAAAACTTTATTTCTTTCTTTAAAAACATTACAAAGAAAACCATCAAACATAAAAAATAGACAAAAGTAAAGAAAAATGTAAATTAAATACAAATTAAAATACTTCCGATTGGTAATATATTGTTTCCTTTAACTTTTATTTATTCCTTGCTTTCTTCTTAATATATCTTTCCACCCCTCACAGGTGAATCCCTTTTCCATTACTATTTACATGCTCTCTTTAAACGATACTTAAATTAATTTAGACAAACTACCAATTCAGTATTTATACCCTCTTTCTTCAGGTGTTCCTCCACTAGCTTCCACTCTTTTAGGATTCTCTGTTTTGGTGTGTTCCTTATGGCCGCCGTCATTTTATCCAAATTTATATATTCTATTAATTTAATTAGCCATTCCTGAACAGATGGCACCTCTACCCCCTTCCACTTTTGCGCTATTAGGATCCTTGCTGCTGCTCCTGAATACAATATTATATTTCTCCTGTCCCTCGGTATACTTTCTGGTATCATGCTTAACAGAAACACTTCTGGTTTGTTTGTTTTTCAAATGTTGTTTTTAAAATGCTTTTCAATTTCTCATAGATCTTATTCGAAAATTCTTGATTTTTTTTTTGCATTGCCACCAACAGTGCATAAAAGTTCCAACCTTTTCTTGACATTTCCAGCATTTATTGGCTCCTGACTTATAAATTTTACTTAATTTCTCGGGGGTTAGATGCCACCTGTAGGCCATTTTCAACATGTTCTCTTTTATCGCCATGCAAGCTGTAAACTTCATACTCTCTTTCCAGAGCCTCTCCCATTGCACGCTATATATAACTCTACCAATATCTTGTGCCCACTTTACCATTATATTTTTTACTTCCTCATCCTTGAGGTTCCATTCTAACAAAAAAATTATATAATCTAGTAATTTGTTTATCTGTATTCTCAATTAACAATTCCCCTCTTGAAATCCCATTTTTTATGGCATTTGAAGAGGCTCTGAATTTGATTGTATTGAAGCCAGCTTGCACATTTCTCTTTAACCTCTTCATATGTTTTTTAATATATATTGTCCATTTTCTTTTCTGACTATTTCCTGGTATGTTCCCCACTTCTCCTGGTTGCTTCTCCTACCTATACCTGTGATCTCAAAAGGTGAGGCCCACCAGGGTGTTTTTGGCTCTAAAATCCTCCTATACTCATCCCATGTTCTAAACAATGACCTTTTGATAATTTGATCCGTAAACTCTTTATAGTTCTTCTTCTTCTCCTGCACCAGATACGTATGCCAGCCCAACACATTCCTGAAACCCTCCAGTTCTAACAATTCTCTATCTTCCTGTACGATCCACTCTCTGATCCAGCATAAATTTGTCGCTGCGTAATACACCCTGAGATCAGGTACTCCCCAACCTCCCCTTTCTTTGCTATCTGTCAAAAGTTGATATTGGATCCTAGGTTTTTTATTCCCCCAAATAAATTTACTTAATTCTCTCTTCCATGATTCAAATATTTCGGTTTTCCCAATTATTGGTAGCATTTGAAAAAGAAAGAGAAATTTTGGTAAGATTGCCATTTTTGGGATCAGCCCTGCCTCCTTTGCCACCAACAGAGTTTCTGTGGCACCGATACACATTTAGCCGTATGATAACTGCCCCTAATTTCAGACTCTTCTTAATGGCCAGTTGGTAAACTTCTCCATTTAACAACCCTTCTTCTGGAAAATGTCATCTGAACATTTAGTTTTGAAGGACCTAGAATTTAAGCAGCTTAGCCTTTAGAATGCAGATATAATTTGCAACAAAGAATCTTTCTGGAAATTCCAACTCTACAATTCTATTTTTCTGTGAAATATTTGCACATTACAGGGCCTCAGTCTGTACTGGTACCTTTTTAGTATTGGAAGTGGTGGCATTTGCCAGTCTCAGTAGGGAGATTCTAACTTTTTATCCCCCACACATTTTACCAAGGATGTAAGGATTTCTTCTCTTGGTCCTAAGAGCAAAGCATAAATAGAGAGATGCCCAGGTGCAGCCTGTGTTGAAAATAAATATTTAAGGCATTAGTGCATGCTCATCAATCTAGTGTTTACTCAATGTCTGATTTCATTGCTTGGTGGTGTATATCAGAATATGTTGGCAAATCCATTTGAGTTGTATAGTTTTGCAGCAGTCATGTTTTGTAAGAATTATTGCTTCCTGCTCTAAAGATATATCAATGCTACAGCAAACATAAATTGGTTCGAAACCAATTTACCCATCTAGCTTCTCCCTAAAGAATCCTTGGATCTGTTTTGTTTTTGTTTTTTTGGCAGGGGTGCTAAGAATTCCCTATTGCAGTTTTCAAGGTTACAAAAGATGCCAGTTTTAAAGCTGTTGATGATACTCCCAACATTTTCTGGAAATACCTGTATATTAATGAACAGATGTAAAGCACTACTATAGAGTTTCATTCTTCAGCCACTATAAATGCAGAATGTAGCATTTCAGCTCTGAATACATTTTGTGGAAGTACACTACAGCAACAATTATTCTTGGAGAGTTTGCACAAATGTCAACAGAACCAGTCCCGAATCAAATTTATTAGCTGGTGAAGACCACAATTTTACACAGAGACGGATAAGGCCAGCTGAGAGTTCCTTTCAATACTTTGTGATTTACACCCCCACACCCCCCAAGACCCCTGATTCCATTTTTCACACATGTAAACAGTTTCTTGGTACTAAATAACTGAAAAAGTTACTGAAAAAGTAACAATTTGGTCATTTAAAACGTTCAATGTAGACAATTTGCTTTAATCTGGAACTTTTACCAGCAATTCACAGAGAGCTATTTTTAAACAGTGAACATTAATGAGCTATTCTCATCCCTTCCAACATTCCTTAGATGAAAATAGGGGCATTTCTCACTCCCCTCCCAACTGACCCTTCTCAACCCCCATTTTTTTTGTCCCCCACACCACCACTACACCAATGGGACACAGTGCACACAACTTCCACCGTCCTGAGAAACTCCCTTAATCCCAATTTTATTTTATTATTTGGCAGATTTATAAAATGAAAAACATCCACCAATTCATAAATTTTAGAAAGGGGCAAAATTAGACACAGACACGCAAAGCATTTTTTAATTTAAAAATACACAAGACTCCTTGTGCTCCACTCCAGTCCCCTTTTCTTCCTGACTGAGGCAGCCCTACCCTCTGTCTGCACCTCAGAAGTGGCACATCATGTGGGGCTGGGCCTCAGAGGTGACAACCTCTCCTGCTCCTCACCAGCTGCCACAAGCTGCCCAAAGTAGGAGGCCAGCGGCAGCTGCCATGGAAATGCCATGGAGAGGCAACGGAGAGGCCAAGGGTTGCTCACACACAGCCGCAGCCGCCATTGTCACTCCTCTCCGAGCTCTGTGGCCTTAACACTGGTGGGGGAAATAGGGACATTCCAGGATCAAATCAGAAGCCTGGATGGCTTGTGTAGTTCCCGGACTGTCCTTGGAAAAGAGGGACAATTTGGAGGGTATGCTGTATTTAAATGATGATGATGTCATTTATATGCTGCCCATCTGACTGGGTTGCCCCAGCCACTCTGGGCAAAAAATAGTAAAAACACAAGACAACATCGAACACTAAGGACTTCCCTGAACTAGGTTGCCTTCAGATGTCTTTTAACAACCACATAGCTGTTCATCTGACATCTGCTGGGAGGGCATTCCACAGAGTGGGTGCAACTACTGAAAAGGCCCTCTGCCTGGTTCCCTGTAACCTCACCTCTCGGAATGAGGGAAAGGTGCACTTTTAAAGGCCTATCTACAGTTTAACAGCAGGCTAGGAATATGCCCTGCCATCCATGGTTACTTTCACATTTGCCAGGGCCCACCAGTTCCAGAAGCGCTAGCTGAGCCCTAGCATGTTTATTATTATTATGCTGATTTAAAGTTTTTAAAAGTTTTTCTCAACTGGTGCTGTAAATTTTTCTCAACTGGTGCTGTAAAAAGAAGCATGGGTCCAGGCAGCTGCAGTGGCTACCATATTTCCAGGCCTTTCTATTTAGCGGCGTGGGGGCTGATCTAAGTGGCATTTCTCCTCAAAGTTGGCTGAGGGGGAGGTGCAGATCACCTGGGAGGCAGTTGTGGGTGAAGGGGAAGCCCCAGAGGCACCCAGAGATTGTCCTGAATTGCTCCATGACTGGATCTTCCTTAAACCTGTTGCCAGGTCTGTTTCTCCCCAATATAATTGCATATAAACCTGCCAAGTGTCCCAATTTTTCAAGGACAGTCCCCAAATTATGAAAGCCATCCCGGCTTCTTATTTGATCCTGCAATGTCCCTATTTCCCCCATCAGTGCTTCTGCTGCCAAGTTTGGGGAGGAGGATGAGCCGGCACTTGTCCCAAGAGATAATGGCAGCTGCGGCTGTGAAGGAGCAACCTCTGGCCTCTCTGGTCTCTTTATGGCTGCCACTGTTGGCCTCCTCCCTTGGGCAGCTCATAGCAGCTGCTGTAGAGTGGGCCAGGGGGAGGAGAGGCTGCGTTCGCTGAGGTCCAGCCCCGTGTGAAGCACCGGCTCTGAGGGGCAGGCAGAGGACAAGGCTGCCCTAGGTGGGAGGAAAGGAGAGGCACAAGGAGCCTTGTGTGTGTGTGTTTCTAAAAATGTTTTGTGCATCCACATCTAATCTTGCCCCTTTCTAAAACTTATTGGTATGTGTAGCGATCAGCTTAAAAGTTAGCCAGGTTGTTGAGGGTTAATCTTAGTAGAACTCCGAGAACCCAGGGGGGAGGGCTCTGGGGGAGTATAAAAACCCCATCCCTGGAGTCAGTTAGTCAGTTGAGTGGTTGAGTTGGTGTTGAGTTAGGAGTTGGTTGGTTATTTGCAGAGAGAGCTGGTTTAATATATTGAGGTGGAGAATAGGTGGTGATTTTAGTCAGACAGGATACAGAGTTGAGAGATTATTTACAAATATTATTTAGTTGACTTTAGCGGTAATAGGCCGGTAATTTATAATTAGAGGTAATAGGCCGGTATAGGAACCATCCGAAATTTGGAACAACATAAGATTTGTACTGCAATCATTAAGCTTATGAACACACAATAAAGCAACTTCGTTTTATTTTACCTTATCCTGGTCTGTGGTGTTTTGAGGAGGTATTTATTTTGTCGTTGGCACATTACCAATAGACCGTAAAACGTCCGGGGGTGATGTGCAGGTCAGAGTGACCGCGACAGTATGTTTTTTTTATTTTTGTAAATCTACCAAGGAATAAAATAAAATCAATTGGGATGAAGGGGTTTCCTCAGGAGGGTGGAGGGTGTGTGTGCTGGGTCCCGTTGGTGTCGTGATGGTGTCACTTGCCCTTACTCTGCCAGGGGTGGGGGGGGAGGAAGGAGACGAAAATGGGGAGTCAAGGAGGGTCTGTTGTGGGGAGCGAGAAATGTCTCTAATTTCATCTGAGGAATGTTGGATGGTATGTAATTAACTGGTAAATGCTATTAATCCATTTAGTACTGTTTGGGACACAACATTACAGTAAAAGCACCTGGCCTCTATATACCAACTGAAGGGTACCAACCCAGAGAGAGTGGGTTGTGCTTAATTTAAAGGGATCCTTGGGGGTCGGGTAACAAGAGCAGTGGACTCGTAATCTGGTGAACTGGGCTCGCATCCCCACTCCTCCACATACAGCTGCTGGGTGACCTTGGACTCATCACACATCTCTGAAGTCTCTCAGCCTCACTCACTACACAGAGTGTTTGTTGTGGGAGAGGAAGGGAAAAGGATATTGTTAGCTGCTTTGATACTCCTGAAGGGGAGTGATAAAGTGGGATATCAAATCCAAACTCTTCAAATCCAATGACAATAGGAACATCCTAAGGAAAAGGGGTGAAGTCAAATGGGCCTTAGAAAGCATTGCTAATAACAAGGCCAGTGGAAGTGATGATATTCCAGCTGAACTGTTTAAAATTTTAAAAGATGATGCTGTTAAGGTGCTACACCCAATATGCCAGCAAGTTTGGAAAACTCAGCAATGGCCAGAGGATTGGAGAAGATCAGTCTACATCCCGATTCCAAAGAAGGGCAGTGCCAAAGAATGCTCCAACTACCGCACAATTGCGCTCATTTCACACGCTAGCAAGGTTATGCTTAAAATTCTACAAGGCAGGCTTAGGCAGTATGTGGACCGAGAACTCCCAGAAGTGCAAGCTGGATTTCGAAGGGGCAGAGGAACCAGAGACCAAATAGCAAACATGCGCTGGATTATGGAGAAAGCTAGAGAGTTCCAGAAAAACGTCTACTTCTGCTTCATTGACTATGCAAAAGCCTTTGACTGTGTCGACCACAGCAAACTATGGCAAGTTCTTAAAGAAATGGGAGTGCCTGATCACCTCATCTGTCTCCTGAGAAATCTCTATGTGGGACAAGAAGCTACAGTTAGAACTGGATATGGAACAACTGATTGGTTCAAAATTGGGAAAGGAGTACGACAAGGTTGTATATTGTCTCCCTGCTTATTTAACTTATATGCAGAATTCATCATGCGAAAGGCTGGACTAGATGAATCCCAAGCCGGAATTAAGATTGCTGGAAGAAATATCAACAACCTCAGATATGCAGATGACACAACCTTGATGGCAGAAAGCGAGGAGGAATTAAAGAACCTTTTAATGAGGGTGAAAAAGGAGAGCGCAAAATATGGTCTGAAGCTCAACATCAAAAAAACCAAGATCATGGCCACTGGTCCCATCACCTCCTGGCAAATAGAGGGGGAAGAAATGGAGGCAGTGAGAGATTTTACTTTCTTGGGCTCCTTGATCACTGCAGATGGTGACAGCAGTCACGAAATTAAAAGACGCCTGCTTCTTGGGAGAAAAGCAATGACAAACCTAGACAGCATCTTAAAAAGCAGAGACATCACCTTGCCGACAAAGGTCCGTATAGTTAAAGCTATGGTTTTCCCAGTAGTGATGTATGGAAGTGAGAGTTGGACCATAAAGAAGGCTGATCGCCGAAGAATTGATGCTTTTGAATTATGGTGCTGGAGGAGACTCTTGAGAGTCCCATGGACTGCAAGAAGATCAAACCTATCCATTCTTAAGGAAATTAGCCCTGAGTGCTCCCTGGAAGGACAGATCGTGAAGCTGAGGCTCCAATACTTTGGCCACCTCATGAGAAGAGAAGAATCCTTGGAAAAGACTCTGATGTTGGGAAAGATTGAGGGCACTAGGAGAAAGGGACGACAGAGGACAAGATGGTTGGACAGTGTTCTCGAAGCTATGAACATGAGTTTGACCAAACTGCGGGAGGCAGTGCGAGACAGGAGTGCCTGGCGTGCTATGGTCCATGGGGTCACGAAGAGTCGGACACGACTAAACGACTAAACAACAACAAGGAAAAGGGGAACATTCTGGGATCAAATGAGAAACTGGGGCGGCTTCTCTAAATCAGGGATGTCTCTGGAAAACAGGGACACTTGGAGGGTCTGCATCTTGTCCAGTTTAAAGATGAAGAAGCATTAGGAAACAGGAAATATTTCTATTTGACTTATAATAATAATTCCTATGGGAGAAACACTATTATGATCTTTTCATCAGGGCAAGCATTTCTGCATGCCAGATGAAACTATCTCAGCTTTCTGTCCCCTGCTTGCTGTTCTGGGGGTTCTCTTGACAGCCACCCTCACCCCCGAACTGATTTGGGATGGCATGGGCAAAAGAGGGGCATGGAAAGCCCAGTTGCGCTAGTGGGACTTGTTGTGCTGGCTCCTGCTAAAGCAGCTACTTCACTGAATCTGGCCCAAGAAATATAAATCAGATGATGTACATTTTATGCAAAAAGAATTTTTGGTTTTTTGTGGTGGTGCCTAATTTGTCACCCTCTTTAGGAGCCACATATAAAGCTCAGCGGAAGGGAAATATCCTAATGCTCTGTGACATCCCATGTCACATGGAAAGGGAGAATTGGAGAAGAAGAAACAATATGAGAACAAACCCTTTTTGATCACACACACACTATCTTCTTGCAGTACCTTTGCTATCTTAATTCCAACTTTAAAGGAAATCAGTCTTGGACCTCCACTCAGGGCTGAGGTTTAAATTTCAGACTAAATATAAGTACTGTCATCCTATTAGCTTTTGTTTTGCTTTGTTGTAGCTTTGCAAAATAGTGTGTGTGTGTGTGTGTGTGAGAGAGAGAGAGAGAGAGAGAACAGGAAAATAAATACAGCCCACCTCTCTCTCTCTAATTGCTATTTTTGCACATATTTTGAAAAATATGTCATTTGCATTTTAGTCGATACAATATCTACTTTTTTAATTTAATCAATTGTTGTGCTTTTCTGTGTCCCAAAGGATAAAGAGTCTTTTGATTTCTCACCCCCACATGTAAACGATTTCCCAAACCTGCAGGAGAGTCATTTCAATTAGTGCAAAGCTGATCATTAGCTAACTAATAAGGACTAATTTTCTATCACAATTATTTCCTAATTAAATCCCAAACTGAGATTTCTAACCCAGATGGTCAGTGATGCTACAGATTTGTTTAAATTTCTTAGCACAGTAACAAACTGCTAATTAGGTTTTGTAAATACATTAATTCCCTTGCGATTGAGTTAATAGTATTGCATGCTGCCAGTTTATTAGCACATTAATTGTGACAGGCTTTCCTTGGCCTGACAAATAATCCACTTATCACACACTGCTACTAAAGAGATTATAGACACAATCATAACTGAAGTCTTCCCTTTAATTTAAGAGTGCTGTTGTCAGTGTTTGACGTCACAGTTAAGGACTATTCTGTTTCTGTAATGATTTAACCCATTTATCTTTACAGTCATATTCTTCTTCTTCTTCTTCTTCTTCTTCTTCTTCTTCTTCTTCTTCTTCTTCTTCTTCTTCTTCTTCTTCTTCTTCTTCTTCTTCTTCTTCTTCATTGCATTTATATTCTGCCTTTCCTCCAGAAAGATCAAGGTGGCATACATGGTGCTACTCCCATTATTTATTCAATTTTGTGTATTACAACCCTCCATGTTTCATGTACTTTGACTGAACCCCAAGAGCACTCATTTGTCCCCCTCTTTGCTATCCTTCCACCATCAGTCAAATACCTTCTTTTAAGACAGGCCTTCTAGCGGATTAGTCTCTTAAAGCTCAATATATTTTGACTAGCTGCTGCTTGGTGTTTTATTATTTTATTGTGTCATCCTTGATTAATTCCCCAACCCACTTTGCTCTAGTAATTATCAATTGATATGCATTATTATTGCATATTGTGTTTTTTTATTGTGTTGTTGGTAAAACCATGGGATATAAATGGAAATAATGAATACATAATAAATGCTATAGACATTAAAGAGGGATGTATTCTGGCCACTTGGTATTCACATCAGGTAAGGTGGCTCTCTCCCTGCTGTTATTATCAAATCAGTTTACAATATATCATATAAATAGCTAAAATAGTTTTTAAAACAGCACAAAAACAACACTAAATACCTAAGCAGAGTCCTTTTCATCCAGCTGGAAAAGCTTGTTGAAACAAAATAAAAGTCTTCTGTTGTTTCCAGACAGTGCAGATAGTGAGTGCCTGTTGTATCTCAACAAGAATGTGGTTCCATAAAACAGGGGGAAGCCACAGTGAAAGTCCCTTTCTGAGTTACTGTGGAGTGGACTTCTGGTGCTTTGGGGGTGTTAAGGAGAGACACTGCAGCAGAGCAGAGCAGTGTATATAAGGGGTAAGGCAGTCTCTCAGGTAACCTGGTCTTGAGATTTATAGGGCCTTCTATGTTAGTGCCAACATCCTGAACTTGGCATGGCAGCAGATCAGCAGCAAGAAAAAATGCTACAAACAAGGTGTTATATGCTGGCAGTAGTTTGTTCCCACAAGCAACCTAGCTGCTATGTTCTGCACTAGCTGCAGCCTCTGGGCTAGCCCCACATAGAGCACATGGTTGTAATCCAACCTTGATAGGGTTTCCATATGTCTACTGAGAGCCAGTGTGGTGCATAGCTGCCAAGTATCCCGTATCCGCTGGGAAAACCCCTTTTTTCTCACCGTTTCCCGGCGGTCTCCCGTTTGGCAGAGAATCCCGGCATTGTCCCTTAAATTCGATTCTTCCTGGCGGCCATTTTTATGGTGCCGCTTTGCCCTTCTATGGGCACCAGAAAATGGCGGCGCCGGCGCCGGAAGTCGCTTCTGCGCATGACCGGAAGTTGCGTGACGCGACTTCCAGTGGCGCTTCGCCCTTCTATGGGCATCAGAAAATGGCGGCGCCGGCGCCGGAAGTCGCTTTTACGTGTTTCCGGTCATGCGCGGAAGCGACTTCCGGCGCTGGCGCCGCCATTTTCTGGTGCCCATAGAAGGGCAAAGCGCCACCGGAAGTTGTGTCACGCAACTTCCGGTCGTGCGCGTGCTGCCGATCCCGGATCTTTACGATCCGGACTTGGCAGCTATGGTGTGGTGTAGTGGTTAAGAGCAGTAGACTTGTAATCTGGGGAACCGGGTTCACGTCTCCGCTCCTCCACATGCACTGCTGGGTGACCTTGGGCTAGTCACACTTCTCTGAAGTCTCTCAGCCCCACTCACCTCACAGGGTGTTTGTCGGGGAGGAAGGGAAAGGAGCATGTTAGCCGCTTTGAGACTCCTTCGGGTAGTGATAAAGCTGGATATCAAATCCAAACTCTTCTTCTTCTTTTCCAGGACACATTCTCTTTTTCATGGGTATGTAAAATGAGAGTCTTAATGCACCCTTAATGCACTTTGGTCTACTCGTACCATGAATATGCATGCCAACCAAATCTATTATCGTGACCCTCAAGGTCTAAAATACCTGTATTTTTTAAAGTTGTCCATTCCCGTAGCTAGCAGAGACATGACACCTCATAACTGGATTTCAAATCCGGCAGAGAGAAGTCACCTCTTTTTTGGTATCTGTTAATAATTTATATTTCATCCTTGGTTTATTCCCCTGCCAGATAAATTTAGAAATGTCTTTTTGCCATTGTTTGAAGTGTCCCACTCTGCTGACCACAGGTATTGTTTGAAATAAGAATAACATTCTTGGCAATACATTCATTTTCATAACTGAAACTCTTCCTCAAAGTGATAAATTCATCCTTCCCCAAACATCCATATTCAGGCTCCATTTTAAAGCTAGACTGTATATTTTAGTAACTTAATTACCAGTGTAAGCCTGCCTATATCAAGCTACTGTACCTGTTATTCTTCAAGATGGATTCTGAGTGAGCAAATGTTTTTTTGTTTTTTTTACCTTTTACAATAGGCTAAACTAGCCTATTTTAGCTTCCCTTTAAGCTGCAAAGGGATAGCGCTCGGCTGAATTCACAAACATGAGAAAGGAAGCATAATATATAATAAATATATCTTCTCCTAGCATCTAATCAAATCCCAACAAGAGATTCCATCTTGGCAGCATTCAAACCCAGTTCATTTGCCCCCATCCAGACAGGGAAGGGAAAGAAGGATCTGTTAAGTTTGGTTCTCTCTGTTTCTCATTCTTTCTGGTTTTAAATGTGGGTCTGAACATTTATGCAGTAATCTGCTAATTTTCTTTTTAAAAGCCCTCATGAAAATTCTTAAGCATTTTGGTGAATTTCACCTGATAAACAGTTTTGGCCAATACATATGCTTTTGCAAGCAGTTTCTTGCAATATAATACAATTTTGTACATTATTTTCACCAATAGATCCACTTTTAAGCATGCTTTTACCTGATATGTGCATTTTTGTAAACACTGGCTGGATGGAGAGCTGCTTTGCAAAATTTGTAGAAGTGTGAAATTTGAAATATGACTATGTTTTGTTCTCATATTGTTTTTGGAAAATGTGAATTTGATAAATTTGGCTTTAAACCCAGAGTGAATCAAATTTCCATCCGATCCATAGCCTAGGGTCTTCTCAGCCATTTCTAATTTAGATGTTACAGAGAAGGTAGAATTTAATATCATTAACATGTTAACATCACCTTGCTCCTAATTATTGCTCCCAACAACTTCAATAGCATTGAAGACAATTTAGGGCTCTACAGCACCCCATAGCTCAAAAGCTAGAAGAAAATAATATTTCACTCCAAAATTTCTGATCAAGCCTTAAAACTGGGATCTTCCTTCCAAGCCCTGTTTGGATAAGCTGAGGTGTTTTGTTGCAGCAAGGGGAAAGTAGGTTATCTGACGTGATAGTGATTTCACGTGATTGATAGGTGTGCGACCTGGACAACATGTCAAAATGGTCCCCCAGGGGTGGGGTAGATAAGGATCTGACCTGTTGGGCTAAAAAGGTTTCTATCCATTTCTAATTTTTGTTCTATTTTGAAAGTTTGCATAAGCAACTTGGTTAAAAAAAGACAAAGGTTCTCATTTAAAATAAGAGAGTATCCCATTGTATTTGACTTCATTTACTTTCTTATTACAAGCACGTTAATCTGCCACACAGTGTGTGGCTAAAGAGCCTTAACTGTAATAATTCCTGTTGAGTGCCTGAAAAACAGAGTAAATGATAGATAATTCTGAATTGCAAGATTATACAAACATTGAGGGTTTAGCAGGGGGTTATTAAAACAAAAAATAGCAATAGTTTATAGTACTTCTTTTAATAAACAGCTTAAGAGATAGTGGAACAAAGAACAAGGTGCATTATTGTTACATTTCAGGGGAATCCATTGCAGTTCCTAATGATGGAAAAAGAGAGTAATTAACGAGTAGCTGAAATTCCCTTCAAACGCCAGTTGCAGATATGCTGTCGCTCTATCCTGCTTGCCCCCACTGCTTCCATTGCAAGACTGTACGAGATCATATAGAGAGGAGGGCATGACAGAGACAGCAGATGCTGCACAACCACAATATTTGGGCACCAGCACCAGTCAAATATGCCAGGTGTTTCTGTGTATTGCTGGATGCCTTGCAGTAGAAATTAGGGCTGTGCATGGCCCCTCAATCCTAATTAAACCCTAAAACCCCAGTTAAACATGTGGTCCATAGGATAGTGAGGTGAAGCAGTAGTGCCTGGCAGGGCAGCATTGCTCTTCTGCCTTAGTGCAGCGCAGGCACAGCTGCAGGAATATTGGACTGGGTCTTGGCATGAGCACTGGACTGGAGTCAAGGTAGGTAGTGACACCCCATCTTCTGCCCAATGGTAGGGCTGGGTCCCTACTGCTATTATTAAACATTGGTAGTCAGAAATCCTTGCCACTCTAATGCAAATCACCCATCAATATATACTAATTACACACACACACACACACACACACACACACACACACAAACACACACCCCTCTGCTCCAGGCAACTGCAGCTAGCAATAGATAACAGATCAGAAACTTGATATCTCATAAAATTATCCTTGCACCTTGAATGTGGTACTAAAACAAAGGCAAACTTCCGTAACTTGCCAAGAAACAGCCTCATTAATTGTGTGTTAAAATTCCACTCATTACGCACAGCAGGTAATAAATTCTAAGCAAAGCAGATGTTCTAATTTTTAAAACCATTAAGTTATACGTCTGGTTCACAAGAGGGAGGTGCTGTCTAGGGTGCCCATAAGGCACTCCTTGAGATATGAAACATTTCCTCTCTTCTACATCTGGGTCAGACTCACATCTCCTCTCTTAGAAGATATTTTATGAACCTGGTGAATAGCAATTCATATAAATATACATGTAGAACATAAACACACAATGCATATGGAGAGAATAAATAATGGCTAACTGTGAATTAAATACATTGAATGAGTTTGTTAACATTATAATAAACCATGTGAGCGATGTCTGAGTGTGCTGGGTGTGCTGCTGGACACATCAAATTCCCATGGTCACGTTCCCCAATCCTCTTCTCTTGAACCAGGTAAAGGTAAAGGTACCCCTCACCATTAGGTCCAGTCGCAGATGACTCTCGGGTTGTGTGCTCATCTTGCTCTATAGGTCGAGAGAGCCGGCGTTTGTCCAAAGACAGCTTCCAGGTCATGTGGCCAGCATGACTAAGCCACTTCTGGTGAACCAGAGCAGCACACGGAAACGCCGTTTACCTTCCCACCAATTTATCTACTTGCACTGGTGTGCTTTTGAACTGCTATCTGGGCAGGAGCTGGGACAGAGCAACGGGAGCTCACCCTGTTGCGGGGATTCGAACCGCCAACCTTGTGATCGGCAAGCCCTAGGCTCAGTGGCTTAGACCACAGCACCACCTGCATCCCCTTACTTGAACCAGGAGCTGGGTTTAAATGCACAGAAGGATGCCCTAGGCTGCAAATCCTATGCATACTTAATTGGGAATAAATACATTTGAACTGGGTTGTCTTACTTCCAAATAAACAAGCATGGGCTGTAGAATCATAGAATTTTAGAGTTGAAAGGGACCCCAAGGGTCTTCTAGTCCAACCCCCTGCAATGCAGGAATCTCAGCTAAAGCATCCATGACAGATGACCATCCAACCTCTGCTAAAAAACCTCCAAGGCAGGAGAGTCCACCACCTCTCATGGGAGTCAGTTCCATTGCCAAAAAGCTCTTACTGTCAGAAAGTTTTCCCAAAAGTTTAGTCAGAATTTCCTTTCTTGTAACGTGAAGCCATTGCCTCGAGTCCTACCCTCAAGAGCAGGAGAAAACAAGCATGCTCCCTCTTCCATGCGACAGTCCATAAGATATTTGAACTAAGATATCATAGTCTTCTCTCAGTCTCCTCTTTTCCAGGCTAAACATACCCAGCTCCTTCAAGCATTCCTCGTAAGGCTTAGTTTCCAGATCTTTGATCATCTTGGTTGCCGTCCTCTGCACACGTTCCAGCTTGTCAACATCCATCTTAAATTGTGGTGCCCAGAATTGGGCACAGTATTTCAAGTGTGGTCTGAGTTAGGCAGAATAGAGGGGTTCTATTACTGTAGTTCCCTTGATCTGGGCACTAGATTTCTCTTGATGCAGCCTAGAATAGCGTTAGCTTTTTTGATGCTGCATCACACTGTTGACTCATGTTAAGCTTGTGGTCCACTAAGACCCTAGACATTTTTCACATGTACCGCTAGTAAGCCAGGTGTTCCCCATCCTATAATGTGCATCTGGTTCTTCCTGCCTAAGTGCAGAACCTTGCATTTGTCCCTGTTGAAATTCATTTTGTTAGCTTGCGCCCAGTTCTTCAATCTGTTAGACTCATGTTGAATTCTGATTCTGTCTTCTGAGGCATTAGTTACCCCTCCCAGTTTGGTGTCATCTGCGAATTTGATGAGCATCCCCTCAATTCCTTCATCCAAGTCATTTATAAAGACGTTGAGCAACAACGGGGCCAGGACAGAACCCTGCGGCACCCCACTTGTCACTTTTTTCCAGGATGACGATTAGCCATTAATGAGTACTCTTTGGTTTTGGTCACTCAACCAGATGTATGACCAGATAACTATATCTTTTGGCTGATGCTCAGAGTGGTGAGCTCAAATCTGCGCCTCCTTTTTCTTGCTAGCGTTTGCAAAACATATGGCATGACACCATAGTGTTGCCATTTCCGCTACCACTGCAAATGTCCACTAAGCTAAGCACCTGGAAATTAGGTGTTCCAGTGTTCCTGTCCTCCAACCCAGACACAAAATGCAATTTTCCAACTTAGGAGGTGGGCTAGAGTTGGTATCCAGTTTGTACTATATTAATCCAATCTGGGGTTTTTTTTAAGCACTTCTTACACTGTCAGTCAAAAACAGTATCTTCCTAGTAACAAATCAAATAAAACCATAAGAATGTGCTAAAGGATGTTGTAATCAAAGCTCTCCTGTGGCTTTGTGATATCTCACAGAGGCCATAACTTGCCTTTAAGGACTCTGCTATAAAATTTACTTGAATCAAACATCCTCAGATAGTCCAGCTAAACAGGACAGGGTTTCACAGCATAGCCTGCTGTGCATTAGAGATTATGCTTAATAACTTTCCAGTTCCATCCCACTTGCAGAAAGAAGGGTGTAAGTACGTTCAAAAAGTCAGTGGCCGTGCTCATTCACTCTGGAAGGGCGTTCCTGAGATTTGTTGATTTGTTGAAAAATTTGCTACATTTTTTGTGGATCAAGAAGATGGTTACTGTATATCATGGGTCGGCAAACTAAGGTTCATGGGATGGATCAGGCCCAATTACCTTCTGTATCCAGCCCTGCTTTCCTTTCTTTCCAGCCAAATAAAAATGTGCTTCTTCTTCCCACCCAAGAAGTTGGATTTGACATTAGTAGTTGTCATAGGAGCCAACTGCTAGGGGTCAAGGTCCCTTCAGCCTCCCCATAAAATATTTGAGGGGGCCAGACTCCCCCAAAGTTGACGGACATTGCCATTCAAAATATGTGTACATCTTGTGATCTTGGCTTGATGACCCATCAAAGACCAAGCTGTTACCTAGAAAACTGGTAATATTTTTATGATCAAAGAGCATGTTTGCAACAATGACATTGCAATGCAGATGGACATGGATGCCTACAAAAACATAGAGCTTAGGATCCAGATCCTTCAGTATCAAGAAGCACTTTCCAGTCAGAAGTGAAATGTACAGTAATGGTGATGAGGTAAACTGGATTTTCAGTACAAGACCTGTGCATACTTTCTAATATGTCATTATAAATTCAAAGATGAATTCCTCTTTGAAGTCTAGATGCAGCAGTAGATCATTAATTTTAATTACCCATAAATAGTTAGAAACTCTGTTTCTGGGAACTGGAAGTGGATATAGCTACCCAGGGAGTCAGACGCAAGCTTTCCTTAAATTGTGAATTATTCTCAAGAAATATAAATGTAATTTTTTTCTCTAGCAGAAGTTTTGAACTTCGCAAGCAAATAAGCATAAACCAACAGAATAATCCATTGCAATATCCAAAATATTATTTTTCTTATGTACAATTATTAATTATTATTTATAATAATAAACAAAAATGAATAAAACAGGTTCTACCAACTTATAAATTAACTCAACACATTAACAGCAGAGTTGACAGTCCCTTACTATCTGGCATTCTTCATCCTCCTTAATTATTTCAAATTATACCGGCAATCAATCAAATGAGATCCAGCTCACTTCTTTTTAAAAGGCAAAACGACAGCTAGAAAAGTAGCTAGACCTGCTTGGTCTGGGTGTGCAAGAGAGCTCCCTGCACCCAAACCCCACACCATCAGCTTCTGTGAAGGGAGGGACAACCTGCTTGGCCCAGGTGTGTGAGTGGAACATAACTGGAAAGAGGAAACTATTCAGTCTTCCTAAGGTGATTACTTTTTGTTTTGCTTTGTGTGGCAGAAGCGTGCTCCTGACATCCAGTCTTGGGTAGAAGGCAGGTAGGTGTTCTTTGGGACCAAGTAACAAATATTAATAGCAGGCCGTGTATTGAATGATGCTTAATTTTAACAAGGCATTTTGGTCAAGGAAGTCCACATAATATGTTTCCTAGAAAATGGTACAGTGGTACCTCGGGTTACAAACGCTTCAGGTTACAGACGCTTTAGGTTACAAAGTCTGCTAACCCAGAAATAGTACCTCAGGTTAAGAACGTTGCTTCAGGATGAGAACAGAAACTGTGCTCTGGCAGTGCAGCCGCAGCGGGAGGCCCCGTTAGCTAAAGTGGTGATTCAGGTTAAGAACAGTTTCAGGTTAAGAACGGACCTCCGGAATGAATTAAGTTCTTAACCCGAGGTACCACTGTACTTATGCAAGGGCACTTCTCTTGCATCTGAACAAAAACAGAATTCTTTGTTAGTGAAAGACATGATTTTAATAAAAGAGGATTACACAAGAAGAAAGTAGATATGCTTGATTTTAGACACTGCAACTAGTGCAAAGTGACAAAGCTAACTGGTCTTGACATTATGATTTATGCTTTATAAAGCATCTTCTAATTCTCACAAGATGATAAAACGTGGCTGTACAAAATTATCACATATAAAGAAGAGTGCATGCCTATTATTTGCTCTCTTTATCACTGGCTGTAGAGTTGTTTAGCCATTTTCTAAAATCCGCTCCACTTCCAAGTGGGGAGGAGTTGCGGTGGACCACGTGGCCACCCACTCTCCTCCGGGGTGGAGACATTGCTCCGCGCCACCCGGGGGATCTCGGCCACGTCATTCATTGGCCAACCAATCAGCTGGCTGGGGGGCGTGGCCGGGACCAGTTGAAACGGCAGCGCGAACCGAGAGGCTTCCTCTTGGCTCGCGTTCTCAATCTCCCACCCTCCCTCCCTATTTGCAGGTTTAGTCTTTAATGGCCTTGCTATGGACCTCGGTTGGTCGCCGTGAAGGGGCCTGGTAGGAATTTTTCCACTTGGCAAATTGGCTCAGGCCATTTGGTTTTCGCCTACCTCGTAGCAATCGTCACAACTTTGTACGGTTTTGCGGTTAGGCATTGGGTGACCTTCTGATGGGGGAGGGGAGGCCTGGCCATTGCCTGCCCCTCCATGCATAGGTGTATTCCGTTAAAGGAATCCGGGGGTGTGGATCTTGTCCGAAGCCCGGGGCGGGGCTAAGGCCATGCCATGACCCTTCCGAGAACCCAGGGGTGAGCTCGAGTTGGTTTGCATTGATGGGGCTCCCCCTACTTGTGGTTTACCCTACCAGACTTCCTGCGCAGCGGGCAGGAGTCAGATATAGCCTGGTCTACTCAATGCCTAAGCCAATACCGCTCACATTCTGTAACCAATAAAGTTGTGGTTTAAATTTGCCCAATAACATTAATATAAGGTTAATGTTATTGGGCAAATTTAGACCACAATTTTATTGGTTGTGTCCTGTGTCCTAGTGTTTTTATTCCTTCTTGAGGGGGTAGTTACGGGGTCTCGACACACAAATAAATTTATTTGTAGAAATGAAGAATAACTGACAGCCCAAGACTCTCTGCTGGTGTAGAATGACATGACATTGCTGAGCCTGATAAAGCAAATGTTGAGTAGCTTCTGAGGCACTTCAGGGACATGCTGCAATTGTGTTAAACAAACCGAGAATATGGCTTAGTTCTTGTGAACAACACAAATTCTTTTTTTTTATTTTTAAAAAATATTTTTATTAATTTTCCAATTAAAACCAATTATATCACATTCAATATTTCAAATTATACACATATATATATCAATCAAACCGAATGTTATGCCAAATCATCTAAAGAATTTTTTATTTGGGTTCCCATGCTTCAAGAAATTGGGAATTCCTCGCAACTGTCCACTGCCGTCTTTTTTCTAAAGTTCAAATCGTCCTCCAAGTTCATAATAATCCAGATCTTCCCCTTACAGTCACATAGATGTTTTCCACTTTCATCCGATTGTTTCCCAGCCGCTGAGATAAATATCAAACAAAGTTTCACAGATGTTCTTTCTCCTGTGTGAGTTAATCAGTCCAGCCTCCCCGTAAATCTTCTTAATGGAGCTCCTTGTTGCGTCGAAGCAGCCCGAAGCAGCGCCATCTCAAAAAGCTCAAATCACTTTCGCTTTCTCTCATAGCCATGAAGATTCACGATCATTATAGAATTTACAGCTTTTTCAGGCAGGAGACCCAAACATCAAACCATAAACTCTTGGTAAATTAATGGATCTCCTTGCCCTATAGCTGAACTTAGCTTCAGGTCGCTGCTCCAATTTAAAGTGCGTCACAACTCATAAATCCTCCGAGCGCGTCCAGAACTCCTTCCGCCCGACTAGGGGGAGGCTTTTCTCATCGGCAACTCCACATCTTTAAAAAAATATGCTCAGTAACAACAGTTATAAAGTTCAACTCACAGTCTTTTGCTTCTCTTTCACTCCAAACAAGCCAGGACATCGCGTCCGGGAAGGTACGAGGCAACAATATGAAGGGAAAAAAAATAAAAACTCGCTTCCCTTATCGCTCCGTCCCCATCAATCCTTCTTCCAGATGCAGTACAATCTTTGACTCCTCTCCTTTCAGCAGCATAAATTTCTCAGCAGTAAACAGCGCTTCTTCCCCTCCTTCTGAAGTATGTCCATAGATTTAAGCCTAATTATCTTCTTTAACCATGGAAATCCCCGCCATGCAGATTAGCGTCCGGGAGTCCTGGCCCTCGTAAGTGCTCAGCCCAAGCTCCCCCCACTCCAAAAACAGTCGGAGTGGGTCTGGGGGCATCGTGGGCCAGCGGCCCCTCTCCGTAACCCCCGGAGAGGGTAGGGGGTTGCCATTTACTCCCCTAGCAACCGCCAAATTCCTTACGAAGGTCAGAGAGATGGAAAACAGGTCCGCCATTCCTGCAGGCGGAAACCGGAACCCCGTGAACAACACAAATTCAATGGAAGCTGTGAGAGAAGAAGCAGCTGCTCTTTTCACTTCCTTGAAAGTTTATTTTATTTTCCCTCACCTGATCAGCAGCCCCCCACCCCACCGAACGCACACGCACAATACGCACCAGAAAACTCAACTTTGCCACTGAGCATTCACCTTTTGAAAAAGAAAGCACAGCCAATCCCAGCTCCCTGGTGAAGCTGATGCCCCTCTGCCACAAACACTTATTGGGCATCATGTCTGACCTAAGTTAAGGTACATGCAGCACTTGGAACACTCTAAGCATGAAACAGTAGCAACAGCAATAACAATATTTAATATTTTGCTGAATTTCACCGTTTATATATATCATTTAATGCAGGCATCCCCAAACTGCGGCCCTCCAGATGTTCTGGCCTACAACTCCCATGATCACTAGCTAAGTTTGGGGGTGCCTGATTTAATGGCACTATATTTGATAGCTGGAAGTCAATATTATTTAAGATATAAAGGTAAAGGGGACCCCTGACCATTAGGTCCAGTCGTGACCGACTCTGGGGTTGCGGCGCTCATGTCGCATTATTGGCCGAGGGAGCAGGCATACAGCTTCCAGGTCATGTGGCCAGCATGACTAAGCCGCTTCTGGCGAACCAGAGCAGCACACGGAAATGCCATTTACCTTCCTGCCGGAGCGGTACCTATTTATCTACTTGCACTTTGATGTTCTTTCGAACTGCTAGGTTGGCAGGAGCTGGGACCGAGCAACGGGAGATCACCCCGTCGCGGGGATTTGATCCAATCGACCTTCTGATCAGCAAGCCGTAGGCTCTGTGTTTTAACTCACAGCGCCACCCACATTTAAGATATACCAATGCCTAAAGTCCTTAGTTGTTTTTTAATGAGATTAAAAGTTGAAATTAAAATGCATTTTCAATTAAGAAATTGTAAATTCTATTGAATTTGAAGTATTTATGAACATCTGTTTGAACTTTGAAATGAATGACAGTGAAATAACAATTACAAGACATTGTTGATTCCAGCAACATTCATTCTTTAGATTAGCCTACTCCAAACTGTTGCTTTAAACCACAGCTCTCTTGAGACCTCACTTATAGGACCATACATTATTTCCTGAGACACATAGGAAGTCACATTTTCTCACATTTGTTATACATTTGTTTCAAGTGCCTAATATATGGGGAAATTAACATTTTAAATGCATACATTTGTGGAAAATATATTTGAGGCTAAAAGAAGTATCAAAGATTTCAGTATGCTGGTTTGTGGCCAGTTTTAAATCATAATATGAACCACATTCCACTTGGCAGTGTCCAAAATAAACTTTGCACATGCCAAAGTGTTCAAAACTGTTGGCCCCCTGAAAAAGTAAAATTTTAGAAAAAGTTGGCATGTGGAAAAGTCATGCCACCACTGCTTGTCCTCGTGATTCTGTTGTGAGGAAACAGGGACTAGAGTAGTTCCCAGCTAGGGGATAAACAGACAAGCTAGGGTTCACCTGCCAAAAACGTATGCCTGTTATCACGCATGCACCCTCACTCAATTCCAAGGTGGCTTATGGGGCTGAAGGGAATTGTTGAAGCCTTTTCCCCACACAGCCTGACATTCCCTGAAAGGAAGCACACAAACCTTGTATGGATATCTGTCAAAGAAAAAATCCTCACTATATAAAGCTGTCAGTCATTCTTGTTGAACAAAACATAGGACATAAAGGATTACATCAGTAAAACTCTAATAAACGACTAGGCTAATACAACTGGCACTCTCACCATCAGTAAATACCATAGGCTATGTGCTAGTCTCACTCCCACTCATTTTCCCACTTGTTGTTAGACTTTTATGGAAAGCTTTGCTCACCTTCTTGGTCAAAGAGTCAGGATTCTGGAGCAGAAGAACATGGTAGTGAGGCTGCTTTTACTTGTGTTGAAAAGAACACGACAGACTTCTTGACCTTACTACTGAGGACCATCAGCTGCGGTGAGGGCTGCAGGGCTGCTTCCTTACAAGGCCTTGACCAGCTGGCCTAGGGGGCGTGGCGCAGGCCCTCACATCTCCTGTGGTAATGAGGACTGCAGGGCTTAGAGCAGGCACCCCAAACTGCGGCCCTCCAGATGTTTTGGCCTACAACTCCCATGATCCCTAGCTAACAGGACCAGTGGTCGGGGAAGATGGGAATTGTAGTCCCAAAACATCTGGAGGGTCGAATTTTGGGGATGCCTGACTTAGAGGGTGGGGCTGGACTCACTGGAACAAACTCTTGGGGAAGTGCTGGGAGGGAGCAGTTGTTCTGCTATTGCTTCCCTGCTCCAAGTGTCTAATGGGTTTTAAAATGCTCTTAAGTAGTCAGTAGCATTTTACGTTTTGGTTTTGGTTTTATTTTGTTTTGTTTTTGCTCTCTTGAGGGTGGGATAAACATTTAGTTGGGGCTGGGGATTAGTTTAATTTTAGTATAATTGTAAATTTTATTTTATTTATTTTTAAAATCATTTTTATTAATTTTCCAATAAAAACAGCCAATCAACATATAATCATAATCCAATCCAATTAAAAACAACAAACAAACAAACAAACAAACAGACCAAATTGGAATCCCAATTATTAATTATTAATTCCCCCCCCCCGAGCTTCCCACAGTCTGGACCTCTTGAAGAATCTTCCATAGCTCGTTCCTTCTTGTTGTTCTCCTATTTTCCACATTCTGATTTTAACACTCAAAGTTCTCCATCCCTGGCTGTGCAATTCTCAATCATGTCCAAAGTCATATATCCTTACGTCCATCGGATACAGCTTTATTGTAAATATGGATTTGTAAATTTTATTCGTTAGTTAACTAACCATGTCATTACCGAGGAGGCAGGTTTCGTCATTGTTTGAAGACTATCCCTGCCTCCAGGTCTGGCCTTGACCAGAAGAATACTGGAATCAATTCAACAAGAGAGACCCACATGACCTGAAGGTGCTGCTGTGCAATGCCAGGTCAGTGATTCATAAGACCCTTGCCATCCACGACTTGATTGTGGATGGGGGACTTGACCTGGCATGTGTAGCAGAGACTTGGTTGGATGAAGCAGATGGGCCTGTTCTTGCCGCTGCTTGTTCACCAAGTTTCTCTTGTGCACAGCAACCCAGGTCATGTGGGCAGGGAGGGGGGGGTTGCAGTTATTTTTAGGAGGTCATTAGCTTACACCAGGCGTCCTATAGGGAAGACCCAGTTTCCTGAGTGTTCTGGAAGTTGGGCAGTACAGGATTCCTTCTGGTGTACTGACTTCCCTGCTGCACCAAGAATTCCCTGCCCGAGCTGATTCAGGTCATGGTGGATGTTCTCCTGGAGACACCTAGTTTGGTTGTCCTAAGGGATTTTAACATCCATGCCGACACAACAAGGGGCCACTTGGGACTTCATGGAAAGCTGTCCGTGAATAAGTTTGGCTCAACTCACAGTTGTGGAAATGCCTTAGACCTGGTGGTCACCTCTATGGATGTGGGCGATCTGACACTAAGTAAGTAAAAATGGAACAAAAGAAGTGTCATGGTCAGATCACTTCCTGGTGCAACTGGACTTCTCCGCAACCCTTCCCCTCTGTCGGATGATCCGCCCCGCCACTTAATGGATCCAAATGTTTTCCAGAGAGTGGTAGGGGATCTTTTATCCCCTCTTGGTGGTCTTTCAGCTGATTCCCTGGTGGCCCGCTGGAATGCAGAGTTAACCAGGGCTATCTACTGTCTGGCTCCGAAGTGCCCTCTCTGATTGCATGGAGCCCAGACAGCCCCATGGTTTTCTCCAGGGCTGAGGGCGATGAAACAATTGCTGAGACGGGTGGAGTGCTGGTGGCAGAAAACTCATTCTGAATTGGACCAGACACTGGTTAGAGCTCAGCATTGAGCCTACTAAGTGGTGATAGCAATGGCAAAGAGGACCTTCTTCACCGCCTCTATTGCATCTGCAGAAAAAGGAGACTCTTTCAGGTAGTTTGTAATTCAATGGCACCGCCTTCACCATCGGGGCCTGGTAAGGACCCCAAGATCTCCTGCAATGATTTTGCAAAGTTTTTTGCAGATAAAGTCACTCAGATTCAGAAGGAGGTAGACTCCACCGTGGGAGCAGGGCCAGGGCTGGAGAGTGCTAGAGTCCTGTCTAAACTTGCATGGGATCAATTCCAATCTGTTACCTCCGAGGATGTGGACAGGCTGCTTGGACAAGTGAAACCAACCACCTGTCTCCTTGATCCTTGCCCATCCTGGCTCATAAAAGCAAGCCGGGAAGGGCTGGGCGATGGGCTCTGTGGGGTGGTAAATGCTTTCCTCTGTGAGGGAGCCTGTGTGAGTGCCTGGAGGCGGTTAGCGGATGGAAGGCGGCTAACAGATTGAGATTGAATCCTGACAAGACAGAAGTACTGTTTGTGGGGGACAGGAGGCGGGCAGGTGTGGAGGACTCCCTGGTCCTGAATGGGGTAACTGTTGGAGATATGAAAGGAACATTTCGTACAAAGATTACCATAATCAAGGACAAAAGTGGTAAGGACCTAACAGAAGCAGAAGACATCAAGAAGAGGTGGCAAGAATACACAGAGGAATTATACCAGAAAGATATGGAGGTCTCGTACACCCCAGGTAGTGTGGTTGCTGAACTTGAGCCAGACATCTTGGAGAGTGAAGTCAAATGGGCCTTAGAAAGCACTGCTAATAACAAGGCCAGTGGAAGTGATGATATTCCAGCTGAACTATTTAAAATTTTAAAAGATGATGCTGTTAAGGTGCTACACCCAATATGCCAGCAAGTTTGGAAAAGTCAGCAATGGCCAGAGGATTGGAGACGATCAGTCTACATCCCAATTCCAAAGAAGGGCAGTGCCAAAGAATGCTCCAACTACCGCACAATTGCGCTCATTTCACACGCTAGCAAGGTTATGCTTAAAATTCTACAAGGCAGGCTTAGGCAGTATGTGGACCGAGAACTCCCAGAAGTGCAAGCTGGATTTCGAAGGGGCAGAGGAACCAGAGACCAAATAGCAAACATGCGCTGGATTATGGAGAAAGCTAGAGAGTTCCAGAAAAATGTCTACTTCTGCTTCATTGACTATGCAAAAGCCTTTGACTGTGTCGACCACAGCAAACTATGGCAAGTTCTTAAAGAAATGGGAGTGCCTGATCACCTCATCTGTCTCCTGAGAAATCTCTATGTGGGACAAGAAGCTACAGTTAGAACTGGATATGGAACAACTGATTGGTTCAAAATTGGGAAAGGAGTACGACAAGGTTGTATATTGTCTCCCTGCTTATTTAACTTATATGCAGAATTCATCATGCGAAAGGCTGAACTAGATGAATCCCAAGCCGGAATTAAGATTGCCGGAAGAAATATCAACAACCTCAGATATGCAGATGACACAACCTTGATGGCAGAAAGCGAGGAGGAATTAAAGAACCTTTTAATGAGGGTGAAAGAGGAGAGCGCAAAATATGGTCTGAAGCTCAACATCAAAAAAACCAAGATCATGGCCACTGGTCCCATCACCTCCTGGCAAATAGAAGGGGAAGAAATGGAGGCAGTGAGAGATTTTACTTTCTTGGGCTCCTTGATCACTGCAGATGGTGACAGCAGTCACAAAATTAAAAGACGCCTGCTTCTTGGGAGAAAAGCAATGACAAACCTAGACAGCATCTTAAAAAGCAGAGACATCACCTTGCCGACAAAGGTCCGTATAGTTAAAGCTATGGTTTTCCCAGTAGTGATGTACGGAAGTGAGAGCTGGACCATAAAGAAGGCTGATCGCCGAAGAATTGATGCTTTTGAATTATGGTGCTGGAGGAGACTCTTGAGACTCCCATGGACTGCTAGAAGATCAAACCTATCCATTCTTAAGGAAATCAGCCCTGAGTGCTCCCTGGAAGGACAGATCGTGAAGCTGAGGCTCCAATACTTTGGCCACCTCATGAGAAGAGAAGAATCCTTGGAAAAGACCCTGATGTTGGGAAAGATGGAGGGCACTAGGAGAAGGGGACGACAGAGGACAAGATGGTTGGACAGTGTTCTCAGAGGACAAGATGGTTGGACAGTGTTCTCGAAGCTACGAACATGAGTTTGACCAAACTGCGGGAGGCAGTGCAAGACAGGAGTGCCTGACGTGCTATGGTCCGTGGGGTCACGAAGAGTCGGACACGACTAAACGACTAAACAACAACAAAATTACAATTACAACATATGCTCCTTTTTTACAATTTATGACATAAATATATCATTTAAGTGTGTCTTTGCCTTGCTGTGAATTCTTATCAGCATTCAAAATTTCTCCTCACTCCCATGCCACTAAATTGTGAAAAACAGGAAAAATATTTAGTTTTTTGTGTACTTTATTCGGCATCTTCCACATGGAAGGAAAATGACACAAAGATAGAAGATAGAAGGAGCTCACTGGTTAATTTTTGAGGAACAATGTTTTAATGACCCTGATGAAATATTTCATTGCTTTTTGGTTTTACATAACAATATCAAGGCCCACATGTACATCAGTTTAAAAGGGGAAAAAATGTATTTTATGATGTTTCCATACAAGAAAAGCATACTTGTAACATCATGCTCTAACACTATTGCATTTGGTTCAGAAACTTTACCTTGTTGAGGGAGCAAAAATATTTGTGCTTGTTCATCGTATTTTCATTTTAAGTCATTATTATGCTTCTTTCTGTGACATATAATGCCAAAGTCCATTAATTCAGGATGCAGTTCTGCACACGATCACATGCACTTTGTACTGTTAATTTCAGAGAGGGTTAAAGGGTATTTATGTGGTTCACTTATATATATTTTTCTTAATTTAGAAATCCCCAGAGTGGTTCACAAATTAAACTATCAAAATATTTAACAAAACAAAACCATATTCAACCTTAAAACAGCAATAAGTTAAAACAATCCCACAGACTTTTACAGTTACACAAAAACAAGCTAATAATATTACACACATTCAGACAGTTAAAATAACAAGTTAAACATATGCATAAGTGGGTTTAGGTTTGCCAATTTATGTATGCATTATCTGAAAGGGCACAACCCCCAGGAAGTTCTTCTGGGCAAACCCAAGTCAAATGAGGGGCAGCTGTGGGACAGTGTTCATTGACAGTTTCCATTCATTTACAGGAGGGGTGGAGAACCCTCTTGATGGCTGGACTATAACACTCATAATCACTGACCACCTGGACATGCTGGCTGCAGCTGATGGGGGTTAGAGTGTAAACACATCTGGGGGCCACAGGTCACCCACCCCTGATTTATAGAGTAGGGCTCCTGTGCAGCTACCATTCATATTGATAGAATGTGTCAGAGATTGAGCCAATTGTCCTTTTTATTTTCATTCTTTAACTTCCAGAGGGGCAATGTGAATGTGTTTAAGATTTGATTCTGGATGAAATACCAATGAATATTGAGTGAATATATTTCAACTATATTTCTCCTAAGCACATTTGTTCTAGAAATATATTACAATATCAGATCTGCATTATCTAATCAGCAATGGTATGCATATATCAGAACAATACAGGACACCCATGGCAGTGTAATTCAGCGGAAATCTGCACAGATCCCTTTAAAAATGATCATTCCCTATATTTTAATCTTATTTGCCACCAAACACGTATCGTCTCTCTTAAATTATATTTGAAGTGCCACTTCTACAAGGTCACTAGTAATGAACTATGAGGCTCTCATTTTGCACAGTAGACCAAAAGATACGAACACATGAAGTAACTTCAAGTTTTACCCCTGAGCTGAAAGTTAATCTAAATTCAAGAACAAAAGTATTCATATTTGTCCTTGTATGTCAAGGATTACTACTATTGAAAGTGGTTTCCATTATCTGCTTGTCACTTTCTGAGCTTCTTAATCTCTTTCTTTCTCTTATTCAATGGTTGCCTCTTGCTTGCTTTCCCACTGCAGAAGTAAGTCCTTTCCCCCTTGCTTGTGTGTGTGTGTGTGTGTGTGTGTGTGTGTGTGTGTGTGTCTCCCCCTCCCCCCCCTCTTTTTATGCTTCCAAAGTTAAAAGGACTAGACTCAGTCTGACCACCTGGGCATAGCAATGGAGCTTACACTCAGGTCTGGCTCCCAGCCAGTTGCCAGCTGTGACATTGTATGCAAGCATCTTATTTAATTCCATATACTTGGATTGCACTGGTTCTGTTTACAACAACCTCTTGTTCCTGCTGTGTCCAATCGCAATTGTCCCCAACGTTCCTTGTTTAATACTGTTTTGCAAATTATTAAGCACTGGAAGTCTATTAATCACAGTTCATGCCCTGTGCAAGCCCACACAACGAAGGGAGAGGACGGTGAAGCCAGGATATGCTCAGATCCCTGAAAGAGCTTGGATGGTGGTCCATTCAGATCCTTAACGAGATCATTAATGCTAACTAAATACAAACCTGACCCCATGACCCCCTGGGAAATTATGTGGGCCAGTGCAAGACATTAATATGTATCCCAGCCCCCCAGCCCCTGAATCCCTTGATAGGCTGAAAGCTAAACCTGTGATCAAAAGAGGACTAATCACTGCTCTGATTGTAGTAAACCAAGCCGGACACAGAGTTGTCTGAATTCTCAATAGCTATTGCAGTGCCACCCCCACAGCCTTGCCCCCTCTTCCAAAAGAGCCCTGGCTTTTCAGTTTACTTGACACACTGTGTCTACTTTCTGGGACCACCTGGTAGGCTAATTTTAACATGACACCAATTCAGCACCCCCACTTAGTGCTCTGCTCTCCCACACAGCCGAAAGGCAGTGGAATTCCTCAATCCGCTAGCCCACTGGAAGAGTTCAAATTAAACAAAAAGTAATATAACACAGACTATGCAATAATAGAGTACATGTATTTAGCTCTCCCCCCCTTTTGTGGTGACACCTGGAGAGAAAAAAGTGGTGTGGGGAGGTGCAAAATAGGCCATGCAATAATTAGGCCACACAAAATGTACACCTTTTCATGTTTGCTTGTTCAATCACAGCAGTCTGTTAACCCATCCATAAAGACTAAGTATCACAAATTTACTTGAAGCAGCATGACATATCAGACTCTTCTTGCTCACTTAAACAAGGATAAACAACCCCAGGAATATGAATGGGCTTTGCTACTTTTCACTATCCATCTCCAAGAAGATGCTGTCATTGCAGAAGACAAGTAAAATTTAGCAGCGCTGCCATTAGTGCTTTTCAAACTGCTTCAACAACATGGTAAACTGGGTTGGGGAAATGAAATGCAAATTCAAAAAGGCTTTAAAACATGCACTTCTGTTTCTGACATTGCTAAGGCATCCATAGAAACAAGGTAGCATCCTTTACACCACAACCATCGTTTTCACCCTTTGTGAAAATGGGCCTCTGCATACAGGACAGAGCTCTTACTGGATTGGGGTTGTGCACACGTTCCTAGGGACAAAAGATCAACTCTGATCACTATCATCATCATCAAGGATTCATTGATCAACTTATAAACAACTAACTCAATGCAATTTACACTAAAGATAATTAAAAGTTGTTAAAAACACAAAAGCATCAAACACATTTAAAACAAAAGTAAAACCATGCAAAGCAGACATTCATCTGGGACAGCTTGTTGGGACAACAATTTCTTCAGTTTCCCCCCAGAAAGTACAGCTAGTGGGCACTTGTCATATCTTGACAGGTATGCTATTCCACAGAACAGACAGTGAAAGCCCCGCAGACTGGGTTTCTGAGGTTTTTGGAGCTTTCAGGAGAAACTGTACTGCAGACCACAGTGAGCTACTGGGTATACGTAAGCCAATCAGAAAGTTGGTGCAAATCCATGTTGCCCTGTCCCAGCTTCTCACAGTGTTCCACATATTCAGAAGCGGTTTAGTCCTGCTGGCCACATGACCCAGAAAGCTGTCTTTGGACAAACACCTGCTCCCTTTGCCTGAAGCAAGATGAGCACCACACCCCATAGTCGCCTTTTGACTGGACTTAACCATCCAGGGGTCCTTTACCTTACCTTTACATAAGCTATACACAGTGGTTTTTTCTGGGGGTACACAGGGGAACGCATACCCCTAAACAATTTGTGAATCTTTGTACTTTTCTCCATTTACTGTATTTATTTTTCCCAATCTGCACTATAAAATGGTGATTTTCTTGAGTCAAAATGAGAGTACCCCTAAACATTTTTTTAAGAAAATAAAGCACTGTATATATATATAAGGGATAAGGCCATCTCTCAAGTAAACTGGTCCTGAGCTGTACAGAGATCTATATGTCAATACGAACACCCTGAACTTGGCCTAGTAGCAAACGGGCAGTCAGTGAAAATCCTGCAAGTGAGTCTTTATATGCTGGAGGTAATTTGTCCCCCAAAGCAGCCTAGCTGTCATGCTCTGCACCATCTGTAGAAATCCAACCAAGAGATTACCAATGCACAGTCAACTGGCCAGGCTACCCCAATCCAGGAACAGCTATAACTGTTGTACCAGCCGAAGTTGGAAGGACACCTGTGTCTCCAGTGACCGAGTTGGATCCAGGAGCACCCCCAAACTATACACTATGTTTAGGAAAGTTTTTAATATCTGACGTTTTATTGTATTTTTAATATTTTGTTGGAAGCCACCCAGAGTGGCTGGGGAAACCCAGCCAGATGGGCGGAGTATAAATAATTAATTGATGATGATGATGATGATGCACCTGCTTCTTCACTTCAGGGACAGCACAACCCCATCCAAAACAGGCAATTTACCAACTTTCAGAACTAGGAACTATTCACCAAGAGAGCTTCCAGTTTCCCAGCATTCAGACTCAGTTAATAAGCCCTCATCCAGCCCACCACTACATCATCCAGGGCCTTCTTAGCCATTCCTGATGCAGATGTTACAGAGAAAAGGAGCAGAGTATCATCAGTGTGCTGATAACCATTGCAGAACAGTGCCCCTAATACCCCTCTCTAGTAGACAGTCTTGGAGGGCACCATGGTTGGTGGTATCAAAAGCTGATGAGAGATCTAGTAAGAGCAACAGGGTTGCACTCCCCTTATGTCTCTCCTGATAGAAGTCATATTGAGTGGTCAATTGGGCATGTTCAATCATCCTATATTTCAGATTTCATCACATATACAATCTTTGGATAAAAATACATTTTCACCCAGATCCACCAAGTGCTTCTGGATAAATGAGCTTCAATGTGACCAGAAGGATCCTCACCTGTTTCCTCATTCACTTCAAGAGAGAAGACACACCTGCTCATTCATATGTTGCCTGTGGAGACCTGTCCCCTGGCTAAAATGAACAAAGACGTTCACCTGAATATGAGCTTCTTGACTGTTTCTGAACTCTGGATGAGTTTTTCCTCTCCAGCTCTGTTCTAGTTTTCAAAGCACACTCAATGTGTAGAGGGGAACCATTATTCCCCCAACATCCATGTCTTTGTCGACTCTTGTAGATGCATACAAATAGTACACATTTAGTATCCCGTTTGGTCATGTGAATGGGGCGTACGTACGTACGTACGTACGTACGTGTGTGGTATGTGTGTGTGTGCATGGAGAGGAACTTCTTTAAAAAGGTGCAATTCACCAAATACATTGAAAATCATTGATCTCTTAAAAGCACATGCTACATTGAAGAGCGAGCTTTCACATGTCTCCATCTCATTCTAAAGATTTGTAGCTGCCATATATTTTAGGCAGAAAAGCAAAGGAGAGATCAGTAAACAAACATCAGTTTATTTATTATTTATTAGAAACTGTACATTGCATTTAAGAGTTTTGTGGTGGGTATTGAGAATTATTATCAGTGCCCATATAGAAAACATGCTCAAACTTTACAGACATTAGTAAGCAAATGGTATTTAACCTGTTCACTTTTTAAACAACTGAATACAAGCTTTCTATTGTTTCCAAGTTACCGCCTGCAAAAAGGTTTCTCCCATGCATTTCATCTAGTACTTAGTTTTCTCTGTCTTGTGTTCACCTCTCTCTCACCTATACTTTAAGCATAGAGTGTAACACAATCCACTACAACTAAAGACTCAGCTAAGAGTCAGATTAAAATTATCCCTGTCTGCCCTGACCTCTTTTCTCTGCAGGTGAGAGTGTCCCCCTTCACAAGCTAAATGAAGCAGAAATGATGAAGTGTTTGTTTTCCCTGACTTTTCCTCAGCCTGTCAGTAAATTTACAGGCACGAATATGGAGTGTTAATTTAATGTTCCCACTGAGCATCTCATTGTCAACAAAGGCTTCAAACCATAGCAGAGGAAAAGGTTAGCTCATGCAGAAAATGACCCTTATGGCTTGATTGCCTCGTGGTGCAGACTAACAGCAAGCAGAAAAACAGAGAGCTTTGACTTCCAGCGTCACACATTTGATGCTAGTAATAAACGGACACTCTCCACCTTAGCTCAAATAAAGAGGCACCTGTAATGCTCACTAATTTATTATCTTTGCAGGTAATCTACACAAGCTGAAAGGGAAAATGAGACTGTCTTTGCACAATAATTGCTAATTTAATTTAACCAAAAACTTAAACCCTTCATTATCCACACTTTAAACAAAATCATTTTGGTTTCAAAACATTTTTTTAAAACACACATGATGGCATGGCCCAGGAAATTGCTTTCTTCACCAGACAGTTTGTGTCTTTGAGGACTCTGACGACATGTCACACAGAAAGTCCTACAAGAAAGAGCTACAATGTTTTTAAAGGTTAAATATCTATACACATATATTTATTTGCTCTTGTTTGGAAGAAAGAAAAATAAAACTTACTTAAATAAAATATTTTACACCAGGCTAGTGTTCACAATCTAGGAAAGCAATTTGGAAACCTACACAAACACCATGGTGAAAACCATCTTCATTATAAATGAGGGAAGGAATATACTTTCCTCCAAGGTGACGTGCTTTCTGGTACTGTATTTGAACCAACACTCCAGTTCTTTCTCACAGCCGAGTCCCTAATGGTGCCAAGGTGTTGCCCAAATGTTTCTGTGTGATCCTCCTACACCTTACATTTCTTCTTGTCAGCTGTCCCTTTCCACCACCGCCAGTCCTAGAACCTGATCACAGGTTCTCCCCTCACCAGATGTCCTTCACAAACTCACAGCACCACTTTCCTCTTCCTTGCTAGCCATCCCTGCCTTCCTCTTTCCTCCCTCTCCTCCACTACACCAACCACCTGTCACACTAGCAATTGGAATAATCCTTAAACCTGTGAATGTGCAAACACATTCCATGCAGGAAGTAAGGTTTATCTAGAAGAGTTGTACTGTAGGTTTAAAAATACCGTAACACCAGGCAGTAGCATACAGCAGGGCAGCACTCACCTGCTGCTTAAAGGTAAAGGGACCCCTGACCATTAGGTCCAGTTATGACTGACTCTGGGGTTGCGGCGCTCATCTCGCATTATTGGCCAAGGGAGCCGGCGTACAGCTTCCAGCTTCCATGTGCCCAGCATGACTAAGCCGCTTCTGGTGAACCAGAGCAGCACACAGAAACGCCGTTTACCTTCCTGCTGTAGCGGTACCTATTTATCTACTTGCACTTTGATGTGCTTTCGAACTGCTGCTTACTGGAAGGTAAAAGGGCAGGGAGAAAACAGTTTAGTGCTACATTAATGAAGAATGGAAGGAAGTTTGCACTTCACCTCAAGTAACAAACTGCCCAGGGCCAGCCCCATGATTCATCTCAAGGCAGCCTGATCTTATATCCACCTACACATCCTTCAAAAATAAATGCAGATTGTATAATATTGATGGGTGAAGGCTGAAATATGTATACCACTTGGAGGATTTTTTGTAACAATTATCCTTTGTCAAAAGAACTCAAAAATATTTTGAAGGAAATTCTTTTGTCATGGCTACTGTGGGCTCAGATGTGTTCTTTTATGCACAGACTCATGACAATGCCACAAGGCAAGTGGTACAACTGATAGTGGGGAAATTGTGACTTGGGAAGGAGATATATCAAACGGACAAGTATAAGCAATATAAAAACTGTTACTGGACTTCAGGCAGTGTTCTGACCTAAAAGGGATGTGAGAGAATAAATTGATGAAGAAGACTGGAATCAAATAGAACACAAACCTCCCTTTAAATCAGTATCAGCCCAGGCCAGAAAACTGGGTTTTAAAACTCTTCACAAGTGATACCTAGCACCACAGATACTTTTTTAAAAATGTCCTCTCACTTTTGTTGAAGAGGTTGTTGTGCAACAGGCAGAAAACAAACCTTGCATAACCTGTTTAACCAGGGAGCATAGTCAAATGGGTGTAAATGGCCACACCATTCTATCATTTTAGTTTCAATACTCTGAACCGGCCATTGTTGGCCTCCACTAATGTTTAGTGTCTGTGGCAAAAGAAGTGTCCAAAGTTTACAAACAGGAAATTTACTACCCCACCTGCAATTTCCATTTTGCTTCCCACTTTAATATGCAATTTTAGGTCACAATGGAGATCCAGGTATAGACCACGAGACTAAATGGCAGCGTTGTTATGGCGGGTGAGAGGAAGAGTGTGGACGTGCCTGGGGTCTCAAGGTGGAGCCCAATGGACATGGAAAGGGAGGTAAGAAGTTCTCAGGCCAAGCATGATAAAATAATCCGCCACATTAATTCTGGCCTTGTTTGTATTTCTTCCCTTAGAGACCCTGAAAAGAAGGTTAAAACCTTGAAATGGGAAGCCAAACCTGCCATCTATCAACTCTAGGCCACAGTCTATGACAGAGTTAGGCCTCAGTTCATTGAAATAAATGGGCTAAAGGAAACCTAACTCTCAGCTTCATTGTGATATTAATCTTGTTCCCTGCAGAACAAATTAGATCCTGTACTTCACTGCCACTGTATCATGATTTCCTTTTATTGATGGACTGTCGTCATTTGACTTCAGAATTATTATGGGCATACCGTGTTTCCCACATTATAAGACACCGTCTTATGTTTATTTCACTCAAGAAAATAAGCCTATGGCTTATTTTCAGGGGGTGTCTTTTTTATTGTTACTATAAGTACGGTACCTCCTTACTGGGTCCTGCTGGCTCAGGGCTCGGGACGCGCAGCAAGCCGCCTCCTGCTGCTGCCAGATCCCGGAGGCGGCCTACTGGGTCTGGTTGGCCTGCATGGCCCGAAGCTGAGCGGCGGCAGGAGGTCCGCGGGTCCTTCCCTGCCACCAGGGCGCCGGCGGAAGCGCTGCTGGTCCCTTCCGCGCCGCCGGAGCGTCGTGGGCTGCATGGCCCGAAGCTGAGTGGCGGCGGGAGGTCCGCGGGTCCTTCCGCGCCGCCGGGATGACGGATGGCAGTGGGAGCACTGCTGGCCCCTTCAGCCGGATGAAGGAAGCGGCCTGCCGGGTCGGTGCCCAGCAGCGCTGCGCGGAGCACCAGATCGAGTCAGTGCCCAGCAGCCCCGAGCTGGATTGAGGAGGCGGTGCTCCGTGCGGCGCTGCTGGGCGCTGACTCTGCAGGCCGCTTACTCGATCTGGTGCTCCGCGCGGCGCTGCTGGGCACCGACCCGGCAGGCCGCTTCCTTGATCCGGCGGAAGGGGCCAGCAGTGCTCTCGCCGCCCGTCACCCCGGTGGCGCGAAAGGACCTGCGGACCTCCCACCACTGCTCAGCTTTGGGCCATGCAGCCCATGACACTCCATCAGCACGGAAGGAGCCAGCAGCGCTCTCGCCGGCGTCTGTCGCCCCTGCGGCGCGGAAGGACCTGCGGGCCTCCCGCCGCCGCTCAGCTTTGGGCCATGCAGCCCACGACACTCCATTGGCACGGAAGGAGCCAGCAGCGCTCTCGCCGGCGTCCGTCACCCCTGCGGCGCGGAAGAACCTGCGGGCCTCCCGCCGCCGCTCAGCTTTGGGCCATGCAGCCCACGACACTCCGTCGGCGCAGAAGGAGCCAGCAGCGCTCTCGCCGGCGTCCTTCGCCCCGGCGGCGCGGAAGGACCCGCGGGCCTCCCGCCGCCGCTCAGCCTCAGGACATGGAAACTGGCAGGGATGGGGGAGGGGGGAGCGCTTTCCCTCCTCCGCATCCCTCCGTGTAACTCTACCCTGCCAGGCGAGCGCTTGCGCTCTACAGGAACGCAACAAGGTATGGCTTATTTTCAGGGGGTGTCTTAGATTTCACAACTGCTTAAAAATCCTGCCCTGGCTTACTTTATGACTACGTATTAAAAAGGGGAAAACACGGTACTATAAACTGAATTGCATTTAGAAATCCAGTCTGCAATTGACGAAACGTTATACACAAAAAACATCCTGCTTTTGGCAATCATTTACCAGTTTCATTGTCAGTGAACAAGACTCATTCTGAAAGCAGCGATTCATTCTCGACAATCCTTTCTTAACACAATTTTCAGCCTGCAATTTAGATGATAGGAAAATTACAACCTTTGTGAGCTATATCTTGCAGTATAAATGTTATTGCAAGCCAATGAGATGGTCCCCACAAAGCACAGCACTCCCTTCTCCTCTTATTAGTCTCCTAAGTTTTATTGGGACATAATGTGGAGGACAAGGGGCAAATTAATTGACATTTGTAGAGTACGCTTCTAAATAAAAAGTAATTAAAAAATAAGAAATATAGTTGTTTGGCCAGTGATTTGGGAATTTTAGATCAAAGCAAACAAGCTATTTTCTTGGGATATGCATAAAATAATAATATAATAATTTGTTTTTGTACCCTGCCCCTCTGACTGGGTTGCCCCAGCGACTCTGGGTGGCTTCCAACAGAATATATAAAAACACAACAGAACATCACACATCAAAAGCTTCCCGACACATGATTGCCTCAGATGCATGCATGAGGACACAAATATTATCTGAATTTTTAAAATATTACTTAAAAGGTTGCAGATAGTAAAGAATCCTAGCAATTAATAAAATAGAGGAAAACTGCCTTTCCTATTACACTTTGTATCATCACTTCAGATTTAGTTTGACTCAAATTTAGTTTACTCCTTTTGCTTTATCATGTTTTCTCATGTTTTAGGTCTCTAGCCTTCTTCCCTCTATGCTTCTTTAAATCCTCAGCCATCTTCGCATCTCTCCTCTTAACTTGCCCAACATAGTAGTGTGTATGTGTGTCTGTGCCCTGTCTTTCAGGGGAGGACATACTGCAGATTTGTATAAATGCACTATGATTGTTTTTATACTATTTTCTACTGCATTCTGCACATATCACAACAACGTCAGATAGAAGTTCCTGCAATGGTGCTTAGTTAAGGGGCAGGAGGACTCCTTTCAAGTACAAAGAGCGGTCTGAAGATATGTAACACTCTAGAGGAAACAATTGCAGCATCATTCTGAGGTATGGAGGTGCGGGAATGATCACCTGGCATTCTTGAAAAAGAAAATATATGTGTCCTGTTGCCCTATAGCTCTTAGCAAAAACAACAAAAAGATGGAAGAAGATGCCCTTTCATGATGCTTTTTGAGCTTATATCCAGGACGATCATACAAATCCTTGCATGTTTACTATAACAATGTTTTGCTTAGATAAATGTCCACGACAAATTTGATGGCTTCCCATAGGAACCTCATGGCCACTTGGAGCAGACTTTCCAGCTTAGACACAAAAAGATCCAGAGCTGCACATCAATTCCATAGGTGAACATCAGGTGTTCTGAAGCTTATTCTGTGCTGGCAACATTTATGGAACCATATGATGAGTGAGAATGTTTAGCAAAAACAAAAAGCAGTGTTACTCTACCATATTTTTGAGATAGAGAAAATATGCTTTTCAGTTACTGAAAAAAATAACCATAGAGATTGATTACAGAGATTGGATCTTTAATTTCTGTGCTATCAGTCTATGTCAGGGGTAGGCAACCTAAGGCCCGTGAGCCGGATGTGGCCCAATCGCCTTCTCAATCCGCCCCACGGACGGTCTAGAAATCAGTGTGTTTTTATATGAGTAGAATGTGTGATTTTGTTTAAAATGCATCTCTGGGTTATTTGAGGGACATAGGAATTCGTTCATTCCCCCCCCCCCCAAAAAAAATATAGTCCGGCCCACCACATGGTCTGAGGGATGGTGGACCAGCCCACGGCTGAAAAAGGTTGCTGACCCCTGGTCTATGTCCTCCAAAGAATACTTATTATTATTTGATAAATCTTTATCTTCCCTTAAAAAGAAGGGGCCAGGAGTTGACTCTTAGATTACAAAATAGGTAAGGTTAATATTTTTTAGCTTGCATATGAAATATTATATTATGCTTTTTAATTTAAATCATATATATGTGAAAAACAGTTATAAGCTGTATGTTTACAAAAATAATAACAATACACCCGTTTCTTCACAACATATAATTTATCCAACTTTGTTGTTGTTTAGTCGTTTAGTTGTGTCCGACTCTTCGTGACCCCATGGACCAGAGCACGCCAGGCACTCCTGTCTTCAACTTAATGTGGTTCTTGTTATGATTAACTTCAAGAAGAGACAGCTTCTTGTAATGTTGGATGGTGTGGGAGGGTGTGTGTGAGAGAGAGAAAACTAAAGTCACTACTGTTGATATATCAGAGAGGGCATTGACAATCCCTTCATAAAAAGCAAATACTTCTGAAGCAGTTACATAACCTGCTCTGCCCTCTTGCAAACTATGATGGCACCATGAGGGAAACAAATAAAAACAGTCCTGACAAGGAATCTTGAAAAATAAGAGACAGCAGTTTATATAACTCCTAGTCCTTTGCATGCAATGTAGATAATCACAAAATTGCTCTTGTGCACAAATTAATTCCTGAGGCAAAACATATGGTGATTTGATAGAGAGCATCTGTAGTTAGGCCTTGAAGACCACCACAGAACACTGAAAGAATTTATATTATCTTTGAAGTGCACAATGATACTGTTCTGTTAGCAATACTGCTTTCATTCATTTCCTATGCGATGGGAAATTTCAGGGAAAAAATAGGATAAGTAGAACCCATGTATGCCTCATGTTGGAAATATAATTAAGATTTTAGCATGCACTTTCTGGACAATTTCTCTTCTCAAGAAGCAACAAACATTTGCAAAATGTTACAATCAATGCACCTTTATTAAAAAGACCCATGAAGAGCCTCTTTTTAGTGGCAGTCATTTTCTGAATTGCCACAACTCCGCTGCAGACATTTGATGACTGGTGCCCACAACACCTTATCAGAATTCCACATGTGCTTACAAGCCGCGAAAGAGAACTATAAAGTAGGGCACATGACCCATACTCATAGCTGCCAAGTCTCCCGTATTCCCCGGGAAATCCCTGTTTTTCCAGCTGTTCCTAGCTGAAAAAACGGATTTTTTTGTTTTTCCCCGGTTTATTCTGGCGCGGCGGCCATTTTGGAACTGGGCGGAGCATGCACAGAAGCGACTTTTGATGCTGCTCTGCCCAGTTCCAAAATGGCTGCAGTGTGACTTCTGGCGCAGCGGCCATTTTCGAACTGGGCAAAGCAGCATCAAAATTCACTTCTTAGCATGCTCCGCCCAGTTCCAAAATGGCGGCAGCGCTACTTCCGGTCTGCTACTTCCGCCCGGTCCCTTATTTCTCCGACAGCAACTTGGCAGGTATGCCCATACTTCTGCCTTCAACATGAAGTTCCTGACTATTACATTTGGAGACACAGATACTGACATTTTTTCATTATATCTACTTCAGAGTTACATTGTATATATATATATATATATATATATATATATATTGAAGTCACTTGATAAAGGAAGTCAACAGCATTTCTAACTCACAAATGTGAGATGGGTTTTCTTCTGAAGTAGGTCTGTTTGCTATAATCCCTTGTGTTATTTGTTCACACTGTTTGGATTTTACACAATGCAGCTTATTTGCAAATGTTTCAACTAAGCAAACACTAAATTTAGCTGCAGTTCTGCTTGACATTCCTTCTGAGATGATTACTTGATTTCAGAAACATATTTTCATAGTGCATGCATACCTGTTCCACAGCAGGGAATAATCAGGAAAGACTCAAAGATGTAGAAAAATTAACGAGGGTAAGAGCAATTTTTTCAATAAAAAAAACTGTTAATGATCAAAAAGCAACCACCGCAGTTTCAACAACAAAATCTGAAGAAAATAAGCCTATAGGTATGCCACTATACAAAAAGTCATTATTCAGCTATTGATTCAAATAAACTTGAATGTTTTCCAGACTGGGAAAACTGATTTTCTAATAACTTCCCTTGAGAGTTGGAAAGAATTTAATACAACTTTAGAATATCTTTCGTAATCCAAAAAATAACTAATAATTTGTTGCCTTCAAATTTTAAAGTAAAACAGTAAAATTTAGAAAAAAGATGAGACAGCAATAACAAAAATTCCAGTTCTAAGATATATATTATTTATTGTGTGTGTGTTTGGAGAGAGAGAGAGAGTTTTGAAAAGAACAAAACACTGGGTGAAATCCCATTGTGGCAACCCACTAGCAGAATAGCCATTCCACCAGTGGGAGCCCCAGATTTAACATGGTAAAGCAGCTGAATACAATGTGTGGCTCAGGCCAGCAGCAATGTATAACTGCTGGTGGAACCTCTACATACCCCCCAAGTGTCTGGATTTAACCGGGACATCCTGGATTGACAAAAGCCACCTCCTGCTTCTGATTCCAATCCTGGATGTTCCGCTTTAGCTTCTGTGCTCTGGCCATGCCACAGATGGAGCAAGAGATGGACATTTTGGTTCTGCGCTGTGGCGTGGGTCAGCTGGCTCATACCAGAGTGTGAGATCAAAATACTTACCTTGACCCTGCATGTCACCACTCCTCTTCCTCCTTCAACTGTGGCACCAGAGGAGGAGATGGAGGGTGGTCTGGTCCCCCCGGCATCTCCCAAGGCTGTGCAGGCCAGGGCAAACCTTCCAGCAGGCCTCTTTGGACCAGTAGACAGAAAACAGCAGGCAAAGGAGAGGGGAGGGAGAGAGGGGGTGAGCAAGTGAGCAGGATGCTGTGGCGAGTGGGTAGGCAAGGAAGGGGTCGGCAGGAGGGGGGTGAGTGACAGGATCGGTGGGGTGGTAGGGGGTGCCCCAAATTTTCCTCCCAAAATGTTGGGGCAACAGTGGGCATATAGAATGCACTCCTTCAATTCTCCCTTTGCAACTGCAGTTACAGCTTCGATTCAAGCCATGGTTGCAAAGAAAAAACCTTTCTTTGCAGGTGCAGCTCAAAGAAGCCACACCTGCAAATGAAGAAAGGTAGAAACTGGAGTGTACTCTGAATGGCCTGACATCATGTCATCGGCAGGTGGGTGTCCTCAGCTATGTGCCAAAGTGCCCAAAGTGATTTCAATGGGCCTTACTCTGGCAGAGTGATCGTAAGTCCCTGCTGCAGTTGCCAGGGCTCTGGGGAGCCATTGTCACATCCGCAGTCCAGACACTCACAACAGCGGAAGTCGGGGAAGGGGCAGACAGATTGGGCCCAATCTCTGCACCAGCTCCAGGCTGACACAGTGATCAGGCCTGGAATGGGCCTGATATCAGCAGTACTAGATCCTGGGCTGGCTCAGCCGCACCCCATGCCCAGAACACATTGTTTCAGGATTTCCACTGGGCTCCAATGGCAGGGATACCTTCTGCCCACGTGCCCTTTTGGTGGGTGGAAGGGGGTGGTCAGCAGCAGGAGCTGGCAGAAGCAAACAGAGGGATGACTCCACTCAATCCACACACACACACCACAGCTCAGCATAAGGTACCACCCAGTGTATGTGAACCATTAAGAGCACACAAGAGGCTTCCGGTCTGCTGCCATTGCTGGCTGGCGAGAGAATCCCGAACTCCGGGATTCCCTAGCGTTGCAAGGGAGGGGGGAGCCGTGAGAGTGATGTGGACCCCCAAAAGAGCCCCAGATCGAGCGTTCCGGGAACATGGAGACTCAGCTGCACTGTTTTCGGTCTCTTCCGCCCCCCGGTAGCCCTAATAAGGGCGCTGAGAGCGAGTAGAGACAGGGTGCTTGTGTCAAACTGCTACCCTCGCAACGCGAAGCTCCGTGCCAGCAGTCCGGAGTGGTGGATTCTTCTAATTTAGTTGGATATGAGAACATTGGACACCGTAAATAAAGAAAAAGACTTTGAAATAATTTTAAATTGGATATGGGAGGAGATTTAAACAGGAAGTCGATCTCCCCCAATGAGTGAATCGAGACGCAGTTAATTTGCCCGAAGCCGGAAAGACTGACAGGAAGCATTCAATTATCAAAAATTGGAGCTAAAACCTTCCCTCTAAGGCAGGGTAAAGGGGAGAAGGATTGAACCGAGCAAAACCCCTGTAAATATCTTTATTCTGGACTGGGGAAAGTCCCCCCTGAAAGCTGGAGTCGGGTCCCTGGAGGGATCAGCGAGCCGCCATTATGACGTCATAATAGAAAGGAATTTGCTTGCCTACAACCACTAGTCCTTGTTCCCCCAGTGAGGGGGGGGGGACAAGATTCATGTTTGATTCCAAGAGCTTTTAAAGAAGAACCAGTATGGAATAATGCCCTCCCAGTGAGAGAGGGAGAGCGGAATCCATACTGGGGCTAGAGTTTAAGGGAAAGAAAAATTGTGAAAGGGTTAAAAAGTGGAAAAGCAGTTGGATGGTGTTTTGTAACATTTAAAGAATTGGGGAGGCAGCAGGAGATGACAAAGGAAGAAGGGTGGAAGGGACAGGGTGGGAGTGGGGTGAGGAGTAATAATGGATGTTACTTTTTTATTGTTTTAGATGGTTCGAAACTGGAATGACCTATGGATCTTGCTGAAACATCTGGGAGACCCTGAATCCAGGGGGAGGGGGCTGATTTAGTTTTAAGTGATTAAATGTTATTATGTTAGAAAAATTAATATTTGAATTTATGGAAAGTTTTTGGTAATAAACTTTAGGCTAAGGGGAAAAAATAAAAGATAGAGGATGGGAAAATAATTTTTGATTTGGATTAATTGATTAATTAGTGGTGGAGGATAGTGGATGTTTTTCAGAATAGAATAGTTGAGAGATAATGATAAAATGTGTTAGAATGATTAAAGATACAAAATGAAAATTGCTTAATTGAGATTCTAAAATGGACCCAGTGGGGGGGGGGGAATTGAGGAAGTCAACAATGTTAAGTAAAAAATGTAAGAACTATTATGTTTTTCTTTTTCATGTTTTATTTTTTGTTTTATGTTTTTCTGTGATTTTATTTTTTGTGAATATTGGAAAATGAATAAAAATTATTTGGGGGGGGAGAGCACAAAAGAACCACTATATAAATGTTAAGTACATTTTTGTTAATACACATTAAATTACAACAACAACAACAACAACAACAACAACAACAACAACAACAACAACAATTAAATATTGAGTCGACGACCCAGCGATTCATCATAAGCTGCTCTTTATTTGGAGGCTGGAACAGAACTGAGCTGACCTGCTTTTATAGAGGCTGGCTCAAACAATGTAACAAAACATAATTCAAAGATCCCTCCAAAAGTTCCCTCCTAAAACAACTGCCAAGAACCTGAGGGGAAACTATATACACCAATACATAACAACAACATTGTTATACACCTTAAGGGATTATAAGACCAACAAAAGTCAGGCACTTGAAAAATAGATCATCAACAGAGCTTTGAATCTTTAAACATAAGTACACACTTAACATATTTATCTTTGGGTGCCTAATACCTGCCTTGAAATGTAGAAGATATTTGAGGGCCTCTTCCTAATAAAGTGGACTTCAAGGCGTTGACTTAGCTGGTCAACATGTCAGGAAAACACACACACACACACACACACACACACACCTGTCTGTAAAAAGCATTCATGTACATTTAACATTCTCTAACCATTTCCATCCAAACAGATAAACAGCTTTAAATATATAGTTAACCCACTGATTTTTGTCCTGTTTCCTAACCCTACCTGAGTCATGACATCACACCTACCGGTATGTGCACTTAGTATCTTATTATTTTGAAGCTGCTTAGTAAACAGACAATTCAACAAAAAAAATCTTAAGTAAAACCAACATTTTCAAGGACATTAGAAGTTACAAGTTAGAATGCCAAAACAATATTAAAATCCCTGTGAGCATGTTTGATTTGTAAAATTCTGTTCAAAGCACTAAAAACTGGGGTTTGGCCTGTCTCTGTACCTTACAAGAATGTTTCATTTGTTTCTCTTGTCCCTTTAGTGTTTGGTAATGTTCTATTTAAAATCACAAGTCACTTTTCTTTCTTGCATCATCCACATTGCATAATTCAAATCAGGCTTGTTTGCATCCACATTGCTTTTATCTTGGATTTTTTGATCTATATTATAGACAGGGTCACCACAATCATTTACAAGTGACAGTTCAGGGTGGTTGCACAGAGCAGCTGCTACAGCTGTGTTTGCACACCTGCGCTCTCAGTGTCAGTGCATTGAAGAAAAGTCTTGGTTGCTACCCCATAATGCCTCCACATGCGTTAGATCAAAATGCCCCTAAAGCAGCAGGGGCAGCTGATGAGGCCGTGTGGTTTGGGGTTTCCCACTGCTCAGAGCCAAAAAGAGGAGGATGGACAAATACACTCAAAACCAATGTATGAAGATGTGCTAAGAAGTCTGTCATTCACATAATGATGTTCTTCAGGCTTGGGGAAAATGCTATCATCCAACCATCACCACCATTTACTGGGCACTCTGCAGACAAATCATGGCAAAGTATTGTGTGCTTAAACATGGAACTGTATTCATATCCTATAGAAAGACAGAGTGGGCATCTAGTGTACTGCAAAAGGGGGTGCTGGGTGACAACTGCAGTATCCTTTTTTCTTGCAGCATTTGTATCCAGCACCACCCCTTCTGATATAAGACGTCACCTCAACTGGGTGAGAAGTGCTTGTGGAGAAGGAGGAGAGGGAGGCGGACATGCAGAAGATCCAGCACTCCCTGCCTCTAGGCCCCTTGTGCTGTAAAAACTTCACATGGAACTCCTGCTGTCACATCTACTTTGTCCCATTGGCTGCAGATTCCTAATCCTAAAAATAGTCCTCTGCCAAAGGGCTCATTTTACTTCATTAACATTGCTAGTAATTCAACAGAATTCATCCCAAGCTCTGATGCAGAGTTGATAAAAGTGAAGTTTTCAAATAATGTGCAAGGAAGTAATATATGAGTGAAGTATGCACTTTCCCCACTAAGGGACATTAGGTTTTGTTTTCCACTCCAGCACTCAAAACGAGCACCAGAGAGCAGAGCATCATCACCCACAGAGACAAATCTATTGATCTATGCAATAAAAATGGATTTAGTCCATTTTTATTCCATGGTCAAATGTTTCTGGTGGGGGGGGGGTCTAACAAGATGCCACCATAGGTATAAATGAAGCACCACCACCAAGAATGCCCTTTCCCATCATCCCTGACCACTGGTCCTGTTAGCTAGGGATCATGGGAGTTGTAGGCCAAAACATCTGGAGGGCCACAGTTTGGGGATGCCTGATCTAGCCACTAAGCAACTCTAACATTTGGTAAGGTTGTGAGGGGGGTTGTTAATCAGGGTGCTGACAATTTCATTCATCAGGAGAAGAAAGCTTTTTCCAGAGCTTGAAAGACACAGACATATTCCACATTTCAATGCTATGGCTCACAATTGTGGCACCTTTGTTGGCCTTAATGCATTTCTGACCCCCAAAGTGCTGTCTGAGGAATAGAGCAGCTCCCCAGACTACGTGTGCTGGTCCATGAGTAAGAGGATTTAAAAAATAACAATTATCAAGCAGGGTATAAATTTTATTAAATAAATGAAATAAATAAATAATCATCAATACTTTTCTTTTTAAAAGAACAGCCAAGGAATGTGAAGTGATACCTAGACTTGTACATTATGGAGAGATGAAAACCAACCCCTTGCAGTCCTGTGATCTGCCAGCTGACTTCACAACAGCAGATGTCATCTCCCTGTGGGAGCATTGTTGTCTTGTTATCAGTGAGACAGATGCACGAATCAGGTAGGCTTATTAGCAACTCTGTAACATCTTAGAAGAAATTAATCAATTAAATAGGAGCCCATATGTGTTGGGGGGAGCACTTCTGAGATATAAAAATTGTTTTATTCTGTCAAAGCACTAAGATATTGTTTAAAAAATTACTTTCTTTGTGCTGTACACGACAGTTGCCTTCTTTGCCTCCAAAATTAAGGAAAGGGAAAGTTGCTGTGCTTTTAGCAAGTAAACTACTAGTGCAGGTAGGAGTTTCCAAGCTTTTGTGTTACATAAACCCTTTCATCAGGCAGAAATGATTCACATATTTTTTTTAAAAAAAATCAGTACGTCCAAAAATCATTTCATTGGAACATATGCTAGCTCAACACTGAATAATTGTGTTCCAGATCTGGAGATAATATGTAATATTTTGAATGAGAAAAGCTGGATGGCTGCCAACTTGAAATTGTGCCAAATAATAATAATAATAACATCTCCAGCATTTTATCTGATAAATGATGTTGCAATCAGGAGAACAAGCACTGTGCACATAATCCACCAAGGTCTGCTGGAGGGGGGGAGGGGGCAATGAACTTGATGTGGTACCAGGACTACAAGACAGTATAACCCTTAAATTGGGTCTAGAAACAAATATGTCCATAATTTTTTTCTCTTTATAATAATCCTGTTCACAAGATTTGTACATAGTTATGTACAAGATTTCAAATAAACTTTGCTGTACTGGGAAAAGGAAAATATAGTCCCTGCAGTTTACAACATATCTGCACTACTAACTTAAAGTGATTTTATAATCATTGCTTCTTCCCAGGAAACTCATAATTCCAAAGAGTTTTGTAACAGAATTCTTAGCATCTCCCCCAAATACAGCTCCAAGAATTCAAGACCAGAATTTCCAGAATTTCCATGATGTTCCTTTACAGAAGGAGACTGGAAAAAGTTAGTCTGCACATTCACCACCATTACAGCTGCCCTAAGGTAGTGTTGCCAAATGGCCACTATTTTAAAGGTCTAAGAATCTAGTAGGCTACCCTGTTCTTCAGCTGAAAAGGCTGTCTCTGCTCTCAGGTGTACCATTTAAAAGACACAACACAAAATGAAATGAAAATGAGGGAAAAGAAAAGCAGACATAGGTACAAGTTTTTAAAATTCTGTTTTTTATAATGAAAAGCTGGAATGGAAAAAAGTGGAGCCAAATGGAGCTGTTCTCTCTTGTCAAGTCAATGCAGTGAGCCCTGCTTGCCATCTCTCACCTACTAGAATACCTACTACCACATGACAGCTGAAGGAGAGAGAGAAGCTGAATGGAGTTGGTCTTCCAACAGAGCAGAAAGAGTGGGTCCTGCTTCCACTTTCTCCCTCTGTTGCAGCCTGATAGCATGACTGCAGCTACCGGTAGGTGACAAAGGAGGAAAGCCAAAAGCAACTGGTTGCTCAACAGAGCCAAGACAGTGGTCTTCCCTCCCTCCACACAAGTATGTTTATTTCCATCTTTTGAACAGCATCAGTGGTGGAAAAACAAAAGCACCTCATCCAGGTCTCATCCAGTTTGTAAATGTGTTTCACACCATTAACTTCTCCTCTGCCGAGTCTCAAGCTAACATGCTGCAATGATTTCAGTCTTGCCATCATCCCTGCCACTGTATCGCCCTCAGATTCCCCCGTAAAACAGGGATGTGCTTTGACTCTTATGACTTACAGCAAATGAGTCTCAAAACATTTTCTCATTCCAGGGGTCAGAATTGTCAGTTACACCCATCATGCCACCATTTTCTTTTTTAAAGAATATAATTAGAACATTGACAAGTTTATTACTGACTTTCTTATTAGCAAATTTGAACAGTAACAGTTAATGGATTGGTACTGTTTTTCCAGTCATATTTTTTAATTAATTTTACTTTCTTTCTTTCTAATTAACTTTACGTAATTGCATGGGCTGTAGTCATCTGCCAAAGAACACATAATTGTTTATCATAGCAGCAAAATATTGTAGCTTGAGCATTGCATTGCTACAACAAAAGCACTACCTGGCGGACAGAGGTTTGGATCCTAGTCAACAAATGAGGAGCTAGTACTGTGCAACTTGTTGAATTAAAAATACAATTTTCTGGGAAGACCCAAATTCTAACGTACCAGTGCGGGAAATATAATTGATGCTTGCAGAAATACCAAACTCCTATTTAAATTGGGATACAGCTTCTTCCTGTGCAGCATCTCAAGCAATAAAGCCTTTTTTCTGTAGAATCTCCATCAACTTCCACATCCAAACCAAATACTCATTTTCAGCTCATGGCAGGTGTTCCCTAGCCCGAATAATAGACAGATTGAGATACATAAACAGAAATAACTGTGTTCCCAATCATCTTTGCTTGCAAGACCCAAGGTCAACACAAATCTTTAATAAAAATGAAGAGCGTGGAGTTTGTCAAGCTGTGTCTTGGCATCCATTTTTAAAATATTCAGGCAGTAATTAGGAAATTACTTCAGCAAAGCTAATGCAGGAGGGCAGAGGTCATGAATATGCTGGATCAACTTCACTCTTTCTCCAAAGGGACCTAGCTCATCTCTTTCACTTTTAATATGAGGGTGAGAATAGCCTAGTCCCCTGTCAATAAACACATATAGACAGAACTACACATTACAAGACACAGAGTGGGCAAGGGAGAATTAGTGCATGGGAGCGATGCTTAATCCTACCTGATTTTCCCACTCAACTACCTCACCCCTTCACCTGCAGCATTTCTGCAAACATGGGTTTGGAAATACAAATTTGCTGTAGGAATGTTCCTTTCTGCCCATACAACATAAAAAAGTGATGTATGTTTGATACAGGGGTAAGTAAAGGAGAGGGCAACACAAACGTACTGTAGTGATAGAAACCCCATTTAAGAATTGGCGCTTACTTTTTTCCCTAGTATCTTGAATGTGGAATGCTCTGTTTCTTTAGCACAGCACAGGGTTCTGTAGGCAGCCATGTGCATTTCAGACCAGGCCTTGTTGGTTCACCATTTCCACTGATGAAGGGTGCAGCTAGCAGGCAGACTATGTAAGCTTTGCAAATGCTGCATGGATGTCACTGAACCTTTCACCCCTTTAATAAGACCTCACTCACAGAGTTCTCAGTAGCCAGGCACCATCTTTGTATACCCCTTTCTGTCAGCTCCCATTTTATAGTATTGGGTTGTGGTAAGTGGTTGAGATGGCCTTGTTCAAGCTTGCAGAGTGCTATGAATAAAACACCAGATTAACAAGTTACACATGTGTAGTGTATATATAAGCAGAATTAATTAGTGACTTGTCAATAACACAGAGGAGCCCATAGCTTACTCAATGACCATTTCAAGGGATTTGCGCCCTTCCTTAGACTGAACACACACCACTAATAAACCGTCTTATCAACTTAAGATGAAGCACTGGAGTGGGAGGTGGGGTGGGGGGCTAACAAGGCAAGGTGCCAAAAAGCAATAAAAAAATGTCCTGCTTGAGTCTTGTGCTTAACTCCACCAGTGACTCGCTTCCTCTGTGAGGTTAGTTGCAGTGGACAACAGCCAAAGAAGAAACCATCAGCAGGATTACTATGCACCAAATATCTCGAACCCAATGATGTAGCTCCTGCTCCCCCTGCTGGATAAAATGCTGTTTATATTCTGCAACATTCAAAAATGAAAACAGCATCACTTGTGTGTGTGCATAGAACACTTTTCTGTTCCCCTACACTGCCATGTCATGCATTTGCTGAGGGCTGCTTGAATTATGCTGTGTTCTATCATCCTCTGCAATGGCTTAATCTGCACTGATTTAATATCAATGAGAATTTTGTTCTTTATGATGACAATATACTTTAAACAATTGTCCTGTAGCATATTATTATTTATTCACAATAGGCCATGCAAGCTGCAGCAAGTGAAATGGCAGGTCCACAGCATTTGTATGCATGTGCAATTGAGACAAGAATGGACCTAACCTCAGGTATTCTTACATGCACCAGAAAGGGCTCAAGTGTTTTTGACTTGGCATTCATTTACAGAGTAATTGACTTTTTCCTTCAAAAAAGGAACAAAAGCCAACAGAATGAGTTGATGCCTGCAACTCACACTAGGAAACAATTCCCCAAAACTCCAGCCACTCACCAGACTGGTCATGTATCAGAAAATCAGGACTGAAAATAATATATGAAATCAACAGCCATGATGGTGCAAAGTTCAAAATGGTATCTTACTGAGACATTGACACCCGGTGGTGAAGTGGTAGACTGTTTTACTGAGATGATCTAGTTTATTGTTATTTAATTGTTTATTTTACAAAATTGTACCCAGCTTTCTTATAGGAACTCAATAAAATACATATAATAAAATAAATATAAATAAAATATAAATAGCAACAACATGATGCATTAAGTAAACTTGGCAGATGATTATTCATTTTAAAAAATGGCATATACCAAAATAGTCAGCAAAATAAAAGGGCCATCGAATTCACAGGAGGGAACAAGCAAGAGAAAATTGTCCTTAATGTTCTCAGGTCAGGGTCACACAGTGCTTTAAATAGGAGCCAATGCCTTGAATTCAACCCATAATGAAGCAGGTGAAGATCATAACCATCAGAAGTAATATGCTCCTCCAACCAGTCCCAGACAAAAGTCTGGCAGCAGCATTTTGGACCAGTTGAAATTGACAGACACCCCAAATATAGCTTCTAACAATATGTGCATGAGGGGGCTACAGAGGACCCATCAAACCTTGAACCTGTGTCTTGACCCCAGATGCAGGCTGCACATCTAACCCCAGACTCGCCCACACCCCAAACCAGCAGTAAAGGTAAAGGTTAAAGGGACCCCTGACCGTTAGGTCCAGTCACGGACGACTCTGGGGTTGCGGCACTCATCTTGCTTTACTGGCCGAGGGAGCCGGCATACAGCTTCCAGGTCATGTGGCCAGCATGACTAAGCTGCTTCTGGTGAACCAGAGTGGCGCACGGAAACGCCATTTACCTTCCCGCCGGAACGGTACCTATTTATCTACTTGCACTTTGACGTGCTTTTGAACTGCTAGGTTGGCAGGAGCAGGGACTGAGCAACAGGAGCTCACCCCGTCATGGGGATTCAAACCGCCAACCTTCTGTTCGGCAAGCCCTAGACTCAGTGGTTTAACCCACAGTGCCACCCGCGTCCCTTCAAACCAGCAGTACTTAGGTCTTGTCTGAATGAACTTTCATCGTTCTCCCTCCTCCAATCCCTAGCACCACCAGACATCATTCCAGGGTTTCCACTGCCTCTGATGAAAATTAGATACTGCTGAGTAGTACATACTTGTTATGACACCTTGGTCCAGATCTCCAGTTGCCTTCACCCAGCTGCTTTTATGTAAAAAGCATGAAGGGAATGGAGCCCTGCGGCACGCCTAGGCCAATGATGACATCTGGTGGTTTAGTGGTTTAGTGCACACCTGAATATATTTCAAGTGAATGTAACAAAACATATTACTCTGTGAAAAAGAAACATGGCAAAGGACACACTGATTTTTGAAGATGATGGACTTTATGGAACTCGTGGAACTGAAGACACCGGGATCAAGCAGATGAGATGATGGAGGAAGATTGGAAGAAATTCAAACTATATTTAGGGAAATATTTTAGAACATAAAAGACTGAGTATCTATGGGAATATTTTGTTGTTAAGGCATTAGGGAAGAACAAGATGGGAGGAAAAAAGATAAATGAATTAAATTTAAAAGACTGAGGTAAAAAGGGGAGGAATAAAGATATGCTGATTAATATTTGAAGTAATGAATAAGAAACTGCTAAAGATGACTTGAAAAGGAAAATCAGTTAGAAGGGATCTGGGGAAGCACAAGAAACAATGGTTGTAAAAGTTGAATTAAGTTGATATTTGTTTGAATGTATTTTTTGTTACTTGTTCTTTTTTATTTTTATTTTAATATTTGTTTTATGTGGGATGTTGAGGTGTATATATAAAACCAATAAAAATTATTTTTTTTAAAAAGGACACACTGATTTTGGCAGTATGATATAACATTACAGTATATCTAGTTTCAAAATAATATTTCAATGGTCATCAAGGAACTATTTCCTGTTCATAGAAGTATCTTACCACCATCACCACCTTTATATTCAAGTATCAACTGGGAGAACTTAGCTGCTTCTGTAAATCTGTGCATAATTCTGGTCTTGAACTCTACAGCACATTTTTAGAGATGAGCTAAAGTGCTCTTAAACCTGCCTAACAAAACATATAATTTAGTGGCAAAGGTGGATATTTTAATATTGCCAGGGGGTTGGCATTCATACTCCAAATAACTTCCCTCTTTTTTTCATACTACAACAACATTTAAGATACCTATACTGTACAACTTTGCTTGCAATCCTAAACACACTTCCCCCCCCAAATAATTTTTATTCATTTTCCAAATACAAAATCACAAAAAGCAAAACGAAAACTCAAAACACAAAGAAACAAAGAAAAAAACCAAAAAGAAAACATAAAAAAGAAAAACATCTCAAATCTTATATTGTTTATTAACATTGTTGACTTCCTCAATTCCCCCCACACTGGGTCCATTTTATCATTCCAGTTAAGCAGTTTTCATCTTATATCTTAAATTAATCTAACATGTTTTATCATTAACACTCGAATATTCTATTCTAAAAATATCATCTATTCTCCACCAATAATTAATCAATTTATCCAAATCAAAAATTATTTTCCCTTCCTTCTATCTTCTGTTTCTCCCCTTAGCCTAGAATTTTTTACCAAGAACTTTCCGTAAAATTAAATATTAATTCTTATATCATACTAACATTTAAACACATTATAGCAAGTTTAACCCCCCTTCCCCTGAACTCAGGGTCTCCCAGATTCTTCAGCGGGTTCCATAAGTCATTCCAGTTTTGGACCATCTAAATCAATCAAGAAAGTTACATCTATTACTACTCCTCTCCCCAGTCCCACCCTGTCCCCCAGCCGCCCCACCATTCTTCCTCAATCATGCCCTGATGCCTCCCCAATTCTTCAAATACTGTAGTACCAAACCATCCAGCAATAATTCCATTTTCAGCCCTTTCTCAGATTTTATTCCCTTTGGATTCTGACCCCAGTATGGATCCTGCCCTCCCTCTCTCACTAGGAGGACATTACTCCATGCTGGTTCTTCTTTGCTGACTCCGTGGATCAAACAGCCACTACTGGCCACTGGGGCTCCGTTCTACCTCCACTGTCGGAGGCAGGAAGCCTCTGAACACCAGCTGCCAGGATTGGTAGGGAGGACTGATGTGCTCAGGTCCCAAAGTAAGGTTACTAGATTTTTTTCAAAGAATACAGGGACACTTTTTTTTTTGAAAAGAGAAAAAAAGTTATTAAAAAAGTTTTGTTTTTGTTTTTTAAAAAAGAACTAATATCTTCTCTTCTGTGGTTTCCTCTGTTGCGCGGCCTTCCTCTGGGCCCCAGCCTGCTCTCTTGGAGCGCTAGCCACTGTGGAGTAGGCTCGGCTCGGGCCTGGGCTCGGCCACATTTCCTTGCCCTCCCAGTGCTCTCCTACCTTTCCTCCTCAGCAGTGGCAGCAGCTTGGCAAGGTCAGGGCTCCCCTCTTTTTTCTCCTTCCTCTTTCTCTCTCTTCCTTCTCCTTCTCCTCTCCTCCTTCTCCCTGCGTCGGCCCTGGGGTTTTCCTGGCCCCAAAGTGCCGCTGGGCAGTTGGCCAGGTGACCGGGCATTCTCGCTCCCAGCTCGATTTGGGGCGCGGGGGTCAGCGGTTCCCCCAGTTGACGCGCCAGGTGTCCCCAGTTCCCCCTCGGCAGTGGCGGCGGTGGTGGCAGTCTCAGCAGCCCGGAGCCAGCCTGGTAGCACAGTTGGCTCTGGCTGGCTTCAGGAGCTGCTTGCTGCTGTGGCGCCTGCCATTTTGCCTCGTCGGAAGTCCCCATATGATGTGTCTTGTGCCGTTGAACCAATCACACAACATACATTCCTACTAATAAATCTACAACACATTAAATATAAATCCGGGGACATTAAATGAAATTCTGGGACATTCCAGGGATGGATTTTGTCCGGGGACAGATTTGTAAATCTGGGGACTGTCCCTGGGAAATGGGGACGTCTGGTAACCATATCCCACAAGCATCTGGTTGGCCACGGGGAGAACAGGAGTTGGGACTAGATGGGCCATTGGCTCAATCCAGGATATAAGGTTCTTCTTGTATTCTTTGGTGATCACTCGTAGCTGAGTAAGATTGCCTTCCATAAACACGCTTTTAACAATGGGTCTGTAAGTGACTGTGGAGGCCAATTCTGGATCCACATGGCCTTCCACAGTGGGGACATTGGTTTCCTGGCAGGAGTTGATCACGGTGTGGATTTGCCAAGCGTGCCTTCCTCTTAGCATGTTTCTCCCTTGCATCCTGAGATCGAGTATCTTCAAAGTCCATGACACCTTTGCAAAAGCCAGGTGGGGCACAGGGGTTGGCTGAATAGGAGAATACCCTGCTTGAGTTGGCTTTTATAACCCAGTGTTTGTTGCTTGCCAACCCACAGTCTTAATGACTGAAGCACTAGAAAACTGGATTATTGGCAATCATATAACAATGAAATAGTGGCATCATCACTCACCAGGATGTAGCCCTTTTTGCTGTTCTTTGGTTACTTGCGTTCCCCACCTCAAGCTCACAAACTGTGTAAGAACTGCACTTATTCAGGGTCAGTAAACAACATGCTGGACTTTGCCCTGTTAAGTTAGAGGCTTAAGTAAGGGCAGCATAGCGGGACAGAAGTAAAGCACCAGCTGTCAAAGGGTGGGAAAAGGCAGCTCAGTTTTGAGCCAAGCCAACCGTTTAGAAGTAAACTGGGATTAGCAAACAAATGAAGATATCATACTGTGTATCACACACACACACACACACACACACACACACACACACACACACACCTCCCTTGTATTAAATATGTCAAGCAGCAAAACATACAATTTCAACCAGAATCAGAAAGACAATCCTTTGAAAGGGAAAGGGCAGAAAGATTGTTCTACAAAAACAGACATTCAGCTCTTCCATGGTTAGACAAAATTCAATTGATGTCAATGGGACCTGCTTCCATGTAACATACTTAAAACAGGGGGGTTGGTTTCTCATAGAAACCCCTGGAGATGTTTATATTGTGTGTGTGAGTATGTGTGTGTGTAACATTATAACCTGATACTTGGCTAAACAAAAGCATAAAATTGTGCAACCCTATTTGTGTAAGGTGGTGCTGTGGGTTAAACCACAGAGCCTAGGGCTTGCCAATCAGAAGGTCGGCGGTTTGAATCCCCTCGACGGGGTGAGCTCCCGTTGCTCAGTCCCAGCTTCTGCCAACCTAGCAGTTTGAAAGTTCGTCAGAGTGCAAGTAGATAAATAGGTACCGCTCCAGCGGGAAGGTAAACAGCGTTTCTGTGTGCTGCTCTGGTTTGCCAGAAGTGGCTTAGTCATGCTGGCCACATGACCTGGAAGCTGTATGCCGGCTCCCTTGGTCAATAACGCGAGATGAGCGCCGCAACCCCAGAGTCAGTCAGGGGTCCCTTTACCTTTATAATGGGTATGTGTCCTCAGGGAGAGAGGAATGTGTGGCATTTGCCCTTAGATAATCAAGGTTAAAGGTTTTCATGGTGCCTAGAAAAAGTTTGGTTGATGTAATAAATAGGATAAGGAAGATGCCACCTAAGGTACCACCTTTGTTAACATGCGCTGGTGTAAAGAAACTGAGTTGCCCTGCTGCATGCCCTGACTTAACAATTCAACCCAGCTGGATTTAATTTCCCACGACTACAATCATGAATTGCGATTCCTCTGTGCACATACATCCCACATTTACAGACTACCTTTCAAATAGCTGGAGCTCTTGAGCAGGTTGAAACACAGGTTAAGGCCAATGGGTACAAGCTTTTATATCTAAGTGTTCCAATTTCAAACCATGATCCTCGTAATCCACTTATGAATGAAAGGTTGCAACAAGATTTCACAGTGTTGGCAAACTTCTCCATGGTCAAGGAGAATTTTGTACCTGAGTATTACCGTAGTTGTCATGGTCCAATCGCTGTGCCTTGTGCCTCTCCTATTAAGGGTGTTGTTGCTAATACAGTAGAATGATATTTTTATTTGCTTCTGTTTACTGCCACCTTGTGGTTATACAGTTGAATTCCAGAGCAGTGGCCTTAATATCTGCCTTCCCATGCAAGCTCCTCATCAGTTCAACTTCTCCATTATAAAGGGCAGTGCTTCTTTATCAGGAGGGTACACAGAACCGGCACCTCTTTTTGGGAGGTTCAAAAGTGTGACACTTGCTGTAACAACTGTAGTGGTGAGTACTGGCACATATTTTTTCTAGAAAAAAAGCACTGGTAAAGGGTTTCCGTGGAAATATACATATATAAACCTCCCTCATCCACCACCCCCCCAACACAATGTGAATGAAAGTGTTCCTCACATATGACCAGCCATAATAGAAACACTGAAATGAATAACAAAACTTGTTCTATCTCTTATTAAAATGTACCAGATATAATCAGAGGTTGTTTTATAAAGGGTCGTGTTTTTCTGCACCTCACCCCCAGAAGCTGGAAACAACTCAAAGAATTCAACCAATCGTTATCAAGCATGTTTTAGATTCCTAACTTCCAGTAAAATAAAACCTGTGATCCAAACTCGGTATACTTGGGACTCCGGGAAGAAGTTCCACCGAATTGAATGTGACTTACCTCTGAGTTAGGATTGGTTAGGATTGCACTGTAAATTGCCTTAAAAATTGCCTTTAAAAATATGGTTTGGGGTGGTTGTGGTTGTGGTGAGAAAGATGCGGGAAGGTTTGGGGGTTATATTACTGCAGTAATAGCTCTTCATGCCTAAATTGCACAATCACAAACACAAAGCTGCACACAGGGTGGAACATGAGACAAGGAGGAAAAGGAAGACCAGGGCCAGCTCAAGGAATTTTGGCACCTGAGCTAAACCACAAAACGGCACACCCCAGAATCTGGAGAAGAAGGGGGGAGTGAAGATCTACATCAGGAAGAGGGGGGTGGGGCTCAAATAAACCACACCCAGTGGCTGCAGTGGAAATCAAAGGCTGTTGCAGGAGGGGGCGCTCTAAATCACACCAGATGGATGCAGAGCCCAGGAGACCCCAAAGGGCAGCCCCCACCATTTCTTTCCTAGGGGTGGGAGGAGACCAGCAGTGCCTCCTTTTCACCAAGGAGCCATTGTGGAGGTGGCATTGGCGGGGGCCGTCAAGGAGGACAAAGACCTGGCTTCCAAGAAGCCCAGCCCAGCTGTTGCTGCCACTGTGACAGGGGATGCATTCCATGTAGAGCAGATTGGCTGCCTCTGTGGATCCTGGTGCTTGAGGTGGGCTAGCCCTGGAGACACTTGCAGAATGAGAGAGCCCTCTTTTCTAGAATCCTGCTTGTGGGCTTCCCACAGACATCTGGTTAGCGACTGTGAGAACAGGATGCCGTACTAGCTGGACCCCTGGCCTGATCCAGGAGGCTCTTCTTCTGTTCGCTTCCTCCTTTTCAAAAGGGAAAAGCGTATCACAGTGTGGGAAGCAACCACCCCATTGTCTCTTTCTCTCACCTTCATCAGAAACCCCTTCTGGGCAAAGCAGCAGATCATGGCAAGGCGAAGAACCATCCCTTTAACTCTTTCTCTTTACCCACTTCTTCCAAAGGGCAAAGCAGCAGATCACAGTGAGATAAGGAGGGGAATCACCTTTTCCTTCCCCCTCTCCTTCTTGGCAAAGCTCCCCGACACCATCAACACTTAGGTAGGCAAGAAAAAAGGAGGCAAAGTGGGAAGGGAACCTACCATATCACTGCTTGACTTGCCCTTCCTTCAAAGACCCTTCAAAAACTTTTCTGCCACCACTCCACCACCGCCATTTGCCCCCAAAGACCCTCCAAAAAATCCACCAGAGGCAGGCAGCCTACCTTCGGCTGCAACCACACAAACTCTCAACAGTTCCTTCCAAAGAGAGGGGGGGAGGAACGGAAGGGGCCCCTCAGACTTCTGGGACTGCTCTGCAGAGTGGTGTGAAACCCATGTTGCCAACTTCAGGGCAACATTTTGATTCACAATTTGCCTTCTGGAAGGACTAGAGACTTACTTTGGGGGTGGTGTGTGAGAAAGAAAGCTCGGGGCCTTGCTTCCAGGGCCGGTGCTAGGGCTTTTTGTGCCCTAGGCAAAATCACCTTCTGGCGCCCCGCGGCACATGTGTCATGACGCATGCGTCATGCCCCACACACAACACCGCTGACGGCCCTGCATCCCCTCCATAGGCGGGAGGAGCGCAAGCCAAAAGGAGAGCTCAGCGCCCTCGCGCCTATGGAGGGGACGCTGTGAGCTCCTCAGTGGCTGCAGCGAGCGAGCGGCGGCAACAGCAGCACCCATAGCTGAAGGCTTCAGCTACGGGCGCTGACGCCGTTCACTTGCTGCAGCCACTGAGGAGCTCACAGCGTCCCCTCCATAGGCGGGAGGAGCGCAAGCGCGCGCCGTGGGAGGGCGGTGGTGGTGCGGGGGTTTGCGGGGCAGGCTGGACAGCACCCCCTCCATTTACGCACCCTAGGCAACTGCCTAGTCCGCCTAAATGGATGCACCGGCCCTGCTTGCTTCAGTTGCACCATGGATAAATCTGTCTTTGCTACTGTCTTTGCCGTACCAGAGGCAAAAGCGAGGGAGGTGCCAAGAATAGTACATACACTGTACATCAGCTGGGTGACAGAAAAATCTTCACGGGGCATCCTTATTTTTGTAGAAACCAGTTAATCAAAACTACCACTAAAGTGTACATAAAACAGCCATGCCACAGGCTCAGTCATCTACACCACTATTGGAATGGTTGCATAAGGAGTCACACCTCTGTGTCACATGATGATGAGGCCCGACATTTCAAATCCTAACCTCCTGCTGGGAGGAGCCTTCACACACACTTCTGTGGAGAAAATGAAAGGGGAAACTTGAGTGAAGCTACTAAAATTAAACATATGCCTCTTTCCAAGGGAAAGAGTTGTATATGTATGTGTGATTGTATATGTGTGGTTCTGTATTAAGGGTGTGGGGGGGTGTGTGGTTATGGCCCCATTCACTATTATTGAAATGCAGCCCCAACAGCTTTCAATAAGGTAATGCAGTGCTCAGCCTGAAAAAGGTTCCCTCACCCTGATATGCCACCATCTGTACTTAGTTTTGATTCAAGACAATGTGAGTTAGATCTTGATATCATCTGTTCTGCTGCTACTGGTAGACACTGTGATATGCAAGTGTTCTCTTTAATTGGGAACTCTTTGATATAAAAGCAGCACGTGTTCTTTTTTGTTTTAAACTCAGAATGTTTTGATGTTAAACGAGACAAGACCTTATACATCAAAGCAAGTTTGGACTGTGTATCTTTGTGATATTGATTCCTTGTGGACACCTGCTGTGCTTCTGAACTTATACCGTACATCCTAATTCATGCCTCCAAGAAACCCATTACAGTTGCTTTAACTAGGAAAGTTTCAGGGCACTGCTGTGATTCATAAAAGCAGCTGCTTTGAAGTGGTGAGATTCCTTTATTGCACTGTAGGATATGCCCCAAAATGAACATACATTTTCTGCTCTTCTGGGTAAACAAGTGTTCAAATGACCTGTCTCTTTCTTCCAACAATTTATATAATAAACTTATTTAAAATTTGTATATGTTAAGCTACCTAGTTATTGGATTCATTCCAGAAAAAAAATCAGACATGCTTATGTTCCGTGGAAAGCAGATAATTTTTTCTGAATGCCAGTTACTGGGAACTACAGGTGCTAGAACATTTGCAAAGCTAAGCAAGGCCCAAGATGGTTTCAAATTGGATTGGGGACCACATGTTGAGATTCCTGCATTGCAGGGGGCTGGACTAGATGGCCCTTGGGGTCCCTTCCTACAGTGACAGAGGAAGCCACTTAGGAGCCGCGCCTGGGGTGGTCGCGGGGCTGCCGGAGTCTGCCTGCCTCCTCCCATTCAGCCACCCTACAGCTGGGGGGAGGCAGTGGGTGGACTGTTTGGCAGTGGGTGGAGCCTGCGCACACTCAAGCCACTGTGTCTCTCCCAGGAGAGACTCATTGCTCGGGCGTGCTGCAGGCCCCGCCGTGAGTGCCACCCGACATTTTGTCACCCCCCTCAGTGGTGACACCTGGGGTAGCCCACACCCACCGCACCCCCTTCCTCCGCCCCTGCCTTCCAACTCTACAATTCTGTTGCACTCGGGTCCTGCATACGGGCTTGCCATAGGCATCAGGTTGGCTGCTCTGAGAGTGCTGCCAGCAATCTTCTTATATTCGTATTCATACAATGGAGCAGATATCCCCAGGCAATATTCGATAGCTGACCACTTCACCCTATTGTTCTTCAGTGGGAGTTGTTAATGAGCATTCAGGAATCGCATTAAGAGTTCTATTGGCGATTTAATGAGCAAGAATCAAGGCGTCGGCAAGGCAAGGGTCCAAGGAGCAAGACGTCGGCAAGGCAAGGGTCCATGGAGCATGAATCAAGAGGCCAGATGCAACCAGGCAAGGATAGCATTGCTGTGGCAAAGAGCTGAAGGGAAAATGCTGGGCTTTTATCCCTCCCAGCTCCTGCCACCAGGTGCAGTGAGGTATCAAGTGGCCTCACCTGAGTGACCACTCCTTGCCTCTCCAGCACAAGCTGAGGTCTTCACCTGTGTGGCCATGCCTTGCTTCTCCAGCACAAGCTGAGGCAGGCCCCAGTCCTGCAAAGCACTACAGGCCCCAGAGCCTGACTCCTGCCCATACTCCTGACACAGGGGTGGCCACCTCCCAAGAGACTCTGATCTACACACAGAGTTTAAAACTGGGAGTGATCTACCCCCTTCAGGTCGCTGTTGAGTTTTTTTAAGGAAGGGAAGCCCTGTTTCTTGGGGTTTAGGTCAAACTTGTTGAGCTTCTTTTAGGAGGGAGGGAGGCCCATTTTTGTTTAGGGCTTCAGGTCATAGTTCAACTTTTTTTAGGGAGGAGGAAAATTTTGGGTGAGCTTTTTTTAGGGGTGCCAGTGACCTACCAGTGATCTACCACAGACATCCAGTGATCTACTGGTAGATCACAATCTACCTGTTGGACGTGCCTGCTGTAAATCAAGCAGAGAGAAAGCTGCTTACAGGCGTACCGGTATCTTCCTCTTGCTGCAGAGTTCCAGCATCACAGCGTCACCCAGAGGCACAAACAAATATGAGTTATCCCTCTCTCTATTTCTTCCTTCCTTCCCTCCCTCTTCCATCCTTAATAAAATACTGGGGGGGGGGGCAGATAAGCCCCACATAGAAAGCCCATCAACATGGGGGATGACTCTTTCAAATACAGTATTTACCAGTAATGGGGGGGGGGAGGCACCTAGGCCTCTAGGAGCTGGCTGCTATGCCTAGGAGTAGGACAATTAAAGAAAGCAGAATGATGCATATGCTATGGTAATATATCAATAGAATCATAGAATTGTAGTCGGAAGGGACCACAAGGGTCATCTAGTCCAACCCCTGCAATGCAGAAATTTTTTCCTCAGGTGGGGCTTGAACCCACGACATGGTTGAAATATTATGCTGATATGCAGCAACACCTTGGAGCCGTCGTGGCTGCGGCCGTGCCTTGCCTCGCCCTCGCCTGCCCTGCCATCCCCTCTCGCCTGCCCGACCCTCCCGTCCTCTCCAGCCAAGCAGGGTAGCCGCCAACGCTGCCAGCCCCAGAAGCACAAGGTGGCCGCTGCCGCCGCCGCCACAATGTCCTCGGGCCCACTGGCCCTGTAGCCCCGCCCACATTCCCACTTTGTGGACCCTCCCCTCCCATGTCTTGGCCCCGCCCCTGAACGGCCATGGCTCCCCCCCCCCTAGTTTTGATCCTGGCTACGCCCCTGCTACTGGTGTTAAACAGGGATGCATTTTGGCCTCTTCCTTGTTTAATTTTAATATTAATGACATAGTTAAAGAACTGGAGGGCCTGCACTTTGCCCCTGCCACAATTATTGATCAGAAACTCTCTGTTTTAATGTACGCCGACGACCTAGTACTTGTATCTAGAACCCAGTTGGGCCTGAGGCGATTGCTTGCAAAAATAAGCTCATATTGCACGAGGAATGATAAATTACGATAAAACGCAGGTCATTGTATTTGGGAAGCGCCCTAAAAAGCATGTTTGGCACCTGGACAAGCACATCATAAACCAAGTAAAGACGTTCAAATACCTGGGACTGGTTGATTCAGAAATGGCATCTTGCATAGCTGCCAAGTTTTCCCTTTTCTCGCGAGGAAGCCTATTCAGCATAAGGGGAAATCCCTTAAAATAAGGGATAACTTGGCAGCTATGCATCTTGGAATGCACAGCTGTCCAATATTAAATTGCAAGCCTTTAAATCGGTAAAAGCTATTTTGAAATTTGCTGCTTGCAATGGGGGAAACCTAGTCAATCCAGCTCTATCGGTGTACAAAGCAAAATCAATGGCCCAGATTTTATATGGTGCAGAGGTTTGGGGCACTTCAAACGTTTCTGGTCTGGAACCCCCACAGAGCTATTTTTTATTATTTAATATTTCAACTGGTATATTAAAGTGTTTCCATAGCTTTCTGCTGATTAGGTCATGTTTTGATAATGTAAATGTCCTAAGATTTCTACCAAATTTGTATATATTTTACTGAATTGCATTGTATACATTGCAGCAGCCTTTGGCTATAAGCAATAAACTTGATACCTACAGCAACCATTGAAGGGGCCGGCACAGCCAATCCTGGCCCCTCCACCAACCAATTTATTAACCAATGCCTAACTGCAACCTTACAAGTTGTGACGAATTGTAGGCGTAGTAGGCGCAGTAGGTGAAAACCAAGTGGCACCAGCCAATCAGCCAAATGGAAAAATTCCTACCAGGCCCCTGCCCCAAAAGCAGATGACCCCATGGCAGGCATAGCAAGGTCAAACGCAACAGCTTAAATAAAAACCCAGAGCTGGAGCAAGAAGGCATCTTCAAATATTAAATAAATGCAAGGAGTGAGTTCCCAGGAATTGCAAGCCCCCTGGTGATGAATCAACCATATATTAAATAAATGCAAGGAGTGAAACACCATTTTCAGAACCAAGGTGTCCGTGATTTAAAATCGCTTTTGAGACTAGAGGTCTCCAAAACACCCCCCAATAAATCACACTTCACACAGAAATGTAAGTTTGAGGTTTTTGGCATAATATTGGCCACAACTTTATTTAAAATACTTTATTTAAAATACAAAATGTGAGTGGTTGCTTAGGAAATGAAAGAGCTGATAAAAAAATGTAAATCTATGAGTAGACACAGGAAAGATATCCAGAAGAGGAGGAAGCTAATGGGAACAAGGACACAAATGCTAGAAAACACATAAAAGAGGCCTCCATGTGACTCCCTGCAACAGGGAATAGTAAACTATCAGATCCAGGTCCACGCAGATCTCTACACCCACCCACCCACACCCCAATGGTGTGGGGGGGGAGCGATCTGCGTGGATCTGGATCTGATGCTATTCCATGTTGCAGGGAGTCACATGTATAATAGTATGTTTTGGAACTTCAGGTGGGCTTGGAGATGCACAGCTTTCCTCTATATCCACAACGCAGGATATGTTTAGAGTGTCAAGATCTTGTAGATGGCTTTCCGGTATATCCACGATGCAGGATTTCTTCGGAGTGTCGAGATCTTCTGCCTGGCTTTCCTGGATATCCACTATGCAGGATTGGTTTCGAGTGTCAAGATCTTCTGCCTGGCTTTCCGGTATCTCTACGATGCAGGATTCGTTTCGAGTGTCAAGATCTTCTGCCTGGCTTTCCTGGATATCCATTATGCAGGATTGGTTTCGAGTGTCAAGATCTTCTGCCTGGCTTTCCGGTATCTCTACGATGCAGGATTGGTTTCGAGTGTCAAGATCTTCTGCCTGGCTTTCCTGGATATCCACTATGCAGGATTGGTTTCGAGTGTCAAGATCTTCTGCCTGGCTTTCCTGGATATCCACTATGCAGGATTGGTTTCGAGTGTCAAGATCTTCTGCCTGGCATTCCGGTATCTCTACGATGCAGGATTGGTTTCGAGTGTCAAGATCTTCTGCCTGGCTTTCCTGGATATCCACTATGCAGGATTGGTTTCGAGTGTCAAGATCTTCTGCCTGGCTTTCCGGTATCTCTACGATGCAGGATTGGTTTCGAGTGTCAAGATCTTCTGCCTGGCATTCCGGTATCTCTACGATGCAGGATTGGTTTCGAGTGTCAAGATCTTCTGCCTGGCTTTCCTGGATATCCACTATGCAGGATTGGTTTTGAGTGTCAAGATCTTCTGCCTGGCTTTCCGGTATCTCTACGATGCAGGATTGGTTTCGAGTGTCAAGATCTTCTGCCTGGCTTTCCTGTATCTCAACTGTGGAGGATTTCTCTTTAATTACCAGATCCAGCAGAGAACCACACTTTGAACATGTAGTCAGACTCTCGCTTTTTACCGAATTTCTTGGGGTAATCACCACTGCAATTTCTATTCGATATGGATCTGTTGTGGTGGTCCTGATGCAAAATCTCTCCATCCCAACCAATGCTGCACTCAGCAGCTGGAAACCAGCAGCGATATAGCCAAGATAAATAGAAGGTCCAATATGCTGCTCGCTGGGAATTGGAGGCAATTCGAAAGTTTCTGGGAAGTCAATTTTCCCATTCTGCAAGACAGAAGACATGTTCCATATCACAGAAATCAGGACAAGGATCCCTGCAGGTATGTTCAGGAACGCTCCGAGCCTAAAAAAGGTTAAGAGGAAATCCTTGTGTTTTCCGGGCTCGAACATATTGCACAAGGCAAATGATATTAATACTAGGGCGGCTGAACTCATAGTGGAAGCTAAGGCCATTAAGTCCTGAGCAATAAAAATTTTCCTTGGGAGGGTTGGATATCGCTCAGTGAGACCTTCACAATGCCAAAAAGAGTTGCCGTCGTCAGAAGGGTTTCTCCAAAAACAGACATTCCAGATTCCAATCCAGACGTTTCCAGAGCCGTTTTCTCCACGCCACACTCTCCAGTTGACACTGGCTGTGGTTGCAATGCACAGAATGCAGGCCAAAATACTCATCAAGAACCCACAGAACTGGAGGCAAGAAACTACGCTCAGCAATCTCCCCACCAGGGAGCCTTCTCTCACCCGCAGGGGGGGTTTGGAGAATAGAGGACCCAGGGAGACTTTGGCAGACATCCTGGAAACAAAAGAGAAGACAACATACAGTGAGGGAGGGAATAACAAGCATGTCTAGTCATTGAAGGACATCCTCCCTCCTGGCCAGAAAGAAGCAGCAAAAGAAAGAGTTCCCCTGCTCTCTCCCACCCCCTGGTTAGGTAGAGACATCTGATCCAGAGAAGCCGACACACATACTTCCTTCCAGCACACTGCTCCTGATTGAATATACTGTTGCATTGTTCAATGTGAAAATGGCCCTAACCACAGCAACCTGTTGTGGATGGGAATCTGCACATGATTTCACTGTTTTGCTATCTGCTACTGCAGCTATCCTTTCCCACAGAGCAGAAACACACCTGAAGGCATAGTGAGGAATGTTTAATCCCTACACTTACGTGAAATGCGTTCCTCAGCTAGAGTCTAGCGGGCCAGGAATAGAGCAGGTATTTGCTAGGTGCTCCTGAGCCTCAAAAAGACTCAGCTGCTGGCCACTGAGCTGACGTTCACCTGAGCAGCCGGCCCCAGCAGCAACTGCTCTGCAGAATTCTTAGGTCAGTTACTACTGTCCAGTTAGAATCCTGACAGCAAGACAAATCATAACTCCAGGGTACTGGTCATTTGAAACAGCAGGAAAGTGGGAAATGGGAGGGAACTCAGTTCCCTTCTTTCCGAATGCAGAGTGTCTATTCCAGGACACTGTGCAGTTCAAACACGTTCTTCCTGAAGTCAGATTCAGAGCAGTTCCAGGAGTAAAAATGGTGATTGGTGTATCTCAGTACAGATTTGCTTGATGGTCCTGCATGCATTTCATAAAGGATCTCCATTTACAAGAGAGGCTAATAGCATTAGGCCCTGAACAATCAGAATTTCCTTGGCAAAATTATTGAAGACTCCTTACAAACCTATCATTCTTCTTGGCTGTCACAACTTGTTTGGACATTATAGTAAGGGACAAGATCTTAGCTCTTTTCCTTTGCACTGGGACCACATGAAATTTGTGCCATGGGACCCCATCACTCACACCAATACAGGCAACACCATTTTCAGAACCAAGGTGTCCGTGATTTAAAATTGATTTTGCGTGTAGAGGTCTCCAAAAACACCCCCCAATAAATCACACTTCACACAGAAATGTAATTTTGGCCACAACTTTATTTCAAATACAAAATGTGAGTGGTTGCTTAGGCATTGGTTACGACTATCTGACATCCGCCCGCCTGTGGAAGTCAGGGTGAGGAATAGAAATTGAAGAGAGAATGGAGATGGGGGTCAGAGACTCTCCTCTCATCAACTGCTCCCAGGGGCTCTTCCATGGCCCTAGCCCCTTGTAGGGGGTACAGACGAAAGCATGGCCAGCCCCAGAATTCCTTTAACGGAATTCCCCGCGCAGCAGCAGCATTGTAGGGTCAGGCACGGCCAACCATTTCCCCTACAGCAACCGAGACACCTTTAGGATAATTCCCAGAGCTGAAAGTGACCACTTTCCACTTGAGTTATCTCTGTTATCATTCGTTTCTCCTGCTTTTCCTAAATTATTGGATGAAACGGAATATCTGATACTGTACTTGGAAATAAAAGGTGAAAATGGAATGCACAGGTCCAAGAAAAAACGATTCAGATCCTGGATTCCCATGAATTTGTTTCATTAAAGGGGGAATTGTTCTTAGAAACAGGAAACGTAATTGGTCTGTATGAGAACATAATTAACAGAATGCACCCATTGATGACCACAACTAGTATGACAAAAAATAAAAAGTTTAAAAGACATACCTGGTTTGATAAGGAATGTCAGAATAGTAAAAAAAAAGCTTATCTAGGGAACTCAGAAAATTGAAGTTAAAACATGATAAGCACAATCTTGTTATACAAGCTGAGGTAGCCCAGTTACGTTATGATTATAAATTACTACTTACAAGCAAGAAACAAATATATTATGAGCAACAGTGGAAAGCATTGGGAGATGCAGCACTTCAAAAGTATTCACGGAAATTTGGGCATCTGGTCGCCCAAGGGATATGCTAAGCTTTCTTCTTCTTCTTCCATCCAGCAAAACTTTCTGCTTAAAAACAAAACAGTTTTTATTTCCTCATTGTAAGTAAATGTTGGGGCATAGGGTGGGACGTTATACTGGGGTTATCAATACTTTCTCTCGCACGCCGGGCTATGAGAGCGAATCGAAACGCAGAGGTTGCCTCCCCACTACCCCTATGAGGAAATGTTACAAAATCTGGGGCATTTTAACTTATAGAAAAAAGGCAAGTAATTGTGGGTGGGAATGAGAGTTGTTTTTTCCCTTCTCATAATACTAGAACCAGGGAATACCCAATAAAGTGGATGTGAAATTCAATCTATTTTAGTATTTTAACTTTTTGTACGTTTTAAAGTTTTGTGATTTCCCCCCTTAATTTTCTTGTTTTATTCTTTTGTAAATTGCTTTGAGGTTGTTGCTGTTGTTTTTTTACAATTGATTGTAGTAAATAAAAATAAAATAAACCTGAAGGCTAGAGGGTGGCTTCGCAGGACACATACCAAACTTTCTGTGGGATAGCCCCCCCTGGAGCCCTTTTCAATGACTGCCACAGAGAAGCCGCGCCGCTGCGATCCCTTATTTTTCTACCCGGAACTTGGCAGCTATATAAATGGCGTTTCCATGTGTTGCTCTGGTTCGCTAGAAGCGGCTTTGTCATGCTGGCCACATGACCCGGAAGCTCCCTCAGCCAATAATGCAAGATGAGCGCCGCAACCCCAGAGTCAGTCACGACTGGACCTAATGGTCAGGGGTCCCTTTCCCTTTTATGCTTCTGAAATGAACAGGGGGGGAAATGTATTTCATGATCCACTCAGAGGCATCTCTCCTTCTCTCAAACATATTCTCATGGAAAATTGTATGGAAACAGATTAACTCTTTTAAAGAGTGACTTAGACTGCATACACATTACAGGCAGAAATGCAACTAGGTCATTATTTTTCTTAATTCAGATTAAAGCTAGCAGGGGGCGGGATACATCAAAATAGAATATTTCCTAAGAAACAACAGGATGGATAAAAAGTTATGGATTGTGGCTAACATCATGTGTACAACACTTTCCAAAACAGTGGTGGGAGCACAGGATACAGAGCAAATCAGAGTGTGTACAAATTCTTACTTGGATCGTTTCCAGAGGAACAGCCTGTTAGTTCACTTTTCATGAGCATCTGTGCAAAGTGTCACATCCCCTAGGAGTCTGAAGGTTTTCTTTCTCTTAATTGGCCCTGTCAAACATCACCACTGCCTTTGCAGCAAGGTAAAAGCCAACGCAGCAAAAATAGCTTCCACTTTTTTTGTCCTTTGAGGGCTTCTTACTTTACTTTCCTACTGCTTTTTGTTCCTAAACTTTTGGAGTGGGCTGTGCTTGCACAAGGTTAACAATTTCTTTCCTCTGATTAATCTAGTTTTTATCTTGTTAATACTACTGAAAACTTGTTTAACATGCATTACTGACTTATTCCCTATCTAAACAGTGTCACATGTTTTCATTTCTCTTGCTGTTGGATCTTTCTCCTGCTGTTGATCATGCTGTTTTGCCATCATTTTGTAAACTTAGCTTTTAGGGTGCTGTTCTGCCATGGTTATCATATGGTTACCAGATGTCCCCATTTCCCGGGGACAGTCCCTGGATTTACAAATCTGTCCCCAGACAAAATCCATCATCGGAATGTCCCTGGATTTCATTTAATGTTCCCGGATTTTGTAAACTTGTAAAGTGTTGTAGATTTATTAGTAGGGAATGAATGTTGTGTGGTTGGTTCAACGGCACAAGACACATCATATGGGGACTTCCGACGAGGCAAAATGGCAGGCGCCACAGCAGTGAGCAGCTCCTGAAGCCAGCCAGAGCCAACTGTGCTACCAGGCTGGCTCCGGGCTGCTGAGACTGCCGCTGCCGCTGCCACACACACACCCATGACCCAAATCGAGCTGGGAGCAAGAGTGCCCGGCCAACTGTCCAGCGGCGCTCCAGGGCTAGGAAAACCCCGGGGCTGACCCAGGGAGAAGGAGGAGAGGAGAAGGAGAAGGAAGAGAGAGAAAGAGGAAGGAGAAAAAAGAGGGGAGCCCCGACCTTGCCGCCACTGAGGAGGAGAGGTAGGAGAGCCCATGGTGGCTAGCGCTCCAAGAGAGCAGGCCAGGGCCCAGAGGAAGGCCGTGAGACAGAGGAGACCACAGAAGAGAAGATATGACTTAATTTTTTTAAAAAATAACTTTTTTAATAACTTTTTTTCTCTCTCTCTCTCTCTCTCTTTTTTTAAAGTGTCCCCGGATTCTTTGCAAAAAAAATCTGGTAACCTTAGGTTATAATCTTACCACTCCAGCCATTCCCATGTTTCTATTGCGGAGTATTTATTTGATTCATTTCCTCAATCTGCTGGCAACCTCCAGGGTTTTGTATTGTCATCTATTTTTCCCTGTTGTCACTTGGGCCTCTTATGCATGCTTCTGGTATTAGCTATAACTACCGTAATGTAGAGGTAGGCTTTTGATATTTCTACTTTAGATGTGTCCAGGAAGTACTCCATCTTCTTTACCACAGGTAACAGCATGAATAATTCCCTGAAGAGTCTGTTTTGTGTCTTTCTTCCACCTCATTGAGGATTTCATAGCTTTGTTTTGCTTTTTATATTTGAATGAGGCAGCAGGTATGACTTTTCATTACTGCTTGAAAGCTGCTCCATATTACAGTAAAATCCTCAGCTGAATCAAAGTTTAAAAGCAAAATGTGATCAGTTTAGACACCGGATACTCATTATTTAAAGTTTTCATTCTGCAGCATGATCTCTGGTTCTAAGAGTGAGATTTTGTCTGAAAAAATAATTCTAGATCAAGATTACAGGAGCATGGTCCACAATTCCACAAAGTTCTGCCTTCATTAAGCTTATAATTTTACCCTTAGATGGAAAGAGTATTTGGCATAATTTTTTCCAAGACTGCCAAGACTGAAATGGATGCTGTGTGCTTGTAAAGAAAAAATATTGTTATTTTCAGACATCTGGGAATGTATATAGAGTAACATGGATAATAATTCATGGAAAACTAATGAAGCAGACTATTATTTGGTTTGGTTTGATAATGCTAACAATAATTTTATGAATTTAATGAATGGAGCTTACCATAAAGTATATAATCAATTCTACACTGACATATTGACATTAGCAAAAACAGCAAACACCGTACTATTTGTGGCACCTTAGAATCACAGAATCATAGAACCATAGAACTGTATAGTTGGAAGGGACCCTAAGGGTCATCTAGTCTAACCCCCTGCAATGCAGAAATCACAGCTAAATAATCCCTGATGGATGACCATCCAACCTCTGCTTAAAAACCTCCAAGGAAGGAGAGTCCACCACCTTCTGAGGGAGTCCATTCCACTGTTGAACAGCTCTTGCTGTAAGAAAATTCTTCCTGATGTTTGGTCAGAATCTCCTTTCTTGGAAATTGAATTCGTAAGTTCTGGTTCTAGCTTCTGGAGCAGGAGAAAACAAGCTTGTTCCATCCTCCATGTGACAGCCTTTCAGATAATTGAAGATGGTGATGATACCTTAAAGAATGTTCTGGTTACAGGTAGGTAGCCGTGTTGGTCTGGATCGAAGTAAAATAAAAAAATTCCTTCAGTAGCACCTTAAAGACCAACTAAGTTTTTATTTTGCTGAAAGAGACTAACATTGGAAAATGAAGACATTAGGGAAACTCATGTTGCTTCAGTATCAGAATGTTGAACACTGTACCAGTTTGAAGAAAGCCTGTATCTCAGCTTCAGCTTACTGAACTACTCAAAGGAATGGAAATCCTAGACATTGAATTTGTGCACATGGGCAGAGCCTCTTTTGTGCCCTCCTTTCTCAGGGCCTAACACAATGTTATGGGAAGCACTTGGCTGCACAGCTCCTTGGTAATAGCTGGTAAAAGAAACAGGAAAGCTTCACATTATGACATCACATAGTTCTTTCACCAAACGTTTATGTGGAAGTGTGTGGGTGAGAGGTAAATGGGTTTGGCAGTAGTCTCCATAACATGCCATTTACATTGAAAGCATGTGAACAGGGCCTGTTTCTTTTTCTTTCTTTTTTAAGTACTATGCCTAGTGGTTTTAAGTGATTTTTACATTGTAAGGGCCGATCAGAAGGTCAGCGGTTCAAATCCCCGCAACAGGGTGAGCTCCCGTTGCTCGGTCCCAGCTCCTGCCAACCTAGCAGTCCAAAAGCACGTCACAGTGCAAGTAGATAAATACCGTAGGTACCGCTACAGCAGGAAGGTAAACGGCGTTTCCGTGCGCTGCTCTGGTTAGGCAGAAGCGGCATTGTCATGCTGGCCGCATGACCTGGAAGCTGGACGCCAACTCCCTCGGCCAATAATGTGAGATGAGCGCCGCAACCCCAGAGTCAGTCATGACTGGACCAAATGGTCAGGTGTCCCTTTACCTTTAAGGGCAAAACATAGAACTAACAGAATTCCCAACAACCCCCATTTTAAAGCTTTTGGCTCTTAGTCATATTCCTCAACTGTTTTATTTCATGTTTTTCAGCATCATATTACCTGCCAAGCAGTAAGCAACAGTAATCCCAAGCAGCAGTGGGACATTAATTAGTATATGAGGTCTTATTACTGCTCCTCTGCTGCAGCCTACGGAGGTGCTTTATAAAGCACACCACGTACAACTGAGGTATCTCATTTATTCTTTTCATCACCCACGAGTTTACCCTTCAAAGGATGCTAAATTGTCTTTCTGCAGTGGCAATACTTAGTGGTATTAAAGTCCAAACTATTGATGCTGCATTAATGCTGAGGTAAGACTCAGGGTTTAGGTAGTGCTAAAGTACATTTGCACTGAGCTTCACAAGAAATGGGACATGCATTTATTTGCCATGTCAGCTCTCCAGTTCATTTTCAACAGTTCCAGGCAATATACTGTATCACTTGTTTAAATTACGACTTGAGTAACTTCAAACAAGAAGCTTCTGGCATAATATACTCCTCTCATGTGACTGTGTCACCTCATAAATCACATGAGGAAATTCCTGATTTAAAAGTCTCCCCTCTTTTGAACTGGGCAGTGCCAAACAAATAACAGCACCCTTTCCTACCCCTCAATGTGAAATATGACCCCCCAAAAAGCCATGTGGAAGAACTGTATCATATCTCGAACTACATACTTGAATTTACATGGACCATCATGAAACAAGTATTCAGATACCATTGAGCATCTATGATATGTTCCTAGAAGAGTTCAGTGTCCTGACAGACCACTCACACTTTTTGCTTAAGATTCCTGGGGTTGTTACACAGAAAAAGAAAAAGAAAGGTCATAAGTTCTGCCACAGCTATCTGCCTGCAAATCTTTGCAACTCAATGCTTTTCAGAAAAAGCTACCTTCTTTCAGTATCTTTGTCAGAAAGTCATCTTTCTAGCATAGTTATTTTGCTTACTGCTTCCACAGAAGAGAAGATGATGTAGTTACCCCAAGCTTTTATGCTGGTCATATCTGGTAGAACCAGAGGTGGTGGTGGTGTTATATTTTTATTTATACCCTTTTTCCCTAACAGGGACTCTCATGCAAACAAAATCATATATGCAGTAGATAGCAAATCAAAGTAAAATGTGTTCTTTTAATGTTTATCTCCATATGACCAATTCTGTTCACTCTTGCTGATTTTTAAGTTAAATTGAAGTAGAAAAATCCAAGTTGCAGATCCAAGTATTACATGGCAGAATGTGGCTTATTAGCATAATTATTGAGGGAGCTAAACCCAAAGAGCCCACATGAATAGGGCTCACAGGAATGGGACAAACTGTGTTCCACACTTCATGTAAAACATCAGTAGGAGATGGTAGAAACTGCTGGATAAGATACACTTGAAAAATATTCCCATCCTTTTGCCAAAACAGAAGGCAAAACAATACCTGATTTCAAAGGCAGCCAAATAAATGGATCAAAATAAAATAAAATAGAAAAATTCCTTCCAGTAGCACCTTAGAGACCAACTAAGTTTGTCATTGGTATGAGCTTTGTGTGCATGCACACTTCTTCAGATATCTTATTATGGATGATAACTTAACTGCAGCAAGGAGCTGGTTCCATTAGCTTAGCTGCCACCATCAGAAAAACCAGTTCAATAGGGCCCACCTGCTGATAGACAGTGGGAATGCCAAAACTATTTTCAGTGCCTGATTCTGTTCCTTAAACTTTGGCACTGGGAATCTTTTGATGGTCTCAGCAAATATAATGTGGGTAGCCACTGCTAAACAAGCTCTGGAACCATCTCTCTGCCAAGTGTTGTTGTCACATCAGAATAGTTTTCAGGCTAGCTTAGAAATAAAAAGGCAAACATACTGGGATAATTTGGTCAAATAACATGGTGGGACGGGGTGGGTTGGAGTAAAAATGTAAAAGATAACATAAAACGATTGAACAACAAAATAAAACAGCAGGGCATTAACATTTAGAGCAAACTTTAAAACAGCACTAGACATAGTCAAACCCTAATATCAGCAGCCAATAAAACAGCAACAAACTGATGTTTTGGTGAATAAAACCTCTTTTTCTTGTCAAAACTGCATTGTAGTAATAAAACAACCATTACTAAACAGGCTACTATATTAAATATACCATTAATAACAATCTTGTTTCCTTTTCATAGGCACCTAACCATTTTGGGGCTCAGTTTAAACCCCCACTTTGGCATTGGGTTGTCTGAAAGAAAGTTCACACCCTTATAAATGGCCTGCACAGGGTACAACTAGATGACAGTTAATTTTTCTTTTCTTTTCAGCAGGCTTTTATTTTTAGTTGCTGCTCTGAATTCAGAACTCTTCAGTTTTAACTTTCTTCCCTGCAACATTTGCTTTGGTTTTATGATTTTATGCTGTGCATGTGTCTTTGAGAATCTCAACTGAAAAACTGGTTATAAATTGTTAAAGTAGAATAAAAATAAATAAAAGTGGAGATGGTACACTAGGAACAACAGTGACTCAGTTTCTTTTGTTCTGCTTGAATTTCCAGTTATATAAGAACGACAGGTGAATTTTGTTTTTGTTTTGCGAAAAGCTGTTTTCCCCTTTGCTGGGCCTGGGGCAGACAGTGTGCACTTAGTCAGAAAATACAAATGTTAGTGGCTATGACATTCAACAGGTGACCTTCTGTTGAACTGGGTGGATTCAGCTGAGGCTTCTAAATAACTTTCCAAGATGGGATCTTTATGGACAGTCACTGCAGTATGTGTATCATAAATGCAACCGTCATGAAAGGGAAAACATTATATTCAAGACTCTTTTCTAAATCATTCTGATCCAAAACATAGATATTAAAACAATGCATGCTATATGATCAGTACTAGGAGATTCATCACTAGATTTCTTCAGTTTCTTCCAGCACTAAAAGCAGCTTCAAAGGGACTGGGACTCTGGTGGGTTTTTAAGGGGGAGGGGTTAACCATGATTTCTACCATGAAAATGACAATGTAGTGCTGCAGCCAAGAAACAAATCAGTCCCCTTTGACCTAACATCAACAAAGGAGAACCAGCCACGTATCTCCCCAAATCTTTTCTAGCTTGGTCTTTCCGTTAACTGAGGCCCTGCTTTGTGACCCAGTGACACCAGAAGTGTTGCAGGTGGCCACAAGAGATAGAACAGTTTCATCCATAGAGTATGGAATGGCCTCCTGCAGAAGGCCACCCCATTCCTTCACTGCTTGCTTGTTGGCAAACTGCAAACATGCATTTGTTCTGTATTTAGCGGCAGCTAGACTAGTGACTGGGAGTGGCCGCCGGGACCACATAGCACCGGTCCTGAGAGATCTACACTGGCTCCCAGTACGTTTCCGAGCACAATTCAAAGTGTTGGTACTGACCTTTAAAGCCCTAAATGGCCTCGGTCCTGTATACCTGAAGGGGCGTCTCCACCCCCATCATTCAGCCCAGACACTGAGGTCCAGCACCGAGGGCCTTCTGGTGGTTTCCTCATTGCGAGAAGTGAGGTTTCAGGGAACCAGACAGAGGGCCTTCTCGGTAGTGGCACCCGCCCTGTGGAACGCCCTCCCAGCAGATGTCAAGGCAATAAGCAACTATTTTACTTTTAGAAGACAACTGAAGGCAGCCCTGTTTAGGGACGTTTTTAATGTTTGACGCTATACTGTTTTTAATATTTGGTTGGAAGCCGCCCAGTGTGGCTGGGGAAACCCAGCCAGATGGGCAGGGTATAAATAATAAATTATTATTATTATTATTCCCCTCTTCGGCAATAGGAAAACTTCAGAAGGCACAGCCCCAGCCCTATAGCCAATGTCAGAAGAATTTCATCCCACTGAGGTGGTCTGGGGGAGGGGAGCACCCTCATCACTTGATGGGCGTCCTGGTGTTTCAAAGCTCAAGTTTGCCTGTTGGTACAACCTACTTTCCTCCACCCTGAGGTCCTTTCTTTTATGCTTGGCTGCTAGGACTTCCTGTCCACTCCTTCCTAAGGTCCAGCCCTTTCCTCTCAGTCACTCACCACTGCCTCCACCTTACTAGTGTGGGGTCAGCTTTTTATGCTTTGCCAGAGATCGCATATAGGCATCCACAGCACTAGGCCTATTTAAATAATTGTAGAGGTATTTCAAAAGCTATGCACTGAAAACAAATTGTGGGCCTACACAATATCTGATAGAAGAAGGCATGCACATCTGTTTCACAGTAAATAAATGATTTGGAATTCTCATCATACAGGGAGCCCCTTGCACACAAATTCTACTCCCAGGGAAGCCTTGCACATCTGCCACGAAGCCCAACACAGGGCAGTGGATTCTGGGAAATGTTCAGCTCACCTTGGACCCTGGTCTATTCACATGGGCCTCCTACCCTTTTTGAAGTGAGAAGGAGACCTAGATTACAGCCAATACAGCTCCAGACTGCAAAGGAAGATCAGTAACACGATGTGTGAGAATTTACCTTTCAGTGATTTTTCCATTACAGTGGATGCTCGGGTTGTGAACGTGATCTGTGTGGGAGGCATGTTTGCAACCCGCAGCGTTCGCAACCCGTGTCTGCGCATGCGTGGGTTGCAATTCGTCTGCACATGCATAAAAGCGCGATTTAGTGATTTTGCGCATGTGCACACGCCAAAACTCAGAAGTAACCCGTTCCGGTACTTCCGGGTTCCGCGCGGCGCGCAACCCGAAAAAACGCAGTCTCAGAGACCATCTCATAAGGTCCTGCAGCATGATTTGCCAAAGAATATCTGAATGTATCTTTAGGTGCCAGGCAAAAACGTTTCTCTTCAACCAGGCGATTTGCTAATTAACATTCTATGGCTTTTAAAATGTGTTTGTGAGAAGGGGGTTGTTGCTTTGTTTTTGTTTTATTATGTATTTTGTATTTTCAATTTGTATTTTTCTGTTGTGAACTGCCCTGGGATCTTTGATAATAAATAAGATGGTCCAACACGAGTACTTCCTTGCTAAATTTAGCTGAAAGCACGGCTACTTGATAGTCACAAATTTCAGTGGGGCTTCCCTTCTTAGAGGCACGTTCACGACTTCATAACACTGCGCATTTTATTTCCACAGTACAGTTGCAAGAACTCGTTTCCCAAGTACAGTAAATCAATATACTGCGTTGATCAAAAGTACACAGAGCCAGCAAACCGTAGTTTTAGGTATAGATTGAATAAACCAAATAAACTAACAATATAGGTAAAAACTTTTAAAGGGTAAAATTTTAAAAAGCGCCTCAAGCTATAAACAGTACAATAATTAAGGCAGGCTGTTACATATAAATTTTTATCAAAGATGTCGCCTGCAGGGTTGCAATCTAGTCACGACGGAATCTGCTTCCGTGCTGCGATACAAATGCGCACGACCGCGGCGCACGAGGAAGAGCCTCCCGGCACTGCAGCCTCCTCCGCAAATACTACTACTCCCAGCATGCCCCACGCCAGCAAAGCTTCCAAAGATGGCCGCCTTTTTCGCCGCCGCTACTGGGCTTTGCTGTTTCAAGGCGCGGGCGCGCTGCGCCGTCGGATGAAGAGAAAGCGAGGCAGGCATTGGTACGCGCCCCCCCCCCCAAAAAAACCTCTTCTCTGGCCCCGGAGAAGAGAATATCAAGACTACACGCCTACGAAAGATAAAAACAAAAGGACCCCCGCGGCGGGTGTTTGCGAGCCTCGCTGTTCTCTGAGGCGGTTGACAGTAGTCATTCGCCAGGCCCCGCCCACTTCCCTCAGGCGCTCCGGTACCTCCCCCTCCCCCCTCCCGCTTCGCCGCCGCCGCCTCAACCTGCTCTTCCTTCCTTCCCTCCCTCCCTCCCTCCCTCCCTAAGTGACCGCCGGCTGCTCGCCCATCTCAGCCGCTGGCGCGAGGCTCGCTGTGGAGACGGCGCCCTTGGGTTCCCCGGCTGCCCTCGCTGGGTGGCTGCCGCGCGGACGGCGAGGGTCACGATGTTCTCTCGGAGGGGCCACGCCGATGTCAAGAAGTCCACCCAGAAAGCGCTGGACCCGCGGAAGGACGTCCTGACGCGCCTCAAGCACCTCAGGGCGCTGATGGGTGAGTGGGGGCAGCAGGAGGGGGCAGCTGGTCGTCCCAGCCCGGCAAGTTCGCAGTTGGTGCGGGAGGGTCGCCTCCGGAGAATGGTCAGGGACGGAGGGTACGAATCAGGGATGCCCCGAGTCCCATCCCTGCCGTGTGAGATCGCCCATCATCACAATCATCACTACTTTTGAAATTTGCGAGTTGCTTTGCCCAGGGCAGCCCAAAACGACTTACAATCGGACAGACAGGCAAAGCCAAACCAAAGCTAGAGATAGGTTATAATGTGGCTCTTACCTGCCCTCCCACCCAACCTCCAGAGGTGCAATGGGTCAATGGGTCTGGCTGTTAACCAAAAGGTTGGTGGTTAGAGCTCACCCAGGGATGGCTGTGGGCAGCATTCCTGAATAACAGGGTTGGACTAGATGACCATCAGGATCCCTTACATTACAAAACCAATTCCATGATTCTCACAGCCCCCATATATGCAGTGGGGTGGGAAAGTACTTACTGTTGTAAGGAAAGCAATACCATGAACATGGTGTACTTCAAACACAGTTCAAATCCTGGGTGAGCTCCCGTTGCTCTGCCCCAGCTTCTGCCAACCTAGCATTTGAAAGCGCACCAGTGCAAGTAGATAAATAGGTACTGTGGCGGCAGGAAGGTAAACGGCATTTCTATGCACTCTGGCTTCCATCACAGTGTCCCGTTGCGCCACAAGCGGTACAGTCCTGCTGGCCACATGACCCAGAAAGCTGTAGACAAACTAGCTCCCTTGGCCTGAAGCGAGATGAACGCTACACCCCATAGTCACCTTTGACTGGACTTAACCGTCCAGGGGTCCTTTACCTATTTTACCTTTACCTTGTACTTCAAACACTCACTGCAGTTATGAATGCATGCTAAGTTGAACCAATCTCTGCAGCTAGTGCTTTTGTCTTGCCATGTTTCATGTCTGCACCTAAGGTCTTGCCTGTGACCTCTTCTAACTCTGTTGCTTACATTCTCTTCTCACAAAGAGTGTAGTGTGTGTTTGATTACCCCTCATAACCTACCTTGTTAGAGTACATTGTTGTGATGGTGTATGGCAGGGGTGGCCAACTCCCAAGAGACTGTGATCTACTCACAGAGTTAAAAACTGGGAGTGATCTACCCCCTTTTGGGGGGTTCAGGTCAAAGCTGTTGAGTTTTTTTTTAAGGAAGGGAAGCCCTGTTTTGGGGGGTTTAGGTCAAACTTGTTGAGCTTCTTTTAGGAGGGAGGGAGGCCCATTTTTGTTTAGGGCTTCAGGTCATAGTTGTTCAGCTTTTTTTAGGGAGGAGGAAAATTTGGGGTGAGCTTTTTTTAGGGGTGCCAGTGATCTACCACAGACATCCAGTGATCTACTGGTAGATCACAATCTACCTGTTGGGCGTGCCTGGTGTATGGGAATCAGCAGCTCTACATAGAGATAAAAAAGATGGCAGGTGTATTGTAAGCAAGGGACAATGATAGGGTTAACATCCTTGTGCCTCAAACTCACATGCACTAAAAAAAAGTTGCTGGCTTGTTCTGCTGCAGTTTTAAAAAGAAGTGGGTTTTTTAAATGTCAGAGTGAATCCTGATTCATGGTACTGCATGTTGCCAGGAGGCAGAAGACAAATCTTGATGTAAGTAGATCATGATAAGGAACTGGTTTCTCTGTTCAGTTGTTCCAGCTTTTGTTAGTTAAACCTGAACCAAAAGCATATTGTAGAAATCTAAAACTAGAGTTATGCCCAACATAGCCACTTCCTGTGCTCTCAGCTATACTAGAAATATGAGCAGTGTCTTCTCCTTGGGGACAATAATATTCTTGCACTCACCCCATGTGCATTCACTGTGAATTTCACAGTTTGTTTTGATCTTGCAATGGTCCCTGTCAGTTGTGTGGATTGTCCATTGCCAGCATGGGCTGAACCATCTTGCAGATCCTTGAAGCAGTTCCACTGGCTCTGAAATCTGAGCTGGCTGGATTATGTTACGCAGTGGGGGAGGTAGGAGTTGTTGAGTAAAATAAACATCCATTCTACCTAACTTTATAACCCTCCTATGAGTAAACAGAACACTGATCTTCCAGGAAATTGCACAAGATAATGGCCTAATACACAGTGTATCCCTGCTGTGCTGCTTCACACTGCAGGTGGGACTCAGCTGTCTGAATGCTCCATTAGAAAAACACCTGCAAATGGAAAACCAGGGGGAGACTAAGCTTGATACCTTCTCCATGGAATCTAGCTTTATAGGTGGATAACTTGTGTGTGTGTTGGGAGGTGTATCCAATTGAGTGAGCTCCTACCTGCAGGCTGAAGTAGTACTGCTTAGACCAGACTTCCTCAACCTCGGCCCTCCAGATGTTTTGAGACTACAGTTCCCATCATCCCTGAACACTGGTCCTGCTAGTTAGGGATCATGGGAGTTGTAGGCCAAAAACATCTGGAGGGCCGAGGTTGAGGAAGCCTGGCTTAGACACATAGGTTGCCCATGTTAAACAAAGCTAGACCAATATTGTGCTGGAATTACTGAGGCCTATTTAGATAGGGTTCTGAACTGTATATTGTTGATATTTTAAGGATTATACCAATTTACATGGAAGGTCAGCGGTTCGAATCTCTGCTACAGGGTGAGCTCCCGTTGCTCGGTCCCAGCTCCTGCCCACCTAGCAGTTCAAAAGCACATCAAAGTGCAAGTAGATAAAATAGGTACCGCTCCGGTGGAAAGGTAAATGGCTTTTCCATGTGCTGCTCTGGTTCGCTAGATGCGGCTTAGTCATGCTGGCCACATGGCCTGGAAGCTGTCTGTGGACAAACGGCGGCTCCCTTGGCCTCTGGAGCGAGAGAGCGCCGCAACCCCAGAGTCGTACGTGACTGGACCTATTTAAATCAATGGAACTTGCTTCTGAATTGTCATGTATAGGATTGTACTGTATGTTTCCCAACCCGTTTACATTTAAAATTCACAAAAGGTACAATGTATTAGGGATACTTAGAGGTGTTCATGGCAGTCTCTTCTGGAAGCTGATTACATTATCCAGATTCTAGGCCAGGCATCCCCAAACTGCGGCCCTCTAGATGTTTTGGCCTACAACTCCCATGATCCCTAGCTAACAGGACCAGTGGTCGGGGAAGATGGGAATTGTAGTCCAAAACATCTGGAGGGCTGAAGTTTGGGGGTGCCTGGTGTAAAGAAACCATATATCATAAAATAAAATAAAAATCTTCCAGCAGCACCTTAGAGACCAACTAGGTTTGTCATTGGTATGAGCTTCCGTGTGCATGCACGAAAGATGCTGCTGGAAGGATTTTTTAAATTTTGTTTCGACTACGTCAGACCAACACAGCTACCTACCTGTAACATATATCATAAAGACACCACAGTCTCCACTATCCCTCATTCCCAAAGGAAACATGAATCCTAGGTAAGTGCCTGGAACCCCTGGAATCTCTTTTGTTCAGAGAGAGGGGGTGGAAGGAGATGTAAATGGATGCAGGGGTTGACTTAGGGAAATATACCAGTCCATAGAAGCAGCTCTCCATTGATTTTACTCTCTATATTCAGTGCAAGCCTATGCAGATTTAATTGGAAGTAAGTCCCCTTGTGTTTGGTGAGACTTACTCTCTAGTAAGTGTGTTTAGGATTGCAGCCAAACCTAGCTTTTCTTAGCTACAGAATATGTAGTGGTATGTAGCATTCTGTGAAAACCAGTGATCTGTCTGTGTCATGTTCACTATCACAGAGAGCCAGCATGGGTTTCTTAAGTCAGCCATGCCAGAATAACCTTACCTCTTTTTTTGATAAGAGTTACTAGTCTTGTAGGCTAAGGAAGTGCTGTAGACATTGTATAAAAGCTTCGACAAAGGCTCCCCAATATCTTTGTTGGCAAGCTGGTAAAATATGGCTAGATGATGGTACCATTAGGTGGATTTGTAGCTGATTGATAGACCATATCCAAATAGTGCATTTCAGTAGCTCCACATCAACCTAGAAATAAGTGACAAGTGGGGGGTTCTGTAGGATGCTGTCCAGGGCCTAGTGTTGGGTAAAGGTAAAGGAACCCCTGACCATTAGGTCCAGTTGCGGACGAATCTGGGGTTGCAGCGCTCATCTTGCTTTACTGGCTGAGGGAGCTGGTGTACAGCTTCCGGGTCATATGGCCAGCATGACTAAGCCGATTCTGGTGAACCAGAGCAGCACACGGAAACTCTGTTTACCTTCCCACTGGAGGGGTACCTATTTATCTACTTGCACTTTGTGCTTTTGAATTGCTAGGTTGGCAGGAGCAGGGACCGAGCAACGGGAGCTCAGCCCATCAAAGGGATTTGAACCACCAACCCAATCTTCTGATTGGCAAGCCCTAGGCACCACCCGCACCCCAGTGTTGGTCAACATCTTTATGTTACTTGGATGAAGTAGTAGAATGTATGCTCTTAAAGTATTCAGGGCAGCTAACAAATTGTGAACCACCCTGAGAACTGCAGAACACAAATTCAATCAACAAACAAACAAACAAACAAACTTAGAATACAGAAATAGGATCCAAGATTATTTCTCCATGATGGAGAACTGGGACAAAAGTAGCAAAATGAGTTTCAACAGAGATAAATATAAACTTCTGCATTTAGGTAGGGAAAGCCAGATGCACAAGATGTGAGAAAGAACTGGGTGTTTTAGTAAAGCTCAGGCGTTAGGATAGGTGCATTGAAACATTTTCACACCAATCCAGATAAGTAGATCCGCAGACTTCTGCATACATACCACTTGTTGGATCAGGAATTTTGGTCACAAATCTGGTCCAGATGTTGATGTTGTTCATTTGCACGGTATTACTTCATGTGGATGCATATCTCCCTCCTGGTACAACTAGTAACATGAAAGTACTTGCAACCGGAACTAAATCACGGTGTTTGTATTCTAAATTATTAATATCCTTTTTTTAAATCCTGATTTTCAAAGACTTTCAGAGTGGTTAAAAAGATAAAAGCTTGAATAGCATAATTCATTATTTAAAAGAACAAACAGGAGTATCAACAAAACCAAACCCCAGAATACAGATAAAATATAAATGAAACAAATAAAATTCGAGCATAAAAACTAATCTGAAAGTTTCTGTTAAATAACTTGGGCAAATTAAAAGGTTGCCCAATAAACATTGACCCAAGGGAATCCTTCCTGGGTAGAACCTTTAATAAATGGGACACCACATCAGCAGTTGGGTAGTCTTTACTGTGTAGGAAAGCATTCAGAGAGATGAAAATGAAGAGGATGACCCAAAAGCTGTGTGCAAGAAACTGGAGTTTGAGGAGGGGTACATTTCTTGCCATATTCGTTTGTAACCAATATTAGGAGAATTGAAGCCAGTTCATGGCCCCTGATCTCCATTGACTTAAAGCTGCTTCTGCCTTTTACCTGCATTGTATGATGCACTGATATATGTCTCAGAAAAGTTTGAGAGTGCACCTGAAGTCTGTTTGAGATCTAATAGTATCTTCTTGATGGAGCTAAGTGCAAGTTAAAATGTGAATGTTTGTTCTATTAGCTCATCTTAGTCATATGTTAACCCAGAAAAAGTGCTATCTGTCTCCTTTTATATCGAGTCATGAATTATTCAGTCTGTTCTGTTGGTTCATGTAAGAATGTTGAATCTATTAGCAGAGCTTCTAACAGTCAGGATGAACCCCAGTGTTTTGCACAAACTCTTCTTTTTTCATTATTGCTCCTGCCTTGATACTCTTGATGGCCCTCAAGGTCTCTACATTCTTTCTCCTTGTCTGCTATCACCCTACTACATCCTGCAAAAGATGAATTGAAGAAGAATACAAAATAGATAATAGATAAATTAAAACATGCAATTTTCTTGCACAATTTTCTCATAGTTTGGCAATGACTTTGATTCACCTTGCTTGCTCTTCAAATTGTTTTATGTTAACAGTTAAAACAAGTACGTAATGTTATTCTCATAAGACTGGCTCCTGCCTGATACTTGACATGGGCTTCCTGTAATTCTCTAACTCCTGATGACTCATCCAAAAGCATGTGCAGCTCATCTGAGTTCATTTGAAACTGCAAGTCAGCAGCTGCCCCACTGAACTTCCCAACTGCTTTATAAACTTCAAGTTATTGAAAAGGAAATAGCTTCTATTATATGTGCACTACTTTTTCACTGAGCTTTTCCATCCACCAGATCCTCAAGCAGATTTTTGGATTCAAGTGAGTGGGAGAGATTATTTTTGTAAACCGCTTTGAGGTGGGTTATTTTTTGTTTTTTTGTTTGGCAGTCAGGTGGTGTATAAATTTTATGAAATAACTAAATAAATATGGAAACCTTAGCTATTTCACTGGTGAGAATCCCCATTCCCAAGCTGCTGTTTGCCCTGGGTCCCCAAAAGAAATGGTAGATCCTATTCCAAATCTCCATTGATTGTTTTGCCCTATTCAGGCAATTAAATATCTGAATACTGTGCTGGTTGTTGTTTTAAGTCTGGGCTTGTATTAATTAAATAATCAACCTATTTTAAGAAATTGTATTATGGGGCGGCTTGCCTGGAATGGATTAGGGAGTGGATAAAACTGGACAAAGAAGAAGCTTTGGATTTGGGTGAGCCATGGATGAGCCATGATAACAGCTTTGGATGGCATGCATATCTTTGGTACGGGAAAGGAAAGGTGCATAAAGGATTTTATAATCATATAATTAGGAGATCATTAATGAGAGTGTGGGAAAGACATAAAGATCTATTAGAGCAAAAAACATTTTGGTGGTTATCACCAATTGAGGCTTTGCTACTCAAACCGCTTGGCAAAAAAGGAAAAATGGCCTACATACAGAGACTTACTGAAAGACCCAGAAGGCAAATGGAAACAGAGAGAGTATGAGGAAATAAAAGAGTATGTTCAGAGTTGGCTGCATTACAGACAATTAAATGAAATGTACAAGGATGATAGTAAAAAAGGATTTAGTTATACAACTTCCAGATTCCAAAAAGAGGCTATAGAAGAAGATGGGAAACTGCTGAAGAAAGCATACCGTAGCATATTGTTAGAAGGGGAAACGAAAGACGAGGAGGTTAAATTGGTCATGATTAAATGGGTGCAAGATATAGGACATAATATACAATTTGAGGACTGGGAAAGAATGTGGAAGGTAAATTTGAAATTTACAGATTGTTCTCTGTTGAAGGAAAATTACATGAAAATGATGTATAGATGGTATATCACACCAGTAAAAATGGTAAAAATGTACAAAACTGGATCAAATACATGTTGGAAATGTAAAGAGAAAGAAGGGACTTTTTATCATATGTGGTGGGAATGTAGAGAAATTAAAAAATATTGGGAAATGATCTATAATGAATGAAAAAAATGTTTAAAATGACATATGTAATAAAACCTGAAGCATTTCTATTAGGAATTTTCGGTCAAGAATTGCCAAAGAAAGTAAAGAATTTATGTATGCTACAACGACGGCAAGAGTCTTATTAGCAAAAGGATGGAAAAGGAAGAAACGCCAACGAAGGAACAATGGCAAGAAAAGTTGATGAACTATGCAGAACTGGCAAACTTAACATATAAACTACATGAAAAGGACAATTGGGAATTTAAGGAAGAATGGGAACTCTTTACAAACTATTTTAAAAAACAACAAAGAGACTTAGATTCACTGGCAGGGTTTGAATAAACATACAGTGGTGCCTCGCTAGACGAATGCCCTGCTAGACTAATTTTTCACTAGACGAATGGGTTTTGCGATCAGAGGTTGCCTTGCAAGACGACGAGGTTTTCTATGGCCGCCGCTTCATCTTGCGAAGCAAGCGTGGCCATAAAAACCTCTGATCACAAAACCTATTTGCAAAAGGCATTTGTCTAGCGAAAGGGGAACTAGCTGTAGCAAGGAAAGAAGGCAAAGGAAGATCAGCTGAGAGGTGCTGACAGCTTTCAGCGCCTCTCAGCTGATCTTCCTTTGCCTTCTGCTTGCGCTGCAGCTGGTTTCCCCTTTGTGTTCCGCTGGTCTTTGCCGGTTGCCACGAGCAGTGAGGGGCAACTGGCAGAGACCAGCGGAACACGAAGGGGAACCAGCTGCAGCGTAGGAAGAAGGCAAAGGAAGATTTGTCCTTGCTGTCAGCAGCAGGGGGAGAGGAAGAGAAAGGTGCCCTTTCTCTCAGTTCCTTCCTCTCCCCCCCCCCCAGTGCCGACAGCAAAGACAGGCAGGCTGTTGCCGCCTGTCTGCCTGCCTTCCGTGAGCCAAGCGAGCAAGCGCTGCCACTGCCGCCAGTCCCCCAGAGTCCATAGGAACGCATTAATTAACTTTTAATGCATTCCTAGGGGAAACGGTGCCTCGCTAGATGAATTTTCCGTAGGACGAATTGACTGTCGGAACGAATTAAATTCGTCTAGCGAGGCACCACTGTACACAATTTTTCTTTTTATTAGTAGAATAGGAAAAAATATCGAACTGATATGTATAATTTTATAACATGCAGACATAACATGAATAGTGAAACCAGAAAAGGGAGCTGAGGGAAGTCCGGATGGGTGGGAGAGGGAGGGGTGGGAGGGAGAAAAGGGGGGGATGTAATTGGTTGTAAAATTGATAAATTGTATTGATTTGAATTTTCTTAATAAAAAATAATTTAAAAAATAACCAATCAATCAATCAATCAATCAGTGGGGTAACTTAATAGAATCAATATGATTTACCCTCAGGAAATTATCTTTTTTGGTGCAAATTTTATATTTGTTTATGAACATGAGCATTTAGCTATGCATTCCGTTTGTTACCAAACAGCCTTATCTAAAATTTCAGTGTTGTTTGGATTTTTTTTAGGAATTCAAAACATTAAACACTGCAAACTTGAGAGTGAGCACTGGTAAAAACAGAAGGAAATGTAGTTTAGATATGGTACAAATATGTGGCAATGGAGCACGTGAGATTTGACAATTGGACAGAGCCACCTGCCCGTCAGTGGCCGATGTAATGATGATGCCAGATGATGGGGTTTGTAAGGAGCCCTGCATAGTGCTTTGAAGTGCCGCCAATCAGCTGGTCTTTTCTGCTTCAAAGCATTAAGTAGGGCTCTTTGCAAGCGGCTTGCAAAGGATCCTTGCTTGACTCAGTGACTTCAAGGATCAGTTTGCTATGGAGTTCCCTGTGGGGAACGCAGTATTATTCCAGCAAATTAGGAGTGCACTTGAAGGCTCCTGCTTGTGCATTGGCAGCTCACATCAGGTGTGGGGCCATCAATTGATATATTGCCCAGGACCGTTATGAGGAGCAGACTGCGATGTCGGCTTCACTCAACGGTATATTGCTGGTGAAACCGCCACCGCTCCTGAGTCTCCCTGCTAGCAGTATCCGCTGGAGGGAGTTAAGAGTTCCTTCCTCCAGCGGGCGCTGCTAGCAGAGGTACTCAGGAGCGGTGGCAGTTTCACCAGCGATACAGTGCTGAGTGAAACCGCCATCCCACTCTGCCCTCATATGACAGAGAGGGAGAAACAAGCTGTATCAGTGAGGCGCCGACACAGATTGTTCCTCCCTCTGCATCTTTAAACTGCTCGACTGAGGAGTATGCAGCTGCCCTTGCCTCAGTTGAGCATTTAAAGGAGTCTCCAGCCTGGTGCTGATGCTCTTGTCGCTCATGCACAAGCGGTGAGAGCACTGGGGCTGTCTGAGCTGGAGGGGGGGGGGACCTTACCTCTGCTCAGCTGAGCAGCACAAACTAGCTCTATTGTCCCAGCCTGTGAGCCTGGGAAAAACCGCCTCAGCTCAGTTTCACCTGGTGTGTTGCGGGCAGAGGCACTTGGGTAAAATGGCCCCATGGTCTTAATTGGGACCTGTGACCAAAATATAGATGGGTTTTTATGCTCAAGTGGGGAAAGTTAATACAAGCACAGCATTTACTTTGTATTTCATTATCTGCACTATATCCTGGGCTTGCATGTGAACTTGGAGCCAGTTATCATAGAATTTTAATTTTTTTATTTAATTTATATACCACCCTTCATTTGTAGATCTCGGGGCAGTTCACAACATAAAAATATAGCATTGGTATAAGAATGTCTGGTGCTGATATAATAAAGTGGTACCTCGACTTACGAAGGCGATCCGTTCCATGGCGCTCTTCGTAAGTCGAAGTCTTCGGTTGTCGAAGCGCCCATTTTGCGCATGCGCGAAGCATGATTTTGCGCTTCTGCGCAGGCGCAGAACACGTGCGCGGTGAAAAGACTTCTGGGTTTGTCAACTTCGGAAGTCAAAACCTTCGGAAGTCGAGTTGTTCGGATGTCGAAGTACCACTGTAAATATAAGTTGGAGTTGCGATTCTATATGTAAAATGCGTCGTATTAATCTTATCAATTGAAAAGCACACTGTTCCAAGGGTGCATTGGCCACAGATGGAAGGGAAATGGCAGAAGCAATGCAGTAAATAAAATTATCATTTATGTAATGTATGAGGACTAAAAATTACAGCAAATACTGCTTGTATTGACTTGTATGATTTCTGTTCCTGACCTCAAATGAACATGTGAATTGCAGGAATTCATGTGTAGTGGAGTTTTTTGACATCTCTAGTCTTAACTGTGGTTCATAGAAATAAGCAAACCAAACACTGATGTTTAGTTAAATAAACCATTGTTCATATTAGTTCTGCCTCTGAGCAATAACTGTAGTTATTTTTTTTTAAAAAAAATGGAAGTGAAAACTTCCACCTTGCAGTCACAGTGAGAAGCCGGGGGGGGGGGGGGATTGTGAACCTGATGCTTTCCTAGGCTATTACAGTAATGCCAAATCATACTTTACTATTATGTAGCTACTGTGTGGTAGAATCTAATTTTATTTATTTGAACAGCAAGCCTTTGTTAAGTTTCGAGCAGTTGCAAGGATGGCAAAGGAAGATGAGCCTCTTTGGAGAGCATGTTTCATGGTTGTGCATCTGTAGTGGGCATTGCTCTTTGGGTTCACAGTTCCAGTCTGCAAAATCGTGCACAGGGTTTGTTAAAAGGCAGTAGCTGCAAATGGGGAGCTTGATATGAGAGACTATGGCCTAAAATATGTTGAGTCGCTCCCACTTGTAGCTGTATAGGAAATAAGAGACAGTTTCTTACAAGCCCAGAATCCATTGCAAAGTTGTACAGCTGTGTTATAAGTGAATCATTTTTAAAGGAATGATTTTTAAAGCTCTACATAGAATTTATTTCAGTAGTTGGGCCATTGTTTTGTTGCAGTTTGGATCAAAGTGACAATGTCCGTGTGTTCCTGCAATGGGCACAAAGCATTATCTGATCTAACTGGAAGATTGTACACATGCCTGCCACTTTAATCTCACAAAGCAATATCTCTTTCCTAATGCAGAGAAGGTGGCAGGACAATGCTCAGGGGGGTTATAATTTCCCTAAAACTGAACTGTATTTTTTTTACTTTCATTTTTATTAAATTTCTATCCCACCTTTCCTCCTGCAGGAGGAACGATACAACAATATATATTTTGATGGGCTGCATCAATAGGAGTATAGCATCTAGATAAAGGGAAGTAATAGTACCACTGTATTCTGCTCTGGTCAGACCTCACCTGGAGTACTGTGTCCAGTTCTGGGCACCACAGTTCAAGAAGGATACTGACAAACAGGAACGTGTCCAGAGGAGGGCAACCAAAATGGTCAAAGGCCTGGAAACGATGCCTTATGAGGAACGGCTTAGGGAGCTGGGTATGTTTAGCCTGGAGAAGAGAAGGCTAAGAGGTGATATGATAGCCATGTTCAAATATATAAAAGGATGTCATATAGAGGAGGGAGAAAGGTTGTTTTCTGTTGCTCCAGAGAAGCGGACACGGAGCAATGGGTTCAAACTACAAGAAAGAAGATTCCACCTAAACATTAGGAAGAACTTCCCGACAGTAAGAGCTGTTTGACAGTGGAATTTGCTCCTGCTGCCAAGGAGTGTGGTGGAGTCTCCTTCTTTGGAGGTCTTTAAGCAGAGACTTGACAGCCATCTGTCAGGAATGCTTTGATGGTGTTCCCTGCTTGGCAGGGGGCTGGACAGGATTGCCCTTGTGGTCTTTTCCAACTCTATGATTCTATGTTGATGTCCTACCTTCCTTCCATGTTGCTTAAGTTGGTGTACGTGGTTCTTTTCTTCCCATTTACACCTTGGTCTTCAAGGCCCTACTACTCCAACACTCTAATGTCCTCCCCACCTTGTATAGATCACACAGGTGGTTAGTGTATGTTGTGGTCATAGGGTTGGATTTGGTGAAGGGTCATTAGGGCTAATCTCACCCTGCACATAATCTGTGCATATATTAGTTTGGTCTAGTCCATGATGTACTATGATGGTGGAAAGGCACACTACAGTAAGGTGCATGAGGAGCAAGTGTCTTCAGAAGATTTAGTTGATGGAGTCAAGCCTTATGATAAAGTGAATGCATTGTTCCGGTTTCCGCCTGCAGGAATGGCGGACCTGTTTTCCATCTCTCTGACCTTCGTAAGGAATTTGGCGGTTGCTAGGGGAGTAAATGGCAACCCCCTACCCTCTCCGGGGGTTACGGAGAGGGGCCGCTGGCCCGCGATGCCCCCAGACCCACTCCGACTGTTTTTGGAGTGGGGGGAGCTTGGGCTGAGCACTTACGACGGCCAGGACTCCCGGACGCTAATCTGCATGGCGGGGATTTCCATGGTTAAAGAAGATAATTAGGCTTAAATCTATGGACATACTTCAGAAGGAGGGGAAGAAGCGCTGTTTACTGCTGAGAATTTTATGCTGCTGAGCGAGAGGAGTCAAAGAATGTACGGCATCTGGAAGAAGGATTGATGGGGACGGAGCGATAAGGGAAGCAAGTTTTTATTTTTTCTTCATATTGTTGCCTCGTATCTTCCCGGACGCGATGTCCTGGCTTGTTTGGAGTGAAAGAGAAGCAAAAGACTGTGTGAGTTGAACTCTATAGCTGTTGTTACTGAGCATATTTCTTAAAGATGTGAAGTTGCCGATGAGAAAAGCCCCCCCCTAGTCAGACGGAAGGAGTTCTGGACGCGTTCGGAGGATTTATGAGCTGTGACGCACTTTAAATTGGAGCAGCGACCTGAAGCTAAGTTCAGCTATAGGGCAAGGAGATCCATTAATTTACCAAGAGTTCATGGTTGGATGTTTGGGTCTCCTGCCTGAAAAAGCTGTAAATTCTATAAAGATAAATAAATCGTAAATCTTCATGGCTATGAGAGAAAATGAAAGTGATTTGAGCCTTTTAAGATGGCGCTGCTACTCCGTCGCAACAGGGAGCTCCACTAAGAAGATTTATGGGGAGGCTGGACTGATTAACTCACACAGGAGAAAGAACATCTGTGAAACTTCGTTTGACATTTATCTCAGCAGCTGGAACAATCGGATGAAAGTGGAAAACATCTAGGTGACTGTAAGGGGAAGATTTGGAATATTATGAGCTTGGAGGACGATTTGAACTTTAGAAATAAGACGGCAGTGGACAGTTGCGAGGAATTCCCAATTTCTTGAAGCATGGGAACCCAAAAATAAATTATTTAGATGATTTGGCATAACATTCGGTTTGATTGATATATATATGTGTATAATTTGAAATATTGAAATGTGATATAATTGGTTTTAATTGGAAAATTAATAAAAATATTTTTTTTAAAAAAAAAAGATAAAGTGAATGCATTGTGAGGAACCTTAATACAGCAGCCTAGATTCTCCACAGGTCATAAGTACCAGTAGTTTCTGATCCAGTGTTGGGAAATGTGGGACTGTGTCTAGATGCGTGATGCAGTTGTCCAGCCTGGAAACCACTTGCACAGCGCCATTTTGTGTGACTGGTTCTTGATCTAATAGGGGAGATACACATGAAAATAAACTTCTTGTGCACTCCAATCTCACTGGAAGGGTTGCAAGAGGATTTTTTTAAAAAAATTATATTTATCTAAACTTCTGATTGTCTGAATGTTCACCTTAAGGTCAGGGTAAGACTGTCTTGCAAATAAGTCTACAAATGTGACTACTGTAGTTTTCAACCTTCTTATTTGCCTGCCTATGTGTGCATATATGTCAATATTTTGTGACATATTGGCAATCTGAAGGAAAGAGTGATCTTGTTCTTTTACAGTTTATAATAGTTTCTTTGCATGGTTGCTTAGGGGAGGCCTTTACCCATCTAAGGCAAGCAGACCAGTGGCTATAGTTTCAGTATAGTGATATGAGATGAAACTTTGATTGTAGGATCTAGAATAAGGGCTTCAAAAATAGGTAACATTTATTTTATTCAGGAGGTTGCAAAGAGATTATGTGACTTCAATAGCTGAAGTCTTGAATATGTAAGTTGGGTGTGTTTAAGATCAAGCCATTTGAACACTGCCACCTTATACATTGTACCATGTATTTCTATTAATACTTATAGTGTTATTTTCCTGCTGCTTTATTTTTCTGTAGAGGTTTTAATTCTAAATTTCTATGCTGATGATGCTCTCCTTTTTCACACATGTTTTGTTTTTTACTTTTACAGATGCTATAGAGGGAAGTGAACTTAAACAGTTTTTTGAGATTAACTATTCTCAGATTTATTTTATCTTCTATGAAAATTTCATAACACTGGAAACTAGCTTGAAACAAAAAGGTAAGAATTTTAAGTGGCTTTGTTTGTTAGTATATTCTTTTAAGTTGCTTAATACTGACCTATACATACTAGACCCCAAAATCCACTCCTTGGCATATCACTATATAATAAAAATGTAAGAATGTCACCACACAGCCCACATTGGAGGATATGTGGTGCCTCATCACAATCCTGAATTTGCCTGAATGAGAGTTGGGTGGGGTGGGCCAAAGTGAAGGCAGGTTGTCCAACAGCAGTGGCCATGGCACTGGAGCAATACAGGAAAAACAGAAGGGAAGACGAGATTTTTAACAATGCAGAGGATTGAGTAGTAGAGCAAGTGGGCATGATACTGAACGGAGAGAAGTGGCAGTTCAAAATAAGGTTTGAGTATGGTGAGAACAGTTTGGAGAGGCTCTGTTGTGTTAGCTTTTTGGTGCCAGCCATCTCTATTTCTCCTTGTTAAAACTGGTTTGTTTCAAAAAATGTAAAAAGTGTCCTTCACCCCTGCTTTACTTAAACCTCTGTTATGGTTTAAAACAGCCATTTTTCCTTTTCAGCATCCATCTGTGTAAGAGCTAAAGGATGTAAAGCCCTCAAATGCTCCATAGTATTTTCACACAAGTTTGGAAAGTTCAGCAAACCTAGCATCATCCTTTGGAAAACTTTGTTGCAGCTGTTCAAACTTTGTTGTTAGCTCATGGAAAAAATTGGTTGTGAGACTCCTGGCAAGTCATTTAAACCACTCAATCTAGCTTGGGGCTTTTTAAAAAAGTATTTATTTATTCGTTTATTTAATGTGACAGTTTTTAGTAAGATGTAGCCCTGCTTAGCATGCACAAGAAGCACATCCTACCCTCCCCGAACACATTTTTATGTGATTGCAAAAAGGAGGCAAAACTTTTGCTATTAAAAGATTATGTCCTTAGAAGTGTATGATACTTTTATTTGCATTGTACATAAAAGTCATTATTATATCTTTTTTAATTACCCATGAGGAAATGTATATATCTAAACTTATCAAACACAAATATTATATACAGAAAATTTTGCAAGAATTTGATTTGCTGAGAAGAATTATTAAGTACCGTGTTTCTCATATTATAAGACATGTCTTATATTTATTTTTTCCTCAAAAAAAACACACTATGGCTTATTTTCAGGGGATGTCTTATATTTTTCCTCCTCCTCCTCCTGCCATGGCCGGTATTGCTGCTGTGCCTATCACTATGTCTTATTTTCGGGGTATGGCTTATATTCCTTGAATGCTTAATAATCCTGCTATGGCTTATTTTATGGGTATGTCTTAAAATATGAGAAACAGGGTAGTATATCTTTTTTCAAAACAGCAAGATAACACGGGCCTGGGATAGCTCATTTGGTAGAGCAGGAGAATCTTAAGCTCATGGTTGTGGATTCGAGCCCCACATTTGGCAAAAAAATCCTGCAATTATAGGGGATTGGACTAGATGCCTTTGTGGTCTCTTCCAACTTTGCAATTCTACGATTCTACTTCAGTTTATTAAAAAGGAAAGTATGGCTGGTCTAGGGGTAGATTTTATGCTGCCATAGAAAGTTTAATACTGGTATATAGATTGTTTTTGGCTACTGCTCATGGTTGCTGAGGAGATAGCTTAAACACATGACCCAGTTTGGAGAACATACTAAGCTAAACCTTGCTCAGTGTTGGATGGGAGCAAAAAGGACCAGGGAAGAGCAAAGCTTCCAGGAGCTTGAACATTTTCACAGTCTTGGAAAACCATAGTTTGGGTTACCATCTCATGAAAACCAGGCCAGTATCATTTTCTCCTGAACACTGGACCCCTCTTGATTTTGCTTCCCATTACATCCTGGCTTCTCTACTCATTAAATATTCCTTAAGACATAACGTGTGTGACAGAGAGCCATTTTTTGGGCTGTCAGTTATTAACAACAACAACAACAACAACAATAATAATAATTTATTATTTATACCCCGCCCATCTGGCTGGGTTTCCCCAGCCACTCTGGGCGGCTTCCAACAGAAGAATAAAGCACAATAATCTATTAAACATTAAAAGCCTCCCTGAACAGGGCTGCCTTCAGATGTCTCCTAAAAGTCTGGTAGTTGTTTTCCTTTTTGACATCTGTTGGGAGGGCGTTCCACAGGGTATTACAGCAAACAGTTGAAGGAAAGAAGCCGAGATTTATCTTTAACTTTTTTCTGACACTGTATGCTTACAATACTGCTCCTTTGTACTGTTGCATACTTTTGTGTAGTAGATATGCGAGCAGAGCACTGAATTTGAAAGCTAGCAGTCTGATAGGCTTTATTAACAGAGTAGTGTATTGTATTTATCCATACTGACTGGAAACATTCCTTTTCTCCCAGGGAATAAGTCACAAAGGGAGGAGCTGGACTCCATTCTCTTTCTTTTTGAAGTAAGTTATCACATTTCAGTACTTACTCAACGTTATGGTTCCTTCATGATAATAGTGAATAAGTTACATTTCTGACAAACATTTATTTCCCCACAAACTGTAAAGTGGGATTTATGGCTATTTTCCTCTATTTTAAATTGTGGGCAGACCCCCTCTTTCTCACATTCAGTGAGTGATTTAAAGAAAATTAGCCTGACATCTAGTCCCTATCATGTTTCCAGTGACTTAACTGGAAGTCGAAGTGGGATTAGAAGACTGCCTGCATTTTATGTCTGTCCTGCAAGGGCACTGAGTTTCTAACTCTTGTAGAGCAAAAGCTATGAGGCAAAATCTGTAGGCACCATTCAAGGCTCTTGCTTTTTGAGAGATGAGCCACTTTCTGCCCTTCAGTGTTTTTAGTCAATGATTGAAGTCGGAGCTGTGATTGATGGTTGGCGTTTTTGCACGGCACTTGGCCCTTCCCATGCTTGTCTGACAGACCAAAGAGCCAATGGTAGCCAGTGGATAAAGAACTCCTGACCTGTGCTGAAACAGGAAGTCTGCTTCTGGCTTCAATGTGTCACTGATACTTGGACAGTCCTGCTTTAAAAAAAACATAATTCATCAGGGAGGACAAGCTTCACAGGTTCACCTTGGCTGGAAACCAAGCCACACACACCCCACACACCCGGTTCATTTTGAAGGGATTTGCTTATTCTTTATAAGTGATTGTTGTACACAGAAAGTAATTAGAAAATCCATGATTGTAGTGTAGCTGAGATTGGGCAGTAGCATGTCTGTCCAAAAGCAAAAGGTAGCAGCAAAGCTGGGTGTTTGTGCTATTTCTAACTCAGGTTTAATTTCATTGTAAAAATGTGGGATTTTTTTCTCAACATATAAACATTTTAAAAATTGCTCTGCTAATGCAAATAAAATACACGTTGCAAAGTGGAGATGTTATTATAGTTTAGAAAACTCTGCAAAGGTGGGTGGGCACTGATAGACAGTAGTGTATGACAAGAATGAAGTGTAGTCCAATATTTTCATCCAGTCTCTTGGTGGTAGTGTTCTTGGGTTTGGTTTGGTTTGGTTTGGTTTGGTTTGGTTAAAGATTTTTTTTAATACTTTAATACTTAGAAGGCATTTACCTGAATCCTCTCAGCAAGGCCTAATGATTTCATAAGGGTGGCTGCTTCATTTTTTACAACTTTTTTTCCTTTCGAAAATCTGCAGACAGGTTATTATTGCCATAACCATGTGACGTGTGTGTTTAGTTTTGCTCATTCATTAAGCCTAAAGAGAAATCCGGTGTAACCTGAATGCTTACTTCCAGCAGTTAAAAAATAATTGATAAATTAATAGTACTATCCTATAGTTATTATTAGAATTGTCCTTTGGAAAGGAGCTGTTATAAACCCATTATGGATCCTTCAGAGCAAATGCGGGATGGAGAAACTGCGTAAATGTCATCTGAATTAAACATTTGTATTTCTAAACCCTAGCAAATTAAGTTAATTGATTGGTTGTTTGGCATATTTCATCCTATGTCAGCAGGAATAAAACTTCCCCCATGTTCTATTTTAATTAGTTAAACAGTTAATTAGGATTATTAATGTTTGGCATCTGGAATCAGAATTGAGCTACATCCCAGATGAGTAAACAGATTTACATAATTATTGTAGATTTTGAAACACTTGCTTATGTGTGAGTGGTGTTAATAACATTTCACAAATTAGCTTTAAATATCTTGGGTCTCAGAGATGAATAATTCTTCTGTTTGCATTAAAAGTAAATGTGTGGTATATCTCAAGGGCACAACTCATGCCTGCCCTTAGCCATAGCTGCTTCAGAGGAACCACTGCCCCTGGCAGAAAGATGGGAAGAATATCACTGGAGAGCTAAGTATTCCCCCAAGTAAGAAAGTGCAGATGGCTTCATAATGTGGGTGGGTTTAGAGTGCTCTCAATCTCCACTTGCTATCCAGTGCTTCACACGTAGAAGCTGATGTCTCAGGTTGTCCTCAGGCTCACCAATCTTTCCGTTTCCCTGTCCCTCTCTTATAATGGGGCATGGGTCTTAATGTTCACCAAGTTTCTCTCTCATCCTCAATCCCTCAGTGCAGCCAACACCGACCTTTTGCATAAAATGGTATAACTCCTGCAAGACACACTGTACCATATACTGCAATGTGTTATATAGGAGGGGGAAGGTGCCTTTGAACACTACAGGCGTCCCCCCACTTACACGGGGGCTACATTCCGGGGCCCCACTCACATAATTGAACTAGTGTAAAGCGGAGAGCAGGGACGTGGGTGGACGTCTAAACCACAGAGCCTAGAGCTTACCAATCAGAAGGTCGGCGGTTCGAATCCCTGCAACGGAGTGAGCTCCTTTTGCTCGGTCCCTGCTCCTGCCAACCTAGCCATTCGAAAGCACATCAAAGTGCAAGTAGATAAATAGGTACCGCTCCGGCGGGAAGGTACTGTATTTTCCGGCGTATAAAACGACTGGGCGTATAAGACGACCCCCAATTTTTCTAGTTAAAATATAGAGTTTGGGATATACTCGCCATATAAGACTACCCCTCTTCCTATGATCATCCGTGGGCCGGACATGCCCGCGCTGCCCATATCCAAAATGTCCGCAGCACCAGAAATCGCATCTGTGCATGTTTGGAAGCCGAAAATCGCATCTGGACATGCGCAGAAGCGATTTCCGGCGCTGGGCTGCCCAGTTCCCAAAATGTCCACAGCGCCAGAAATCGCTTCTGTGGCTGCGTATAAGACGACCCAGTGTATAAGACGACCCCCAACTTTTGAGAAGATTTTCCTGGGTTAAAAGTAGTCTTATACGCAGGAAAATACAGTAAATGGTGTTTCTGTGCGCTGCTCCGGTTCGCCAGAAGCGGCTTTGTCATGCTGGCCACATGACCCGGAAGCTGTATGCCGGCTCCCTCGGCCAGTAAAGCGAGATGAGCACCGGAACCCCAGAGTCGTCTGTGACTGGACCAAATGGTCAGGGCTCCCTTTACCTTTTACCTTTAAAGCAGGGAGCACCCTCTATAAAGTCTCTGCTTTTCCGCTCGCTCTCTAGCATTGAAGCTCTGGGGGTGGCTGGAGGACACACAGAAAAATGGCTGCTGCTGTGCTGTTTGGCACAGTAGCTGTTAGGCGGGGAGAGTAAGCAGCCTAAACAAAGGCCCACTGTGCCTCAGGTCTCTTCAGGGCTTCCTCCACCTCTTAGGGCCCCAAGGAAGGGCTCCTGGAAAGCCACCAGGACTCTCCAGCTCTCTCTCGACATTTCCTGGTATGATTTTATTTATTTATTTATTTATTTATTTATTTATTTATTTCCCGGCGCTGCGTGTATACATGGTTGCACACAAGTAGAACAGTGTTTCTCAACCTTTTTTGGGCCACGGCACACTTGTTCCGTGAAAAAAATCACGAGGCACACCACCATTAAAAAAGTTAAAAAATTTAACTCTGTGCCGCCCTATATTATAATTATGACTGTAAGAAACACTTGCCAAATATTGCTTTCCGGCGGGTCAGTGTTGTGTATTGGCGGCCGCCAGGCTCGTTTGCACTGAGCTTTGGGAAAGAGGAGGAGAAATATTGCTTTCCGGCGGGTTAGTGTTCAATGCAAATTGCCCTTCTCGTTGCCGCACGTCGCGGCACACCAGCCAGCGTCTTGCGGCATACTAGTGTGCCGCGGAACAGTGGTTGAGAAACGCTGAAGTAGAATGCACGTAAGTGGGGGATGCCTGTACTTTGAAACAAAAATAACACTATTGTAGCCTGTTAAGGTTTTGTTGACTAAAGTCCATTTCATCAGTTGTATGAAGGGTTATCCTACATATAGACGTTACCGCTCTTTTAAAAAAAACCCAGATAGCAGGCATCCTGGCATTGGTAAGCCAACTGACACATGTAGTGTGGTAACATTTCATTGTGCCAATTCAATCCAAAAGTGGTAGAGCAATTAAGCAGTTTTAACTTGAAAATACAACTGGTCCAAAATACAGTTGTTAGGCTATTGAATGAAACTGGACTAATGGAACATTTTGCCAATTTTAAAATAGTTTTGTTGGCTTCTGGTCTGTTACCAAGCACAACTCAAAGGTGCTAATTTAAATCCTAAACCCTATACAGTTTTACAGTCTAGCTATGTAAAGGTTTACGTCAATTGTACAAATATGCACAATTACAATGATGGTAATTTGGGACCCTTTTCCAAGAGCTCCCAGTATCAAGGATCAGGTAGGTAATCACCAGAGGACCAGTCATGGCACTCTATACATGGAACATTGTCCTCAAGTGTTTAATCTGGAGGGTTCTACTGTAAAATGATTCTATTATTTTAATCTGAGCTGTTATTTTTGTATTTTAAATAATTATAATGTTATATTTCAAATTTGTAAGCTTTCTTTGAAAGGCTTATAAATAAAAAGGCAGGGTAAAAACATTTTAAATAAAGAAACCTAAAATAGTACAGCTATTCAAATAAACTGTGGGTGCAAATAATGGGTGTTATAATCAACAGTCCAACTGACGATCTTCAGTGGTGAAGTGGTGGATTCAGAGGTGGAATTGGAATAGGAGAGGTCCTGCCCTTAGAGCAAACCACTAGTGTGCCTCTGTCCTGGAAGCTGTGGGGCAAGTGGAACCCATTTTGTCTGGCCTGAGGAATTTGTGTTGCTGTCTCCTGATTCCAAGGACTCCAGCTCAGAGGCCCCAGTGGACCCACAGTCTTCCTTACTGCCACCATGGCTGTTGAAGCAGACAGGGAACTTCCAATTAAAGAGGTTTCTCTTAACGGGATTTGAGCTAGCCACCTAACTTGAACTCCTCTGCTTATCAGAGCAGCTGCTCTATGTCAAAGTTATGCTTCACATTATTCTTAGTCATGCAATAGCCTGGAGGAAAGACGGCTATGAATCAAAGAACTGACAGATCCCCTGATGTATTTCTTTGACATAATACCTAATTTCTATTTCAAGTGTGCCAATGGATTTCCATATGAATAAAGTACAGCATAAAAAGGAATATTCTGCGCCATGGGGTTTCTTAAGTTATTTTGTATATCTTTACTCTGATATACAAATATCTGATATTCTGGTTCGCCAGAAGTGGCTTTGTCATGCTGGCCACATGACTTGGAAGTTGTACGCTGGCTCCCTCGGCCAATAACGCGAGATGAGCGCCACAACCCCAGAGTCAGTCACGACTGGACCTAATGGTCAGGGGTCCCTTTACCTTTACCTTACTCTGAAAAGAAAAACAAAATCTCACTACCAGTAGCTATTTGGAGTTCACTGTCAATATATATATATATATATATATATATATATATATATATATATATATATATATATACATATATACACACACACACACACACACACATACTGGAAGAGGTCTTTCGCTTTTGTTAGGCACAAATGCTTAAGGCATATGATTCTCATCAGCTCAAGGTGTGCAAAATCATATGTTAAGGATACAAGCATAGCATACTGACAGTGGGTGATATTCAACTAAATCATACTCCAAATAAGGTCTAGCCTGCCCATGAGCGGAGCTGAGGCCATCACCTCAGGTGGCAGTTGTAGCCTCCAAGGAGTGTGCCACTTGCCACCCCTTCCGAGCACAATTCAAAGTGTTGGTGCTGACCTTTAAAGCCCTAAATGGCCTCCGTCCAGTATACCTGAAGGAGCGTCTCCACCTCCATCATTCTGCCCGGACACTGAGGTCCAGCACCGAGGGCCTTCTGGCGGTTCCCTCGTTGCGAGAAGCCAAGTTGCAGGGAACTAGGCAGAGGGCCTTCTCGGTGGTGGCGCCCGCCCTGTGGACCGCCCTCCCAACAGATGTCAAAGAGGAAAACAACTACCAGACTTTTAGAAGACATCTGAAGGCAGCCCTGTTCAGGGAGGCTTTTAATGTTTAATAGATTACTATGTTTTATTTTTCTGTTGGAAGCCACCCAGAGTGGCTGGGGAGACCCAGCCAGATGGGCGGGGTATAAATTATTATTATTATTATTATTATTATTATTATTATTATTATTATTATTTGCGACCCCAGCCTTGCAAAGCAGCACAGGGTTGGTAGGGCAGTGTGAGTAGCAGCCCCTATAAAAATGTGCCTGGGGCCATCGCCCCAGCAGCTCCCCCCATGCTACACCCCTGTGCCTCTGCCTCCTTTGCACCCACCCACCACCTCTTCTACATGCCCACCTGCTGCCACTGCCTCAGTTTTTCCTCCTGAGCTCCCTGACCATACCCTTCTGTTGGAGAAAGAGCTGTGTGTCAAAGCACCTTACCCTCCACCTTTATAACTACCCTGCTGATCCCTCTCAGGAGTAATGCAGTGCTTTGTTATTAGTTTTGAACTAGGATTCAGCAGCCATTCCAGTTGGCCACTCAATGGGGAGTTGGTGGGTGTCATTTTGTCCTCAGGCAAAGCCTCAGCCAGCCTTAATGGGGAAAAACTTGTAACGTAGAGCAGAGCCCAACCTATTTAGAAGTAGAATGATACAGTTGTTTTTTCTTAATACCTCTCAGGGGAAAAATATAGATAATAGAATCATAGAATTGTGGAGTTGGAAGGGACCCCAAGGGTCATCTAGCCCAACCTCCTGCAATGCAGGAATTGTGTGTATGAGAGAGACAGAGACCAGTTGTCACCTGTCATTAAGATTATGTATTGCCAGAGCTGCCTGAACATAAGTATTTACAATGCTTGAGTACTAGCTACTTCATAAAGCATAAACACAAGGCAGTTGACTGCTTGATTTAACTAATTTTCCTTAACAATGATCAATAATGAATAATTCTGAGCAATGTTGTAAATTCCAGAGGTAAAGTCTCTGCTAAGATTCTTATACTTTTGGTGAAGAGATTCTTTCCATGTCAGCAGAAGGCTTAAGTGTAAAAGAAATTATTTGACAGTGTTGACCCTCCCTAAAAAACCCTAACCTGTGTTGCACTTAAGTGATGTAAACTAGATGCCAAGTAGCTGTTTTGTCAATATGATATAAAATATTAATTATCTGTGTTCTCCAGAAAATATTACAACTACTTCCAGAAAGAATTTTCTACCGGTGGCATTTCCACAGCATAGGTAAGTGAGGTTTGGCTTTAATTCTTTTATATATATATCTCCACTTTCACTAAAGCCAGTGTACAAATGTCAAATGATTTTAATGGAGCTAGACGGTACTTTTCTTATTACTACCATTTATCATTGTCTTATTACTACCATTTATTATTGTAAGAATAAGTTGCTGTGAAGAGATGTCGAGGCTTGCTGGCCCATCATACCACCAGATGCCAAGTAGGCAACAGCTCCTGAAGAGACCACATTTGGGTGGTGCCTGAAGTCTCTACCTTGGAAGGAGGAGGAGCATCAATCATCTGACTGATGGGAGGGTATCATGCCTTAGGCAGAACAGAGGGTGGGAAAACATGGAGGAGGGAAGAAGGGCAGGGTGCAGGAAACAGGTTGCAATAGGCAGACGCTAAAGTAAGACTTCTCCAAGGAAATTGGGAAGACTTGGCTCTCACCCCCCTGCCAGAGGTCACCTGCATGTTATCCCCTTAAGCCCCATTGAACAGGACCAGAAATGGAATTGCAGCCTCCTGGGTTTACCCAGCCCCTCTCCTTGTGGAAGCATAGGAGTTCTGGACTTAAGACAGGCATTGAGGGAAGACACTCTGTAGTGAGAGGTTCTTCCAGAACACCAAGGTTACTTAGAAGGTCTTACTGTCCCTGCAGTTTGGGATTCACTTCTGAGAAGACTGGAGTGGGAAAGAGAGGATTGGAACCTTTAGAGAAGGAATTATGGAATCATGCCCCAGGAGTGAAGCCCTCATTGAAAGGCTTTACTACCGGTAAAAGAAATCTACAACATAGGTGGAAGCAGGGATGTGAAGCTCCATACCTGGAATAAAGCTGTACAGCTGACCAGGTGTGAGTTGGTGTGTTATTTAACCCCTTAGCCCAGGCACCCCCAAACTGCGGCCCTCCAGATGTTTTGGCCTACAACTCCCATGATCCCTAGCTAACAGGACCAGTGGTCAGGGATGATGGGAATTGTAGTCCAAAACATCTGAAAGGCCGAAGTTTGGGGATGCCTGCCTTAGCCTGATGTGGCCAATGAAAAATATGGAACACAACTCCTTTGTCATGACCCTTATCCTGGAGTATGGCACATGTGGGTTAGTATATAAACAGCCATAATGAACTCACTTGTTGAAGACACCATTTCCTGCTGTATTTTTTCTTTTACTCTTCAGGTTCAGTTTTGAAGAAACTATTGCACACTGGAAACTGTCTTAAGGTATTTCAACTCCTGTTTTAAATTCATTGTTTATTAGAAGTTTACAACCCAAGCTTACAAACCAACATGTTAATTCAAATCAACATGTGAAATTCAGTACTTCTCTCTCCCCATTTACCTATTAACCTGGGTGTCAGGGGACCACCAGGGTTCAGCGGAGAGCCTGGTGGATCGGAGCGAGGGCTCTCGGATGCTGCCAGAGCCCCAGAGCCTAGCGCCTGGCAGCTTCCTCCGGAAGGTGGGACTGGAGCTCAGGAGGAGGTGTTGAGGAGACGATAGCTCCAGAGGGAGAGTCACAGAGGGCGGACCAAAGCACTCAAGAGGGGGAGGCTCCAGGAGCTACAGCGCCGGTCCCTCAACTGAGCAGCTCTAGTGGAGGAGGTGTTCCACCAGCACCCTCTCCCCAAGAGAGGGGGGGGGAAGAGGAGGGACCAACGGAGGAGGTTCAAGGTGCCCAGGGGGCTATGTTGGCAGAAGTCACGAAGGGAGGTGCTTCCGAGTTCTGAATCGGATTAGTACAGTCATACTTTTTGATGCTCTGTCTTGTACATATATATATATAATAAAACCCTGTAAAAACCAAGTATGGGGTTTGGAGCTGCTTACTCGTGAGGAAGCCAGCAACACCATTACACCTTTTTACCCTCTTTGAGTTGCTTTCTCAAGAAATAAAAGTTTATTGGCATAAACACATACAGAATACAATAAAAATCGTGGATATGGTGAATAAAAATAGATGTAGAAGTACAAAAAAAACCCCACAGATACAGAGGAGGGGTAAAAAACCAATAAACTACTGAAAGTGCAATGCTACTTTCAGTTGTTGCCGAGGAGAAAAAGGTGGGTCATTTCAGTTCTCAATAAAACCCCTCCACATACTTGTATGTACAGTAAAACAAGTGGGCTGTTCAGTTGAGTTAGCATAGGAAAAAAAAACTTCTGCCATATTGAGTAGAAAGGATCTATTTTCAATGAATCATTATGGATTCTCAGTTTATGTCAGTTGTTCTGACAATTCACTGTCCCATACTTTCGCTAGCCGCCACTCCTGAGAAGGAGATGATTAGGACTTCCAATGGTCAGCCACTGTCAGTCTGGCTGCTGCAAGAAGCATGAGCACAAGAGATTTCTGCATGATAGATTAGTTGGTCCCACACTCCAAGAATAGGAGTGCCGATGCTGGGTCTGGGGAAAGTACCTGGGAGGTAATTCTGCAAATAGCATCAAAGGTTTGGATCTCTGAGCTATGCAACAGTCCCACCACATATGGACAACAGTTCCAGTGTGTCCACAACCCTGCCAATCTAATCTGGAGTAGCATTTGCCAGTTCTAGATAGATGCAGTGGAGTCCAATGCCATCTTAGCAATGTTTTCAGTTTGGCTTCCTGTATTCTTGCAGAGATAGCTTTAAGTGGGGGTTTAGACCAGGCTTCCTCAACCTCGGCCCTCCAGATGGTTTTGGCCTACAACTCCCATAATCCCTAGCTAACAGGACCAGTGGCCAGGCATGATGGGAACTGTAGTCTCAAAACATCTGAAAGGCTGAGGCTGAGGTTGAGGAAGCCTGGTTTAGACCATATTGCTTCCCATACTTGTTCCTCTATCCAAAAGCCCAGATCACTCTCCCACATTGATCGTAGCCCCTGGGAAGAGCCTGATACTTTACTAAGTAGAATTTTGTATATATTACCAGTAGAAGCCATACCCTTATTACTTAAGGTCACATTAATACAAAGTAGCTCACAGAGAGTCAGGGGGCAGTGACCTTCTCCTTTGTGCTGCAGTACTGAACAAAAGAGTTTAGTTAGTTAATTAGTTAGTTAATTAATTAGTGGGTTAGTTGGAGCTTACTATGTGGGCTGTCTTTTAGTTTGCCCTTTAATAAAGATGCTAACATAGGCATAATAGCTTTGATCCTATATATTCCTTTTTGTTCCCAGCATTGATATCGATAATATTCATCACCAAAACAGAATGCTGGGTGGTCCAGAATGGGTGTCAAGGGTGATTTCAGGGGGGGGGGCAGATGTATTTGCCATCTGCACCACTCTTTAAATGTTAGTTGTAAAAATGGGTTGTTGTTGTTTGTAATGCACGCCCAAGAGGTTTTGAGAAAGGGCAGGCCTTGAAGGGAGGGTACTGACTGAGTTAAGAATGTATCCTTTTATTTAAAATGCATCCCTGGGTTATTTGTGGGGCATAGGCATTCATTCACACATACACCCAATATAGTCCAGCCCACTACATGGTCTGAGGGAAGGTGGACCGGCCCATGGCTGAAAAAGGTTGCTGACCCCTGAGAAAGAATTTCATTTGCACAACAGAACTTTCCCCTCCTCCCCTTGCACACCTGCTGAATATTTTCTGAGGTTTACCCCAGTCCTTTGGAACTGATTTGGGGACACCAAGAGGCATGTGTAGGGGGAGGAGAGGGTGGAAGTCATATTGCATAAATGGAAGTCATATCAGTTCCGTCTGAAACCTGAACTTCGGAAAATATGGCAGTATTAACTATACAGTGTAGTGCCAAATCTTTTCTCTAATTAAACAACTGATGACGAACTTTTTCAAAGGGAAAACTCTTTCTCTGCAAAGTGAATGTAGTGACCCTTTATGGCAGTAATGGTTGAAAGCAGTTACAACAAAGTACTTTATTAAGGTGTTAAGTCTATTCCTTATTTTCCCAGCGTTGCTGGACTGTTCTTTTTATATTGCTTTCTAAAATGTGTCTTCTTTCTAGATAAGATGTGAAGGAATCAGACTGTTTCTTCTCTGGTTACAAGCTCTCCAGACGAATTGTGCAGAAGAGCAACTGTTAACCTTTGCTTGCCTCGTTCCTGGTTTTCCTGCAGTGATGTCTTCACGAGGTCCATGTACACTCGATACCCTCATTAGCCCTCCTCCCAGTCACACTGATGGTTTGTTTTTGCTATATTCTGATATTCTCTCAAGTGTCTTAAGTTTTTAGTTGCACTGTCACCTGATTAAAGAAACTTTGTTGATGAAGCATATGAATTTTAGTCAATCCATAGATTGAATCTCTCTAAATCTGCATTCGAGGAAAAAATAATTTAAAAGAAAAAAATGTGGGGGTTTTTTTTAGATAATGTGCAAGTATTTTTGCAGGTTTCATCATAGTAGCGGCATTCTCTCTCACACATTAGGAAGTGTCTCCAGAAGTTCTTATAGGTACTTCCTTTGGGCATGATTGAGAGGTGCTCAGTAGCCCCGGGATAATGAGTTAATTAGAAAAGAAAAAGGGAAATTAGCAAGGGAAAGGAATGGAATTTGGTACCCTGGAGGAAGACATGGCTGACTAGAACCTTGAAGAGAAGCACTTGTGGATATGAGGATACACTGCAAAGTTTTGCTGCAGGTGCTACCTGTTCCTTCAGATATCAACCTTTAGTAGCCCAGTGCCTGTCACTTTCTCAGTTACAGAGGGTCACCTAAAAACAACACAGTAGTTTCTGCATAATTGGGTTACTCCCAGGTTTGCAGAAGCATATAAATTTACCCAACTGAAAAGAGAAGTGATTTATTTTTAAAAGTCCCACAAAAGTCTGGTAAGGATCTAGTCTTAGTGGCTTCCAGAACATAGAGGGTGTCAGTTGGAAGGGGGAAAAGGAAAAAGGACACTTAGAAAAAGGATACTTGTCTAAAAATGACCCCACCCCCATTTATATTGTAGCCTTATCAGCTACTAAGTGTCCTTTAAGTTGCGCCCAGGCAGGACAGAGATAGTCAATAATGACACCGGGGTTGAATTCAGAGAAAGAATTTAATTCTTATTAATAAGAGACTCAAGGTGATCAGCTCACGACAAGAGTAGAGAAACACAAATTGCAAAGCTTCTTATACACTTCTTTGGGCCCCTTTCCCCCTCCTCTGTAAATGTGTGCACGCAAGGGGGTCACGCACACAAGGGGGTCACAAGTACATATAAGGATCTTCCTGTGTCCGGTTTTATGCATAAACACATGCTGACTCAGGCAGCCTTGACTATCTTGCTGCTCTTTGCGTCAGACTGCTAGCATCAGACAAGACAGTCATCCGGCCTTGATAGCTTAGCTGGGCATCCTGTTTTGTTTACATTACCCTTTGGCACAAGGCAAGTCATCCCAGGGATATGGGGGGGGGGCTAAGCCATACACTCACAATTATACAATGCAGACAATCCAAACTATAGGATCAGATCTAGCTCAATAACACAATTGGCAAATCTCTCTCCACAATATAGCAATAAAGAACTCAGGTTTGTGGCTAGTACTATCCTGAGGCCTTTGGTATTATCTAGTGCAGCAGATGAAGGCTTCAGAAGGGCGAAAAAGAAATCTAAAGTGTGTCAGCCTGCTGCATGTGTTTGAAATTGCAGACTGCCCCATAGCTGCCATGAAGTCCTGGGCTGCTCTGGATCCAGTGGCCCTATAGACATGAGTATTTATACCTCACTGAACAATAATCCTGGGGATTTTCTTCTACCGGAGAGGAGGAAAGTCATCTTAAAGTGGAGGATTCTCTCTACTTGAGCTGACTGAGCTCCCACCCCCAATTTTTCATTTTAAAAAAGAAGGCATTTGTGCAACTGTGTCTTAAATCTTTCAAAAATTACTTCTTTTTTTATTTTAGAAAAGATTTATGCTGAAGAAATAACTCCACTTTTACCACATGTTTCTGGAGAAAAAACTGCCGAGGACCCAACATGCTATTTCCTTCAGCTACTGTTAAAATATATGGTAATCCAGGTAATTACATGTAAATCTGCTTCTTTAGTGTCGGTTAACTTGATTATATATTCAGTTGCTCACATCATATCTAAATAAGCACAAGATAACAAAGCAGAGTATATTGTAAGGGCACAATTCCATAATCCGCCACTGAGGATCTTCATTATTAATGTGTGCACTTCATAAGTCAGAGTCTAGGCTTGGGTCCTATACATTCCCTATATGGCACTGCCTCTTCCCCTGTGTTCCAACATGACCTTTAAGATCAGCCAAGATCTTGTCTGTATTGACTGTGCACTGTATTCGAACAATAAGATAATGAAGAGAGGTGTTTTCAATAGCTACCAGAGTTACATCAGTAACTCAGTACTTTCTTTTTAGTGTCTGCTTGATTTTTAAACTGTTGTCTGTCTTGAGGCCTAAATAGGGGATTGGATACCAGAGCATTTTTAAAAAGAGTTCATTTAAAGTGTTTCATTAAGACTTATTTTTCAGTATGCTGTGTATTAACATGACACTCCTTACTCTGGTATAGGCTGCAAGCTTGGAATGGAAGAATAAAGAGAACTGTGATACTGGATTTAAGTTTCTCTTTGCATTGTTCAGAAAGTATTACCTTCCTCATTTATTTCCCTCTTTTACAAAACTAACCAATGTATACAAACCTGTGCTTGGTGAGTAGCCATTTTATTTTTATTTTTTCCAAATAAAGTGTGAGATACGTATATTTTCCATGCGTCTCTTAATGTCTCTTTATACACATTTGAATATATTTTCTTATTATGCACTCTGGTTCTAAATATGTTCACTCTGATCCAGAGAACCATCGGAGTGGCAGAAGGGTGCCCATCAGGGGACACCAGGCATGTCATGGTTCTTTAGCTTCAGCCAACCTCCTGCAATATGGGGATGATATAATATTTATCTACCTTAGAGGTAGGTAAGGATTACAAGAATGATTAGGGAAGTGAATGTGTTTAGGGTTAAGGATCTTACAGCCTGATCCTATACATGCTTGCTTGGAGGAAGTCCCACTTACCTAAATGTGTTCTCCTTTCAGGTAAGCATGCATTGGATTGCAACCTTTGTCTTTTAATCAATAGGCATGATTTTAACAATGGTGTAGTAAAAGCTTCACTTCTCTCTAAAAGCTAAAGGGAAAACAATCTGAGTGTTATGTCTTTTTATATAATCAAGTTGTAGGAGTGGAAAGCTGTCCAACACCCCCCCCCCCCACTGCTTTGGCTGACTCAGGGTCCTCCCCCCCCCCATGGCTATGTGTCCCCCCCTTGTTGTGCCTCATCCCTGTGCCCCCCCCAATTGTGAAAGGCCCTATTCTGTTTGTTTTTGCCTGTGGCCTAGTGAATGGTGTGGCCTACTCAGTTTTCACTGCTTGGCAATGCTGCGGCCTATTGAAAAAGCTGGGCCTTGTTTTCAGTTGGTTGCTGTGGAATTTTGTGATGTCATCTGGCAGCGCAGCTTTGGAGGCGGCAGCGTGTGATCTGCCTTTCTATTGGATGCTGCTGGAGTCTTCAGAGCTTCTGGTGGTGACGTCTAACTTGGACGCCACTTTTTGTGTTTAATAATTATTTTAGGTGTGAAAGGTGTGGTTTTTTGAATTTTTTAAATACCAGATCCCTCCTTGATGGGCATGGAACGTTGTGGCCAAATTTGTTACATTACGGTTCAGCAGTTACGGAGAAAGGCTGTGACCTCCGCACGCACAATGCCTACATTTATATATATATAGATTTTCTGTTTTCTGATTTACAGACATTCCTGGCCTGCGACCCAAACCAGCGTATGTTAGTGTAGCTTGTAATAATGAAAACATTTATAGCACAAAAATACCATACATGACTGCTCGTGTAGCCTTTATTAAATGGCTTGTAAACTTTTTTCTGGAAAAGAAATACTTCACACCAACACAGAATTCTAAAAATGGAGGGGACGTTTTGCCCAGAATCATTCAAGTGAGTTGTAAATTGTATACATGTTTGTATTCCTTTAAAAAATGTTAAATTGGAATATTACAACTAATGCTTTGTTAAATGAACTGTGATATTTACATGGGCTTTTAAAGAGTTATTTACCCATTCTATTTGTGCATTTTGAGAGTTACTGCTAGCCATAATTACATAGAATGTGTTCTGAAATAAACTTTTCTTTAATAATAGAATAACATCTTTGTGACAATTGGCAGTTATAAAAAATGAATCATAGACTCATAGAGTTGGAAGAGACCACAAGGACCATCCAGTCCAACCCCCTGCCAAGCAGGAAACACCATCAAAGCATTCCTGACAGATGGCTGCCAAGCCTCTGCTTAAAGACCTCCAAAGAAGGAGACTCCACCACACTCCTTGGCAGCAAATTCCACTGTCAAACAGCTCTTACTGTCAGGAAGTTCTTCCTAATGTTTAGGTGGAATCTTCTTTCTTGTAGTTTGAATCCGTTGCTCCGTGTCCGCTTCTCTGGAGCAGCAGAAAACAACCTTTCTCCCTCCTCTATATGGCATCCTTTAACATATTTGAACATGGCTATCATATCACCCCTTAAAATTCTCTTCTCCAGGCTAAACATGCCCAGCTCCCTAAGCCGTTCCTCATAAGGCATCGTTTCCAGGCCTTTGACCATTTTGGTTGCCCTCCTCTGGACACGTTCCAGCTTGTCAGTATCCTTCTTCAACTGTGGTGCCCAGAACAGTACTCCAAGTGAGGTCTGACCAGAGCAGAATACAGTGGTACTATTACTTCCCTTTATCTAGATGCTATAGTCCTATTGATACAGCCCAGAATTGCATTGGCTTTTTTAGCTGCTACATCACACTGTTGACTCATGTCTCCTAGATCCTTTTTACTGCTCTCAAGCCAGGTGTCACCCATCCTGTATTTGTGCCTTTCATTTTTTTGCCCAAGTGTAGTACTTCACATTTCTCCCTGTTAAAATTCATCTTGTTTGCTTTGGCCCAGTTGTCTAATCTGTTAAGGTCATTTTGAAGTGTGACCCTGTCCTCTGGGGTATTAGCCACCCCTCCCAATTTGGTGTCATCTGCAAACTTGCTCAGGATGCCCTCAAGCCCATCATCCAAGTCATTGATAAAGATGTCTAATAAGACTGGGCCCAAGACAGAACCCTGTGGCACCCCACTAGTCACTTCTCTCCAGGATGAAGGGAAGCCATTGATGAGCACCCTTTGGGTTCGGTCAGTCAGTCAGTTACAAATCCATTGAATGGTAGCATTGTCTAGCCCGCATTTTACTAGCTTATTTACAGGAATATCATGGGGCACCTTGTCAAAGGCCTTGCTGAAATCAAGATAGGCTATATCCACAGCATTCCCTTCATCTACCAGGCTTGTGACTCTGTCAAAAAATGAGATCAGATTAGTCTGGCATGACCTGTTTTTCAGAAACCCATGCTGACTTTTAGTGATCACAGTTTTCCTTTCTAGGTGTTCACAGACTGTTTGCTTAATGATCTGCTTTAAACATGGATTTAAACAAATGTATCTTGAACTATGTAAAAGATTCACACATAATGCTAAGCCACTACTTATTAGGTTTATAAATTATAATTTGCTGTCTTCTCTCTCCCCACTCCCCAATGTTACTTAAGAGTGTGGGTGGTGCCATTCAAGATAAGAATTCTGAAGTGGAGAACAGTGTTGTATTGGATCAGGAGAAAAGTCATTCAACTAATGGCACGTTGACTGAGAGGAGGCTCAGTGATTCCAGCTTTTGCAGTATTGAAGAACAACACCGGGTCGTCTATGAGATGGTGCAACAGATCCTTTTGTCTACACGAGGTTATGTCAATTTTGTCAATGAAGTATTTCGTCAGGTTAGTTGTGGGTAAATGTATGTATGCTATGGAAATGTAGTAGTGTGCTAGGTTTAGACCATGATTTCCACGTTAAATCCTTGCCCAGTGCTGACATGTACTGGGGAGACTTGGGCCAGTCTATACTGTATCTCTTTTCATAACCTACATCACTGTAGGTTGCTGTCAAGGTAAAATAAATCAATGTAATCTTCCCCTGAGGTCTTGGGAAAGTATGAGTAAAATATTTATAGAGGTGTATGGAAGATAAAAGCACAATAAAGCTATGGTGGCAATCCTGAGCTCATGTACCTAAAGAGTAAGTCCAATTGATTTCACTGGGACTTATTTCTGAATAAACTTAGGATTGTGGTGCAAAATGTTAAAGTTGTAATAAAGGCTGAGATAATTCAGCTAAAAATATTTTGCTTCTCTCTAGAGAGAAAATTGTGGGGATATACAAGTGTGACTGTTATGGTGAAAATAATAAGAGAGATAAAGTGCACAAAAATGTCAAACGTGCTGCCTGTGAAAAGTACCACTTTTTCTATTAAGATATAGGTGAAAGACAAGGAGCTGGGTTTTTCTCCCTGCTCTTAGCTTTTCAGAAAAGGAAAACTTGAATATTGTTAGATGGAATATGCCCTCTTCTGACATGCTTTTGAATTGCACTATTTAGTTTAACTTGGACATTTACATATTTGAATGTTCAAAGGCAATTACAGTGGTACCTTGGTAGTTGAATGGCTTGGCTCCCGAACAAATCGATTCCTGAACACCACAAACCCGGAGGTGACTGTTCCAGTTTTTCGAACCTTTTTCAGAGAATGTCCGACATAGCTTCTGCGGCTTGTGATTGAGTGCAGGAAGCCCCTGCAGCCAATCAGAAGCCACACCTTGGTTTTCAAACCGTTTCGAAAGTCAAACAGACTCCCAGAACAGATTAAGTTCAAGAACCAAGGCACCACTGTATTTGTATTTTTGATCCCTATGTTACCCCAAGAAGGGACTAAGAAATCTAACTTATAGTGAGGTGATATGGAATTTGTGAACCAACACCAAGTTGAATCCTCATTTACAATGACACAGTAGAGGAAGAAAAGTATAAAGCCAAACCAATTGTACCTGTTATAAATATCTGACTTGGTTGGTGGTTTTGTGTTACAGAATTTATTTGATATAAAGTCTAATTCTGTCTGTTTACATGGATGTCCAAGCTTGTATGTTCAGTGGGTTTTACTTCCAAAAAACATGCATAGAATTGTAGCCTAATTTGTAGAGGGTCTGTTCTATCAACAAAAATGCCCTTACTACTTACACATGGCTTTGTAAAATCAGAAAATCATTTGTTATTCAAAAACTTTTAAAAGGCTGATCATTATTTTTTAAAAAAATTGCAGATCTCTTCGTTCATTATCCTATAGTTTGGCTTCTCTTGATCTTATTGCGTAATTTTCTTGTTATGCAATGCATGCTCCTTTTTATTTATTTGCATATTGGCTTGTTGGATTGAAGTGGTGCATTGCAGTGGCGTAACCAAATCTAAAATTGTTTTGGATAGCTCTCTTCTGATCTAAGATGGGTATAGCACACACATACAGTACACTCACTCTTACCACCGCTGATCTATTAGAAGGGAAAAACTTCTATTGTACAAAAAATGTGTCTTTCAAGCCTAATTATGGCATGGGTAGGGAGGGAAATTGCAGCTTGGAAGGGGAAGTCCTTGAAATTCCTCCCTGCAGCACAGTAAGGCTTGAAAAAGACTTCTAGCAGAATGTTTTTTTCCCAAGCCTAATTGCAGTGGGCCAAGGAGGAGATGCTGTAGGCCAGATAGGAGAGCACCAGGAGCTGCTTCTGGCCTGCAGACATTGATCTGTAATGTACTTTCAATCTGTACAAGTGTACTTTATTTCTCTTATGTATCAGTAATGTGTATTGTTGACATTTTAGGCTTTTTTATTGCCTTCATCGGAGATATCGTCAACAGAAAAAGTAGTGAAGGTATATAGGAAGTGGATACTCCAAGAGAAGCCTGTGTTCATGGAAGAACCTGATATGAAGGAAATAGTTCATGATGATGACGTCTTAGACCATCCAACAGCAGAAACAGATGACAAACATGTATGCTACCAGCCTTTATTAAATAGGTGGATAGTTTATAATGTGTAATAATTAATTGAGGTTTGTGTGCTTTATGATGACTGGCCAGGCTAAGAATATTAGAACTTCACAAAGTTCTATTAACTTAGTTTCATTTAGAATCATAGAATCATAGAGTTGGAAGAGACCACAAGGACCATCCAGTCCAACCCCCTGCCAAGCAGGAAACACCATCAAAGCATTCCTGACAGATGGCTGTCAAGCCTCCGCTTAAAGACCTCCAAAGAAGGAGACTCCACCACACTCCTTGGCAGCAAATTCCACTGTCAAACAGCTCTTACTGTCAGGAAGTTCTTCCTAATGTTTAGGTGGAATCTTCTTTCTTGTAGTTTGAATCCATTGCTCCGTGTCCACTTCTCTGGAGCAGCAGAAAACAACCTTTCTCCCTCCTCTATATGGCATCCTTTAACATATTTGAACATGGCTATCATAGCACCCCTTAACCTTCTCTTCTCCAGGCTAAACATGCCCAGCTCCCTATGCCGTTCCTCATAAGGCATTGTTTCCAGGCCTTTGACCATTTTGGTTGCCCTCCTCTGGACACGTTCCAGCTTGTCAGTATCATTCTTGAACTGTGGCGCCCAGAACTATTTTTGTAAATTCCAAGTAATAATTTTTTTTCCGCCTTGCGCTGTTACTTCAACGGCAACGTATCTCCCTTCTTCATCTTTAAACAATTATTTTGCTTTGAATCTTTCCTTCACATAAATTACCACTCCTCATTTTTTAACTTTATCTGCCGAAATAAATTCTTCTCCAAGCCTTTTATTTTGCAAAATCCTTCTATGTTTTCTCATCACATGAGTTTCTTGTAAACAAATCACATCCCAAAATTTTTTTTACTAACACGTGGTAAATTCAGTTTCTTTTAGGACATGAATTTAAACTGTTCACATTCCAAGATAGAATCCTTAAGGCCATGATGATTTAATCTGATGCTCCTGGTCCAGCCCCAAGTCCAAGTCCCAAATCCGAAAACAAAGGGGATCCAGTTGGCAGCCTAGGTCCTGATCCTGATTCAACTTCAAAATCCTTCGTGTTCTTCTGTAGAAATCTCCTCCCCCCCCCAGTCTTAATCCTAATCTTCTTTTGTTGGTATTTGAAATAAAGCCCTTCAGGGAATTCCCAACAGAAATAAATCCCTTTTTTCCTCAAGGCAGTTGTATAATTATTTCTTAATTCCAGGAAAAATATTGGGATATCTAACAACGCAACCTGGGATCCCTGGACTTTCAATCTTTTCTGATAGTGTAGTCCAAGAATCTTATCTCTCTGTTCCTTTTTTTGAAAGGTCACCAGGCAATCACTAACAAATTTTGTCTCCTTTTTTGATCTTGTTCCAAACCTGTTGGCTTTCACAATTTCCCCCTCCAATTCCTCCTCTGTCAGTTCCTAGGATGTCTTAAATTCCTGGATTAAAGCTGCCTTCAAATTGTCTTGTTCAATTATCGGGAATCCGCGAATTCTTAAATTTCTCTCTCTCTCTCTCATTTGTAAGAAGGCTATCGCAATCTGCGCTTGATAATTCTGCCTTTCGAGGTCCTGGACTCTACCTGACTCAAGCTGCGTAACTCTTTCCTCCACTCCAGTGACTTGTGTCTTTAGCTGTTGGATTTCTTCATTTAGGCAGCCTAGTTCACCTTTAATTTCTTTCAGCTCCTCTGTAATTTTTTTTAGCTCTTCTGAATTCTTATCTTGTCCTTCCTTTAATACTCTAAGCATTTGAAGAACTTGCTCCTCAAAAATTGGTGAGACAGAGCCCTTCCTTCTTGTTTTTGCAGCTGCAGCTCCTTCCATATCAAAATAAAACTTCAGCAGCCTGGTATCTCAAGGTCAGATTTTTCTCAGTCACTACCTGAGGCAACACCAGCTGCAGCCAGGGGCCAACAGTCTCAATTTAAAACGGCATATAATTCCAGTCCTTTAGCTCTATAGAGTGCAATTTATGTTGCAAAATGATGTAGAAGTTAATATGTTGCAAACCAGCCAGTCAAGATCCTTTTGTATCTATTAAAAGCGTTACAGAAACATCAAAGAGTTCCCAAGGGGAAATGAAAGTTCACAGCCTCTATTCCTTTATGACGTCACAATGGCGGCGGCTGCTCTGACCCGGTCTCTGCTCGCAAGGGAAGACGGCTTTCCCTCTGTTTTTTACACAGTCTTTCAGAGATATTTAAGTCCTTTTCACACACCCCCACCCTGACAAGAGGGGGATTTTCAACATGAAACTTGGAAGTTTAAAAGTATGAAATCTTCCGCGGCTGCAGAAGCAGGTCTTTGCTTTCCTTTTTTGCCACAGCGGGGAGAGCTCGACCTCCGTGTTTAGAAGCCCTCCCGTGGTCAAATTTCAGTTCTAATTTTTAAAATTTAGTAATGGCTTTTACTGTGTCCAAATAGTCCAGAACTCTTAATTTTCACGGTGAGATTGATCGCTCAAATTCCGTCGGCTCTCGAAGCTTTGCGCTTTGAAGTAGCAGTCTGACTTGAAATACCCGCATCTCCACCTCGCCCGCTCTCGGCACCCTTATTAGACCTGCGGGGGGGGGGTCAAGGAAACACCAGGGGGTCTCAGCCAAGTCCCACGTCCTCGGGAAACCTGATCCGAGGTTTTTATGGGGGTCCACGGTGCTCTTGCAGTGCCCCCAGTCCTTTAAAGCGCTGGAGAATCCCAGAGCGAGATTTTTCCCATCCGTCCTAAATTCTTACATCTTAACCATTTAAAAATAAATTTGATATGCTGTCTTAACCAGTGCACATTGTCATTTTTTTCTTTTTTGAAGCTTGCAACTGGCCATTCTGGACATAAAAGGTCATCTAGTTGGGGAAGATCACATTCCTTCTCTAATGCGGTTAATAGAGGGTGTATATTAGAAGATGAAAACAAGAATGTCAAAGCAGGGCTTCAAGCTACACTACAGGTAATATTTATGGGGCTATCACGATACTCAAATGGAGCACAATATTTCTATTTCCAGTATTATTACTTCTGTGTTTGAAGACGAATACTTTGGACAAATATCACTGAAAGTATTATTGGGCCACACTCTTCTTTCAAGCTGCTAAAAATCTGGAAATTGATGCGATTGAACTGGGTGGTAGTTGAGAGGCTTTCTGTACTTTTTACTTTTACTGGTAGTTTTTGTATGCCCTCCAAAGAAGTATAATAAGATGCTCTCTAGGCCAGGCATCCCCAGACTTCGGCCCTCCAGATGTTTTGGACTACAATTCCCAACCTCCCTGACCACTGGTCCTGTTAGCTGGTCATGGTAGTTGTAGGCCAAAACATCTGGAGGGCCGCAGTTTGGGGATGCCTGCTCTATGCTGATCCTAGCCTAGAGGATCCCTAAGCTGCCCAGGAGCCTGGAGAGTTCCTAAGTTATAATACTAAATACCCTTTCCTTCTGCTAAATTCTAGAACTATTAAACAGTAAAGACCTTTGGATTAACTTTACCAAAGTCCAAGGGACACAAAACAAACATATTGTGTCAAGTTTTAACAATACAAATGTTACTTTAACCACTGTGCAGTCGAGCTCATAAGGAGATTTTAGTGAGAAATTCTAGAGAATTGCCTTTTAAAATGAAAAATCAATAAAGACAAATTTCAAAAAAGAAACTATTTTATTCGGAGGCAAAGGGGAAGAAAAAGGGACGACAACTATTTGTTTGTTTGTTTGTTTATCTTATGTTTAATATCGGATATTATTTCTAATAATCTTGGAGCCCCCAATATTAGAACCCCCAATGTCTTTTAGAGAAAGTTCCTGAATTTCTTCTAGGAAGAGAAATGCCACATGTATCGTGGCTCACCAGCAATAATATATCCCACAAGGATCAAAAATTGTGGTGAGTGGTCCCAAAACGTTTTGAGAACCAAACTCTGTATGCCTTTTACCATAAAAGGAATGCAAAGGCGCTTTCCTGTTTGTGGTTGTGAGAATACATGTTAAGTGTTCTGAACAGGATGTAGTTTAACATTAGAATAACTGAATAAAATTTGTTCATTGCTATTCTTCCCACCATCCCCTTTCCCTTTCTTTCTTTCTTTCTTTCTTTCAAAATATAAAGGTATTCTTGACAAACTCTGCAAATGTATTTTTATTGGAACCATGTACTGAAATACCTGCACTCCTGAAGGAGCAAGTGGATGCATGCAGAGCAGTTTTGAGTATATTTAGGCGCATGATTATGGACCTTCCAATGAATAAAAAGACATGGTATGTTTTTAATGTATTTCCTCTATGTGTGACATGTGCAACATATCTCAAAAAGGATCTAAAACATTCTTGAGTCTGCTTAGGAACAAGTCCCCTTGCACTTAACGACTCTTATTTCTGAGTAGGCAAGTATAGGACTCTGCTGCTAGCATTGAATATTTCAGAATTTTAAAACATATGTATAAATTTATAAAACACGCTGTACCTTCTTTTATTTTACAACCCTATCTGACATTTTCTACATAGAAATAAGTTTTGAAATCATGACATTTGGTTGTTGTTTCCACCCAATTTTAACTATAAAAGGGAAATACCACGCATGGACATCTCCAAATGCATTATCTACATGGGGGTCGTTGGAGACCTGGCAGGCCAAATTTGGCCCATAGGCTGGAGGTTTCTAACTTCTGGTTTAATGCTATTCTTCATGGATACAGAGTGTCTTATTTACTGTGTTGATTTATTATTCTCCATATCTAATAAGCATACTTAAAAATTCATGGAAAGTGCCTTTTTCCTATGTTCGGGTTGTGATATCACAAGGATATTGGAACTCTTTCCCTGGGCAAGTAAGTGTGTCCTTAGCTTGGACTTGTGCTCCACCTCGTGGTTGAAGACAAAATTGCTGCTCCAAATGGAATTTTCAAAATACGTTGCCTCTTTGGAATCATCAGTGTTTTTATTATTACTACTACTACTATTATTATTATTATTATTATTATTATTATTTCAATTCTATACCGCACTTCATCCAACCATCACAGGGTGCTTTACAATATCAATCAATCAATCAATCAGTCTCCTTTATTGGCATAGACTTAGTGTGTCATATACATGGATCATAACACAACACAGGTAATGTCAGGGACTGGCCAGAGGAGGAGGAGGAGGAGGAGGAGGAGGAGTGCACTCCCCCACCCTCCGGCCCACTGCGCGCGCACTCCCCTGCCCTTCGGCCCACCGTGCGATCGGCACAGCGGCCACCGGCCCAAAGGCGGGTAAGTCTGGGGACCCCTGGTCTACATGTTCCTATGCATCCCTCCTATAGGCACTTCAAGCAGGAGCTGACATTTTTGTCCTTTCTGTCCATCTCCTGTTCACCTCACCCCCCGAAAAAGCCTGACATACCTTGGATGTGTGAAGTGCATTGAAGGTGTACATTTATTAAATAAAGTCCTTCTGCCGGTCAGATACTCTCATGCACTTTCCTGTGCTGGAAAGTTGTCACTTCTACTTTGACTAGGTGACTTAAGTCCTGTATTTCTTAACTTACACCTGCCTTACATTGCCACCATCTACAAAAAAATATTCTCATTCAGCTAGTGATGCAGACAGGACTTTCTCTTAATGCTGCATTGCAAGAAATTTGTAGAGCTTCCACCTGGGCTAATTGTTGTTGTTTAGTCATAGAATCATAGAGTTGGAAGAGACCACAAGGGCCATCCAGTCCAACCCCCTGCCAAGCAGGAAACACCATCAAAGCATTCTTGACAGATGCCTGTCAAGCCTCTGCTTAAAGACCTCCAAAGAAGGAGACCGCACCACACTCCTTGGCAGCAAATTCCACTGTTGAACAGCTCTTATTGTCAGGAAGTTCTTCCTAATGTTTAGGTGGAATCTTCTTTCTTGTAGTTTGAATCCATTGCTCTGTGTCCGCTTCTCTGGAGCAGCAGAAAATAACGTTTCTCCCTCCTCTATATGGCATCCTTTAATATATTTGAACATGAATCTATCATATCACCCCTTAACCTTCTCTTCTCCAGGCTAAACATGCCCAGCTCCCTAAGCCGTTCCTCATAAGGCATTGTTTCCAGGCCTTTGACCATTTTGGTTGCCCTCTTCTGGACACGTTCCAGCTTGTCAGTATCCTCCTTGAACTGTGGTGCTCAGAACTGGACACAGTATTCCAGGTGAGGTCTGACCAGAGCGGAATACAGTGGTACTATTACTTCCCTTGATCTAGAGATGCTATACTCCTATTGATGCAGCCCAGAATTGCATTGGCTTTTTTAGCTGCTGCATCACACTCTTGACTCAGCTTGCACTTCTGGAAGTTCTCAATCCACATACTGCTTAAGCCTGCCTTGTAGAATTTTAAGCATAACCTTGCTAGTGTGTGAAATGAGCGCAATTGTGTGGTAGTTGGAGCATTCTTTGGAATATCATCACTTTCACTGGCTTTGTTATTAGCAGTGCTTTCTAAGGCACATTTGACTTCACTCTCCAGGATGTTTGGCTCAAGGTCAGCAACCACACCACCTGGGGTGTACCAGACCTCCATATCTTTCTGGTATAATTCCTCTGTGTATTCTTGCCTCCTCTTCTTGATGTCTTCTGCTTCTGTTAGGTTCTTACCACTTTTGTCCTTTATTATGGTAATCTTTGTACGAAACGTTCCTTTCATATCTCCAATTTTCTTGAACAAATCTCTAGTTTTTCCCATTCTGTTGTTTTTCTCTATTTCTTTGCATTGCTTGTTTAAGAAGGCCCACGTGGCTCTCCTTGCTATTTTTTGGAAATCACCTGGGCTAAAGCCAGTACTTTTATCAAGCACTACAAAGTGGCCACCCTGCCCAATCACTGGACAGCCTTTTCCTTGTTTTTCTTGGTAGTTTTCTGCCTTGCATGGGTCATCATTGTGTCCTACCTGAGGTCTCCATTACATGTACAGAGAAAAGACCGTTTGGGTTCTTTCTTGCAAAGAGGATTTCTGTGCATGTAAACAGGTGACTTCAGGCATCACCCTGTAGTATGGGATTTTGCCTTGAGCTGCCTGGCTTTGTTGTTTTTCTACACACACTACATATTACTGGAGCCTTTTCTTCTTTTCTTTGTTGTCATTTATTCCACAGAGAGTCTCATTCATTGTTTTGGTTTTGGTTGGCTGTCACTGTTCTCTGTTATGTGTCTCCTTTCCTTTGAAAAATCCATTTGGAGCAGTGATTTTACCTTCATCCACCAGGTAGTGCTCAAGTCCCACCTGATGCATACACTTGCATGTCTTTTACAGAACCCAAATTATTATTATTATTTTGGAACACCATCCTGTCTGAAGAATGGCAGTGCCAAAATTATTCTAAGGGAGTGTAGTTATTATTCTGAGCATCATATTTGTTAATATATTTTGTGTATTTTTCATATGTAAAATAAAATTATGGGATTTATTTCTAAACATGTGGTTTTTCTATTTTGTCTTAGGGAGCAAATGCTACAGATACTACTTAAGATAACAGAAGTTGTCATGAATAGATCAAAAGAGAACCAAATAAAGGATACATTTGCTCAAAGTTTAGCAGGCTTATTGTTTCGGGTATGAACCATTCTTTGTAAAGAACATGTGGTAGAAAGCATTTTAGCTGTTGAAAATGGAATAGTTTCTGACATTGTTGCCACTTTACTTTCTTTCATGGGCCAGTTTTTCCATACTGTCTAGGGCTGAGCTATCCATGCTATTTGTCACAGCTATTTATCACAGCTGAATTTGCCCAAAGATTGAGGCTGATCTTTTTGCAACTTTATGTATGCTTTGATTTCATTATGTTTGGATCCAGCCAAAGCTGAGCAAGTCCCACTTACGCCTAAGAGCGTCATCTTGAAATAATTGTAATTACAGAGTGCTTAACTTTTCCTGTGTGTGAAAACTGCCTCTAACAGTGTGAGAGTTAGAGTAGAAAGATTTTTAGTAAGAAAAACAGAGTGTAATGCTGTTCCTCAGAAAATGATAGGCTGGGAGCAGTAGTGTTCAACTGAACTTAATAACGCCATTATATTAAAACAAGAATTGTCTAAAAATTGGAATTAGAAAATAAAGTACAAGAATGCTTAAAGGGTATGTAAATATTGAAATCTATTGAAATTAATTAACATGGCTAAATTAGGTTCAATAATTCCAAAGGCTCTACTCTAGTGCCTTCCTTTGTTCTGAATAGTTTTTGGCAATTTAATTGCAAATAATGTATTATAGGTATTGTAACTTAAGAAGGAGAATTAGGAGTTATTTTACAGAATATGAACAAATGGATTGAACAAATATCCTATATTTGAAACATTTCGGACTGCAAAAATAGATAATGGAACAAAAGCTTTTAGGTTGTGGAAAAGTTACTGCTTCTGAGTGCAACATTTTTGTATTCCCTTGGAATCTAGAACATGGATTAGTGATGCTGCCTTAACTGTTGGGGGTTTGCCTTTGCATGCAAATGCATCCTTTTTTCTAGCATCAAATTCTAGATGAAAAGTCAACTCATTCACCACTCTAATCCCCTTTCTTGTCTCCCCAACGCAGACACTCATTGTGGCTTGGGTTCGTGCTAATCTGAGCGTTTATATATCTCGAGAGCTCTGGGATGAGTTACTGCGTGTGCTGTCATCCCTTACAGATTGGGAAGAACTAATAACTGAGTGGACTAACATAATGGATTCTCTTACATCTGTTTTGGCAAGGACAGTGTATGGCGTTGAAATGACCAATCTGCCACTGGATAAGCTAAGTGAGCAAAAAGAGAAAATACAACGCGGAAAAGGTAAACCTTTATTCAGTTAAAATTCTAACAGTTGTGTGTGTTTACCTGTAAGAGCTTGTCAGTCACAGCAAATATGATTATATATTATGTATAATAAATGTTAATCTACTGCTATATTGTAAAGTTAACCCCAACTTACTTTCTACCTTCTGCACTTAATCTTTCTTCAGCCTTACTTCACTCAGCCGTGTTTTTTTGCAACTCAGCATACATTCTTTGTCTACTGTTCTGATATAGCAGCAAATGAATTACCAGCTTTTATGACTTAATTCTCATTATTTGATAGAGTAAATGAGCACACACAAAATCAGGAGATTTGCATGTATCTTGAAGCTGATCAGATGTAACTTTAAATAAAGTGCAAAATATATTCAAACTGAGTGTAGGCAAGAAGTATGTAGCTTATCTGAATATCTGTGTTGGAAACTTAGCAGCAGCTGAAGTACTGGAACTTTAATTTTAACCTGAATTTGAACACAATCATTGATATTAAATTATATACATAAAATATACATGTTGTATTTCTGTGATGCGGTTTTTGCAATTCCCTGTCTACATAAAAACAACTGAAGTTTGAAATGCTTTGTTAGTATCATGAGTTAAGATGGGTTCTCTGTGCACTGCAGAATCAGAAAGTGAAACTCCTGTTTACCTATTCTTATCTACTCAATGGCTAATATAATTAGAACTGGGATTCTCCAGTACGTATGAGCAGTTCTTCTACTATCTGAAGAACAGATAGTATTTATATCCTCATTTAAATTAAAATACCTTTCAAAGTCTAGTTTAAGTTTATCTACATTGTATACTTCTTGTACAATGGGATGTTTTTAGAAACAGTACTTTTGTCTCTGGGGTCGGGGTAAATGTTGAGGATGCTTTTAAATGTTTTAGGTGTTTTAAATAGTTTTTAATCTGTGGTGTTTTGAATTTCGTTTTTGTTTTGTTGGGGGTGGGATGGACGTTTGGTTGGGGCTGGGGATTTGTTTAATTTTAGTATAATTGTAAATTTTTATTGTTTTTTGGGGGGGGGTTCTACTGTTTTATTGGTTTATTGTATGGTTTGTGTTCTGTTCTGAAGGGGAGAGGTTCAGGGCTGCTTGGGAGCGGGACCCAGCCAACAGAATGGCTGGGCCTGGGTTCCATAGGGAGGGATGCACTGGGACACCCAATCATAGTGATCATGGGCTGGAGGAGGATGTCACGGCTAAAAATTGGCTGCTGTTTCTTTAAGGCTAAAAGAACTAAGTCAGCATGAGTCAGTGGACTACAATGACTCATGCAACTTCTAACCTAAGGCCAATATGACCAGCTATCGCCCAGTCTCAAATCTTCCATTCTTGGGCAAGGTAATTGAACAGGTGGTCGCTGAACAACTCCAAGCACGCCTTGAGGATGCAGACCATTCAGATCCCTTCCAGTCGGGATTCAGGCCTCACCACGGGACTGAAACTGCCTTGGTTGGGCTGGTTGATGATCTCTGGCAGGCTGAGGACAAAGGTGAAAGCTATTGCCTAGTTCTGCTGGATCTCTCAGCGGCCTTTGATAGCATTGTCCATGACATCCTTCTGGACCGTCTAGACTAGAGGAGCTGGGGGCAGTGTTGTACAGTGGTTCCAGTCCTTCCTCCCAGGCCGTGTCCAGAAAGACCTTAATTGGCTCCCAGTACATTTCCGAGCACAATTAAAAGTGTTGGTGCTGACCTTTAAAGCCCTAAACGGCCTTGACCCAGTACCTGTATACCTGAAGGAGCATCTCCACCCCCATTGTTCAGCCTGGACACAGAGGTCCAGCTCCGAGGGCCTTCACCTCACTGTGAGAAGTGAGGTTACAGGGAACCAGGCAGAGGGCTTTCTCAGTAGTGGCTCCCATCCTGTGGAACACCCTCCCACCAGATGTCAAGTAAATAAACAACTGACTTTTAGAAGACATCTGAAGGCAGCCCTGTTTAGGGAAGTTTTTAATGTTTGATGTTTTATCTCTTTATTATTGTTGTTGTTGTTAATATTCTGTTGGGAGCCTCCCAGAGTGGGTGAGGAAACCCAGCCAGATGGGAGGGGTATAATAAATAAATAAATGAATAAACAAATAAATAAATAAATAATATTTATTGTCACTGCGAAATTGAAATGTTCTAATGTATGAAAATGGGGACCCAGGTGGCGCTGTGGGTTAAACCACCGAGTCTAGGGCTTGCTGATCAGAAGGTCGGCGGTTCGAATCCCTGTGACGGGGTGAGCTCCCATTGCTTGGTCCCAGCTCCTGCCAACCTAGCAGTTTGAAAGCACGTCAAAATGCAAGTACGTAGATAAATGGGAACCGCTACAGCAGGACGGTAAACGGCGTTTACATGTGCTGCTCTGGTTTGCCAGAAGCGGCTTTGTCATGCTGGCCACATGACCTAGAAGCTATACGCCAGTTCCCTCGGCCAATAATGCAAGATGAGCACATAACCCCAGAGTCGGTCACGACTGGACCTAATGGTCAGGGGTCCCTTTACCTTTACCTTTAATGTATGAAAATATGGAACATCCTCTTTCAGGAATAGGCTTAGTTAAAGAATTATATATTTGCCAAAAGTACATTTCAAGCCCGTTTTATATATCTGACTGATTTCTTTGTCTTTGAGAAATCATACCTCCATATGTTAGGGACGCGGGTGGTGCTGTTGGTTAAACCACAGAGCCTAGGGCTTGCCGATCAGAAGGTCAGTGGTTCGAATCCCTGTGACGGGGTGAGCTCCCGTTGTTCGGTCCCTGCTCCTGCCAACCTAGCAGTTCGAAAGCACGCAGTGCAAGTAGATAAATAGGTACCTCTCCGGCGGGAAGGTAAATGATGTTTCCGTGTGCTGCTCTGGTTCGCCAGAAGCGGCTTTGTCATGCTGGCCACATGACCTGGAAGCTGTACGCCGGCTCCCTCGGCCATTAAAGCGAGATGAGCGCCACAACCCCAGAGTCGTCCGCGACTGGACCTAAGTTAGCAGACTGTGCCATTATGAATACCTACCTTTTTGTGGCAAGTGAGTGGCTGTATACGTCTCCACAGCAAATATTTGTAACAGTAAGATGCATGTCTGTAACCACACAGAAGAATGTGTCTTTGGCTCCCCAGTATGCAACCATCTGCTTACAGACACACTACTTTAATATTTATAAATATATATATTTTTACTGTGGAAAGTGTGAATGGTCATAATTGCTTTCCTAAAAACAAGTGTTTGAAGAAACTGAAGAGGTGGCTTCTCTCACTTCCTGTGCTACAAGAGATTAATATTTTTTATTATTCCACCACACCTTGTAGCTTTTTGTTTAAGAACTTGGGCATGAACATGCTGAAGTGTTACTTTTTGCCGACATTCAAATGAATGTCTTGTCCATGTGTTTGATATTTTGAGAATTCTTAATGAATGCTAATTTCTCTGAATAAGATCCACTGAATGTGTCTCCTGTATATTCTCCTTGTTAATTTCCAATAGCCTTTGCTCATTGGTTGAATCACTATCTTGAAATGCATTCCCTGAATCAAGAGCTTGCTTATAATATTTATTCATCCTCTCTCCTCTTTTTCAATCTGAGATGCATCAACTGATGTTATGTTCATGAACTAGATGAATTTGTTCATTTAGAATCTTTCCTTTTGAATTGTTTTCATTTTAAAACAAAGTGGAGTTACTTTCCCTCTGCATTCCATTATTTGAAAGGTGGCAATTTGGAACCTCAGAAGGGAACTACAGTTGGAAGATCATTTTCTTTAAGCTGGAGAAATCACCCTGAAGTTGTGGAACCAATGAGGTTTAGGAGTGCTACCACCTCAGGAGTACCAGGAGTTGAGAAAGCAAGGAATACAGTGCGTCAGAGAGCAACAGGTTAGGCACAGGCAACTTAATGTCATCATCATCAATAAAAAAATTAAATGTTGGTTATTTCATGTTCATAGTAATTGGAATGTGTTTCTGCTATTTGATACTGGGTTGTTTGAGTATGTGACTTGCCTTGTAATTACTTTTTTTTTGTCATGGAGTCACACATGGAGTCACACATATGATACTGTACCTGCATGGCCTTGATGCAGAGCTTTCTAGGTGTCCTGACAGCCCACTCCCCTACCCTTAGCTAATTGCCATTTGGCACAGTGCACATGAGCTAACAACTATCTCTATCAGCTATCTCTACCATGGTGGGTGTGACCGTGAGGCACTGGACCTTTGCTGCTGAGATAATGGGGAAAATTAAACATTCTTTCTCTGTGCATGTAACAGTCACCTCGAGTGGGATATGAGCTTCACCTAGTGGTTGAAGGCAAAATCACTCCACAAAACAATATAAAAAGTTACTTCCTCTCTTGGAATCCCGTTTCTGATTTTGCCTTCACTGAAGAGGTTCCTTCCTACCTTCCTACCTCTGCAACTTTGTGGGTTCAAGCTTGTAGCTTTGTTTTCTTCATTTCCCCATCTGTGCCTCTCATAATTTTGGATTATGCGGAATGCTTTATCTGAGTGGATGTAGCAACCGAGTAAATTCGTTGTTGCTGCAAGGGGACAATGACAATAAATATATCTTATCTTATCTTCTATCAGACAGTTGGTAAATTCAGATATTGCTTCTGTTGGAGGTGGGACCTCATGATAGAAAATGCTTATGGTGCAACAGGCTATTCAATTAGAAAGTGGTAGAATAAGGGTAGTCTGTCTGCAGATAGACTAATTTGAAATTCACACTTTTGTGTCTAAAATTAATTTGATCACCACCATGTATATGAAACTTTGCCTATAGTCCAGTTTGTGGTGAACTTTGCAAGCAAGCAAAGCAGATGATGACATGCCAGATATTAGGCACCTCCCATCATGTCTGAACATTGGCTTTGATAGCTGGGGCTGATGCATGTTGAAGCCCAACAGCTTCCTCATCCCTTGCCTTCTATAGCAGAAAGGGTTGTGGCTCAGTGGCAGAGCATATGCTTTACTTGCAAAGGGTTCAAGGTTCAGTCTTTGGCATATCTGGGTAGGGCGGGAGAAATGTCTGTCTGAAATTCTGGAGAGCCACTGCTAGTACGTGTAGGCAATACTGAGCTAGATGGACCAATGATGTCACTCCATATAAGGCAACTTCCTAGCTATATACAGTGGTACCTCGACTTACGAACAATTTGACAACCGAATTTTTCGACTTACGAATGGGGGTAATGGCCGCACGCTTACGAATTTCTTGACATCCGAATGGAAACCGCGGCGGTTTTAGATAGGGTTCAAAATTGGGAAAGGAGTACAAGGAGTGCATTGAAACAAGCTTGTAAACTCTTTTGCATGTTAGTTACTGGAGTGAGAGAGAAATAGAATGTTCTTTGTGTTTTCAAACATTTTTCAGTTTCTTTCTTGGTGAAGGGCTGGTCCTGATTTGCTAGTACCAGTTCTTGGTAAATCACTTTTCTGATCCTCTAGCATCTGCACTCATCTACACTGGTTACTCTTGAAGATGTACAGTTAGATTTCCCCCCACTCATTAATATGTCTTTAACCTTCACTCTCATCTCACTTTTCTACTGGTTCCTTTTCAACTCAACACTGTTTCCTCATCACTCTGGCTACCCCTGAGATATCCAATCCAAGGGAGTGCCCTCCAGATGTTGCTGGACTACAACTCCCATTAACCCTGTTCATAGGCAATGTAGTCCAACAACTTATGAAGAAAACCACATTGGCTAATTGCTGGGACACTGCATTGAGTGTGTAGATTAGCCTGCTCACTTAAGCCACCTTGATTGTCTTACTTAAACTATTTCTCAAGGAAGCTCTGATATAACTTGTATAAAATTATATTGCGACCCTTTTCTTGCTAGTTTCCTAAGGGCATGATAGGCAAAACATTTAAGCATAGCTGCCAAGTTATCCCTTTTTTTCAGGGATTTTCCCTTATGCTGAATAGGCTTCCTCGCGAGAAAAGGGAAAACTTGGCAGCTATGTTTAAGAGATTGTTGCATCTCCACTCTAGGAAATGTTTTTGACTACAGTGGTACCTCTGGTTAAGAACTTGATTTGTTCCGGAGGTCCGTTCTTAACCTTAAACTGTTCTTAACCAGAATCACCACTTTGGCTAATGGGGCCTCCTGCTGCCGCTGTGCCGCTGTAGCACAATTTCTGTTCTCATCCTGAAGCAAAGTTCTTACTCTGAGGTACTATGGTATTTCTGGGTTAGCGGAGTTTGTAACCTGAAGCATTTGTAACCTGAAGCGTTTGTAACCTGAAGCGTTTGTAACCCGAGGTACCACTGTCTTGTATTTTTTCTTGCCATTCTGACACTAAATGCAAATCTTCCTACCTGCACAAACCCTACTTCCAAATGATGGAGAACAAAATTTTCCTATTACTGCTCTCCATTTGGAAAAAAATAACTTTTTTGTTGTTGTGAATATAATTATTTTGAAACATAATGGACAAAAATCAAAATTTTAATTAAGGTTTCAATTTTTAAGTTTGTTCCTTTGCTTAAAAATCTTAGTTAAACTAGTAGACTTTCTGAGTAAATATATTTATTTACAGAGAATCTACAGAGCAAAATAGAAGTTCCAATAAGACAGACAGATCCATTTTGCCTTCCCATCACATTTACCGTCCCTCCACTGGTGTGCATTTGCTGTCATCTTCCTACAGATACCCACATATTCTTGGGTGATGGTATAACCCATTTGCTTGAGAGTAACTGGCCATGTGGGCACAGGATATGCTCCTCATATCAGCAGACAAATGAATCACACCAAAGAGAAATAATACTTCTTGCAAGTGAACCATTTTTGCAATTAGCCTACTTTTTAAAAAAAGTATAGAATAATTCAGTATAGAATAATATATATGGTGGCATCTTCAGTAAACAATGTGCACTATTGTGGATTACATTTTAATGAATTCCTTTTGCACTGTTAATTTACATTGATAGAAAATTAATGCCTTGTGTACATGGGAATTCACATTTAAGAATTTTATCAGCTCCCTCGTTCTTTTTCTTTAAATGCAATATTATGCTAAATAAAGTATCCTTCTAATTGAAGTATTGCATTACTGTTTTGAATTTACTTTTGTCACTTTATTTCTTCCTGGAAGCTAAGCGAAGTCAGTCTATCAGCAACTGCGCTCATCTCTGTGAGGCTTTGCCAGTCACTAAAAGTGTACCTCTACTCCTTCATACTGTGAGCTCTTTCTTACCTGGTATCTCTTACACTCCTTACTCTCTCACACTTTCAGGTATGATATTTAAAGCTGCTTCTTTTCTCAGTATTCTGTATTCATGTTTCCCTGTGTCATACACACAGTATTCTGAACTATATTTATATTATTGTATTTTGGTCAAAAATAGTAGTGTGTAATATCATAGTTCTACCCAAAATGCAAGTATCTGTCATCTAATGTTCCAAATTCTATAGCACAGCTTTCAAGTTCTCAGGATTCCTTGTAAATGCCATAGCCCTTTTTCAAATTCCTCCTGGTTTGCCTATTCTTGAGCAACATCAACTGCACCAGTTCTCCTTTTAACATGTGCATTATGGCTGATTCCTCATTCCCCCCACCTTCATGTTCATGTGGTGACATTTGTGTATTGACTGTGTGGGTGGATTTTCCAAGGGGAAAAAAGGTAAAGGTAAAGGGACCCTGACAGTTAAGCCCAGTCACGGACGACTCTGGGGTTGTGGCACACATCTCGCTTTACTGGCCAAGGGAGCCGTCGTTTGTCCGCAGACAGTTTTTCCGGGTCATGTGGCCAGCATAACTAAGCCGCTTCTGGCGAAACCAGAGCAGTGCACGGAAACGCTGTTTACCTTCCCGCCGATGCGGTACCTATTTATCTACTTGCACTTTGACGTGCTTTCAAACTGCTAGGTTGGCAGGAGCTGGGACTGAACAACAGGAGCTCACCCCGCCGTGGGGATTGGAACTGCCGACCTTCCGATAGGCAAGCCCTAGGCTCTGTGATATGGAACACAGCGCCACCTGCGGCCCTTTCCAAGGAAAACTGGTGTTCAAAGAAGTTCTTCTGTGTAATGAACTCTGCCATCTCCACAATTTTAGCAAACCTAAGAATTTGACTTCTAATAAATGTGAGAATCTATGAGAATCTATGAGAATCTATGTTGTATATTTGACCTCTTTAGGTCAATTTTAATTAAAATACACCCATTCTTGCTATTGTATGTGCCTCCATTTTCATTTACAGTCATTTCTGTAGCTCAAGTCTTCATGACAATTTTTTGTTGTTAGTTGGGTAGAGTTATGTTTTGCTTTGTAAGAATCCTAAACAATAAGGTGACTTTCAAATCAGCTGAAATGTGAGTACACTGGAGTTGTTGGAATTGCTGCACCTATGGCACTTCCAAAATCATCTTTGTTGATGGCAAAGTGGCAAAGCAGTTTTGTAACTCAAGTCCTTCTTTAATATAGATTTGACAAAGATTTTGGTTTGATCACAGGCTATTGAATTTGAGTATGTGAATGACAATGGGGATTACATTTAAAGGTTTTATGAAACTTGCAAAATTATAAAGTAGCATTCCCACAAGAGAAAACTGTTAGCATAGCACACCCTCTTAGCATAGTTATCAGGCTGATTGTTCAGTTAAAGAGAACACATACAAAGATGACAAAATAGTAAAAGGAGGGATGGTATCTTAGTTAATCTAGTATAACAAGAAAGATAAAGGAAGAAGAAAATAAATAAAAAATACTTAAAGTACTACAGCTGTTTTAACTGTATTTGTTCTGAAATTGTTCTATGGGCCTTTGGACCGCACTAAAGATTTTTATTATTAAAGTACTTTGTACTTACCAGTATAGGGGCGCAGGTGGCGCTGTGGGTTAAACCACAGAGCCTAGGGACTAGCAGAGAACTAGTGGCTGGGATTCCCATATTTATGTCAGATCAGTCCTAATAGTTAACACTTTATTTTGTTTTCTCTGCTAATTAATAATGTGGTACAAATGTATTAATGATTTGAATGTCTCACATCATTATTGATGCGATAGGCATGGGCATTTGTAATTGACATATGACTGAAATAGTTTTGTACCAATACCTACAGAAGCTGAAGAATATCAACAGTCAGAAAATGGAACAGGACTTGAATATCGCCAGCCAGAAAATATAACAGGAACAGAATGTAATGGCAGATTTTCAGACCAAGAACAATTAACTCGAAGTAGTAGCACCTCGGATATTAGAGACCAAAGTAATTCTGATGTTTTCCAAGGTAATTTAGAAGTAATAAGAACTGCCTCAATGATGAAGTTAGTTCTCGTTTTGGTTTGAAATGTTTTGTGCAACAATGGCAAGTGCTGTGTTCTCATAGCTCCATGAATTTGTCACTATGCCTGTTGTATAATAGAATTCTTAAAAGGCAACAACTGTGATTTTTCACCACAATGTTCACTGTGTAATAAAAGTATCTTATAATGGTAACTTTGCAAGAAGATTAGTTTTAGTCTGTTACATTGCAACAATACCGATCAACTGCTTTAGTATATAGTCCATTCTGTCTGTCTGTCTGTCTGTCTGTCTGTCTGTCTGTCTGTCTGTCTGTCTGTCTGTCATCTATTCATACTCCATGATCACAAACTTGGAAGTAAACCCCATTGAACTCAGGAGGACTTGTCTGCACTTGCAGCCTATGTTGGGGAGAGGGAGTATGCTCTCAATTCACAATGAATAAGCTGTACAAGTTTCAGCAAATCATGCTATAGAGTTTATGAATCCCTTTAAGCCCATGTTCAATAATTTTGGTGGGGTGGTCATATCATTTTAGGTAACTAGTGTTTCAAGACACGAGAGGAATACAACTATAATGGATTAAAGTTTTAATATTAATGCAACAAATAATGTAATAATTTAGTTAATGTTGACTATTCGGTTTATAATTTAACTAGCGTCAGCCTTGACGTTAAAACAATTTGCAAGTGTATTCTATGTTTATTTTCCTTATTTACAACAAAAGTGAAAACATCATGCTTATTCCTTAATGGGCTGTTTTGTGGCACCCCTCCCTCCCCAGGGATGGATGGACCAGGCACTTTCATGTGTTCATTCATAACTCTGTTTTTGCATTAATCTATTTTTTAACTAATTTCCAAACACATTTTGTCCTGTTGTTGTTGTTGGTGGTGGTGTGTTTTATATACCCTGCCCATCTGGCTGGGTTTCCCCAGCCACTCTGGGTAGTTTACAGGGTGTGTGTGTGTGTGTGTGTGTGTGTGTGTGTGTGTGTTTGTTTTTTTAAAAAAATACTTTGGTGCTTTTTTGAGCTATGAGCTCTAATGTAAAATCTGAAGAAGCTTGAGGCCCAAATGATGCTTTTATTTTCCAATCAGTGTATTAGTTTGGGAGAATAAAATTCAGCCCGTTCACTTAAAAATGCTTTTGCATTCCTACTCGCTTCTAGCCCTCCTTCCAGCAAAAAGCATTTCATTTAAGTATAGTTTACCTCCTCTTAATAATATTGTATATGTAACCCAAACTTTTTATGAGAGGTCTGCTAAATAATGGATTGCAAGTGGGGCCTGCAGCATAATGTTGCCACTTGAGTCTGTAGCTATGAGGAGAGGGGAGTCTGAAGATAGTGTTGGATAGGAGTCCGACTCCCAGAAGTAACTTGAGTCATATTCATGCACATTTTAAACATACAGTGGTACCTCGGTTTGCGACCACCTCAGGGAGCAACCGCTTCGGTTTCTGACCACCGCGGACCCGGATGTGTTCACATCTGGGTTCCGTGGCGCTCGGATGTGCGGAAGTGATCTGCGCAGCGCGCATGTGCATAAGCAATCTGAACAGCGTGTGTGTGTGTGTGTGTGTGCAGAAGCGCTCTATTGGCGCTTCGCGCACGCGCAGAAGCGTGCCTTGGGGATCGATCAACTCCCGGAACAACCGGCTCCCCGGAACCAATTGTGGTCACACACCGAGGTACCACTGTAGTTTTTGAATGTTTCAAAGTACAGCCGGTCTGCATGCATGTCAAGGCAGCATGGAGATTTTGGATGCAGCCAAATGTTTCGTTTGATGGGGGAAGAGGTCTGAGGGGACAAAATAAGCAAATTGACCTTTGCTGCAACCTGAGAGGTATGGAGGATCTTTGGCTGGGAATCAAAACTTGTCTCAGCTTCACCTCTGGCCCACAATGTTAGTGGAATATGTTGCAGTGCTAACCATAGCTGCCAAGTTATCCCTTTTTTTAAGGGATTTTCCCTTATGCTGAATAGGCTTCCTCGTGAGAAAAGGGAAAACTTGGCAGCTATGGTGCTAACCTGTTGACTCCAGCGTGCAATTGGGATATACAAGTGAACTGCAGTGCAGGGTTGCTGCATATTATTCTCTCAACCCAACCTGCAATGTAGGGATAAAGGCAATGGATAACATCACAAGTTTGTTGGATTCTCTAAGCTTCAGCCCAATCTCAATGTACAATAGGTGTGCAATGGCACCAGACCACACAAAAGAGTTGTTGTAAATCAGGGGTGGCCAACTCCCAAGAGACTGAGATCTACTCACAGAGTTAAAAACTAGCGGTGATCTACCCCCTTTGGGGGGGGGGTTCAGGTCACAGTTGTTGAGCTCTTTTATGAAGGAAAGCCCTGTTTTTTAGGGGTTCAGGTCACAGTTGTTGAGCTTCTTTTAGTGAGGAAGAAAGTCACATTTTTAGGGGGTGCAGGGCAAAAATGTTGAGCTTTTTTTAGGGGAGCCAAAGTTGTTGAGCTTCTTTGGGGGGAGCCAGTGATCTACCACAGACATCCAGTGATCTACCGGTAGATCACGATCTACCTGTTGGACATGCCTGTTGTAAATCATTTGAAGTTACATTACAATTTCGGATTTCTGCATTGATTGCTGTGGGCAGCTCTATCTTTCATCCCTGAAAACATTTAAAAATACAGTACTGTAGTGTAAACCAAGACTTGCAGAGGGTTAGACTAGATGGGTTTCCAACTCTACAATTTTATGATTCTGTGAAATATTATCAAATATAATGGATAATTATGAGAATGATAAGGTTCTCTCCACTATTTTTCCTTTTTATCATCTCTCCTCCATTCCCAGCCACTCAATTTCATTGCCCCTCCTACCCAAGCTTCTGTACTGTCCCTCAATAGTTGGTCAGCATTCCATACCCACTGAGCATAGTTAATCCTCATTAGTCTGTTTTAATTACTCTCCCTCACCTCCATTAGGTTTTCCACCCTAAACTGCTTTTTGTACATAAGCAAACTTTGGGTTGCCAGAGTATGCTAATATTAATACAAAGATTATTGTATTTTAATATCCTTCTGGAAGCCGCCCAGAGTGGCTGGGGAAACCCAGCCAGATGGGTGGGGTATAAATAATTTATTATTATTATTATTATTATTATTATTATTATTATTATTATTATATTGTGCATGAGGTTTGAAATTAGAATAAAATAGTCTAAGTGCATAGCTGACACAATGGCTTGATTAGCGTGTCATATTTATTTGTTAACTGATAAGCCCAATATTTGAATGAAGTATTTTTTTTAAAGAATTAAAATATTACTTTCCATTTCACAGTTAGAAAAACAGAAAGCTCACAGAACTTAACTTTGGATACTGAATGTGTTCAAGGAATTGAGAGGTCCATGAACAAAGAAAGTACAGCCCAAGAAGTAAGTTTTAATGTGCATTAAAAAGTAAAGGTACCTATTGAGTTCACCAGAGCTCTTGGTCTCCTGACTTTCCCAACAGTTTGTGTTGCTGTTGGTTACCAAGAGGGGGAGGGGAGGGCAGCAGGAGCTCTACACAGTGTGGCACAACAGTGAAGCCAAGCCAGTGCTCCCAACACTATGCCTACAACCACCCACACAGCCCCACCAGCTGCTACTGCTGCCACGCATACACTCAATCCCCTGTCCAGTTGAAACACTCACAAAAAGTGGGAAGAAGCTAGCACAACTGCTTTCCTCCAAATAATGTGTTCCAGTCCTTAATCTGCAAGTGTTTTGAGCAATTACCTGGAAGTACATGCCTCAATTAATTTGAGACCATTTGATAAGAAAATAAATTGTGGTCCAAACCATTTCCTGGTTTTTTTTTTCATGCAGGCAAGCAACCCTCCATCTCAATTAGATCTCAAAGCAGACATGCAACAATCTCATGGAAGTCCCAGAGAAGGAGAACAGAGTGAGTTTCAATAAAAGAGGTGTTTATTGCTTTGCTAGTGATTTGTGGTACAATATGCTGATGTCACTATTGCGTATTCACATGTTTTGAAAATGTCTTCTTTCAAATGATTATTTTACTCATCACTTTTGGCTATGTAGGTGAAAGTGTTGGCAGTGATACCTCCATTGGAAACAATAATGAAGTAGATATCACATTAGCTCCCTGGCAAGCATGTGACAAAAACCCTGATGTCAATATTCCAGCTGATATTTGTGTTGATCCTGATGCATGCCAGTGGTTGCATCTGAGTCCTTCAGGTGTCACAAATTTAACAGGTATGTATGTTCAAGGAAGTGTGCTGTGTGTATGTGTTGTGGTTTGTATAACACACACACCACAAATACGTATACCCATGTATGGTTTTTCAAGTTGATAGTGTTAGACTTCATAAAATGTACAGTTTTAGAAGGCCAAACTCTCTGGAGCAGGAATTTGTATGGCAGAAGGTAAGTTATATATGTTAATGAAAAGTGTACTGGGGAAAGGCTTTCTGTAATAGCACTCTTACGCTCTAGGAATCACTGTATCTGAAGAAGTGTGCATGCACACGAAAGCTCATACCAAAATAAAAACTTAGTTGGTCTTTAAGGTGCTACTGAAGGAATTTTTTTATTTTACTTCGACCCAGACCAACACGGCTACCTACCTGTAACCAGCTCTAGGAATCAGTTTGAGAAATTACTGCCCTTATGCAAAATGTGTATAGGTAAAGGGAGATATTATACATGCTTATTCCTTCCATGCACATTGAAGTTGGTATTTTCCCCACCCCACCCATATTTGCTGAATTTCTCAGTACCCTATTTAGGGGCTTACCCCAGTCCTCCTCTTCCCAGATACTTGGGGGGAAGCAGGCCCAAGAAGGTTCCTACCTGTTCCGTATTATCAAATTAATGAATATTTTTTAAAAGATCTATTAAAAGGTTTTCTTGAACAGATCTCTGGTTTCCCCCATTCTATTGTTTTCCTCTATTTTTTTCTTTGCTCATTTAAGAAGGGCCTTTTGTCTCTCCTTGCTATTTTTTTGAAATCTGCATTCAGTTTCCTGAATCTTTCACTATCTCCCTCGAATTTTGCTTGCCTCCTCTCCCCCACTATTTGTAAGGCCTCGTTGGACAGCCATTTTGCTTTCTTGCATTTCCTATTCCTTGGGATGGTTTTCGTTGCTGCCTCCTGTATGTTACGAGCCTCCATCCATAGTTCTTCAGGCACTCTGTCCACCAAATCTAAATCCTTAAACCTGATCCTAACTTCCACTGTGTATTCATAAGGGATTTGATTTAGATTGTATCTTACTGGCCCAGTGGTTTTTCCTACTTTCTTCAGATTAAGCTGGAATTTTGCTATAAGAAACTGATGATCTGAGTCACAGTCAGCTCCAGGTCTTGTTTTTGCTGACTGTATAGAGCTTCTCCATCTTTGGCTGCAGAGAATATAATCAATCTGATTTCGATTCTGCCCATCTGAATAGAATGGGGAAAATTGGAGATATGAAAGGAACATTTCGTACAAAGATTACCATAATAAAGGACAAAAGTGGTAAGGACCTAACAGAAGCAGAATACATCAAGAAGAAGTGGCAAGAATACACAGAGGAATTATACCAGAAAGATATGGAGGTCTCGAACACCCCAGGTAGTGTGGTTGCTGTCCTAGAGCCAGACATCTTGGAGAGTGAAGTCAAATGGGCCTTAGAAATGCCAGTGGAAGTGATGATATTCCAGCTGAACTATTTAAAATTTTAAAAGATGATGCTGTTAAGGTGCTACACTCAATATACCAGCAAGTTTGGAAAACTCAGCAATGGTCAGAGGATTGGAGAAGATCAGTCTACATCCCACTCCCAAAGAAGGGCAGTGCCAAAGAATGCTCCAACTACCGCACAATTGCGCTCATTTCACACACTAGCAAGGTTATGCTTAAAATTCTACAAGGCAGGCTTAAGCAGTATGTGGACCGAGAACTCCCAGAAGTGCTAGCTGGATTTCAAAGGGGCAGAGGAACCAGAGACCAAATAGCAAACATGCGCTGGATTATGGGGAAAGTTAGAGAGTTCCAGAAAAACATCTACTTCTGCTTCATTGACAATGCAAGAGCCTTTGACTGTGTCGACCACAGCAAACTATGGCAAGTTCTTAAAGAAATGGGTGTGCCTGATCACCTCATCTGTCTCCTGAGAAATCTCTATGTGGGACAAGAAGCTACAGTTAGAACTGGATATGGAATAACTGATTGGTTCAAAATTGGGAAAGGAGTACGACAAGGTTGTATATCGTCTCCCTGCTTATTTAACTTATATGCAGAATTCATCATGCAAAAGGCTGGACTAGATGAATCCCAAGCCAGAATTAAGATTGCCGGAAGAAATATCAACAACCTCAGATATGCAGATGACACAACCTTGATGGCAGAAAGTGAGGAGGAATTAAAGAACCTTTTAATGAGGGTGAAAGAGGAGAGCGCAAAATATGGTCTGAAGCTCAACATCAAAAAAACCAAGATCATGGCCACTGATCCCATCACCTCCTGGCAAATAGAAGGAGAAGAAATGGAGGCAGTGAGAGATTTTACTTTCTTGGGTTCCATGATCACTGCAGATGGTGACAGCAGTCACAAAATTAAAAGACGCCTGCTTCTTGGGAGAAAAGCAATGACAAACCTAGACAGCATCTTAAAAAGCAGAGACATCACCTTGCCGACAAAGGTCCGTATAGTTAAAGCTCTGGTTTTCCCAGTAGTGATGTATGGAATTGAGAGCTGGACCATAAAGAAGGCTGATCGCCGAAGAATTGATGCTTTTGAATTATGGTGCTGGAGGAGACTTTTGAGAGTCCCATGGACTGCAAGAAGATCAAACCTATCCATTCTGAAGGAAATCAGCCCTGAGTGCTCACTGGAAGGACAGATCGTGAAGCTGAGGCTCCAATACTTTGGCCACCTCATGAGAAGAGAAGACTCCCTGGAAAAGACCCTGATGTTGGGAAAGATGGAGGGCACTAGGAGAAGGGGCGACAGAGGACGAGATGGTTGGACAGTGTTCTCGAAGCTACGAACATGAGTTTGATCAAACTGCAGGAGGAAGTGGAAGACAGGAGTGCCTGGCGTGCTCTGGTCCATGGGGTCACGAAGAATCGGACACGACTAAACGACTAAACAACAACAACAACAACAACAACAACAACAACAACAACAACAACAACAAATTAACTTGTTTCGTGGACCAAAGTTTCAACTTCGAAAAGATTTTGCTTGAAGGAAGAAAAAACTGATTTCAAAAATCTATAAACTACTACTAGAATGGGAGATGAAATGATGAAATCAGAAATGATAAAACGAGCTAAATATTTAGCACATCACATAGAAATGAATGTCTGGGGGAAATTGTTGAAAGTAGGCATGAAATTCACTGCTTGCCATGCTTTAAAAGAGAAATATATGAAAAAGATGTATACATGGTATTTAACACCTAATAAACCATCTAAAATGTATAAGATGTTTTCTAATAACTGCTGGAAGTGTAAAAAAGCAGATGGTTCTTCTTTCATATGTGGTGGACTTGTAAAAAAGATAGGGTATTTTGGGAAATAATACATCAGGCATCCCCAAACTGCGGCCCGCCAGGTGTTTTGGCCTACAACTCCCATGATCCCTAGCTAACAGGATCAGTGGTCAGGGATGATGGGAATTGTAGTCCAAAACATCTGGAGGGCCGAAGTTTGGGGATGCTTGATACATGATGAGATAAAAAAGATGTTTAAAAAACGTGAAGCTTTTCTGCTAGGGATTATATGGATAGAAATTCCAAAAAGGATGGTTAAATTGTTTATGTATTCAACCAAAGCAGCTATTATTTAACCAAATTCTGTGCTCACTAAAGAAGAATGGTTAAGTAAAATAATGGAATTTGCTGAATCAGCAAAGCTAACAGCTAAAGTAAGAGAATATAATGATGACTCTTTTTTAAAGAATGGAATAATCCTTTTTGGATTATTTGAAGATATTTTACAATATGAAGAACCTGCAACCAGGTTTTGAACCATGAGCAACAGAAAGAATTCAAGATTATTATGTTATGATTATGATAAAATAGAGTGGTGATAACTTGCAAGGGGGGGGGAGAATAACATAACAGAAAATGGATTAGGAAATAGAAAATAGGGGGGATTATAATGTGTATTGGAATTTTATTTGTATTTTTTAAAAAACCTTAATAAAAACATTATAAAAAGAAGGTTCCTACCTGGAAGGAGAAATTAAGGGAAGCCACATTCCCACCTGTAATGAGCATGAGATGGTTACTCACGAGTAACAACGCTGGAATCCAACCTGGCTTTTTACAGGTTTATTGTGCATACTATGTACAGTGCAGAGCTAACTAAAACACATCCATTCTCAGTCACTCGCAGAATCCGGGAGTGGCCCCTTCCTGTTACGAGCCCAACAGAAGAACTTGGACACCCCCAATCTCCGCCTTCCCTCTTTGCGCTTGACCCCTCTGCGCAAATAGGGTGCCGGAAGCAATGTCTTCCTTTCTGAACCCTCCTGTTGAAAGTGGTGCCGGGGCTCCTCGCTAGCATCACTGAGCCCTCTTCCCACCTGTCTGACCATTTCCTCTTCCTCCCCATTGGACGACTCCCTGCTACCTCGGCTGGAAGATGTACTGCTGGAGAGGAGTGGCCTGGGATCCCTGGCATCCCCCTCCTCCCACGGACCCTTTGAGAGCCCCCTGACACCACCCATAAGATCAGGCTATTAGGAACTGCTTAGACTATCAAAGAGGAAATTATGAGGAAGGGTTCAGAAACATAATGTTTCAGGGTAGTAATAAGATCCATGGTGGTGAGGAGAGACTTATTGTGATCATTTGCTCATGCATCTCATGCATGACTGGAGGATTTTCTCTCCACTCCAGAACAGGATCCTGTGTACACCTGCCACACCTTACTCAAGATACTGTACCTAGGGTGGCAGTATTCATGGCAGATGCCACCATGGGTACATCACAGTTTTCAGCACACTCCATGGTGGCAGGTGTCATAGCACACAGTACCTTATTGCTTAAACAGTGGTAAGCAGACTTCTTCCCTAATCACCCTCTCCATAGTGTTTTTCCATGGATCAATGCTCTTCGACAAAGAAACACTCAAAGACATTATTCTTGACTCTAAAGATAAAAGAAAAGTCTTTGTAACCCAACAGGAGGAACGGTGCTTCTCCGACAAATCAGTTGTTTTGTCACTACAGGCAGCAAGGCAGACCAAAGGAACACTAGCCGAAACAAACATGAAACAAGCCACATTTTTCTCCAAAAGGTCAACAGGGAAACAAGTTCAACATCTCCACCCCTCCCAAGAACCCCCCAAGACACCAATGATGCCATCAGCAATCAAGTCGGGAAGTTGCCTAATAGCATTCATACATATTTGGCAGCACTCAATGATGGATCAATGGGTCCTACGGTTACTGCATAGAATTCATCAGTCACCCTCAAGCTCAGTTCATCCCATCACTCCTCTCTGTATCCCCGTCCAAATGCCAGATTGTGGGGGAATGTGTCCAGCATCTCATCAATATGGCAGCAATGGAGCCAGTACCTACAGAAGAACACTTGTTAGGCACCTATTTGATTTTATTTGTAGTTCTCAAAAAAGATCGCAAAGCCTGGAGGGCAGTACTCAGTCTGAAATATCTCAGCAGCTGAGTGATCTACCCAAAAAAATCCAGATGGATTCCCTAGGCAGTATCAAGTAGTCCCTTCATCTCAACGACTTCATGATTTCCATAGACTTACAGGATGCATACCTTCACATTCCTATTCATCCCAAGTACCACAAGTGTCTTTGACTCTTCATTGGCCCACACCAGGCATAGGCAAACTCGGCCCTCCAGATGTTTTGGGACTACAACTCCCATCATCCCTAGCTAACAGGACCAGTGGTCAGGGATGATGGGAGTTGTAGTACCAAAACATCTGGAGGGCCAAGTTTTCCTATGCCTGGCCCACACCATTCAGAGCCTTCCTGTTCAGATTGGCCTCATCTCTGAGAGTCTTCATGAAGACAGTGGTTGCCCTGGTGGCTCACCTCCCCCTTTAGGGCAACCACATCTTCAGGACACTATGAGGACCCTTCAAACTCACAGATTCCTCATCAACAAGGATAGCAGCCACCTCTTCCCTCCTCCTCATACATATTGGTGCACTGATAGATACTACCCAGGGCCTGGTAGTCCTTTCAATCACGGCAGCAACTAAGCTCCTGATGTCCTCCAATAGGATAGACTGGCTTGTATCCTGGATCTATACATATGAGCCTCACAAGTCACTCTATGGGCCAAGCTTCATCCGACTCCAGTGGTTCCTTCTACTACATCAGTGGTCACATTCATATCAAGCACCACTATGTCTTGATCCCTCCATGGCTATGAGAGACCATGTTCTGGTGGACAAGGGATGCTAACCCGTGGAAAAGAATCCCCCTCAGAGGTCCCCTAAAGAACATCATAACATTGGATGCCAGCTGCAAGGCTGGGGGATGCATTGTGAGCGGTAACTGGTCCAGGCAAACTAGACACCCGTCAATTCATACAGTACATCATCAACTGACTTGAACTTAAAGCAGTGTGTCTGGCCTCTCAACCCTTCTTCCACAGCATGCCTATCTCTTGCATCCTAATCAGAATGGACAACACAAATGTTCAGTCCTATATCAACTGGGAAGGTGGGACCAAATCAGCAGATATACAGCAGGAGATCACATTATTCCTACTCTGGGCAGAGAACCAAATCTCCTAAGTGTCTCAGTAGAAGACGTCCAACACACAAGACAATTGGTTGAGCTGCACCAGGCTGGACTGCTTCTGTTTGGGATATACCGGTATATATTTTCCTACCTGTGTACTTTCATTCTTGAGCCACATAGCTGTTCTAGACACCCTAGAGACTCCTTATAGTCCTCCCTATGTAATAGACAAAAGCTCTCAGAAGGTTGGTGCTCTGAGGAGGGTAAGACAATTATTGACCTTTATTGTCTGAGTCGTGCTGCTAGTATCATAACTGTATTGGATATGTTGCTTTTGTAGCACTAGAGGGTGCTGAATACCCACTAATTTCAAGTCTTTAGGTTGTAAGCCTAAAGGCAGGGTCTGTCTACAGTTCGTTTTTGTAAGCGGCTATGGGAGACAATTTGGCCAAGAACCAGAGTGAAAAAATGTTTTAAGTGAGCAAGTCTGAGAAATTTTCTGACAAATGAGTGTATCAGTAGGAAAACAAGCTGTTCTGTTCTTCAAGATATCCTGTGCTTTTTGTTCTAGTAAGTGTCTTGCTTGTAGCTGTGATGAAGTCAGTTTTATTGCCCCTTGTTATCTGTGTGGCTTTTGATTTCTTCTAGAATAACATTAATTTTGTGTTAGACTTAGAAATGTAAGTGTTGATGTTAGTGAAAATGTACTCCTAAAGAGATGTGTGCCTTTTGAAAACAAATTGTATTGTGTTAATCATTTTGCTTTTGAGTGAACAAGTCATTTTAAATTGGAGATGTGCTGAAAATTATTATAGGCTGAAAATGGAAAGTTGGAGTCATCTGTGCCAAACCTTCAATACAATACCTCCGGTTGCGAACGGGATCCATTCTAGAGGTCCGACTGGATCCCGAGGTTTTCGCAACCTGAGGAGAAGCAGGCCGCTTCTGCGCATGCGCGCAGGGGGAAACACTTCCAGGTTTTCCGCTTTCGCAACCTGAAGTTTACGTTACCTGAGGGTACGGTACCTGAGGGTAATGTAACCCGAGGTGCTACTGTACTGATTTCATTGACAGTGCTGGGCACTCAGAAGGGAATTTGGCTTAATGGGGAAACTTGATTAATTTCACATATTGACCATTATCACACATTTATGTAATTGTCAGGACAAATAAATAATAATAATAATAATAATTTATTATTTATACCCCGCCCATCTGGCTGGGTCCCCCCCCCCCGCCACTCATTAGGTCTCTTCACCTCTCAGTCACTATATCTCATATCTATTATTTATTTATTTATTTATTTATTTATTTATTTATTTATTTATTTATTACATGTACCTTTTTCTTCCATGGAACTCAATGTGGTGTATATTTTTCTCCTTTCTATTTCATCCTCACAACAACCCTGTGAGGTCTGTTAGGCTAAGAGATGGTGACTGGCCCAAGGTCACCCAGTGAGCTGAGATTCGAACCCTGGCTCCCAGGTCCAACACTCACAAACATTAGACACACTGGCTCTCTATATCTACCAGAAATGTATATCTGTTTCCAGATGCTATTTATTTATTTATTATTTATAATGTTAATTTTTATTAGTTTTTCAATTACAATAATCCAATAATAGCCTCATTATAACAATGCCAAATTATAATATAATTCCTAATACAAATCATTCAGATACCAAATCATATAATTTAGGTGGCCCCCTGCATGCTAAAATTGATGGTTCGGTGATTTACTTTGTTTCTGCATTCCAAAATCTTATTGAGTTCAATCACATTCCCATCATAATAGTAATCCCTTATACAACAGCTGCAATATTTATAACTTCTATTCGTGTTGACACATTAAGTAATTTATAAGACTACAAGTGAAGATCTCATACTGTATCATTGTTCTTCCTATGTGTGACATTTATTCTGTCCATGATGTTTCTTCCTGTCCTTGTATGTCAATCTTTCCCTGGTTGTTGCTGCAATCCGTCATGCCTTGAGCAGAGCTGATATCCCAATGATGTTCCAGAAATTTCTCCCTCACTCAATCCCTTCCAGATTCCATACTTGTAAAATGTTAATTAACACTGTCCAATTAAATTTCTCCCTCACTCAGTCCCGTGCTTCTTTGCTTTGCAACTTTAGCAGTAGCTGCAAAAGTCACTCTATCCAAGTCAGTAATCTGTTTTCACCATTTTTCCTACCAGCCTAGGAAGAATAGTGATTTGTTATACTGTCGTGCCCTTGGCAAGTTTCCAGACTCCTTTCATTCCTCAGTTCAGCCGAAGATAAATAGCACATACCTTTCAGATCCCATACTCACATAGTGATAATAAGCACAGTCCAATTAAATTAAATTCCCAGTCCTTTTAATGTTAATTCAGTTTCCCCCCCCCACAGTTCCGTTTAATGTTGTATTCCATATCTGCAATCCAGTTTCCTCTTTCTTCACTTGCTCTTTATAGTAATTGATTTAACATTCTAGGGAAGGTTGCCGAATCATAAATGTAAAGAAGAAAACTTTATATAAAGAAGCTCTAGGCTCCCCTCCTCCCACACCGTCTTTTACACTGAATGTAGTCTTCTTTCAAATTCAAACCTTAACGACCTTGTAGCTACTTCAATTTCGCAGTTGATGATCTCATCTCTTCTAGCACGTGTCTGTACATTAGTCCAAATTAAACTAATTAACAGAAGAACCTCTGCTTCTTAATGGCGGGTAGGAGGGTTATCGACAGGTGGAGTGCTTTTGCACTCAGCGCCTCCCTGCCTCCCGCCTTCCATGCCAGAGTGAGAGCCAGGTATCGAGACGAACTGTGAGTGAAGGTCGTTCCCCCTGACCCTTGGGGGGGGGGACTTGCAAGGATAATTACCCACAATCATCCTTGTTTTTTCTTCGCCAACGATCTCCCACTGTCGTGGGAGCTGTCTCCTTTAAGGCACTGGAACCAGAAGCCTAAGTATTTATTTATTTATTTGGAGTATTTATTCCCACCACTACCCAAAAAAGCAACCTGCAAATGCCTGTTATTTCCAGCATTCCATCCCACATTAGCATATGCAAGAAAGGAGCTAATGCTTTCTTTTTAAAGTTATTTTAAAATGCTTGCAAGGAAGCTAATGTACAGTTTCTTCCTAAGGAACTCTATGGAGACAAATATGGTTGCCCCATGTGCCTGGTAGTAGTAGGATCTGGAGAGGAGTAAAGCAGCCACAGCCTTTTGGGTACACAACATGCTTGCTCATTGTTGCTTAAGCCATAGTTTGACTTAGTGTTACATGTGAATCAGGCCACTGGGCGTCCAGCCTGCAGTGGCAAAGAGCCTGTGTTGGAGGCGGGATGTTTTTATTTACACTGAGATGCACCAGCCCTCCTGTACGAAAGTCCTCCTTTTAGGACACACTTGGGTATTTTGCTAGTAATTAATAACAAATAATTTTCTCTTCTAGACAGCAGTGAGTTTCTTGCTGATGATTGCAGTATAATTGCTGGTGGGAATCTTATAGGCTGGCATCCTGATTCTGCTGCTGTGTTATGGCGAAGAATATTGGGAATTCTTGGAGATGTGAACAGTATCCAGTGTCCTAAAATACATGCAAGAATTTTTGAGTATCTCTTTGCACTATGGTACAAATTAGCAAAGGTAAGGTTTGCTACTATAGACTTTGTCTAATAGAGAGTTAGTAGACTAATGTGAGATGCTAAAAAAAAATAGAACAGGAAACACCACAACTCTTTAATCTGTGGACTCACCTAGATTGGTTTTTAAAAAAAGCATTTTATATGTGTTGTATATGTATTATAACACTGTGACACCAGATGGCGCTGTAGAGTTCCGTTTTTGCCAACACGATTTCACATACAAAGTTTACAACTCCTTTTTCTGAAACGCTTATTTGATGTGTCTAGATCCAGCCTATCTAAAATCTTATGAATATTGTATGTTAAATGTTTAAAAGCTTATTTTCAACTACCCATTGAAGCCATAGTGAAGATCTTAATGGTACAGTGGTATAATAATAATAATAATAATAATAATAATAATAATAATAATAATAATAATTATTTATTTATTTATTTATACTCTGGGCGGCTTACAACAGAAAAATGAAATAAAACAATGAAACATTTAAAGCCTCCCTAAACAGGGCTGCCTTCAGATGTCTTCTAAAAATCTGGTTAAGAACTTAATTCGTTCCGGAGGTCCGTTCTTAACCTGAAACTGTTCTTAACCTGAGGTACCACTTTAGCTAATGGGGCCTCCTGCTGCTGCCACGCTGCCAGAACATGATTTCTGTTCTCATTCTGAAGCAAAGTTCTTAACCTGAGGTACTATTTCTGGGTTAGCGGAGTTTGTAACCTGAAGCGTTTGCAACCTGAGGTACCACTGTATTTAAACAGATGAATGGTACTGGAATGAAGTGTGCTGTAAATAAAGTTCCCGACTCTACCAACCCTAATTTGTAACCCCTCAAAAATTCAATAATGTTTCAATTGTTTTGAGATAGGAAGGAAATTTGTGCAAAAGTTAGCTGTTCAAATTAGTTGGACTACAGTAACAAATTCCATACTAATGAGAAACTGAGATAAGCAAACTCATGATTCAGTGGGCTATATAACCCAGGGCAGCCCCACTATATACCTCAGGAGATAAGAACGTCAGAAGAGCCCTAGTGAATGAGACTCGAGGCCTGTCTAGTCCACCATCCTGTTCTCAGGGGGGTCAACCAAATACTATGGGCATCCTGCAAGGCAAGCTGCTAACCCGCTGGGACTTGTTCCAAAGGAAAGGGGAAGTGTTACAACAAGCCTTTCAGTTCCCAAACGTCATGCATCACAGATTAGTGGTGAGAAAAGAGCCTTCTTTAGTTTGGGATTTTCCAAAACAATCAGAAAAGAAAGCGTGAGATCCTATTTTAAGAGGTTAGGAAGAAAAAACTATTCACTTTAGCTCATCAAGATTGTGTATGTCTTACTATTTATTATTTTGTTTGTTTGTTTAGATAAGGGACAATCTTGCTATCAGTCTGGATAACCAATCCACTCCCTCTCCTCCTACTTTAATTCCTCCACTCAGAATATTTGCATCGTGGTTGTTCAAGGTAAGTTTTTCATGCACCGTGGTCTGGACCAATCTCACCTGTATCTTGCTTTTGTTTACCTTCAGTCTTACACTTCTAAACTCCCAAACTGCTTTTTAAACATGGAGAGGAAAGAATGCCCTACTATGTTAATTTTGTAGCTACCTTTAATGTACATGTAGCTATACTGACTATACAAATCTAAACATAACATCAACATAAGCCTTTAAAATTCTTTTCTTTCTGAATGTATGTTGAAACATTTTCTTTTATATTCATTAGTTTGGATTTGACCTAAATACAAAAAATTCATGAGGGCTTCCATTTCAGTGACAGAAGCCTGCATGTGACCACTACTCTGTATTAAGGATCTTTGAGTAAACTTCAGGGGTGCACATTGCTCTATCTATTCACATTATGGAGAAAGAGGAGGCTGTCCCCTTGTGCTCTATTTGAATGATGCCTGAAGTCCTGTAATGAAACCAGAGTCAGCATCTGCAGTAATTTAGTGGATTCTGTGCAACCAGCTTGTGATGTGCAAATTAATTGGTTAATTGGGATGTAAATAATAATACATTAAGTTGCACTTAAGCTTTAATCTACTATTTTTATAATACAGTTTGCTGTTCTGTCCTCAACTTCCCTTCCTTAGTGTTGGTATTTTATTTATAATACGAAATGTTAATTATCAAACCTAATAATGGATTATATGCATTTGTGCTGTTCTCTTCATGGAAAGTTCTTTGATTCAGGGAGGCTTTTATGGATGGAAGGGCAGGTGCTATTTTTGCTGATTCTCTCTCTCCGCTGCAGCAACACACTCCTATGTTTTTTCCAAAGGGTCCCTCATTCCTTTAGAGCAGTCTTCCAGGAGCTGCAGTGGAGGAAGAATATTTGAAAATGGCAACTCCCACCTTCTATTAGCTGAAGCCTTTGCTGAGGCTCTTTTGTTTGTGGCTGAGAAATGTTGGGTGCAGCCCTATGCCTTTCTTATTGACACTAAGTTCTATAAAAGTTCCAAATCATAGAAAATGTAACTTAAAATGTGCCCTTTATCATCTTGAGAAGGATGTCTTGAAGAGCTGTCTTAGTTTCATATATTTTAATACAATACATGTTCTGATTATTTAAAAGCTGCCTTATTCACAAAACATACTCTGTTATTTTAGGCTACCACCTTATCAGATGAATATAAGGAAGGGAAGCTTCAAGCCTACAAACTGATATGTGCTATGATGGCTAGACGCCAAGATTTTGTGCCAAATCCTGACTACCTGGTGCACTTTTATCTTGTCATGCATATTGGATTAACTAGTAAAGATCAGGTACAAATCCTATATTTCTACTTCTGAAAACTGAATTGCATTAATTTAACATGCTTTCTAAGGTTTGGCTCCCGAGCCACAGTATGGCTTGAGACCCTGTGGAAGAACCCCTGGTGTGATTTACCTGTTCTTCCCTTCCCCTCCAACCTACTCCCCCTTTTCTGGAGGGTCCCCCAACCTACCACACTATGATGGTGTGATGCAGCAAAGAGCTGCAGTGGGAATCTATGCTAGTTGTTTTCTTTTGTTTTGCTGGCACTGTGTATGGGACATTCCTCCTGGTGCATGGGGAATTGAGATCCAAGCCACTATCTCTTTGCTTACTAATGAAAACTGAATGACTTGGAGATTTCCATCAAAAATGGCTTCTAGGTGTCTCTTTCTATTATGTGCAGATCCTGCTATCTGTCCATTCATTATGTGAAAATTCAGTTATCTGAACATAAATAATTCTGCCCAAACCTCACTATACACACTGCAGATTCAGATAGCCAAACAGTCAGACTTTGTCCTTTCCTCCCTCGCTTCCTTATTTGTTTGTGGTTTGTTTGTGAGCGGCAGCCATTTTCTCATTCTCTCATATATATGAGAGAGGAAGTGGAAAGAGAGATCAGGCAAATCAGTTTCTTTTTCTGGTTGGCTATAGCCATTTTAGGAACAACCATGATGGGGGAAGGGGAAAAGATCACAAATTAGAAATGTTCCCATAGGAAATAATTGAAATTGTCAGCTCATTATGCAAACACTTGCCTTACAAATGATTTCCTGGGAACACATTGTGTTCGGTAAGTGGGACCTGTGTATATAGCCATTATTTCACTTTTATTTGGTTCCTGGTATGAGGTAGATGCTACACAGAACTTTTAAATGGCAATACTTATGCTCAGGTGGCTTATCAAACAAGTAAGACAAGGTGAAGGAAAAAATTAGAGCTTGGTAATAAGTATAACATGTTAGATAGAAGAGCTTTAATTGTGTAGAAAAGATAAGGCTGCAGAACTTCAAGGAAAGCTGCAGGGGGGGGATGAGTTAACAAGATTTGAAGGTGACATATTGGACAGAGAAAGTGAATCAGTTTCAGGTTTGCCAATGGTAGAGCAGGAAGTGAAAGTAAAGAAAAGAGGACCAAGAGTAAAGGAACTTCTACAGAGCACAAAAAGGAAGAGTTTAAAGAGAGATTTGGGAGTTCTACATCAAATTAGAGAGGAGAAGCCAACCAATCAAAAGCAAGGTAGATTAAGACACAAACTGATGCTACTTAAGAAAAGTACTATAGAAAAAGGTATTCTGGCTAATTTCAATAGGTAATAGATTTAACAAATCTTCAATAGTGCAAATTCTAAGTTATAAACCATATCAGTATTGTTCCACATTGCCACTGCCTTTAAAAAAAATCTCTTTCATACCTCTTGGTGGCAGTCTTGGCTTCAAGTTTTCCAGTTGGTAGCCTTGGGATTCTAAAAGCCCATTGCATTTTTGCTTTTCAATGGTAAAAACTCAACTGTGTCCAATGCATATATGCTTTCTGTATTTTTATCTAAATTGGCTAATCTGTGACCCTCTAGATGTTGCTCACCTACAACTTCCAGCAACCCTAGCCAGCATGACCAGTGGTTAGAGATGATGGGAGTTGTAGCACAACATCTGGAGGGACAGATGTTAGCCACCTCTGATCTAAATGCTGCATCAGCTGAGCAGCTTCAACAAGCCTCTAGGGCTCTCCAGGGTCCTCCCCACTTACGTGCATTTCACTGATGCGTGCGGATGCCCAGAACAGAACCCCTGCGTAAGTGGGGAGTCTCCTGTACATACAAGTAGAAAACAAGAATAAAAACATTTTTTAGAAAAAGACCAGCAGCGACTTAGGAGCTTCCAAGACTTATGGAATATTGAGGGCATCAATAAAAGAAAACTGTACAGAAACTAATCTCTTACAGGGATAGGAGACTCCTGAGTTCACAGATTTATCCATTGTTTTTTATGGGCAACTCTTGCTTCTGCCCTGTGGGAGGGGACATACTTCTATAGGGGAAAGCGTTTAGCATACCGTGCGTCTTTATAGGTTGTAAGTCTGTGGGCATGAACTAGCTTGTTTTTCTTGATAGTATGCAAGATGTTCTTAGAAAGCTTTTCAGTGGCAGGGTAAAATTATGGTAAATAAATAAACACAATGGTTTAGAAAGCATATGCAGGCTTCTTATCTACATGGGACAGATAAATTTTCAATGGAATTGCTCCTGAAAAAGGAAGGGTTAAACCTTTCCACTTTGTGCACTCCTCATGCTAACCAGAACCCTGTAGCAGCAAGCCTCCAGAGTGCCATTTTTTCCTTTGCACCTCCTCAAACTGCCCCCTCCCCTAGTCCTCAACAGCACTACAAGGCTCCTGTCCCAGGCTAGCGGGAGCTCTGCTAGGGAATGGAGATAGATGGCAACATTGCATATCCCACCTGTTCTCTCCACTGCTGACCTTAGTTAACTGAATTAATAACTTTTTAAAAGGCAAAAAATCCTTAAAAAATTAAAAATATCCTGTTGTCAATAATTTTTGTTTAGCTTCTGACCTATACCCCTCTGATATCTCTTAGTAAATGCAGAATATTCCCTGAAACATGTTGATACTTGCTGTACCTTGCTTACCCTCAACCTTGCACACTAACCTTAGACACATCAACCAGAAGACTACATAAGACCACCCCCATTACACCCCACTCCAACCCCCATTCTGCCTACTTTCTCAGGGCCGTCTTGAGCGCCCCTGGCGCCGTGGTGCGACAGATCCCTCTGGCGCCCCCCCGCCCCGTTTCCCAGCGCGGTGGGCGGGCGGGTGCAGCTGCGCGGTGGGCGGGCAGGCACAGAGCAGGTGCCGTGGGCGCAGCTGCGCGGCGGACCGGCCGGCCAGTGGGCGGGCGCAGCTCGGGGCGCCCCCCTGGCGGGCTGGCACCATGGTGCCCTGCGCCACCCAGCCTGGCCGTAGGGCCGGCCCTGCCCCCTTCTGGGTCCACAAGGTCCTGCATGCCAGTGTTCGTGTGTCAATTGGACGCACACAAACTAAATAATTTTTTTAAATTAGGACCAGAACCACTATAATACACTGCCCTCAATTCCCATTTCATGGAGCTGGTCCAGCATGATACCATGGTCCATGGGATGAAAAGCTGCAGAGAGACTGAGAAGCCGGAGCCAGGTTTCTCCACCACCATGCTTTCAGATCTGGCAAAGAGACAGAAACTGTGCCACTAAGAAAAAAACCTATGCCAACACTAAGGCTGAGGTTCAAAGAAGAACCAGAGAACTGAAAAACACCTGGTGGATAAAAAAAGCTCAAGAGTTCCAGCACTTAGCCGACACTCATGATGCACAGAGTTTCTTTAAAGCCACAAAGACCATCTATGGGCCAATAAATCATGGCATATGCCCCCTACGCTCAGCAGACGGTAACACACTTCTAAAAGATAAAGAAGCTATTGCACTGTGCTGGAAAGAACATTACCAACATCTCCTTAACTGCAACTCCCCTGTAGCTGCTGAGGTCCTCTCACAAATTCCTCAAAAACAAGTTAGAGATGAGCTTGCAGTATCTCCACATCTGGGAGAGTTCTGTACAGCTATTAATCAAATGAAAAACAACAAAGCCAGTGGACCTGATGGGATACCTGCCGAAATCTTCAAAGTGGGCGGAATTGAACTTACACAACAATTTCACAAGCTCATCGAAAAAATCTGGGAAAGAGAAGAAATCCCAGCAGACTTTAGGGATGCCAAAATTATCAATCTCTTTTAAAAAGGTGACAGAACTGATTATGGAAACTATCGAAGCATCTCTCTATTAGCTGAGGCCGGCAAAATTCTTGCAAGGATCTTAGCAAACCGTCTTGTAACAATATCCGAGGTGACCCTTCCTGAATCCCAAAATGGTTTTTGGCCTTCTGGGGGGACAGTGGACATGATTTTCACCTCTCGACAGCTTCAAGAAAAATGCAGAGAGCAAAACCAACCCCTGTATGTGGCGTTTATTGACCTGACTAAGGCTTTCGACACTGTAAATTGTAATGCCCTGTGGACTGTCCTTCTGAAAATTGGCTGCCCAGATAAATTTGTAAACATCATTCGGCTCCTCCATGATAATATGACAGCAACAATCGCAGATAACAATGGCTCTCAAAGTGAACCATTCACAGTGGGATCAGGTGTTAAACATTCATTATTTTCATTGCCTTGTGGGTGGGGAGGGGGGGTTGCAGTGATTTTTAGAAAGTCATTAGTTTGCACCAGGTGTCCTATTGGGAAGACCCAGTTCTCTGAGTGCATGTTCTGGAAGTTGGGCAATAGGGGCAGTACAGGATTCCTTCTGGTGTACCGAACTCCCCGCTGCACCAAGGATTCCCTACCCAAGCTGCTTCAGGTCATGGCGGATGTTCTCCTGGAGACACCTAGTTTGGTTGTCCTAGGGGACTTTAACATCCATGTTGACACGACCTTACAAGGGGCCGTTCGGGACTTCGTTGAAAGCATGGCCTCTATGGGGCTGTCCCTGAATAAGTCTGGCCCAATTCATAGCCGCGGACATGCCTTGGACCTGGTGTTCACCTCTATGGATGCTGGTGATCTGACACTAAATAAGAGCGAAATTAAAGAAGTGCCATGGTCAGATCACTTCCTGGTGCAACTGGACTTCTGGACCCTTCCCCTCTGCAGGGAGGTGGGACCAATTTTGATGGTCCGCCCCGGCCAATTAATGGATCCAATGGTTTCCAGAGAGTGGTAGGGGATGCTTTATCCCATGTTGATGGCCTTTCAGCAGATTCCCTGGTGGCCCGCTGGAATGTGGAGTTAACCAGGGCTATTGACTGTCTGGCTCCGAAGCGCCGTCTCCGATTGCATGGAGCCCAGACAGCCCCGTGGTTTTCCATGGATCTGAGGGCGATGAAACAATCAATGAGACGGCTAGAACACCGGTGGCGGATAACTCATTCTGAAGCTGACCGGACACGGGTTAGAGCTTAGTGTCGAGCCTACCAAGTGGCAGTAGCAACGGCGAAGAAGACTTTCTTCACCGCCTCTATTGCATCTTCAGAAAACAGCAGCAGGAGACTCTTTCATGTGGTTTGCAATTTAGCGGAACCACCTGCTCCATCAGGGCCCAGCACGGGCCACATGATCTCCTGCAATGATTTTGGAATGTTTTTTGCTGATAAAGTCGCTCAGATTCGGGACGAGGACTCCACCGTGGGAGCAGGGCCGGGGCGGGGGAGTGCTAGAGGTCTAGCCAAGTTGCATAGGATCATTTCCAACCTGTTACCTCCGAGGATGTGGACAGGCTGCTTGGACGAGTGAAACCAACCACCTGTTTCCTTGACCCTTGCCCATCCTGGCTTATAAAAGCTAGCCGGGAAGGATTGGCGATGGGCTTCGCAGGTTGGTGAATGCTTCTCTCTGTGAGGGAGCCTTTCCGGACCCACTGAAAGAGGTGGTTATTAAACCGCTTCTTAAAAAACCATCTTTAGATGCGGCCAACTATCGCCCAGTCTCAAATCTTCCATTCTTGGGCAAGGTGATTGAGCGAGTGGTTGCCGAACAACTCCAAGCACGCCTGGAAGAAGCGGACCATTTGGATCCCTTCCAGTCGGGATTCAGGCCTCATAATGGGGCTGAAACTGCCTTGGTCGCACTGGTCGATGATCTCCGGTGGGCTAGGGACAAAGGTGAGAGCTGTTTCCTAGTTCTGCTGGATCTCTCAGCGGCTTTTGACACCATCAACCATAACATCCTTCTTGACCGTCTAGTGGGGTTGGGAGCTGGGGGCACTGTCATACAGGGCAGCTGTTTATCAGCTCCATCTGGTATGCAGGCTGAGACCCTATCTCTACATGCTCTAGTTATCTCTCGCTTGGACTACTGCAATGCGCTCTATGTGGGGCTTCCTTTGAAGGTGACTCGGAAACTACAACTAATCCAGAATGCGGCAGCTAGACTGGTGACTGGGAGCAGCCGCCGAGACCACATAACATTGGTCTTGAAAGACCTACATTGGCTCCCAGTACGTTTCCGAGCACAATTCAAAGTGTTGGTGCTGACCTTTAAAGCCCTAAACGGCCTCGGTCCAGTATACCTGAAGGAGCGTCTCTACCTCCATCGTTCTGCCCGGACACTGAGGTCCAGTGCCGAGGGCCTTCTGCCGGTTCCCTCGCTGCGAGAAGCAAAGTTACAGGGAACCAGGCAGAGGGCCTTCTCGGTAGTGGCACCTGCCCTGTGGAACGCCCTCCCACCAGATGTCAAAAAGAAAAACAACTACCAGATTTTAGAGGACATCTGAAGGCAGCCCTGTTTAGGGAAGCTTTTAATGTTTAATAAATTATTGCATTTTAATATTTCTGTTGGAAGCTGCCCAGAGTGGCTGGGGAAACCAGCCAGATGGGCGGGGAATAAATAATAATAATAATAATAATAATAATAATAATAATAATAATAATAATATGCTTGTGAAACATGGACCACTTATAAACGCCATCTCCAACTCCTCGAAAGATTCCATCAACGGTGTCTCCGGAAAATTTTACACATCACTTGGGAAGACAGGCAAACTAATATCAGTGTCCTGGAAGAAGCAAAGATCACCAGTGTTGAAGCAATGATTCTTCAACATCAACTTCGTTGGACTTGTCATGTTGTGCGGCTGCCTGAAGATCGTCTTCCAAAGCAACTACTCTATTCCGAACTAAAAAATGGAAAGCGCAATGCTGGTGGTCAACAAAAGAGGTTTAACACTGGCCTGCGAGCGCTCCAGTTGGAGAACAGCCTTTACCAAAGGTGTCATGGGATTTGAAGAAACTCGATCTCAGGACGCAAGGGAGAAACGTGCTAAGAGGAAGGCACGCTTGGCAAATCCACACTGTGATCAACTCCTGCCTGGAAAGCAATGTCCCCACTGTGGAAGGACGTGTGGATCCAGAATTGGCCTCCACAGTCAATTACGGACCCATTGTTAAAACCGTGTTTATGGAAGACAATCTTACTCTGCTACGAGTGATTGCCAAAGAAGTTAGGAGAATATTCCTATGCAATCATGGTAGTTTTTGGGTTCTGTTTGAGAAATCACATGCACTCTAGATCAGATCTTTGGACATTGGGAATTTAAACTGCCAAATTCTGACACCTTGACATCCATGTCATGCAAATAGCACTTTTCAATATATCCATGTAATGCATTGTTTAATTACAATTTGCAAAAAAGTCAAAGGTGTTTATGTAGTTCTAAATATTTTTATATATTTGTTTGTAAGGCTCAAGGAAAGAATTTAATCACTTACAGGGTTTTAAATTACATAAATTCTGCGGTGGAAGACTTTCATGTTGGCTTCATTAGAATTTGCTCCTAACACTGCAGCCTCATGTAATTACTGCTTGTAATTTATATAAGCAAGTAAAGTTAAATGCAGAGGAAATAGCAAGTTTTGCTTTATAAACGTAAGATGCCCAACAATGGAGACAGTGTACAGAAAATAGCTAGATTTATTATGCAAACTGAGATATGTCAGATAATTTGTCCCACATAATATTTGTTATTGATAAATCTTTTATCTACCGGTATATGTTTGGAAGATCTTAATTGGTTTCTTGGGTGTATCGTATTTAACAGACTGATTTGCTAGCCATTTTAAATGTTGACATTGCTTTGCTACCATGTCTATCATAGAGGGGTTTTTAAATACTTAAGAACTGTAACAAACAGTTTATGAACTGTGTAGCTTGATCTGAAGTTGGGAAAGTGGAGAGTAGCTCTAAAAATCCCACCACAGCTGCCACTTAATTTAAATGTCTCATTCCCTTTTTATAAGGAAAATATGCTAAGCTCTTCAATGACTGAAATTTTGTCCTTTTCTACATAATTAAGAGCAGGAATTAATCTGCAAAAATGCCAGCTTGTTCATGGTGAAGAACAACTCAGAGTCTTTCTGAGGACAGATGGTAGCTTATCAAGTTACATATATACATAGCAATAGGTTGAGCAAGAATAGGAAAGGGGTACTTTTATAACTGACCTTTCTGTGAACTCGAATCAAGTGAGAGAATATTTTTAACTGATCTTGCAATATTTTATTTTCATCAATACTTTGTTTGCAGTATTTATAGACATTTAAAGAGTTAATCCATTTTATTTTGACATAAACAGGAGATCCTTCCTCCCATTTATGACACTACAGAGCATGGTTTTGAATTGCACTGGTTCTTCCTGCCCTTTTCCATAACAACATCTACACTAAATTATACTGCAATTATATAAACAATAGAAATGCTTCCAGACAAATCTCTCATTTTACATTTTCATTTCAGGTAATTGTTGAATAATTTGGAACCATAATGAACCAAAATTATTTTACACATTTATAGATCAATTATGAAAGAGGAAAGGGGGGACATGTACAAATTGTAAATCAATTTCTATTGCCATTGCTATGTGTCTTTCTTACTGCTTGTGGTTTTCTAGTTACTGTGTACCTAGCATTCAGTTAAAATGATTGATTTACTAGGCTGTTTGCTTTTATAGAATTGCATTTTGAAGGAAACAACCTAGTGTATTTGAATTATCTCTGTGTGTGTGTGTGTGGCAAAATCACTTAAGCATAAAACAGATGTTCATGTTGCTGCTTTTCTGTGATGCAAAAACTTTTCATAATTGCCAGTTCACAACATTTTTTCATAAAATGGATATTTGTTTTGGGTTTTTTGGTTTTTAAATTTTTTAAATTTTTATTTTTGAAAAATAATAATTAACAGAATCAAATGAATACAACACATATAACACATTAATAACATAATAAAAAGAAATAAAAGAACAGACAGACAAGCAACCAAAAGAAAAATAAAATACCCAAAAAAATTCAATCTGTACATCAACTCTATTGTACCTTCTTTATACTATACTTTCCTTTGATGCATTTTTATAAGCATACAAAGAAAGAAGAAAGAAAAAAAACCAACACAAATATTTAACAACAATAAAGAATGACCCCTCCACCCCCTGATGATTTCCAGCCTTTTCTCTATTTCGGTTTCTTTATCCAAATTCCCTTGTATACATTTTTACATATTTCCTTCCATTTTTATTTACTTTGCTTGAGCCCTTCACCTGTCTGCTAAGAGATCAGCATTTTCCACAAATTTTGCCATATATTCATTAATTTTTCCCCAATCTTTGTCAATTTTCTATTCTGATATCCCCTTAATTTCTCCTATTTTCCTCGCCATATTTTGATATATTATCAATTTAATTTGCCAATCCTCTACTTTCGAAATTAAATTACTTTCCCAATTTTTAGCCATGAGAAGTCTAGCAGATGTGGTTGCATACATTGTTAAACATCTGTCTTTTTCCTTAAATTTCTTCACTTAGCATTCCTAGCAGAAATATTTCGGGAACTTTCTTAAAAGAGTATTTCAGTATTTTCTTTATTTCTGAATAGATCTTCTCCCAAAATTTCTTAATTATTTTGCATTGCCACCTGTCAAAGGTGTCTGCGGCTACTCTTGAGTAAATATGCGCCACTCCGTCTTGTCTTTCAAAGTTTTATTGTGCATATTATTTACAGTGCAAAGATCTCAGCAAACATGACTGCCTAGGCCATGTCAGAACCCCGCAGTGGCTTCTTCCGGGTTCTTGACCAGCATAAAAGCCTGGGCACCCCAAAGTGCCACCCCCCTGGCCCTACGGGTGCGTGCGCGCCTCAATTCTGGCGTCGGAGGGAACGGTCTCCGTTCTGGCAGCCCTGTGTCCGACCTTTCCCCAGACTCCTCCTCCCCTGGCCCTCTTTCCTCGCGGCGCTGAGGCCCCGATAGCTTACAGAGCACTCTCTCCTCCCCGCTCACTTCCTCATTCCTTTCTCCTGACTCGCTGCTCGTGCTGACGCTGGGTGAGGAGCTTGTCAGGATGATGGGGCGGCTCTCTGTAATATCTGTACATATCTGATACCACCAAATATGTATATACGAGCCCACCTCCAACATTTGTTGTCACTCTCTTTGTATATTTTCACCAATTTTGCCGGAGTCACATGCCATCTGTATTGCATTTTTAATATATTTTCTTTTAGGTCATTATTTGGTGTAAATTTTATATCTCTTGTCCATAATTTTTCCCATTTCTTTACCTTTACTGCTTTTCCCAGATCTTGTCCCCATTTTATCACGACCTCCTTTGTGGGGTTTTTTTGTATTTCTTTCCATGCTCTCTCATTGTGGTTGGATGTTGCAACTTTAATTTAAAGGTAGCTGTTACCAGAACAGCTTCAATTTAAAAATTATTTGGGTTAGCTAAGCCTGTGTTGATGTCTGTAAGCCTTAAAACAATTTTAAATGACAGAATAAGGATGCAACTTATCACTAATAAGTTACAAGGCAATAAGAATACTAAATATGTTTTCACCCCCTTTTGTGCTATTAGAGTATTCTCTGGTCAATAGACAAGTTAGAGGCTAACCAGAGGAATCTTGCTTTACCTGAATACATGCCTATATTGATTTTTCCTGGTATCAGAGACTGGTATAACTTGAGTCAAGATTCTGCCATACATAGAGTTGCTGATTAAAGGAATTTTCTCTTGTCAGATTAATTAGTGACCCTGTCTAAAGGTTTTTGCCCTGTGTTTGCTTGAGGGTTGCTCTGTGATTTCTGTTTGACTTCATTGTTGAGGGTCTAATGTTGAATAGTCCTGCCTTGTGCCAGAGGTTAGATGAAGAAGTTCAACTTAACATTGGCACCATGTGCTATAAAAATGTACTAAAACTGTCAAATTTCTGGTTTGCTTTTATCTACTGTTTAACTCTTCAGGTTGCTCTAAAGCTTTAGGAATATAGATTTGTCAAAAATCATTCTCAAACAGACTCTTATTTTATGGTTTCTGCCACACAAATACAATATACTTGGCTCATACCACTGACAAGTGTGCTGTGGTTTTATTTATTTACTTGCTTGATTGCTTGACTTTCTTACTTACTTACTTATCGTATTTATTTTAAAGGGGTGGTGGTCTTCTCGAGTTGATTTTTTAAAAACGGCATATGCAAAGCACGATATCAAAGTGCCTCTCTATTTTCAATACTTAGCTGGGCTATTTTGTTTAATTTAAGTTAGCAGATGTTACATAGCACACAGACAAATTGGAGAGGATTCCAAGGAGTCAGCAAAGATTAGTCTGAGCTTGTAAAGTGTAGCATATTTATCCTAGTGAAAAGATTATGGTACTTTCCAAAGAGCTAAACTGATGTCATAAACATGAAGGGAGTAATTTTGTGGTCTAGAAGGACAATATTATGCATGAGTCCATAATAATTATTATAGCCAGACCCCATTCATTCATACTATTCCTTAACATCCCAGGGCAGATTACAACAATATAATATACAGCTTTAGAAACAAGTATTACTTTTATTATTTTTTCAATTTATATAGCACCCTTTATCAGAAGAGCTGTGTACAACCAGCCACTAATAGTGCCTCAGTCTTCTCTGGCTTGAGTTTCAGTTTGTTGGCTCTCATCCAGTCCATTACTGAGGCAAGACATAAGTCCAGCATATACACTGCCTCACCTGCAAATATAAAAGAGAAGTAGAGCTGTGTGTCAGCATATTGCTGACAGCGTACTACAAAGCAAACAGGTATTCAATTATATTCTTCAGGACTGATGGATCTTCCTCCTCTTCAATGGTGGTTGTGGAAAGTGGGAAGTTACTTAGAGTTGAGTAGTCAGCCACCTAGTTAACGCCAGGACCTTTCACCATTTAGACAGGATTATCTTAAACAACTAAATCCTTCTTGAAACATCCAAGTTTATCTAGTTGCTTGGCAACTAGTCCAAAAAGCATGATATAAAGGGTTCCTCCAGTTCCTTCTAATCTAGGACAGTTAACTGGTACATCTCAGTCCCCTTTTCCATCTCTACCTTTTCTATTTCCATAATCATGGCCACCTCTGGCTCTCACTTGCTACTTTGCAAGTAACCCCACTCCCTTCCTGGGTCATTTGCTGTTATATAGAAAAGTGGGATCTCTAAAACTCTATAACTCTATAACTCCATCCTTAGGAGACTTTCTGCCTCTAGCCTTTCTCCTTTGTTTATGCAACTGTAACTAAGCATATGTTCCAGACAACATGTGGGTGGGTTAACCTATGCCTTGTATTATTAATCCTTTTTACTCTATCTTTAAATGCTGTTGTTGTTGTTGCTTCTACATCATTGCATATTGGCACGAGCTTATCCCTAAACACAACTACCCTTTTGTTAAAAAAGATTGCAGTGTCTATAACAGTGTGATTCTTCTTACCCTAGCAAGTTCCCTAATAATAGTCATTGCTAAATTTCTCAAAATTAGCAGTGTTAGTACAGTCAGTGCAATCCTGTGTATGCACAATTATCTCCTGTTAAAATCCTGAGAATCTTATTGATAATTTAACAAATTAGTGTTTTATGTGAACAGGTATGCAAAATATGTGTTTGTGCACATGTGGGTCCAGTCACACTAACAGACCTGAAAGACTATAATGCACAGAATGTATGACCTTTATGACTTGAACCTTTAAAGATGTTGAGCCAGAACTTATTTCTTTGGTGTTTATTATAAATGTGTATCCTGGTTTTCTATTGCCATGCTTAAGGCAGCTTAAAAAATTCTCCTGAGATATAACTGTGGCAATACATAAGTACAATTTTATGAGGATCAATATAAAAATCTTATAACAATTCATAATAATTACTAAAAGAGTCTGCTGCTGCCAGTTATTGGTGTTGAATAGCCACAACTAAGATGGTAAATAGGAACTCAGGTGGCGCTGTGGGTTAAACCACAGAGTCTAGGGCTTGCTGATCAGAAGGTCGGCGGTTCGAATCCCTGCAATGGGGTGAGCTCTCGTTGCTCGGTCCCAGCTCCTGCCAACCTAGCAGTTCGAAAGCACATCAAAGTGCAAGTAGATAAATAGGGACCGCTCTGGCGGGAAGGTAAACGGCGTTTCCGTGCGCTGCTCTGGTTTGCCAGAAGCAGCTTTGTCATGCTGGCCACATGACCCGGAAGCTGTCTGCGGACAAACGCTGGCTCCCTCGGCCTATAGAGCAAGATGAGCGCCGCAACCCCAGAGTCGGACACGACTGGACCTGATGGTCAGGGGCCCCTTTACCTTTAATATGGTAAATGGAGGTCTATCCTGGGTTTGGTCATGGAAGTAACAGGATGCATTTCAGTGGGTCCTAGGCAGGAGAACATCATGGTGAATTGTGTCCATTGGTCCTTTATCTTTCAACAAAATTATCTGATGACTAAAAGATAATGGGATTAAAATAAAAAGTTAGAAGACTTGAGCCCTATTATCTCTCTCTGTATATGTCTTTTAAAATGAAGAGGTAAAGTTTTTTGAATGCTCAAAGATGTGGCTTCACCTGATTCTACTTGGGTATGTTCCAGAATATTTCTGGTAAAATTCAAAGAGTTGAAAATAGTTTTTCGTTATGTGGACACAACTTTCATGAAAATAGAGCAAGGGTTAGTACTTACTAATCTTTAAAAAATCTACTTTCTGTTGTCTTTCATGCCAAGATTCATGAGTCTTTATTGTAGCATATGTCAGCATAGATGTCATCCCATCTGCTGCTGTATGGCTTGTTCAGACACTAGGCGCACAACACAATACTTAACTCTCAGTAATTACAGGTGTGTTGTGAGGAGCCCAATGCATTAATCAGCCCCTTAATTATGGAAAAGGTGGGTCTTTTGTTCTGTCTTCAGAGCAGGAGTTTACCAGCCACTTTATGAGCTCCAGCATCCATCTGCTCATTCTTTTAGAATGTTTGCATTGACTGATATTGCCTTTAAAATGTATTGTGGGAAATGATTAAAACCAGTTTGAACATTAACCTGAGTAGTGTTTCAAAGGTGAAAATGCTGCCTGCAATGATGCTAAAATGTGTTTACCTTTTAAACAATATTTGTGTAAAAACATGTATCGGGTTGGCTTATGATACTATAAGATGAGCTTTTGCAATCTTCATGCTTCAGCTATACAACAAAGCAATTTTGTGTAATATTCTAATATTTCCCGAGGAGCAAATGTCATATGTAAGATCTGGAGACTGCTTACATATTGGAAAACTTAATTCAGAGGAGGAGAACATAATTGTTTGACATGATTTTACTACTCAAACTGATTTTTATGTGAGATTCTCATTTCAGTAGGATTTTTCTTAATGTTTTTCTTGTAATGTGTATTTTTCCTTTTCTTATTTCCTTGCTCTGTAATATGACTCTGACATAGGCAGTGAAACTCATTTTGGATGTAGGGAGTAGCACTGCATAATTCTATTTTGTTTTTTTAAAGAAGAACAAAACAAAAAACACAAGCTAGTCCTTTTACTTAATACTTATATGTTTATCCGATCTTAGACAGGTGGATATTTTTCTGATATGGGTAGTACTCCTGGTCAGTAAGAGGCTGAATAAAACCAAAACTGTTGGTGGCAAAACTGGTACCCAGTAAGTCCTCATTTTCAGTTTGGAGCAGTTTCTTGCCCCCTCCATGCTCCCTTTCAAATAGTCTCCCTGTTAAACAGGGTCTGGTAGCCTTTCTTTTCAGGAGCAAGAAGCAGAACTTGAGCAGAACCTGGAAGTTAACCATGATGAACGGACAGTTCCTTGAAGGATTTTCAAAAGGCAAAGCAAGTTGTAGGTGTACTAATGCCCCCTGTTCACCAATTTTCACTCCACCCTCCTTTTTATTTTTTATCTTGAGGTAGACGAAGAGATCCCAGATTGCTAGGCACTGAGGTCATAAGATCATAAGAAGAGCTTTGCTGTATTCAAACAAAGGCCCATGTAGTCCAGCATTCTGTTCTCGCAGGGGACAACTAGGTGCCAATGGGAAGCCTGCAAACAGGACCTGTGTGCAACTGTACTCTTCCCTCCACCTTAAGATTCCAAGCAACTGGTATATAGAGGCACGCTGCCTCCAACAGTGGAGGTAGAACATAGCAATTATGACTAGCAGACACTGATAGTACTATTGTCCATGAATTTTTCTAATCCTCTCTTTAAAGTACAAGCTCTTGGAGCAGTCAGAACAGGAACAGACCTCAGTGAAAAGAAAAACATGACACGGGCTGTGATTAGCTGGACAGACAATAAAGTTAACAGACTACACAAGGCAAATGGACATCATTGATTCCATAGCTCAGTGGTACATGCCTGCAAAGCAGAAAATTTCTGATTCAGCTTCTGCCAAATCCAGTTAACAGGATCATAGGAAATACCTCTGCCTAACACAGGTGGCACTGTGGGTTAAACCACAGAGCCTAGGGCTTGCCGATCAGATGGTCGGCAGTTCGAATCCCCGCGACGGGGTGAGCTCCTGTTGCTCGGTCCCAGCTCCTGCCAACCTAGCAGTTTGAAAGCACGTCAAACTGCAAGTAGATAAATAGGTACTGCTCCGGCGGGAAGGTAAACGGTGTTTCCATGTGCTGCTCTGGTTTGCCAGAAGCGTCTTTGTCATGCTGGCCACATGACCTGGAAGCTGTATGCCGGTTCCCTCGGCCAATAACGCGAGATGAGAGCCACAACCCCAGAGTCGGTCACGACTGGACCTAATGGTCAGGGGTCCCTTTACCTTTACCTTTAAAATCCTGGAAAACTGCTTCCAATCAGAGTAGATAATGTCCACACAAAGAGTGCTCACTAATGGTTCAACATCAGCCTGGAAAAAAGTGACCAGTTGGGTGCCACAGGATTCTTTCCTGGGCCCATTGTTGTTCAACATCTTTATAAATGACTTGGATGAAGGTATTGAGAGGATACTCATCAAATTTGCAGGTGACACCAAACTGGGAGGTTTAGCCAATGCTGGGGAAGATAGAATTGGGATTCAGAATGACCTTAACAGATGAATTTCAATAGGGACAAATGTAAGGTTCTGTACTCAGCTGCACAAATATAAGATGGGGGACACCTGGGTACACATGTGAAAAGGGTCATGGGGTCTTAGTAGGCCACAAGCATAAAATGAGCCAACAGTGTGATGCAACAGCAAAAGAAGCTAATGCCAATCTAGGCTGAAGCAACAAAAGTATAGTGTCCCAGTCAAGGGAATTCATAGTACCTCACTATTGTGCCTTGGTCAGACCACCCTTGGAGTACTGTGTCCAGTTCTGGGTACCACAATTTAAGAAGGATACACTGGAATGTGTGCAGAGGAGGGTGACCAAGATGGTCTGGAAACCAAGCCTTATGAGGAACCATTGAGGGAATTGAGTATGTTTAGCCTAGTAAAAAGGTGACTGAAAGGAGATGTGATAGCCACCTTCAAATATCTAAAAGGCTGTCACATGAAGGATGGAGCAAGCTTGTTTTCTCTTGCTCTGGGGGTCTCAAGTTACAAGAAATAAAATTCCAACTAAACATCAGGAATAATTTTCTGATAGTAAGAGCTGTTTGACAATGGAACAGACTCCTTCGGAAGGTGGATAACTCTCCTTCATGAGTTACTACTTTGGCAATCATTTTCCCACTATGTATCTCTATGTGCTGCAGGTAGAATGAGTCTATAAGTTTTTGTGGTTCCTGTTTTTGTGATTTCTGATTTCGCTTATGAAGCTCATAGCAAAAAATTTCTCATTAAAGTGTTTCCAATGTAATCTTTCCCTTTCTCGTCTTTCAATTATTAGAATAATTTGATGGCCACCTGTCATGTATGATCTAGCTGAGATTCCTTCAATGCAGGGGGTGAGACTTGGTGTCTCTTCCAACTATACAGTTCTATGATTCTATTATTCTAATGCTGTACTACATGAACAAACAGCCTGACTAATAAGGCAGCTTTCTACATTCTTCCTGTGTCCATCTAAGTATTGGTCAGCTGCTTTTCAACTCAAATGCTGGATCTATGCTAGTAAAAAAAGGAAGAACCCTTTTATTATAAATGTTTGAAACCACTGCATGGGTATGGAATAATGACACTGCTGTCAATTGGAAAAGTTATTAGTGTTTGTAAGCAATCTGGCCTTAACAAGTTCAAAAATTTAAACTTTTTCTCCTTTTCAGGATGTTTTAAATACTGTGATCAGACACTGCCCCCCCTGCTTTTTCTTCTTGGGTTTACCTGGCTTCACTTTGCTAATAGGAGACTTCATAACAGCTGCATCCAGAGTCCTGAGTACAAACATGTTAGAGGTAAGTATGGCAATGTTCGGTGTCCTGTTCCTATGAGAGTGCACAATTGTTAGCAAGGTTCAGATTTCTCTACTCTTAACAGGTGTTGACTCATTAGCACAATGTGAAACTGGGCTCTTGGGGCAGACAGCATGGCAGCTGATGTGTGAAATTGTAGAATAAGGTGACATCCTAGTCTTGCAAAGGTGTTTCATCAAAAGGACAAAATGTGAGAAATCATATCCCCACTAATATTGTAGCACATTTGCACTCTAAAAGCAAGGGTTGGGTTTCAGAATGTTATTAAGTTTTTGTTATACATCTGTACTGGCATATGTTCTGTAAAGGATTGGAGCAAGGATTGGTTTTAAAAAAATATCCATGTTAGATACAGTAATAGCCCAAGCATAGTATCATGAGAACTAAATGAACAGGGACAGTCTTACCATTTATTAGTGGTATTGCCATATTACTATTACATATTGCCATAAAGGTTTGTGTGGTACACCTAAAGATGGTAGCTATGGAGGACTTATGTTGTTTAAGGGAATTTGTACATTAACCATAACCATACACTATTAATATAGTTTACCATTGATGAAACGTGTAGGTGTGCATCTTCATTGTGATTTTTTGACTTTGTGGCATGATGCACGTCAATACAGATTTTGCTAATTCAAAAATGTGACCACATTGGGCCTCAATCTTACTGGTATATGTAATGCTCATTAATTATATGGTAGCTTGTCATATGAGCATATATGTCTTTAGAAATAACCAGATATACTCAGAATAATAACAACATGTGCTTGCTGGTGAAATGAAGCAGCAAGACCAGTTTTTATAGCCATGTTTGTCTTCTTCTTCTTTGGCGATCACTCATAGCTGAGTAAGATAGTCTTCCATAAACACGGTTTTAACAATGGGTTCATAAGTGACTGTGGAGGTCAATTCTGGACCCACACGTCCTTCCACAGTGGGGACATTGGTTTCCAGGCGGGAGTTGATCACGGTGTGGATTTGCCAAGTGTGCCTTCCGTTTCTCCCTTGCGTCCTGAGATCGAGTTTCTTCAAAGCCCATGACACCTTTGGTAAAGGCTGTTCTCCAACTGGAGCGCTCGCAGGCCAGTGTTTCCCAGTTGTCAGTGTTTATACTACATTTTTTAAGATTTGCCTTGAGACAGTCTTTAAACCTCTTTTGTTGACCACCAGCATTACGTTTTCCCTCCAAACCATCCTAAATATCTTTGCAGAAGCTTACGAAAAGCTTGGCCTATCACTCAACATCCAAAAAAACCAAAGCCATGTTTGTATAGCAGAGTCAACATGTGAAATTATACTGTCTACACTGGGATTTTTCTGTTTTGATTGCCAGTACTAAGCAACCTCTCTGTTGTAAGGTATTTTACATTTTCTGTTTAGCTGGTCATCCAAGCCAGCAAAGAAAATCATGTTGAAATATGAATGTTTTTGTAGTAACTTTAAATTGGACCTCGCTGCCATCTGGACACCAGAGATGAATAATCATTTTTTAAAAAAATGAAAATGAAACAAATTAGTTCAAAGTTTCCCCATTTTTATCTGAAATTTGGCAGCTCTGATCCTGGGGAGGGATGGCAGAATGCATCAAAACTCTGTGTCATTTGCATGAAAAGAAACTACCGTAAGTTAAAAGTAGCTGAAGAAAGGCAGGTGGGGATTCCCATTGAAACTGGGGTTTTTTTTTGGTGGGGTAAACAAAATTAAAACAAATGGAAGATGAAATGAATGAAACTTTAATATGAATGGGGAAATTATTATTTTTCCTTGCATGCCCTATAAGAACACTAGATTTACAAGTGGCTAGTGCTATTTTATATAGTGCTTTAAGGGGAGAAGACACTTAGGTTCGATCCAAAGTTTGCATGCAGAAAGTATCACACCTGCACTATTTTTCCTCCCCCTGTAGCCACCTATACCTTCTGAAAACCCTCTCTAGTGGCTTGGCAGCCTTCCTGATCAGCTTGGACTGTGTCATGGGGACCTGCAATAGGAGAGGAACCTATTTTAATGTCTCGTTTCCATCTGCAGCCTGTGAGATGTCTCCAAGATGCAGTCAAGTGCCTTTCCTTTTGTGGATGTCCCAGCATGTAGAATTCAAATAGATGCTTCAGTATAGAACCTTTTTTTCACAATACAATCCTTCCTTCATCGTTTCCTTGCAGAAGCAGAATGCTAAAATTAAAATAAGCAGCAGACATAGACTATTTATGCAGGTTATGAGCTGTTTTGTCTGCTTCACCTACATTGCTGGAGAAAACGTTACTGGTTTTTTTATAATGGTAGAGTGCACAATGTTCCGTTAGTATGACTGTACACAAATGGGGATTCTCTTCCCTGATTATTGTATTAGTTTAAAACATATACGGTAATTATGGTAATATAAGATGATGCATTTATCCTACAGTTTACAATGCATCATTTCACACACAGTACACATAGTGGACCACTATTCATGAAGCTCCCAAATAATTTGTACAGCAGTTTTTCCCCCTGTGGTGTCATACAGTGGTACCTCGGGTTACAAACACTTTGGGTTACAGTCTCTGCTAATCCGGATGTAGTACCTCGGGTTAAGAACTTTACCTCAGGTTGAGAACAGAAATCACGCGGTAGCGGCAGCAGGAGGCCCCATTAGCTAAAGTGGTGCCTCAGGTTAAGAACAGTTTCAGGTTAAGAACGGACCTCCAGAACGAATTAAGTTCTTAACCAGAGGTACCACTGTATTAGACTCGTGGGTTTGAATCCCTGAGTGCTCAAAGGCAGAATCACAGATGTTTCACAGGAAACCTTTGACTGTTCCCTTACAACCTGTTACATTCCTGTCTATGCTCAAGGCTGTAGCATCAGAAATAATTTCTGCATTGCTTGCTCTTCTTGTGTACCAGCATGCATGATTCCTCTAAATTATCCATACTGCAGTCTTTGCCTGTGTCTCAGTATCCACTAGTATTGCTTAATATTACTGTATATGTAAGCAAAACTAAGACTGGAGCCTTTTGCGGTGTTAGCTGACAGCAGTAAACAACAGGCCAGAATTTAGAATGACCCAACTGACAATTTTAAGTAATACTGTTTTAAGTGGGATTTGCAAATTGTTGGATTTATAATTTTTATTAATTGACAAGATTACTTTCTTTTTTCCTTTTCTTTTTTCTGTTTTGCTTATAGACCCCACGCTTAGAAGCACATACCATTCTTGGTTCTCTGGTTTGCTTTCCTAACCTCTATCAAGAAATTCCATTATTGCAACCCATTGCTGAAGAAGAAGTCATCACTGGAACCACAGGTGTCAAAGTAAATGTTTTCACAGTTAGCTGATTTCTATTTTACAAATTTGGGGAGTTATGTGTACCTTCTTATTTCTTACTGGTGGATTGGGGGTATCCAGAGCAGGCCATTTCTTCTCTTTTACTCTTGTGACAGGGCTGATGCAAACTGGAGAAGCCTTGCCCCATCTAGTGGGGGGAGCCTCCCCACATACTAAAGCTAAGACACCTAAAAGTGTCATGGTTACAAAATAGAGAAGAGGGGACAGAGGTTCTTTTTCAAGATTCAAAATACTTATTTGCCAGAGATACACTGCAGATATCTTCCAATATATTCACTTGGCTACTTGTCTCACCTTGGTTTCCCCAGCTGTTTTTCAATGTAGAGCATCACATACCCCTCAATTCTTGGGACATCCCATTTTTTTCACGCAAGAGCATTGCACCCCAAACCACACGTTTTTGGGTGCTGTGATTTCGTGTTGTGGTCTCACCCCGAAAAGTGCTTTTCCAGGGTCATGATCTCACACGGTGCCCCAAAACACACAATTTTAGGCCCCTGGAAAAGGGTGTCTTTCAGGGCTATGATCTCACGAATGTCATGTGATTCATGTGGGAGCACAGCCCCAAAAGACGTGCAGTGCAGTTTTTCGCCTCGGCGTTTTAGAGGGTATGTTATCATATGTATTGAGGTAAGGAAGGTTTGTGCGCAGCAGATGCAATTGATCAATTTAGTTGAACTAAACTTGTTTAGTTGAATAAGAGAATAGGAAGTTTAACAAAATTAAATAGAAGGGTTTTTTTAAATGGCATCCATCCAAGCCTGCAATTCCTGGAGGAAGCATTTGCATATGGGGCAAGACAATTTTTCTGGGGCAGTGACAGTGAATGCCAGCAAACAAATTGATCTCTCCAGCCCTCACCCCACTACTCTCATGCCTCTTTTGGATCTTACAGAGGTTACTTGGTAAGTGCAGAAATGGCTGCAGCATGTATAGAATGCAGATTTTCGCCCCTAAAAAAAACAAATACAAAACATACCAGTTGCCTAAAGGATAGGCGAGAGCATTGTACATTTGGCAACACTCTGAGAGGAAGGGTGTGAATTAATTGCATTAATGAATTAATTGCAGAATTTCCACTAAGAACAAGAGAGGGAATGATTACAGATGGGTTAACAAAACAAAACAAAACAAAAAAGTTGAAATATTTTAAGTAATAAAATTGAGATCAATGAAATTTGCTCCATTTTATTATATTTGACTAAGGATAGAAATTGGAGTTCTTCTGCAATATGTTTGTTTGAAGTAAATTGCTTACGGTCATGATTTTTTGTTGTAGTGCTACCTCATAAATATTCTTTTGAAGAATGCTGCAAATGAGCCAAGTGAAGCTTCAAGGTAAAATACTGAATAGAACAGAAAATATTATGGAATATAAATTGAAGAATAAATTATTTGTGTAGAAGGGTTATAATTGCCTGATGTTATTGTTACTTTGTCCGCTGTAACTAAAGCGCAGTCGTAAACCCAGAAAGTGGGTTACAACTGGAAATACCACTTGACTCTATTCAGTGGCTGAGAAAGTGATGCTTCCTTTGTTAATGTTGCTATAACAGCACTAGCATAGGAATCATTGGTCAAACAAGACCAAAGGGAGCTGCTGTGCCAGAACTAAAGTTGGATTTAAGATCAAGTCATGTCACAAGATTGTCACATAATACAGCAACTATCTGAATCCACATGTGTTGCTCTCTTTTTACAATTCAGTTGTTCATAGAACTGAAAAATAAGAGGGACATGATGGCTTACTGACTTGTATATTTCTTGTTTTTAAGGTGTTTAGCTCTTTGCTGCCTTGGGCTTTGGATATGTGAAGAACTAGTGCAATGTACAAACCATGCCCAAGTAAAGGATGCAATAAATGTTTTAGGTGTGACACTAAAGGTATCAGTATGACACAAGTTTGTATGACTTGATTGTGCAAAATTGTGGGGTTTGCCTTCAACCAAAGAGTGTTTTAAATATTTAGAATATTTTATTAAACTGTTTGGAAGATTCTCAAATTCAATCTGTCAACACAAATTACGAAGTTTTGGAAATTAAACCATTTGCTATGTACTTAAGACAATAAATTGCTTGCTAATACATTTCTGAAAGAAATGTTCCAGTTTAAGTCCCTGTTGCATTGCACCTACAACTTGATTCCAATATTTATCAGTCTGCACCTATTGTTTTCTGATGGAAATGTTGAGGAAAGTATAGAATTTCTTGACAGGATTTTTTTAAATTAAACAAAAAATGTGTTTCCAAGGTGCCAGAGGAAGGAAGTCATCTAAGACAGCACCTCCTCTTGACAATAGGCAGGGTCATATTGCATGAACTGCATATTAATAAATATCTGCAACAAACAGCATTCCACACTGCCTATGCCTGAGTAGCAGGTAACAGGTAGGAGACAGAAGCTGCTACTTGAGTTCATTCTTTTGCTCTTCTCTCTCACGTGCACACACCTTTTTTCATAAGAGGAAAAAGAAGACAACTAGTTATTTTTATTTTCTATCCCTTTCCTTAGTTCCTTCCTTAAGGGAAAAATTCTCCATTAAGCCTACCTCAGGAAAGGCACATACCCCAAACCTACAATTTCCAGGTGCCTTTACCAAGCAATCAGTCCTCAGGGGGACCTCTACACACTCAGTAGATCAGTAGCTGGCTGACATATTTGACAGAATCTTGCAGTGATCAAGGTTCAGAGTCTGAGGCTGTAGCATCTCCAGTTATGGAGTCATACAGGGTTTTGGGTTCTGAGCCTACTCCTGACAGGAGTTCACAGAGCCATCTCCCATACCACCAGCACCTGCAGAGTAAAAGACAAGACCTTTGACAAGACAGGCACATGAGATTGATGAAACAAATGCTTTTCACAGCACCAACAGTGCAAGGAGTAAACCAGGGGAAGACTATGGAACACAGGAGGAGTGCCCATGTTCAGACAAGATGGTTGTACCTTTAAAATGAAAGTTATCCACACGAAGGCAGAGTCTGGGAGAGGTGGCCTGGGAGCAGAGGCCTATGTCACAGAGATATCTGTGGTCTTTCAACTGGGGCTATCCAGCACCAGTCCTGAACACAGGGTTGACAATGGTTTTGTACATTCCAGATATGAAAACCGTCTCCTCTTCACGTAGATTCCCACTTAGTCAGAGATCGAGGGGGAAAGCATTCACCATACCATATTTTCTTAATTTTTCAAGTCCATTGCAATATCCAGGAAGCTAGAAAGTTTCAACTCCCAGAGATACCTTGAGTATTTCCTTTTAGACATATATTGTGTTACATAGGTTTAACAGGGTTCAGGGTCCATAGCTTTCTGGCTTCACAGAATGTTGCACAGAGGATGCGCAGAGTTGTTAGTGGAACTAGGGTTCTTAACAACACTTTTTTTATGTCAAGCACAGAAGAGATGCAAAATGCTCCCACATAATGTGACTCTAGTCTTGAATTTAAGCAGATGGAGTCTGCATAATCTGGAACTTACTTACTTACTTACTTACTTACTTACTTACTTACTTACTTACTTACTTAAAAGATAAAGGTAAAGGACCCCTGACCATAGCTGCCAAGTTTTCGCTTTTCTCACGAGGAAGCCTATTCAGCATAAGGGAAAATCCCTGTAAAAAAGGGATAACTTGGCAGCTATGCCCCTGACAGTTAAGTCCAGTCGTGAACAACTCTGGGGTTGCAGCACCCATCTCACTTTATTGGCTGAGGAAGCCGATGTTTGTCTGCAGACAGTTTTTCCGGGTCATGTGGGCAGCATGATTAAGCTGCTTCTGCCGAAACCAGAGCAGCGCACGGAAGCGCCATGTACCTTCCCATCGGAGTGGTACCTATTTATCTACTTGCACTTTGACGTGCTTTCAAACTGCTAGGTTGGCAGGAGCTGGGACCAAACCCCGTCGTGGGGATTCGAACCACCGACCTTCTGATCGGCAAGTCCAAGGCTCAGTGGTTTACACCACAGTGCCACCCGTGTCCCTACTTACTTATTTAAAGGTAAAGGGACCCCTGACCATTAGGTCCAGTCGTGACCGACTCTGGGGTTGCGCGCTCATCTCGCATTATTGGCCGAGGGAGCCGGCGTATAGCTTCCGGGTCATGTGGCCAGCATGACAAAGCCGCTTCTGGCAAACCAGAGCAGCACATGGAAACGCCGTTTACCTTCCCGCTGTAGCGGTTCCTATTTATCTACTTGCATTTTGATGTGCTTTCGAACTGCAAGGTTGGCAGGAGCTGGGACCAAGCAACAGGAGCTCACCCCGTCACAGGGATTCGAACCGCCGACCTTCTGATCAGCAAGCCCTAGGCTCAGTGGTTTAACCACAGCACCACCTGGGTCCCCTTTACTTACTTATTTAAAGGTAAAGGGACCCCTGACCATTAGGTCCAGTCGTGACCGACTCTGGGGTTGCGCGCTCATCTCGCATTATTGGCCGAGGGAGCCGGCGTATAGCTTCCAGGTCATGTGGCCAGCATGACAAAGCTGCTTCTGGCAAACCAGAGCAGCACATGGAAACGCCATTTACCTTCCCGCTGTAGCGGTTCCTATTTATCTACTTGCATTTTGACATGCTTTCGAACTGCTAGGTTGGCAGGAGCTGGGACCAAGCAACGGGAGCTCACCCCGTCACAGGGATTCGAACCGCCGACCTTCTGATCAGCAAGCCCTAGGCTCAGTGGTTTAACCACAGCGCCACCTGGGTCTTACTTACTTATTTATTTACTTACATATAATTTAATGTCAAAATAGGCTTCTAAGCAGTTTACAAGTGTAAAAATCAATTACACAAGCTATAAACATCTGTAATTAAACTATGCTAAAATAATCCTATTGCAACAACACAGTACATAAAATAGGAGACTCAGATCAAGTGAATGTTGGTGTAAAATGCCTTTGGATTGGATTCAATGTTCAGTGGAAATTATAATTTCCACTGAACATTGAATCCAATGTGCACACACTTGCACTCTCTGTTTTAAATGGGGATTGTACTTGCATTATATATTCCCAGAAAATGATATTATATATCTATATGTTTTGCTGTAATTTGGATACCTTATTTGTATTTGATGTTTTATGTACTGCTTTCCCATACACTGCTTAGATACATCAGTTTAAAGCAGTATATAAATACAAATAATAGTTTTACATTCGGTTTGAGCACAAAGCAGGTAGCTATGAGCCTGCTCTCCTACTCTGCATTAACTCTTACTTAGTCCAAACTGGGCTAATTAAACAAGAATCTGTAGTAACTATTTGCCGTATCTGAAATGTTTCCAATTTGTTTGTATTCCGTTTTGTGGGTTTATTATTGGTGTTTTGTTTCTTCTTTTTAGTTTTGCAACAAACAGGTAGCACAGGAAGCCTGTGATGTCTTTCAATTACTGACCTCCTATTGGGAAGAACTTGAGGAATACAAATCTTCTCTACCCAGAAAAATTATTGAAGTATGTTTAGCTCTTTAAAATTTGTGTATAGTTTTCATTAACAGATATACTATGCTTAATTTTGTACTATAACTTACCATGTATAAGATGCCCCCATGTATAAGACAATCTTTTTTTTTTAGCCCTGAATTCACCACAGGGCTAAAAAAAAACAGGCAAAGCAGGGTGAGCGAGCGAGCGAGTGATAGCTCACGATAGGAAGCAGGAGGAGGGTCCAAGCAGAACCAGCAGCTGGAGTGCTGGACTGTAATATTGCCTGTATAAGACAACCCTCTATTTTGGACTAATTTTTTTAGCGAAAAACATCGTCTTATACACACACAAAAATGGTGATATCTTATTCAGACAACACACTACAGATCTAAGTATATATTTAGTATACATCTACAGTCACAACTGATGTAATTTAGTTATTTGGTATTAGCTGAATTGTTGGCCCAAAGCATGATGACTTTTTAAAACTAGATTTAAATTGTAAGCAGAGTAAGCAGCTTTGCATGATGTGTGCTTAATTTTTCTGTGTGTTTCTAGTTGTAAAATTTGGTAAGATTAGGAAAGATTTATTTTCCCCACCTCTTTTTCTGTAGTACTAGAAAAGTGGAGGGAAAGATGAATGGGACACATGGGAGATAGTAGGTGTTTAGTTTCTTATGAACTAGGTCAACTTCAAATTTCACTTAAACTTTTGACACCTGCTTCAAGAATGACTTTGGAAAATAGAACATGTCTGCAAATTTATCCTTCTGAAATTGTATTTACACAGATCCTTGTGGCCACAATTGCATTTCTGTTGCCTAGTGCAGAATACTCCTCCGTGGAAGGTGATAAAAAGGTATGGAATGTTAAACTGTCAATGGTTTGTCCTGGTATTATGGTTTTTACTGTGGAGTTGATGTTTAAACACTGTCCCCCTGATCCAGCAATGAGTGGGAGTATGAAAACATACATTGTATATTTCCCAGGCTGAAAAATCCAATCTAAAACCTGTTGCTATAGAGCAGGCATCCCCAAACTTCGGCCCTCCAGATGTTTTGGACTACAATTCCCATCTTCCCTGGCCACTGGTCCTGTTAGCTAGGGATCATGGGAGTTGTAGGCCAAAACATCTGGAGGGCCACAGTTTGGAGATGCCTGCTATAGAGCCCATACCCTTAGTCAACTGGGCTTGAATAGCTGTGGACTTGTTCTTCCTTCAAACTGCAAAAATGATTAGCAGTTCTTCAAAACAATTGAACTGATGGTGACAGTATTTGTTCACAGCCAAACCATAAAAGTGAACCTCTTCTTTGTCTATTAAACAAAGGCACAAAAAAACACAAGTCTGTGTATAAAGTGAAGTGCCTTTTATAACTATTGTGTAAGGTACATATTGATATGACTTAGGTTCAGGCTGTTTGAGGACTGTATTTTCCCCAATGGACCTGGCTGGGCTCTGAGATGGAAGCCCTTTTCTCAGTCCCACCACCCTCACAGGCATACCTGGTGAGGACAAAAGAGAGGGCCTTGGAACTCCCTTCCTAGAGAAGTTAGATGGGTGCCATTCAACTGGCAGGTGAGGACTTCTTTATTCCAGCAGAACTGACTGCTTTTAATGAAAGAACTGTGCTGTTTTTACTGTCTGCATTTTAATAAATTCCTTTTACATTGTTTTAATTCCATTATAGTTTGATTACTTTTTAACTATATTTTTTATATGTTTTTAGCTATCTCTGTTTTATCTTTTTTTGTTTTATTTTTTGTGAGCTGCCTTGAGTCCTAGACCTGGGGGAAAGGCAGGGTATAAATCAGGGGTCGGCAAAAATTTTAGCAGCAGGTCAGTCCGCTGTCCCTCAGACTTTGTGGCGGGCTGGAAAAGCAGCACCAGGAGGGAGCTAGAAGAAGAGGCAAGAGGGGCAAGTAGTCCTCCCCCAGCCCCAGCCCCAGCTGCTGCACTTACCTTCCCAGGGGCTGCCGTCACCCAGGGGCTGCTGCTTCTTCTTCTTCTTCTTGTGGGTAGGCAGAGCGAGCTCATCTGCTCTGCTCTCTGGCACACAGGAGCACCAGAGCAGCAGCGGCGGTGGGAGGAAGAGGCCGAGTGGTGGCGGCTCTACCAATCAAACAGCGCACCTGGTTTACCTCAGCACAGCATGGGGACGTCTCTGCCAATCAAACGCTGCTGAGGTAAACCAAGTGCGGCATTTAAATGGCAGAGCCGCTGCTGCTCGGCCTCTTCCTTCCGTCACTGTCGCTGGGAGTCTTCGCTTCACGGCGAGTTCCGGCTTCACAGCGTGGGCTGGATTTAGGACCCAGGTGGGCCTGATTTGGCCTGGGGGGCCGTAGTTTGCCGACCCCTGGTCTAAATAAATAACAATAATAATTGTCTATAATCTATCTATCTATCTATCTCTTTTCTTAAAAAATATTCTAGTAGACTTATTTACTGACTAGTACACTCGCAGTCTTTAATATCAGTAAGTGTATCATGAAAATACACTTTTTGGAATCACTCAGAAAGATGTGATCATGTCCTCCTGGGTTTCATAATTCAGATGCAAAGGAAAGCTGAGTGCAGTTGGACATGCACTCTGGACTTTAAGAAGGCCAATTTCAAAAACCTTTAGGACCTACTGGGTTGTGCAGACTGGGAGTTCGACTGGAAAGGAAGAACATCCAGTGGGACCAGGGACTTAAGGAGAATATACTAGAACTTTTCTCTGTTTGAACTGAACGGAGTGCTAAGAAGTGTGGTCTACTGTTATAAAGAGTATGACCTGTGGAGTGAAAGGAGACCCTGAGGAGTCTGGAACAAAAGAGAATGGACATTTGCATATTCTACAAAAATTTGAGCCCTCGAAGTTCCTTAAAGATAAACACCAGGACTTGCATCTGAACTGGCTTGCCTCATACTGATAAATTATTTCTTTATATGATGAGGTCTGTTGTTCTGTGGTTTTGCATTTAGCAGCTGTCAGGGGGACTCCCTACAGGGAGCCTCCCATCATCCTGACCAGCACTTCGCCCAGTGATAGCACGAGCAGCATAGCTGCCAAGTTTTCCCTTTTCTCGCGAGGAAGCCTATTCAGCATAAGGGAAAATCCCTTTAAAAAAGGGATAACTTGGCAGCTATGACGAGCAGCGAGTCAGGAGGAGGGGGGCTCAGTGAGTCGTCCAAGCCCTGGCCACGCTCTGGGGAACAGAGCAGGCAGGAAGGGCTGAGAGACGCGTCAGAGCCTCGGCACCGCTCTGGTCGAGGGACAGCGGATGAGGGGCTCAGCGAGATGCTGGAGCCCAGGCGCCACCCCAGCCAGCAAGAGGGGAGACTTCTCCTTCTGGCCTCCGAATTGAGGCGCATGCCCACCCATAGGGCTAAGGGGTGGCGTTTTGGGGTGCCCAGGCTTTTATGCTGGCCCCAAAGCAGACAGAAGCCATTGCCGGATTCTGAAAGCGACTAGGTGGTCATGTTTTCTGATATCTCTGCACTGTAAATAGTATGCACAATAAAACTCTTAAAGACAGCGCGGACTGGAACATCTTTACTCGAGAGTAGCCGCAACAACCCCCTGACAGCAGCCATTATTTATTAACTATTGCTTGGCTTGGCTTTTTATTTTCCTGATGGACAGGCCTAACCTAACAGATTTTAGGATAACATATTCTCTCTTCAATAATTCATTCTTTTAAAACTTGCTTTTTGTAGATACAGTGGTACCTCTACTTACAAATTTAATGCATTCCGAACGCACATTCGTAAGTCGAAAAAAATTGTAAGTTGAATCCCATAGGAATGCATTGGGAGAAAAAATTTGTACCTAAAAATAGGGTTGAAAAAATCCTATCTAAACCGCATCCAAGATGGCGGACGGAGCTCCGTTCGTAAGTAGAAACATTCGTAAGTAGAGTTATTCGTAAGTAGAGGTACCACTGTATAGCATTTGATCACACATATTCATATAGAGAGAGAGATATGAATGTAGTTTATGAATGTACCCTAATGTTTAATCAACAGCTAAACGAAATGGGCTCCAGATAGTGCCCGTGAAGTAGTTCTAACCATTCTCCCACCCCACCTCCAAACTAAACAGCTAAAAATGGATGAGCTTTTTTGGATCTGATACCTCAGCATTGGATGATAATAAACCTACAATTCCTACCTTTAATAGATTCGAGGTTCTAGAAATAGAAAGTCCAGCAATCATGTGCTAAAAATACAATTAATACTAACAATAGCAATAACCACACAGGTGGAAGTGGCCAGGAAGATATTAAAAACCCCACTTCTCTACCAAGTGATAGAGCACTCCTTGCTGAACAATATGATCTGGTGGCTGTAACGGTCAAAAATATCTTTATAGAGTTCAGAAACATTTCAAATAAGATAAATAGTTTGTTATCTGTTAAAAAAAATGTTCCCTCCTAAACCAAATACCGAGAAGTGGGATGGCATTGAAACACCAAATAATAATATAGCTGGTCAACTTTTCCAATCCTCATAGTCAGAAGCTCCCCAAAAGATTCAAATTTAATCCTTCAGGCAAATAGGATAGCCGTTACCATTCACCCCCACAGGAAAATATATTTCAGTGGAACACAAAAACCTGGGCCTTGAAAGACCTTAGCATGCTATTACATTTATCAACAAATGAGATTGGCCTATCATTTATTAAAGTTCTATATGCCCATCCTTTAGCACGAAAATCCATTATAACATTTAGGTCAGATAGAATCCCATCTCTGCTCCTAAAGAGGAAAGATTTTTTGGCCAGAGTTTGTGTATCACCTAACCAAGTCTTTCTGGACACAGTGAAGAAACCTCTCCTGACCCTAAACAACTCTCAGCATGGAAGGATACAACCTAGGGCCATCCCGTCTGTCTGAAAACCACACCTTAAAAGAAGTGCCTTTGATTTATTCCAGCAATGAACATCAGGAAGTTACACCTTCCTCCAGTAAATTCCACCGAAAAGGATTATTTTCAAGACCTACTTAAGAATTCTAGAATTTCTGAAGAAAAGCACTTAATAAGTTCATACAGCCAATTACTTCAAACCGAGCATAAAGCTATTTTAGAAAGACTGGCCACATTAAGAGAAAGACTAATAGCCCAGAGTAATCCTGAGTTGGACCCAGACTCACTGGCACCATTCCAGGCATGTCCAACAGGTCAGTTGCTGGATGGATGAATGAATGAATATTTGCGTCAGCCATTGGCCATAGCAATAAAACAACAATACCCTAAATAAAAATAAATTATATGAAATACATTTTAGGGTTTTGAAGCAAAAGTCGAATAGTGGATCTTATTCTGATTGCCCCAGCTAAAAACCTGGCAAGCTTTGCTGCCACCTGCTCATCTTGATCTGCCAAGAGAAAGGACACTGGCATCCCTGGATGGATTTCAGTCGATCGCACTATGGCCAGGCAGCCTTTGGTCCTCCCTCACAGCCGGGGCTGAATGAGGCAGCTGAGTTGTGCCTCCACTTCTGTCTTCCTGTGAGCTCCAGAGCATGCATCATCGGGAAGGCAGCTGCAGGAGAGAGTTGTGCCTCCACTTTCACTGTCCCCTGAGCATGCGGCGGTGGGCTGAATAAGGCTTGCGAGGTGACTGCAGGAGGGAGGTTGTGCTCTGCTTTCATCATCCCATGAGCTCCGGAGCGTGCGCTTCTCCCACTTTACTCTGCTAAGGATGCCGCCCTTGACAGGGCGACCCTTGCTGGGTGCTGCAGGTTGCACTTGTGTGGTGGGGAAAGGGTACAGTGGTCCCCTCGGGAGCAAAGGAAAGTGAGGTGCGGGGGTGCTGATGTTCCACAATCGGAATGATGCTGGATAAAAGGAGAGCACCTTTCCTTCCTCCTCCATACAGAGTGGCCTGTGGCTTAATCATCTTTCGCCTCCATTTGGGCAATACGTGGAAGAAGGCGATAGAATTGGAAAGAAAGGGGGTTTTCCTGGCCACCCACACCTTACTGCTTGCCCCAATGACAGTGGAAGAGTGTGGTAGATCATCTAAATTTTGAACAAGCATTACTAATATCAAACGAGAATTAAATGGAACCCCTTGTTGCAAACAGGTTTAAAACAAAGGCTTTATTTGGAAGAGTTTCAAAATTAAGAAATGATCTGCTACAAGTATCCAGCATTGAACTAGAAAATGAACTATATACATGATTAGTAAAGGTAATTTATACATTACCTCATTAATACAGTGGTGCCTCAACTTACAAATTTAATCCATCTATTTCTCAGAAATAGATTGTATCCCTCTATTAATACATTCCAATCATGAGACTCATCCCACCAGGTTTCAGTGATGTCTATTGTCGTATTTAGTTTGCTGTACCAAGAGCTCAAGTTCATCTTGTTTATTTCCCATGCTCTGTGCATTAGTATATAGACATTGAAGACCATTGATCACCCCCACCCCACCCCAGCCTCTTATTTAAGGATTCTTTCCTCCCACCACTAGGTTTGCGTGCTATTTGCTCCATTTGGTCCCTGACATTTGGATGATCATCTTCAGCACTTGATAGATTCCTACCTAGATGATCTGTATCCCCAAGGCTGTAACAGGATACAAGAGTCCAACTGAAAATAGATACTGTAATTGAAAACAGATCTTAGAAACAATGTGGTATAATACTAAAATAAAACTTATTTACATTTTCTCTTATCCATCAATTATATGCAGTCTCAAGCCTAGGTTTCCTAAATAGTTCCTCTGAATCCAGGCTGAGGATCTGTTATTTTTATATTAATTACATATAGCACATACCTTATGCACCAGAATAGTCAGGTATATTCCTAAATGGTGCTCCATACCGGGTATATCTGGTAAAAACTTGCAGTAATTAACATGGGCTAAATTCTGTCAATATTTCTGTGAAGGCTTATAGTGGGACAAATATATACAATCCAATATACATCTCTATTCATATTAACAACAATGGTAACAAACCGACTTTTAGGATCTGATGAATCAGCTCAAGGGCGCATACATACAGCATTCATTTGCATATGTTTCCCTTACTTTATCAAGGTTTTCATATTTTCTAAGTAGAACTAATGTAATTTACACATTTCTGATTTAGTTTATAGTTTCGTTATTACTTTGTTTGTTGGACTGGTGCATGACATTACCAGTGAAAATGCTGCTGGAGCCTGTGTTTACTTCAAGTCTTGAAGATCAACATTCTTCTAAAGCTCCATTGCTTGATTACATATATAGGGTAAGTATATGATTCTCCTTCTATTGCTTTATTATGTTGTTTGTTATGACCAAAGGCAAAAGTATTAAGCAGTAAACTATAATATTAGTGGGATATTGTCTGCTTTTGAGTTAGATTTGATTAAATTCATTAATCCTGAAAAAACATTAACTTATTTTGTATCTTATTCAGATTGCTTGATTCAATGAATTTGAGTGGAAACTAACCCCTACAGTAGCAGTAGAGAAGCCCAGCCCACTAGCAGTAAAAGGCAGCATTTCTCCCTACCATGCTCCAGTGCTCGGGTGGGTGAAAATGCTGCCTTTTAAGGAGCAGGCAGAGGGATTATCTCCACTCTTAGCATTGTGGTGTTTAGTGCTAAGATGCAGAGATAAAAATCCATCTGCCTGCTCTTTAGAGAGCTCTCTAAGGAACAGGCAGAGTGATCTTTCCAGCCACCTACTCCCCAGCACTATAGTGGAAAGGGCCATAAATACTCTGTGTGTGTGTGTGTGTGTGTGTGTGTGTGTGTGTGTGTGTGTGTGCGCGCGCGCGCGTGCGTGCGCACTTGCCTACCTGCCTGCTTCTCTGGTATGTTGGAGGGCATGAGTTTGTGGCTGCATGTAACCCGTGAGAGAGTGGTGGGGGGGAAGAGTGCTGTGTGCCTGGTGTCTACATTTTTTCTTTTGTGCTCCCCCCCCCCCCCAATCCACCATTGGAATGTAGCCCTGGAAGGTTGGGAAAGCTGTACTGTAGTCTGGATATTGGGCTCATTCCTGCTCTTTGCATCTTTCTGAGCATCCTTTTATACATCTTTTTGTACTTACTGAGACAAATCAAAAAAGATGATGATGTTAATTTATATTTATTTATTTCCTTGACATCTGACGGGAGGGCATTCCACAGGGCAGGCGCCACTACCAAGAAGGCCCTCTGCCTGGTTCCCTGTATCGTCACTTCTCGCAGGGAGGGAACCACCCAAAGGCCCTCAGAGCTGGACCTCAGTGTCCGGGCAGAACGATGGGGGTGGAGAAACTATTTGTTTTCAAATGCTTTATTTAGGAAAAGCAAAATCTTATTTATAAATGTACTGAAACTATTGATATTCTCTATTTTTAAATGGATGCCTTATTTGATAAAATTCCATTTTTTTTCTGCACAAACAGGCCTCCACATGCTTTCAAAGGTTGTTAGGAATTAAACATTGTCAAGCATTATACATAATTTTGTTTTGTTACTCACTGTGCTGCATTTTTAACATTTAATCTACTTTAAAGAAAACAAAATGAGTCGATCAACTTGCATGAGTGGGAACCATGCCATTCAGTGTGTCTGGATCAAGCTGGAGGATAAATGGGTGGAGCCACTCACCTGACACCCGTGGGCCCACGTTATCGTTTTAATGATTGTTTAAATGATGCCTTCTTTGTTTTTTGGATTATACACCACTTATGAAATTTTTGAAATATTAAGTGATATTGAAATGCTTTTAAATATATAAAATAAATAAATAATATGGTGTTGAGTGATTGTAACTTCAGTCTGCAGCTGTTCCCAATTGTTTCTTTGGAGCCCCAGATTCAATTCAGTTTGTGGTTGCAAAAGAAAAATTGAGAGTGCAGTCTTTCGCAGCAACTTTGGCTTGAACTGCACAATGGCCGATGTAATACAACATCAGACACAGAAAAGATGGGCATGGATAGCTTGGTGACCAACTTCTAATGCCTAGAGGTTTTCCACTATTCCTGAAGCAGAATGGACCTAGATCATGAAAAAGTGGCATCCTGCTGTGATGACATTATTCAGGACAAATGGTTGGGCATACCATCCCTAATGCAATTGGCATTTCATTTGAACCAGGAATCAAGTGAACTATCTGAGACTATTCATGCTTTAGAGCCTGCTTCAAGCACAAAGAGAATGGAAGTGTGCAGTCTTGGCCCCTGTGATTAGCAGGCAGCATGGTGTCTTACATTTGACCTGGCTTGATGTCAGTGTTAGGAGCCTGACATGCCTTTGTCGGGCCAAGAGACCAGTACCTTCTGTCTGCTTCACTTCAACTTCTAGTTGAAGCTCCCAAGAACAAGTATTTATTTGTCACATTTATTTATTTTTATGTTTGTGGTACCATTGGAGGAGTTTTGGATATGGCCAACACACAACCTACTGAACAACAGTATAGTGTAGTATTTTCTGTTGTGATTTATTTCTCATTTTGCTTTTGCTTTTTCCAGGTCCTGCATAGTTGTGTTCATGGCTCAAACACATACACACAGCAAAGTCAATACCTTTTAAGCCTTGCAGACCTCTCTAGTGATATCTATGATCCATTTTTGCCACTTGGAAATGTTAGGAATTCCGAACCCATGCAGTTTCAGTCTTCAGCGGATCTGAGCAACTTACTCACTGTTGCTGAAGGTAATAAATACTTTGAAGTACCGGTAAATTAAATAAGGTGGGAAGAATGGTGCAGCAATAAGCCTAAGCTGTAAAACGTTTAAAAACATTTAAAACAATGGAGGTAAAACTATAAAACTTAACTAAGACTGGAGGGTTTGATTAATGCTGCCATTGTCGTCACCATCTTGAATCCAGGATCTACTTCGAAGAACAGCAAGATATTTTAGCTTTAATACATTAAGAAACAGTTCTAGAGAGCTCTCTGTGAGAAAAGTGCATGTTTTGCAAGAACTTTATCTAGCTACAACACATTTACTATTTAGGTTTAGCCTATGCTATTAAGATATCAGAAGGTCCATAGCTAGATGGAGGTAACTTGGATGAGCAGGAGACCTCACTTGTGTATGCTATCTCCACCTGATTTCCTCTATCACTGCAGCTCCTTTCCCCACACTCCGGGCATTCTGGTGAGGAATGCTGAAATGGGGAAGAGGGAGTGGGAAGTTCCCTTTCTGTGAACACTGCTTTAGAAATTGTATTAAATAAATGTTGCAACAAATGCCGTTTCTGCATATGACTATTTTTGCTTACAGCCAGTGTTTCTGTCACAAAACCCAGACTCTAGCTGAGCCAACAGGTTTCTCATTTTGAGATCCTGTTCTGAGCTGACACATGCAAATAGGAGCACACTAAAAGACTGGCACCTCATTCAGGTTAACTGCTGCCACACATTTATCTCCATGCAGGGAAGGGTCTGTGAATAACTCAAACTTACAGGAATATAGCATAGAAGGGTTCTCCAGCATAGACACCAGCAGCTTGAGATGTATGTGGCTCCCAAGGATTTCAGACTGGGTTTCCTTCTAGGCCTATTTGGAGATACCAGGGAAGTTACAATGATAATTTACTACTTACTATGATAATAAATTACTATTTATCAATTTATTGGAGTACATTCCTGATTCTTCATTTGCATCCCTGGCTTAATATTCAACCAGTGAGTAAATAACCTAATCACTATCCTCAAATATATTAGGAATACTGTAGGCCTTTCTCTACTTTCAAGACTGCAGATGGTTGTACTTTTAGATCTTTCTAGTATCGCTCCTAAAATTTGTGCTGGATTGACTCTAAATCAGAGTATGCATCATCCCCCAAATTTCAGAGCCATATATAAACAGGATTTACCTTGATATTTGTGCATATTTTAGTTGGCTTACTTTGCTTATTTTTTTTAATTACTTTCAGAAAGGAGGAGAAGGAGTTTGGAATTAATACCTTTGACTGCACGAATGATAATGGCACATCTAGTAAACAATTTGGGCCATTATCCCCTGAATGGAGGACCTGCTGTTCTTCACAGCCTTATTAGTGAGAATCACAACAACTTATATGTGGACTCTTCAGAACTGTCTTCTGAAGTTTTCAGAAGCCCAAATTTACAACTATTTGTATTTAATGACAGTACTCTTATATCTTATCTTCAAATTCCTTCTGGAAAGGAGATAGACAATGAACCAGCTGCAGCATTCTCAGAAGTAAGAGTAATTGTTAGAGATATCTCAGGGAAGTATTCATGGGATGGAAGGCTGATGCATGGACCATTAGCTGGTAGTCTACCAAATGAAAATAAAAGAATATCCACTGCAGTTTTGGACAATCATAAGCAGAACTTTGAGCCTCCAATGGACTTCTTTCAAATATATGAAGGAGAAGATGCTCTTGATAAATTGCTAGAGAGGATTGGCAATAGTAGTCCTGAGTGCCTTTTACATCCACAACTAAAATTGAATGAGCCATCGCCATCGCCATATGTCATGAACCATGACCAAGAGAAAAATATACTAGAAGCAATAATGCAGCAGAGTTGCATAGAAGATGAGTATGCACATGGATGCAGTTTCAATCTCAGTATGAAAGTTGAAAGTCAAGAGGCACCAAGACCTGCACAGCTCCAAGCACCATTTCATTTATGTAGGCTCTTGCTAAATGACTTGGGAATGAATTCTTGGGATAAAAGGTAAGTAGGGTTTTAGATTACTGCTATTGTTAGAAATAATACTATCTTTCCATCAAGGAGGCCAAATGGAAGCCCCCATTTTCAGAAAAGCACATCCACCCAGTGGAAAGCAGAAAATCTTTTGAAAGGGAGGGTGCTTCTGGCCTCCCAGACCAGCCAGAAGCTAGATTTGCAGTTTCTTTAAACTCTCTGTGGTTAATTTTTTTCTAACTTCTTTCTTCTTTTCTCTCTCTCTTTTTTAAATTTCTTTCTTCTTTTTCCATCTTCACTTCTGGCTCCCAAGCCAGGGATATTGGGCAAAAGAAATTGATCCCATACAACCTGACTAGACAGAACTCTGGCACTCTCCCACCCCAGCCTGTCCCAACAGTGGAGTCTACCTCTATGAATGGTAGTATTTCAGACACCACAAGACTGCTGTTTTTGTTGCAGCAGAATATCACAGCTTCCTCTCAGGAATTTGTTACAATGAGAAACAAGCATGCATCACACTTAGCTGGGTTCCTGAATAAAAATCAGGGCGACAGGAATCTGGCAAATTGTTAAGGATTTCCCAGCAGAAATACACATCTTTACTTAGTGTACATTCCTGTTCCCAAATGAGGCCAGAGGACAAGTTTCAGCTATAAGGAAGCATCTCTTCTTTGTGAAAGCCAGAGTCCTGCCCTGCCCTGGCCTGGCTTGGCTGGAGGCGGCACCAGGGCCGGCCGCGAGCCCTGCGTTGGCAAGGCGGGAAGCCCCGTTTCTCCGCGGGACACAAACGCCTACCTCGCCGTCGCCGCTTTGCGGCCTCCTGCCGCTCCTCTCACGGGCCAGGGAGGGTTGTGAGGAGGAGGAGGAGGAGGACCAAGATGGCGGCATCGGGCTCCGGGGCCACAGCGGCGGCGGTTGCTGGCGCCGGACCGGGCTCCTCAAAGGCGCCCTTCCTCCCCCCATTCACCTCCGCCGGCCTCCACCCTCGCTTCCCCGACGTGCCCTGCAGTGAGGCGGTGTCCGGCCGGGAGCGGCAGTTGGAGGAGGCAGAGGGGGGGAGAGCGTGCGTGCGTGCGCGCAGTCTCTTCATCCAGTCCCTGTGTCCGTGGGGCACATGCGCAGTAGCGCGGACACAGGGACTGGACACAGAGACACTTGCACATTATTATATAGGATTTAGGAAACATCTGAAGGCAGCCCTGTACAGTGGAACCTCGGGTTACAGCGAGGATCCGTTCTGGAGGCCCCTCCACAACCTGAAAACGACGCAACCCAAAGCGTCGCATCTGCACACATGCGCGGCACAATTTAGTGCTTCTGCGTATGTGCAGACACGATGTAGCGCTTCTGCGCAAACAGTGCGAACCTGGAAGTAACCCGTTACGGTACTTCCTGGTTTGCGCCGGTCGCAAAACGAGGGTGACGTAAGCTAGAGGCAATGTAGCCCGATGCTCCACTGTATAGGGAAGCTTTTTAAGGTTTAATGTTTTAAAGGAAGAAAGAAGAGCCCACTTGTAAGGAGTTGACAGGATTAGCAGCCAGAAAGAGGAAACAGTAAAAAAAAAAGAGTCAAGAGATGGGACAACTGAAACACAAATGCAAAGCCCTTTTTCTGTACATAGTTGTTTTATATTTATAATAAACACTGCCCAGGTTTGCACTCTGGGGAGGTCACCTCGGTGCTGCTAATGCAGCAGTTTGACTTCACCCCTGGAGGCACACTCCATTGTCTCTCAAGGCAGTTGGAGCCAATAACAATATTTATATCCCGCCTTTTCCCTTACAGGGATTCAAGGCAGCTTACAAATAAAATAGGAACAGCTTAAAACTGTGACTTTTTATTGTGCCAGATAAACGCACTAATAAGCTGTTGCCATTCTTTTGTATCTTTTACCTGATGGGAGGCTAGAATTAGCCTTGATAAAATATTTGCTTCTGATAATGGAAATACATCGCCAAAAAAAGAACAAATTTCCCAATCCTTTCCTGTTTTTCTTCATGCATTATGAAGCTTGAAAGGAGTAGAGAGAATAAGCAGTAGCTAATTCATAGATTTATCCAAATAAATGGAGTAGAGAGTAGAGAGAATTAGCAGTAGCTAATTCATAGATTTATCCAAATAAATGGAGTAGAGAGTAGAGAGAATTAGCAGTAGCTAATTCATAGATTTATCCAAATAAATGGAGTAGAGAGTAGAGAGAATTAGCAGTAGCTAATTCATAAATTTATCCAAATAAATGAAATGAAAATTGATAGAATAAAATTTATCAATAAAATACAATCTATAAGAAATGAAAAAGAAATAAAAATACAATTGAAAATCATACAGCAGCTAGCACAGCACATTACAATTTCTACAACAGGCAGAAAAATCACTAAGCTGTCTGTCAAGACTTGGCAATATTCAAGTGGTCTTTGAGAAGAAAAGTTTGTGAATCACTGGACTAGGGTCTCTAGTTAATAAAAGCATATACCATTTTACCATTGTTTGTTTTTAATACACCACAAGACTCTTTGTTAGTATTGTTCTGTGTTTCTCAAATGCCATTTGACTCAAGAGATCTCCCCGCCGTCCCCCAGTCAGGAAACTATTTCCCCATGCCTTTGCAAAGGAAAGTAAGGGGGGTAGTGAATAATTTGGAAAGATCCATAGCTGCCAAGTTTTCCCTTTTCTCGCGAGGAAGCCTATTCAGCATAAGGGAAAATCCCTTAAAAAAAGGGATAACTTGGCAGCTATGGAAAGATCTGGTTTCAACTTTACCGTATTTTCAGTTGGAATTTTGTGGGCTGGGGTTATATTCTGCTTTGAAAAGGGAACGACGACATATTTACAGTTGCATACAAAGAGTAGAGGGATTGCAGCTAAAAAAGCCAATGCAATTCTGGGCTGCATCAATAGGAGTATATCATCTAGATCTAGAGAAGTAATAGTACCACTGTATTCTGCTCTGGTCAGACCTCACCTGGAGTACTGTGTCCAGTTCTGGGCACCACAGTTCAAGAAGGATACTGACAAGCTGGAACGTGTCCAGAAGAGGGCAACCAAAATGGTCAAAGGCCTGGAAACGATGCCTTATGAGGAACGGCTTAGGGAGCTGGGTATGTTTAGCCTGGAGAAGAGAAGGTTAAGGGGTGATATGATAGCCATGTTCAAATATATGAAAGGATGTCATATGGAGGAGGGAGAAAGGTTGTTTTCTGCTGCTCCAGAGAAGCGGACACGGAGCAATGGATTCAAACTTCAAGAAAGAAGATTCCACCTAAACATTAGGAAGAACTTCCTGACAGTAAGAGCTGTTCGGCAGTGGAATATGCTACCAAGGAGTGTGGTGGAGTCTCCTTTAAGCAGAGGCTTGACAGCCATATGTCAAGAATGCTTTGATGGTGTTTCCTGCTTGGCAGGGGGTTGGACTGGATGGCCCTTGTGGTCTCTTCCAACTCTGTGATTCTATGATAACTTACTGGCCAATCAAGTGCGCCTCTTACTTGCATGGCGCAGCAGGACTACGTTTCACCCAAGTAATCTGGATATTGTATTCTGGGTGGTTCCCAGGAGATAGTAGTGGATTGGGAAATAGATTTAGAATGATGGATTACTGGCAGGTGGAGAAAACAACAATTCAAACTTCAAACTTGTTATTGTAATCAATATATTGATATTTTCAAAATTATGTAATGTAAATGCTCTTATAATTTTTCCTTTTGGTTACTTACGAGATTTAAGGAAATTATAATGCTTATGTATTGTGAAGCTTTCCCACCATAATATGTTCCATATATCCGTAGAAAAAGCTTTCATCTACTGAAGAAGAATTCTAAATTGTTGAGAGAGCTGAAAAACTTGGACTCGAGGCAATGGTGAGTTATGTTTTTAGCTAGGCAACCACTAATGGATACATTTACAGAATGAGGTCCAGTTTATTATTTTATGTTCATGGAAAACTGAAATGTGTTAGGTTTATTTTTATTTAAATATCATATGGCTTCTTGTAGCATGGTCCAATTTAAATAGGAATTGTAAGTGTGTATTTTTGAAGAAATTCCATATTAGAACAGATTTGATCCTTAAACAATTTTGGATTGGCTTCAAGTACTAAATTTGTGGAGGGTCTAAATTTTAACTTTGGCTCAGTTTGTTGAAAAAGTATGAAGAAAAGCTTATGATGTAGAATTTGGGGCATAAACTAAGCATAAACCAGAGCTCTCCAAGCAATATTTTGGCCCAGGGTCAACAACATGGTGCCTATAAAACCTCTAAAATCCATAAGCACCAACCTGGTACCTGTGAATCCTTTCCCTGGTGCCCATGAAACCTCTAAAATCCCCTGCTCCCTTCATCAATTATTATCTTTTTCTGCCTTGAAAAGTACATAGACTGAAGGAGAACGTTGGAAGAATGATACTCTTCCTCTTTCAGCTCTTTTTCCAGGTTCAGGTTAATTCTGTTGAATCTGATTTTGACATAAATCTCTTTGAAAAGCAGTGTATATGTATGCACTTTCACTCTGCACTGAAGACTAAAGCTCACTGGTAGGGCATCTGTTTTCCTATAGAAGGTCCCAGGTTGAATACCCAGCAACTCCAGGTAGGGCTGGAAAAAGATTCCCTATCTGAAGTCCTGTAGAGTTTCTGCCTGTCAGTGTAAACAATTCTAAGCTACATAAACTAATGGTCTGCAGTGGTATAAGGTGGCTTAGTAAGTTCCTATGTTCTTCTCTTTCTGTCATTTGGAGAGAGGGTGATCCAGGACAGGGTGCAAGAAGTGACCAGGAGTGGTGGCTCATATTTGCACTCACTCAAAAACCCTATTTTGGTCAATTTAGGGTGCAATCCTATACACACTTGATGACCTCAAGGATCTAATTGAGAATTTAACAGTACCAAATATGAATTTGGTGAGGTAGATGTGTTTTCTAAAATAAAGGAACAAAAGGAGTCTTAGCAATAATTAGTAGCATATTATTCCACAATAAAGATTCACTACATACACAATTTGAAAGCCAGATTTAAATAGAGGGCAGAAATTGGAAAATAATTCCAGTACAATTGAAGACCTCAAAGGTCCTTTAGGCACCTCCTTCAGTATATGCACTCGACAATTGTAGCATGTTGCAGCATATGCCAATAGCTGCATCATCGCTAAGTTGCCTATCCACTTCTTGGTAACCCATCTTATGTAGCTTCTTATCCATTACAGTGGTACCTCGGTTTATGAACACAATTGGTTCCGGAAGTCTGTTCATAAACTGAAGCGTTCATAAACTGAAGCAAACTTTCCCATTGAAAGTAATGGAAAGTGGATTAATCCGTTCCAGACGGTCTGCGGAGTACTTAAACTGAAGCGTTCATAAACTGAAGCAAACTTTCCCATTGAAAGTAATGGAAAGTGGATTAATCTGTTCCAGACGGTCTGCGGAGTACTTAAACTGAAGCGTTCATAAACTGAAGCAAACTTTCCCATTGAAAGTAATGGAAAGTGGATTAATCCGTTCCAGACAGGTCCGCGGAGTACTCAGCCTGAAGCGTACTTAACCTGAAGCATGGGTGTAATTGGTTCCAGAAGTCTGTTCATAAACTGAAGCGTTCATAAACTGAAGCGAACTTTCCCATTGAAAGTAATGGAAAGTGAATTAATCCGTTCCAGATGGGTCCGCGGCGTTCGTAAACCGAAAATTCGTAAACCGAGGTGTTCATAAACCGAGGTTCCACTGTACATTGCACTTGCCTACAATGTGGATGCTATTGACTCCTTATGGAGCCTGTCTTAGCAGAACCCTTTAGACCTTTGGCTGACTTCCAGTGCACTATCTGCTACACCTCATATTCAGAAAGGTTGGTTCTGGGCCCAACTGCACATAGGAAATTCATCACTATTGTGAGTAAGGAGACCAGATTGTGGCTCTGCAGTTTCTAAGAATGAACTATATTATTTCTGCTTTTATGAATAACATTGATTTACTATTTTATTTAATAGTATTCAGTTACATTTTACTCAGAGTGCACTAATTAAAATTAATGTGCCTAGCTTATATCCGTTAATTAATTTCAGTGAGTCTGCCCTGGGTAAAATTTAGTTAAATACCATACGTTGCCCGCTCTTTCTATTATGTGGCCTTGAGGTGGACATTGGCAGCATTTACTTTCCATTTCCATCCTTCTTGGCATGTTGTGTTGTCTGGACCAGGGATAATAGCTGTCAACCCTCCCGTTTTTTGCGGGAAACTCCCTTATTTCAATCCGTTTCCCGCTGCTATCCTGGATTGTTAGATATCCTGTAAATTTTCCGGATTTCAAAGGAAGCAGCTCCTCTCCCTCCCTGCTGGCCAGGGAGGCTCCACTGAGCCCCCCCCCCCCCCGGCGAGCGAGCAGCCAGCTGCCGCCCGGTAAAACACCTCGCTCGGTGGCTGGCTGCTTGCTCACTTGCCGAGTGCTGCCGGAAATTGCCTCTGCGCATGTGCAGAAGTGATTTCCGGTGCCCAGACATGCAGACACGGGCAGCCTGGCACCAGAAGGGTGGGCATGCACAGAACCGATTTCCGGTGCCGCACCGCTGGGTGAGGCTGCTGATCCCAATCTGGAAGTTGACAGCTATGCCAGGGATTGTTATACCTAACTTGAGAGTTTAAACAAGCAATGGAAGCTACCAACTCCACCATTGCTGTGGGTAAGTTCATTCTCCCTTGAAAATCATTCAAAAACATTTTAGTGTGACCCTACTTCATACCACATGTCATTTTCAGAAAAGTTTCACATATTTACAAAAATCAATGTTTAATAGTTTCATTTATGGTTGCTTTGGGTTTTTTGTTATTTCCAATTGCAGCCGTGAAACTCACAAGATTGCAGTATTTTACATTGCTGAAGGACAGGAAGATAAATGTTCAATATTGTCCAATTCAAAAGGAAGCCAAGCATATGAAGAGTTTGTTGCTGGTCTTGGCTGGGAGGTAACTATTAGCCAAATATTTATTTTTGAAGTGATAAAATCAGTGTCAGCCCATAAATTAATTGCCATATTTTGAGCAATGTAGCAACTTCTCAACTGTTTGGCAGTTGACCACTTACAGTGGTACCTCAACTTACGAACGGCTCGACAACCAAATTTTTCGACTTACGAATGGGGGTAATGATCGTATGCTTATGAATGTCTCGACATCCAGAAAAAACCGCGGAGGTTTTAGATAGGGATTTTTCAACTTACAAATTTTTAGATAGGGTTGCTTCGACTTACGAATTTTTCCGTTTCCAGTGCATTCCTATGGGAAATCACGTTTCCATGGCGTTTTTCGACTTACAGAATTTTTGACTTACGAAGGTGCCTTCGGAACAGATTAAATTCATAAGTCGAGGCACCACTGTATTCTTGCAATGCATGGCTTGCAGGGCCAGTGACAGACTTCAAGTAGAGTCTAAACAAACAGGCTGGGTATCAGAGGCACCAACTTGGGCCCCAGATTGTGAGTACCCAGTGGCCCTTGTGCTCGACGTTGGGCTCCATGCTTGGCCTTTACAGCAACTGGGTCGAGGCCTCCGCCCCGGGGCATCCATTGAGGCTGCAGGTGTGCTTCCACAAGTGTGGCCTGGCTTCCAGGGGTGGCTGTGGCAGGCCTCAGTGGAGGCCTCATGGTGGAGTCCTTGGCCTGGTCGCTGCAGAGGCATAGCTGTCAAGTTCTCCCTTTCTTTAAGGGAAATTCCCATATGCTGAATAGGCTTCCTCGCGAGAAAAGGGAAAACATGACAGCTATGTGCAGAGGTGCAGGCGGCGGAGGCCTTGGCCTGGTTGTTGCGGTAGGGGTGGGGCCAGCAGGTGCTGGAGCACACATCTTAAGGAGTGGCGCTCCTCTCCCCCCTCAACATTGGGGGGGGGCTCAGCCCCCTGCTTAAAAATATTGTGGAGGCCAAGGTTCCCACAGTCCTGTGAATATGGCTCCTGTGCCAGGTCCTGACACCAGACATGACAGCTTGGCTCTCTTACTGGAACATGGGAGGTGGCTTGTTTTATGACACATTTTGAGCTGTGGCATCTGTGATAAGCAGGTCTGGAGGCAGCTGATGTGTGAGAGATTCTATTCTGTTGGCCCTATGCATTTATGATTTCTGTTTTGGGGGGAAATGTTACTTATTATTAAGCTGCATCAATGTTCATGGTGCTTTACAGAGTAGCATAAAACAATACAGGCCCTTGCTCTGCAGGGACTAAAATGTAAATTATAGTTGCTGAAGTAAGCTTCAGAAGTGAACTTCATGTTACACACTCTATTGTTGAGATCACTGAAATATACAATTGTATGATTGTAGCACAAAAATGATTCAATTTTGGAGGCTATCTTTGTCACACAGTTCAATGAAATACTAAGAAACCTTTTTTTAATAATGTATTTTTGAGGTTAAAAGTATTTATAAAAATATTACATTTTAATATGCAGCAAACAATACCTCTATCTCCAGTGTTAGAATTGTCATTAAATGTAAATTCTAAACCTATCTGCATGGAGATGCCCCATTATTTTAATTGGAATTTCTTAGGATTGCAGATTGAGAGTAAATTCTTTGTTTTTACTTGATTAATTAAGGTTGATCTTTCAACTCACTGTGGCTTTATGGGGGGCCTTCAGCGTAACGGCAGCACAGGCCAAACTGCACCATATTATGCTACATCTACCGCAGAAGTTATTTTCCATGTGTCTACACGAATGCCCTCTGATTCAGATGACTCGCTGACCAAAAAGGTAAACATAGAACTAAAAGTCCTACAATATAGTGCTCCTTTAAAGATATTTGTTGTGGATCATGTGGACAGGGAAATTTTCAAATGTTTTATGCAGAACTTGAATTGCACAAAAATGGGTTAAGAACGTAAATAAAATGGCACACTCCAGAGATGCTTGCTTGCTTAATTTCATTTCTATACCACTTCATATTTTTAAGAAAAAATCTCAAAGCGGTTTACAACAACATTAAAACATCAAATAAAACAATCCAGAGTAAAACATTACTGAAGAAAGTAAAATATAAAGTATACATTCAAACCAACATAATTAACGGGAAACTATCGTGCGCTGCTCTGGTTCGCCAGAAGCGGCTTAGTCATGCTGGCCACATGACCTGGAAGCTGTACGCCGGCTCCCTCAGCCAATAACGCGAGATGAGCGCCCCAACCCCAGAGTCATCTGCGACTGGACCTAATGGTCAGGGGTCCCTTTACCTTTACCTAAAATATTATATTAAACATTTCAAATGAAAGCATTTCTAAAGGAAGTCAAATATAAAATGCACATTTAAAACAGCATAATTGACAACAGGATAACGTATTATCAATTCAGCATAAAACAAAACTGCTGCTGTTGCTGCCAATCCTGCCTTGGTGGTTCATGGCAGGCGGCGGCTGTAGAAGCTCAAGCCTGATGACCTGGGTGATTTAGAAGTCTTTCTAAATCTGCTGCCATTTGATTCTTGATACGCAGCAAAACCGCCTTTTCTTTATTTAAAAGACTAATATCCTTCTCAAGCTGTGCAATATGTTCTTTCTGTAAATGTATCTGAGAAGCTCTCTGCTGTACAGACTCAGTGAGATACCTGTAAGGCTGTTGTACTTGGTTCAACAATGAATTACCTCTGTTCCGCTCTTGTGAAATTTGGGCAACTTGTTCCTTCTGATGCTCCAAATCTTTTACAAGCAATGTAAAAGATGTACGGTACGTAAAAGCAAGAATCAAGTGAAATCCTTCCCCCTCCATTCGCAAAAGCTCTTCCACCTCAAAAGTCACAGTAATGGCAGGTTCCAAAGTGTTCCTTGATAGATGTGTGATTGCCTTTATGCTCCCTTTTCACCCAAAGAACAGAAGACTGGTACAATCTCTCTACAGGTATAAATGCTGCTAGTGCAGGGGCAGCCAACAAAGTGTTCTCTAGATGTTGTTGTATTACAACTCCCTTCATATGCTGCCTTAGCACTACTCTTGCATCCTCTTAAAGGGGTGGGACTTTGATGTGGCAGTGACACCTTGGACAAGGGAAACTATCACAGTTCAGCACGCATTCATAGAAGCATAGAATTGTAGTTAGAAGGTACACCTAGGGTCACCTAGTCCAACCCCCTGCTAAACAGGAATATCGACTAAAGCATCCAGGACAGGTGGGCATCCAACCTCTGCTTAAAAACTTCCAAGGAAGGAAGAGTCTACTGCCTCCCGAGAGAGACTGTCCCACTGTTGAAAAGCTCTTACTGTCAGAAAGTTGACTATAATGTAATAGGCACCTTTTATTACCGTTTATTTTTTAACTGATTTTTCAGTTAGTGTAAAAATGCTTTTCCAGCTACATTTTTTACAATATTAGAAAAAAAACAACTTGAATTAAAGTGTGTTATAGCACCATAACACTGTGATGCCTTTTAAAACAACAACAACCCTTTCCAGACATTGCCTTTTCAAGAATGTGGTTAGTGGCAATGTCAGAAAAGAGTGTTTTACATCATGTGCATGGAGCTTTAGTTGAAAGTCCGTTAAATTGGACTTTCCCACCCACATCATCTGTCACATCAGCTGGTGTAGATGGAACATAGAAAGATGAACATACTGAGAAAGTACGATATAACCAGTCATGTGGAAGCCCAGTTGCAATTCCGCTTGTAGCTGACAGTGAAAGAGCAATGATTATTAATGGTGGACACCACCCCACCCCAGCCAATCTGGAAGTTGGCACTATCTACAAACCTTCTAGTGCCTGTTCCTGAAACTGAAACATCAGATTTTCACAGGAAAAAGAGGGGGGAAAGTAATGTTCCCAAGCAGTAATGGCATGTGCCCCAAGGCATCACTAGAAATCGAAAGTCTCTTCCACCTGTTGCAGAAGAAGTGACCCCCAAATTGGAACTGTTTACAAGACGGACACAGATCCTCATAAAAGGCACTCCATATATTGTGGCTTTCCCTACTTACCGGTACCTTTGCTTTCTTTAATAGTATTTCTTCGTCTGCTCTTTCAAACCACTCTAATCCTCTTTTTGGCTGGCTGTATAAATGCCACAAACAATAAACCAGAGAGTGAAATCTCCCCTTCCCCCACTCCAGCTGCTTCTGTCTGTTGCAAAACAAGTGATCAAACAGTACCAAGGAAGCATTCTCCATTTCACACCTTTAGCCGGCATATTTACTAAAAGCCACAATACCCGCCATCATTTCAAATATGAAAATAGAGACTCTCAGGAGTGCCAACTTGGCACTGCAACCATGGGTGCCCAGTGCCATGGGTGCCTGGCCCCTTCATGGGGAATTTTGTGGGTGCTTGGGCTTCCAGGGCCCCAGGGAGTTGGGACCTATGGACACTCTTATGCATACGAACACCCAAAGATCTTTGATGAGAACTACCCGCATACAACATTTACACAGAAGCTCCTCTCTGAATTAACCTCTCCTGACTTCTGTGCAGTTGTCATTACAAATTACACTCAGCAGTGCTTACTATCTGGATAAGGAGCAATGAAAGTTTGTGAATCTCTGGTGCACGTGTGCATACAATTACAAGATAATTAAAAAACAAATTGAGAATAGTTATTTACTAAGGTCAGGTAAAAGAAAATTAAATCAAACATTTATTGCACTCTGTTAACTAGCACAAAACACTGTCTAAATTTATTTTCAGGAGTCTGGTGTCTGTAATTTAATTCTGATTATTTTCAATCAGATGTTTGGAAACTGAAGCCGGGCACTTTTAAGACTGCTTTTGGGTTTTTAGTAAGGTATATTTAATATACCTCTGAGTCTTTTGAACTGTTCAGGTAATAACTTGCACTCTGACCAGTTTTGTGTCCTGTTTTTTCCTTTGCCCGTTTCCAAGCATAATAAGCAAAATTATGAACAACTTGCTTAGCTAACAAACTCAATAGCATGACAGAAGGTCATACCACCTGCCAGCCAGAAAAGCTGCCTTTAAATGTGACCATTCTGCAGCAGGCGGCATATTTTGTGACCCACAGAATAAGACAGATGTCATAGTAATAATTATTAGAGATTCTATTTTTAATGAAAAGTAGTTGTTCCCACATGTGTTTTGTAAAATAAGTAGAGAATTCTAATGAATGTATATTGTCATAAAGTGAAATAATTAGGAGCATATCCTAATACATATGCTAGTACATGGTAACATATTTAGAAATCACATTTTTGTGCTTAAAAAATATATATACCGTAATACATGGTGTTAGCTGCAATATTATTGTCATTACTGATCTTTTTTTTTGGAAAATAAGACATATTCCGCAATACCTTTTGGAATCCAATGATTTATCATTATGAATAGCATTACTGTTTCGTCCAGACATCCTGCAGCCACAATGGAAATGAATAGTAATAGCAACATCCTAATAGTTTCTTGTCAAAGCTGTATGTTGCTTTTTTATATACAATTAGCTGCAAAGAGCGTCTCAGTTCAGAAAGCTGGGTACAACCCCCTACTGAACTCTTGCTCCTTTACTCAAGAAATTCATTAGTTATAGCTAGATTAGATTTTTAGCAGCTAATCTCACTGCTGTAGGGGTTTGCAAAGTGGAGACAGAGCTGTGCTATTGGATTTGTTCAATTCATTTGACTCTAGGACTATAATTGCACTTATGTCTTACAAGGCTTTTTATAGCCTAAGGCTGGCTGGCAGCAGAAAACAAATTGGCAATGAATACAGTAAGAGTGAAAGGGAATGAAAGGCACACATTATCAGTCTCCAGGCAGTGCTGTTCTGGCAGGAAGTTTCTTGGTTAATTTACAAATAAAACTTCGATTTTAGGATGGGCACTCTGTCAGGCAGACAATGGGGATGTCAGGACTCGCCATTACTCAGTAAAAGTAGCAGCCATGCCTACCCCAAGCAGAAGTTCTTCAATCACACAGACAACTCCTTTCTGGAGCCAGCTGGCTCTGTAATGCAATTAGTTGAAAAAGGAGGTCAGACTATTAGGTGTGTATACCATGACCACTGTTAGCATTGGTGTGTTGCCTGGGAGGCATGTTGCAGGATAGCTGAAGCAGAGTGCTTTTAACGCTATTTAATTAAGTAGGATATGTGGAATGTCACACAACTAGGTTCCGAGCATGCAGTTTTTTCATAAGACTTTTTTTTGGGGGGGGGGGGGAATTCCCCCAGTAAATGACAGATTCTGATGTACAGATTGTAGCTGAGGAAATTAAGTCAGGACATGATTAATAGTAAAATTCAGATTAGATTCAATCAGATTGATCAACCTTTGGCATGTGAACACTCACTTTTATCTATTCCTGAAACATTAAAAACCTAAGGCTGCTTACGCATGTAGTTAAAAATGTAGGTATATATTATTTCTCTTTTTAATATTATCTGCAATTTAGAATTAATACTTCCCTATGAGCATTCTATAAAACTTGTAAAACTGACACTGAGCGACTACTGAGCTCATTCACAAATCACTTAAAATCAGTTCACCTTTTAACCATAGTTTAGTTTAACATGCTAGCGTGTGCTGCTGCATCACTCTTTCCCTACGGTGGCGGCAGCAGCGGCGGCCACACTGCCAGGAGGTAAACCATGGTCTGGCCTTGAGTTGCGTCTGAACCCAACCTTGTGCTTTGTTTCTCTCCAAATAAACTGCAAGCCATAGTCAGGTTTGTCCTTGGCTTACTGCACATGGTTTGTTGGGGGACAAATCACAACCCCATCTTCAGATATAAAACACTAAGCCAGAACAGACCAGCAGCATGGCGCCAGCAGGAATTGGGACAGCAGCAAAGCACTCATGGTTTCAGCAGTGTACACCAGTATTCTGCATGTTCATCTTTAAACCATGGTTTAGTTTAACTATCTTAGTGCGATGGTCTAAATTGGAAGGTATACCCCCTTTGTTTATAAATATTTATTTTGAGTATATTTATCTTCAGTATACACATCTTGTTGCTTTTATTTTAAATGCTACTATTTCTGTGTTTTGAACATTAATGGGTGTAGTTGTTTCTTAAACAAAGCTGCATGGTTAAACATTAAAATATTTTATACAGTACTGCCCTTACAATTAAGGAATCTAGTTCATTGTCTAATAATTATGCAAGCTTAAGCCCTTCAGCAGATGTTTGAAACGTTCATTTAAAACTTTCCATAGATCAGAATTCTACACCTCCATGAGGCTACTTCTATTTTCTGGCTACTGTGTTTTTAAAAGTTTTGCTTTTCTGATTACATTATTTTCTCTGTTTTATTGTGAACTCGTTTATCACCCTGATAAACATTTGTTCTCCATCTTCTTTGCCGCAATATATTTGTGAATTATCACGTACTTTTAATGTTTGCTTACTCTTTCTTCGGCCTTTTCTCATCTGTGTTACAAATACTGCTCTATTCTTCATTTGTATTCTTCATTTGTATTCCCTGAATTACCCCCAGCTTGCTCTGTGTGTGCCTTTAGCTACCACATTTGAACATGTCTTTCATTTAAATCTTATTTTTCTAATTTTCCTTTTTGCTCCATTGTTTGAAACTGAAATCATACTTCATAGTATTCACATACATAGATTTCACTGCAGATTCACTGTGTGTACTCACCTCACCTTGAGTGATTAATAAAGTTATTTGCACTGCATATAGGACAGACCTACTGTCGAACATCACTGATTGGCTCCTCCCATTTTGGCAATTATTGATTAGTACTCTTTTGGTTCAGCTGTTCAATCAATTGCATAATAGTGTGTTGTGATAAGTATTTCTCCAATATGTGGAAATGTCATAAGTTTTCTGAAGTAAAGAAACAGCATACAGAATATCCTCTTAATTATTTTTGTCTTTCATTAAATTGGCTTTTAAAAATATATAATCAATTTGGTTTGACATGTATTTCTCTCAGCAGAGCCAATTATTATATTCTGTTGGTATTATTTCTCATAACGGTGTTTAAACATTATGTGATTGTCCTAATCTAGGCTAAGCACCAAATTTGAATTACAACACTTATTTGAGTCGCTTTTGTATCAGTGACTGCATTCTGTGCTGATTGCTGGCCCTCGGCTAAGACAATAAACAAAAGTGTTGGCTTCTTGAGAAGAAAGTGTTTTTTGAGAAAAAATAAAGAACTGCAGCTATTTTTAAAATTTATATCTCCATCACCACCACCTTCCTCCAAGAAGTTTAGAGCAGTATTTTATTCTTGAAACTACCATGTGATCTGCATAATTAGTTAATAATTTGCGTGGTATTTGCATAATGTGCAAATTAAGCTATCCAAATTTGAGGTACTGGAATATATCAGACATCAGCTTTTCTACACCTTCTCAGTTTACCTCTTGGCTGATGAGGGGTTTAAGTCATATTCAAACTAGAATCATAGCTACTACACCCAAATAATTTATAGTACAGTTGACACTTATTTTAATATGTCAGATTGATACATTTTACTGTAAAACTGATGCTGTTAACCACACTTATGGTCTAATGAAACTAAGCTGGGTTTAATTTTCTTCCTCCCAGTTAAACTTTGTACACCTGAAAAACATGTCTTCCCATTGGAAATCTTATTGCACAACAGGACTTTCAGTTTCTCAACTTCCTCTTCTAGGCCCCATGAGCCTCCAAACTCAGTTCAGTGGACGCCACAGTCCTCCAGAGCACATTATGGGGCACATGGGAGGGAGAGAAGCAGCCTCCTTCTGCAACTAGACATCCACTCACACTATATTAGATTCCACCCTCAGAATTTTCAGTTTTCATCAAAATATTCTGGTTTCAGCTATTCTGCAATATATAAGGACCCTGAAAATATCCAGTTTCCATGACAAGCAAGTGAAGAACTAGCTTCTTCAGAATCAAGTTATCTTTTATTCCCAACCAACTGCTTTTGAATTATCCCAAGGTGTGTTAACTAAGTGAATGTTTCTGGTTTTAAACCTATGCTTCCGACCTTGAAAGTCAGTCTTTTATGGATAGCACTATACTAACACAACATAATCCTACAAGCTGATCTGGATTTAACACAAAATCAGTTTAGTTTTATGACAATGAGCCTTAGCAAGGTTCAGTTTTACATTAAGCGCCACTTGTTGTCCAAGCCCAACAAACTATGGCTAATCAATGGTTTAATTATGGTTTGTTAAAACAAGACAACTTGAAACCATGGCTTATTTCAACAAACAGCAGTTAAGTTTAACTATTCATAATGCTAAATTGTGGTTAATATGTAACTGAGGCAAAAGCTTCGATCTCGCAGCCAAACAAAAGGAGGAGAGGCGACTGTAGAGCTCTTACGCCTGAGGCTTGCTCCTGCACATTCTCATAACTCTAAACTGTAGTTTAGAAGTACATCAAACTATGACAGTCTCTCTAGCCAGAGTCCCATAAATATTTTGAATAAGATGGATTCCTTTAAGGAGAAAATGTACAATTTTTTTATTGGCACATTTACTGCTGGTGGTATTATTCCATTTGTCCACCAACTCCTCAAGTTGTGTTCATCACCCTGATTAATAGCAAGCCAATTTGCCGTTTCAGCTTCGTCACTTGGGAAATGATGAGGTTCATATTGTGTGGTCTGAGCACACCAGAAATTATCGCAGGGGTATTATACCAACAGATTTTGGAGATGTTTTAATTATTATTTATCCAATGAAGAATCACATGTTTTTCATAGAGATCACAAAGAAACCAGAGGTATGTTCTTGATTGTTTTATTTTATGTATCATGGCTAGTGTTTGTAATAATGCTCAAAGACAGCTCAGTTGAAACAAACTCTGAATGCTTTTTCTAAGTTGAATGGGAGCATCTGATGCTGCGTATTCTCACTTTGTATTTATTATAAGAATTTAATAGGTTGCATCCAGTGTCCCTTGTGCTGAATGAAGGGGTTTTTTTAATCCATCACAGGTTTCCATCAGCAAAATTGGGAGGAAGGTGATTTTCACCAGTTCCCCCTCTCCCCTGTACCCCTTCTTACACCTATACATAATCTTCTCCATAGGGCGGTGGGTTCTTGCAGAACAGAGTGGGAAGTGGCACAGGTGACTGCAGGGAATTAGTGGAAAGCACTTCTCTCTCCCTTCTGGTGATGGAAGCCTCCACTGGGTCAGAAAGCCTTTCATGAGTTAGAGAAACACTGCTGGATGCAACCCAGTATGATAAAATGCTTAACAAATGAATAACTTGCGCTGCTTGAGTAGCTTTTCACAAAATGACATAAAAAGTTCAATTTGAGCAAGACATGAATTTGTACTCGAAAATGCGAGGAGGAAACAAAAATATCTTCTGTATAAAGTAAGGAGGGTATTTGAAAACATTCAGGATTGCTTCTCCCACAGTAGAAAGCACAACTTGGACTCCTCTGCTGGTAGAGTTGCCCCCAACCCCTATAAATAGTCATAAATGAATACAGAAATGTGGAGAATTCCTGAATTCCTATTCATGAATTTGAGGTTTTCCACAGAGAGGAAGGAGAACTCTCTAATGATGGAGGAAAACAACCTGTGCGACACAGGCTGTTAAGGTAGAATTGTTTTATAGACTTCTGGGCTGCCTGGCTGACTACAGACGCAGATGCCAAGGACAGAAGCAGGATACTCCTTATTGAAGGGTCTCACAGTGGTTTTTCCACAGGGGCCAAACTAATCTTCCACAGTTCCAGTCCCAGAATCCTTTGATAGGATTTTATCCATAAAATGGTTGGCTCGAGCTAGGCAACCAATCACATAGTCAACAAGCGCTACACATTTCCAGTGGCCACACCTCTTATGGATGCTGCTCTAGTAGTGTGTTCATCTGAAGCTGTTTTACCCACAAAGGAGAAAGTGGGCTCAAAGATGCAAAGATGTCCAAGTGCCACTCCTGAAAAATCACTACTTCTGGTCTGTTTCCAAAGCTTTGATTAGAATATTAATGGGCTTTAGACATGCATCCAGTTATGCATATTTTATTCCATTAGAAACCATTGCATATACAGTGGTGCCTCACTTAACGAATGCCCTGCTTAACGAAATTTTCGCTTAACGAAAGGTTTTTTCTAGCGGAGGTTGCCTCGCTAGACGAATTCGTTTTCATCTAGCGAATCACGGTTTCCCATAGGAATGCATTGAACTTCAATTAATGCGTTCCTATGGGCAAAAAAAAATAAAAAAAAAATTCAATACATTCCTATGGGATTCGCTAGACGCATTTTTTCGTTATAAGAAAAGACCCGTGGAACGAATTAAATTCGTCTAGCGAGGCACCACTGTATACCAAATGAAGTTTTAATAGCTACAATCTCAAACCCAATAAAAACATATTTTAAAAAATAATTGTTCAGTAGCACCTTAGAGACCAACTAAGTTTCTTCATTTGAGGTTTCGTGTGATGCACACTTCTTCAAATAGACTGAAACAGAAGTCACCAGACCCTTATATATAGTGAGAGGGTGAGGAGGGGTATTACTCAGAAGGGTGGTGGGAATGGGTGATTGGCTGATAGGTGTGGTAAACCTGTTGACGACTGTTAACGTCTGCAATTGGTCTTACAGGAAAAAGCAAGGGAAAAGATGGCCATCATGCATAATGAGATAAGAATCCAATGTCTCTATTCAGTCCCCTCCCCACCTTCTCACTATATATAAAGGTCTGGTGACTTGTGTTTCAGTGTACAGTATCTGAAGAAGTGTGCATGCACACGAAAGCTCATACCAAGAACAAACTTAGTTGGTCTCTAAGTGGCTACTGGACAATTATTATTTTTAATTTCTACCGTGTCAGACCAACACGGCTACCTACCTGAATCTAGAACCAAGAAAAACAGCCATTTTTTAATAGGAAGCTCTCATTGTACAGTTGCTCACCCTGTTTTCCGGTTTTCTATCATTTTCCACAGCACAAAACATACAGCAAAACATCCAGATGAGCCTGATTTTAACCTATTCAGCTGTTACAATAAGGGGAAAATGTGCAGCTGCCTAATATGCTTTAAGATTGTGGCAAACAGGCAAATCCTAGTCAGGCTTCCTGGGACAGGTCTTGCTGTTCCCCTGAGGCATTGGAGCACCGTAGAAAAAGAAAAATTGATACAGATACTGAAGCAGATGATGTACAGATAACTAAAAGGCAAATGCACTCAGAATAATAGGAGCCAAGCCAGCAGCAGAAAGAAGTGTAGATGCACCTCTCATTGCATCTTAGCGACATGTGATTTTCTTGAATTTATCAGTGCCTGTCCTGCCACCCAGTAGTGAAGTCTCTTTTCCCATAAGGATAAAATAACACTTATATCACAGATTAATTCATCAGTTACTGTTATTGGAAAATGTGATTGATTTAGAAAATGTTTTTCATCCATCAGGTTCTCAAAAAGACTTTCATAGGATGAAAGTACTAAAATATAGCAACTGTAAACAATAAAACAATATAATAAATAAAATTGTATTATTAAAACTCATTTAAGCAGATGGATATAGAAAAATGAAAGTGTTGTCACTTGACATCAAAACAAAAATAACAAGCTTTATTAGAGTGGTAAAGCAAAGACAACTGAAATAATGTAGGAATGGTCAATTGATCACCCTTTTAGACACCAAAATCTTAAACCAAACCAATTTAGGATTACAATCCTACACATGCCTACCTAATATTGAGTCCCAGTAAATTAAGAGGGAACACTTTTCGGTAGACATGCATAGGATTGCACTTTAAACTTTTTTTTTTTTACTAATTGTTTTACCTAACAGTATCATTTTACTAAATTATTCAATTTATACCCTTTTTCTGTACAAAGTATACTGGACTCAAAGTATACTAGGCTAATGTGTTGTGTGTTCAAAGAAGCCATGCTGCAGAAGGAAAAATACCAAAGTGGAAAATTGGTGTTAGTTTGCCTTTTAAAATATAACTATTACAATGCAATAAAACTAATCCAGGTATTTCCAGGGCAAATATGTCTGACCTTCTGTTCACCAGCTACTGACCCCAGTGTGAATGAAAGAGGCTTGTAGAGAGAAATGACTGTTTGGCTGCAGTCCCTGGTATTTAAATTGTGTTCCCTAATCAGATAAAAAAGCTGTCACTTCTCTGTAAGGTTTCAGGATCCATGGTAACATTTGGCCTTTTATATACATAATGTTAGCCTTTTTGTTTGCATCTAAGGAAAGACACCTGGAGCAATGTTAACATTATCCATTTTAGTATTAATAGCTTCATTATATAAGAATCTCTCATCCAATAGCTGTTACTTCTGTTACATTGCTACAGCATGTATTGTGTTCATTTTTTATCCTCCTGCTTGGCAACCAGGCAATGATTTGCAAACTTTTTTGTCTTGATTAATTAACCAATATAATTATTGGGAACTGCGATGCAGTCTTTTGCTCAACAAAGCTTCTGAGAGAAAACAATAGTAAGTCTGTTAGTATGAATGCATTCCACGCATCACAGATGCATTAAGATATTCTAAACAATGAGACGAAAAGCTGCCCGCAAAAGCGGACAAAGAATGCCTTGCAGACTCTACACGCTGTGCATACCGCCAGGGACACACTGAGAGTTCCCTGGGACACAGATGCCTCGTTAGATTGCAGTTCTTCATCAGAGATTAATTCTCAGCCATTTGGTACAATAATTTACTCATTCACCAGCTTTTTAAACTATATTGTTTGCTATGGAATATATGTCTTTGTACTTTCATGGTTTGTTTAATCTTCATTATGTTTTATAATGGGATATAATAGTATTTTTAAAAAATTCTCAATAATTAAAATAGAGTAGAAGTTGCTATGTGGGGAATCTTAGTTTCATCATGTAATCACATAAAATGTACACAAAACTACTAAGTGATTTTAAGATCTGAAACAGACATGAGACAGACAATCTCTATTGGAAGCAGTCCTCCTTCTGAGACCAGATGAGTTTCCTATGACACTGGCATTCAGGAACACTCCTGTGCATTTTATTTAGATTTATTTAGATTTATATCCTGCTCCATCCCCAAAACTTTCTAAATATATTTTCATGTACCATGTATGTCAAGATGACCTAAAAACATGGCAATCAGTTTTAAAATAATATTTAAGTGGTTCTTCTCATTGTGCATTTCTAGGTGGACACACTAAATAGGCTAAACTTACCAATTTAGAAATTATTATACATCCTAAAACACCCTTATATTCATAAATTTCCAGTTCAATGCTATGTGCAGCTGCTGCACTATAGCAGGTCATAGAATAAAAATGCAAGTCATATTGCTCTAGGCTTGTTGGATAGCCTAGATTTCATAGAATTGTAGAGTTGGAAGGAACCTCAAGAGTCATCTAGTCCAACCCACTTAAAGACTGATGGCCAACCCCTCTGCTAAAAAAACCTCCAAGGAATGAGAGTCCACCACGTTTGAACACCTCTTATCACCAGAAAGTTCTTCCTTATGTTTAATCAGAATCTCTTTCCTTATAATTTGATTTGGGTCCTACCCGCCAGAGCAGGCGAAAACAAGCTTGCTCCATCTTCTATGTTACAGCTCATATCTCCTCTCTGTTCTTATCCTCATATCTCCTCTCTGTTCTTATCCAGCCTAAACATATCAAACTCCCTCAACTGTTTCTCATTAGGCTAGGTTTCCAGACCCTTAATTATCTTGTCACCCTCCTCTGCACATGTTGCAGCTTGTCAATATCCTTCTTATATTGTGACACCCAGAACTGGTCACAGTACTCCAAGCACAAAAGTGTGGTACTATGACTTCCCTTGATCAGGACACTATACTTCTGTTGATGCAGCCTAGAATGGCATTAGCTTCTTTTGCTGCTGCACCAAAACGTTGGCTTATCTTAGACTTGCGGTCTACTAAGACCCTATGATCCGTTTCACATGTACTACTGGCAAGCCACAGGTAGGTAACTGTGTTGGTCTGACGTAGTCGAAACAAAATAAAAAAAATCCTTCCAGTAGCACCTTAGAGACCAACTAAGTTTGTCATTGGCATGAGCTTTCATGTGCATGCACGAAAGGTATCTGAAGAAGTGTGCATGCACACGAAAGCTCATACCAATGACAAACTTAGTTTCTAAGGTGCTACTGGAAGGGGTTTTTTTATTTTGTACTGGTAAGCCAGGTGTCCCTCATCTTATATCTGTGCAGCTTAGTCTTCTTGCCTAAGTGTAAAACCTTACATTTGTCCCTACTGAAATTCATGCTGTTAGTTTTGGCCCAGTTCTCCAATCTGTTTTAAGGTCTTCTGCAGCATTAGCAACCCCTCCCAGTTTGGTGCCATCTGCAAATTTGATGAGGATCACCTAAATTCCTTCATCCAAGTCATTTATAATGATGTTGAACAACAACGGGCCCAGGACAGAACCCTGTGGCACCCCACTTTTCGCCTTTTTCCAGGATGATGAGAACCATTTGTGAGCAGTCTTTGGGTTCGGTCAGACAACCAGCTAGAAAAACCACCTAACAGTTACAGGTATCTCATCCAGCCCAGTTTTACCAGCTTCCCTCCAAGAATATCATGAGGGACTTCATCAGAAGACTTACTGAAATCAAGATATATACGTCCACAGCATTCCTGATCCACCAAGTTTGTAACTATATCAAAAAAAAGAAAGAAAAAGAAGTGAGATTTGTCTGTCATGACTTGTTTTTGAGAAATCACAGTATCCTTTTCTAAATCCTCACAGACTGACTGCTTAATTATTTGTTCTAGAACCTTTCCAGGTATCAACATCAAGCTGACCGTTCAGTAGTTACCTCAGTCTTCTCCCCCCCCCTTTTTGATTATGTGAAAACATTTGACTACTCTCCAGTTTACCAGGATTTCACTTGTCCTCCAAGAATTCTTAAAAATTATAGACAGAGGCTCTGAGATACACCCACAAGCTCCTTTAGTACCTTTAGGTGCAGCTCATCAGATCCTAGAGATTTTGAATCTGTCTTTTTTCTGAGGGTCCTGGAGAGGGTTTCTAAGAATGACTATTGTATTGACTAAGGATGTAGTGTGATTATTATTTTTAATTGTTGTTTAGTCGTTTAGTCATGTCCGACTCTTTGTGACCCCATGGACAAGAGCACGCCAGACACTCCTGTCTTCCACTGCCTCCTGCAGCTTGGTCAAACTCATGTTGGTAGCTTCGAGAACACTGTCCAACCATCTCGTTCTCTGTCATCCCCTTCTCCTTGTGCTCTCCATCTTTCCCAGCATCAGGGTCTTTTCCACGGAGTCTTCTATTCTCATGAGGTGGCCAAAGTATTGGAGCCTCAGCTTCACGATCTGTCCTTCCAGTGAGCACTCAGGGCTGATTTCCTTCAGAATGGATAGGTTTGATCTTCTTGCAGTCCATGGGACTCTCAAGAGTCTCCTCCAGCACCATAATTCAAAAGCATCCATTCTTCGGCGATCAGCCTTCTTTATGGTCCAGCTCTCACTTCCATACATCACTACTGGGAAAACCATAGCTTTAACTATACGGACCTTTGTCAGCAAGGTGATGTCTCTGCTTTTTAAGGTGCTGTTTAGGTTTGTCATTGCTTTTCTCCCAAGAAGCAGGCATCTTTTAATTTCATGAGTGCTGTCACCATCTGCAGTGATCATGGAACCCAAGAAAGTAAAATCTCTCACTGCCTCCATTTGTTCCCCTTCTATTTGCCAGGAGGTGATGGGATCAGTGGCCATGATCTTAGTTCTTTGATGTTGAGCTTCAGACCATATTTTGCACTCTCCTCTTTCACCCTCATTAAAAGGTTATTTTATTCCTCCTCACTTTCTGCCATCAAGGTTGTGTCATCAGCATATCTGAGGTTGTTGATAATTCTGGCTTGGGATTCATCCAGTCCAGCCTTTCGCATGATGAATTCTGCATATAAGTTAAATAAGCAGGGAGACAATATACAGCCTTGTTGTACTCCTTTCCCGATTTTGAACCAATCAGTTATTCCATATCCAGTTCTAACTGTAGCTTCTTGTCCCACATAAGAGATTTCTCAGGAGACAGATGAGGTGATCAGGCACTCCCATTTCTTTAAAAACTTGCCATAGTTTGCTGTGGTCAAATGCTTTTGCATAGTCAATGAAGCAGAAGCAGATGTTTTTCTGGAACTCTCTAGCTTTCTCCATAATCCAGGACATGTTTGCAATTTGGTCTCTGGTTCCTCTGCCCCTTCAAAATCCAGCTTGCACTTCTGGGAGTTCTCAGTCCACATACTGCTTCAGCCTGCCTTGTAGAATTTTAAGCATAACCTTGCTAGCGTGTGAAATGAGCGCAATTGTGCGGTAGTTGGAGCATTCTTTGGCACTGCCCTTCTTTGGAATTGGGATGTAGACTAATCTTCTCCAATCCTCTGGCCACTGCTGAGTTTTCCAAACTTACTGGCATATTGAGTGTAGCACCTTGACAGCATCATCTTTTAAAATTTTGTCAGGAATGCTTTGATGGTGTTTCCTGCTTGGCAGGGGGTTGGACTGGATGGCCCTTGTGGTCTCTTCCAACTCTATCATTCTATTCTATGATTCTAGGGGAGGCCTTTTTGAAAAATGCTTCCACACTAGCTATACCTCTTAATTGTGGTGAATAACAGTAGCTGTTATTAAAAAGGAAATTAAAAAGACAAGTGGTGCAGTTTTCACTTGATGTGACAGGATTCTGTTTTTGTTACCCTGGTTTAGACTTTAGAGTAAATTACTTGACTGTAATATATTAGTCTGTATCAGGTGCCCTAGTATGTGTGTTAATAACTGAGAGTTGGTCTGAAAACATAATATATTTTATGCATGCACCATCTTTACTCTGTTTGCCGTTTGTAAGCTTGGTGCTTACAGTAAAAATTGTAGTTTGATTTTTGTGCTTCAGCAGTAGTTCCACACTGAAACGGACCATACAAGAATGTAAGATCTTCTATGGAACATTCTGTAAGTTCATGGGTACTATCCTTCAGTAAAAGTAGCACCTGTGCAACCTTATTGTATGTGTTCATTATCTGTCAAAGCAGGACATTGGCTCTTACTGAGTTGTATTTAAACACAGACTTAATTTACTGAACAAGAAAATAGATAATTAATATAGCCACCTTATATATTCTAAAATGTTTGCTGTTGAGTCATTCTATATCAAGTGATCCAACTTTTTTACCTCATATCATCCAATTTTCTTAATATTTTGTACACTTGTTGAATAATCAAAACCAAGTCTAAATCACACGCTGGCAGCAGCGGGAGGCGCCATTAGTGAAAGCGCGCCTCATGTTAAGAAAGGTTTCAGGTTACAAATGGACGTCCGGAAAGGATTCAGTTCGTAACTGGAGGTACCACTGTACATGTCTGCCTTATTGGGTTCTATTTAGGATAAATGGGTCTTCTTGGAATAAAACATAACAGAATAAACAAGTCTTCAAACTATAATATCAGTTACTGCAAGCATTTCTTTAGAAAGTTTTTCAATTATAAGGGCATCTGAAAAGCTAGTCAGGCTTTTCTTTTAAAAATGTGTTCCAAAGTCAAGTGATAGCTTGCTATTACATGATAGAACTAACTCTTTGAAAGAATTCTTGTTAGGACTTCATTTCATGAACATTACAACAAAATACATATCAAACAAAAATATGAAAAAAGCCTTACATATGAAATGAGTCTGAAAGCATTCTTCCATTATTTATACTTTACACCAATGCACTTTTCAAGAGCATTTGTTGCACATGACATTTCATTTTATATCAAAGTGTATGTGTGGCCAGTTGCAGTCTTTGGTTCAACACTTGTTAGAACTTGTGCTTGCCCTGTCTTAAGTATCGCCCAACTAGTTGTTTTGGAGATACCACAAATAGGCAGCTTAAACTGAGTGGTTATTGGGAGTGAGCTCTTGGACATCTTTTTAAAGTGTTTTAAACTTCGGGTGTGGGTGTCTACATGTGTATACATACATTTATCCGTATTCAATACACTTGTACCCAAAAGATAATACATAAACATTTTAATTGAACACTTTACACATTTGCTGATAAAAACTACTATGTAACCTCGTCTCCAGTGTTAGTCTTACTCAGAGTAGATCCATTGAAATTAATGGAAATGACTAACTTAAATTCATTAATTTCAGTAATTCTACTCTGACTTCCCTTAGCCTTTCATTCAGTAATAGATACTGATTTAATGATACAATGCATTTTATTTTGACAGGTACCATTTTTTGGTCCTTTGTTTGATGGGGCAATTGTGACTGCAAAACTGCTGCCAAATCTTATCCGGGCCTCGTGCATCAATGCCAGCAGAGCTGTGAAGTCCCTTAAAACTCTGTATCAGAGCTTGTATCCTTTTATTTGTTTCTAATTCAGGACCGGGAATTACATCTGTTCTCTTTGAGGTAATTTTTCTACAAGAATGTTTGGTTTTGTGAAAGACTCTGCTGAAATCATTAAATCTTTATCATCAATAGCTACTTGCAGGGAATCTGCATAGCACTCTGAATATCACTTGGGGAGAGTGCTGTCGCTTCCCCATAGCATCTGGTTGACTACTGTGAATACAGGAGGCTGGAAAAGGTGAGCCTTTGACATCATGCAATGCAGTGCACCGCCAACCTCACTACCACCCCAACCCTGTCCAGATGCTCTATCAGATGGGCAGCTTCATGATCTTTCCTTCTAAATTGGGAATGAAGCATGGATATTGGCATTTGTATGAGAGAGAGAGAGAGAGAGAGAGAGAGAGAGAGAGAGAGAACTTTCAGAATTCTCGGAACATCAATACAGATTTCATTTTATGGTAGAGACTATGATTGTTACTATTTTGCTAAAAGTGACCATAATAATTTCAATCACTGCGGTTCGTAGAATTGTAACTGAGCCAACCTACAGGGAGCCAGCCCCCATCATCCTAACGTCCACCTCGCCAAGCACAGAGAGCAGCAGTGGGCCTGAAGCAGCCAGGGAGGAAGGGAGAGACTCGGAGGGAGAGAGCAGCCAGCATGCGGAACGATGGGAAGGCTCAGGGGAGGAGAGATGTAGGCAAAGGCTCCAGGATTCTGGAGAGCCATTGCACCGCTTTGACCAGGAGGAGGCTGAGAGGGCATCACTCCTTCCGGCGCAAGAGTTAAGGAGAGCACTGCGACGCAGGTCAAGGGGGAGGCGTTTTGGGGTGCCCCGACTACTTTGCTGGCGTAGGAACAGACGTACGCCATTGCCGGATTCTGGATCGGACTTAGAGGTCATGTTTTAAGCTATCTCTGTACTGTAAATACTATGCACAATAAAAGTCTTTAAAGACAAACTGGACTCAAGCGGAGTTACTCTAGAGTAGCCACGACGACCCTCTGACAGCAATCCAGCAATCTTTGCAGCTACTTTGGAGATGGATAAGGAGACACAAGCGTTGTTGAAGGCGGCAGACGTGGCAGCCCAACTCGTGCAGAGAGAGGCACACAATGCACGGCACGCAGCGGAGAGGCTGGAGGAGGAATCGGAGGACTGCAAGAAAAGAGAACGGGACCTTATGCAACACGCGGAAAAGCTCCAGGAACAGCTGGAGGAATGGAGGTTGGGGGACAGACCTCAAAGTGCGTTCGCATTCGGCAAAAAGGTACCGGCTCTAGTCAGCAAGTTCAATGGGGACCCCCAGCATTACTTAGGATTTAAAACGGGGGTTAATTTAGCCCTAGAGTTACAGAAGGGGGAATTCGCTGATGACCAGCAACGCATAGCGTACATCATAGAGCATTTGGAGGGCTCCGCATGGGATTGGGTCTGCCCCCTCATAGTGGGAAACAATCCAGCGCTAGCAGATCTAGACTTGTTCATCCAAGGGATGGATGTTTTCCAGTGAGGCACAAGCAGACTGCACCAAAGAGGAATTATTTGCGTTCAAGAAAGGTTCCAAGTCAGTCAGGGATTACTGGGCAAATTTTGCCATGTTGATTCACAGGCTGGGATGGGACTTGACTTCTGAGCCAGTCCAGACCATGTTTTATGTGGGTTTACATGCAGAAGTGAAGGACGAACTGTCCAGAGGACCACGTCCTCAAAGCATGGATGAGCTCAGCAAAGCTGAGACAGGAAGCGCGCTGGAAGGAGAGAGCGGGAGGGAAGAATGCATCTCCTTGGTTCCCATGCTCTCAAGAGAAGCAAGCGGAAGCCCAACCCAAGCTCCCTCCCCCAGAACCCATGGAACTTGGTGGGGTGTGTGCAAGGGAATTTTCAAACACAGCAGCACCCAGGAAGGAGGAGGGGAAAGGCGGGAACTGCTTTCTCTGCCACACCCCCAACCATGTTCACTGTCCACTACGCAGAGACTGGCAAGGGAAGGCGGGGCTGGCAGTTCAAGAGAGCTCGGAACAACCTCAGTCACAGGGAAACAACAATGCCTGGCTGCCAGTAACAAGGGGCAGCAGCCAGGCGCCTGAGCTGTGAATCAGCCCCCCCCCCCGCCTGTGCCACAGCACCCACCCACCCCCAGCGCAGGCGTGGTGGTGGAAGTGACTGTGAAACTGCCCAGTGGCTATCTCCTGGACGTCCTAGCCCTTTTGGATTCAGGGGCTTCAGCCAATTTTGCAGCTAAGTGTCAGATACAACTCCTGCCACTGGATTTCCCTCTCCACGTCACCACCATTGATGAGAGAGAGTTGTTGGGGGAAGCAGTCTCTCAGCAGACACCCCCCATGCGCACGACGATTGGGAGGCACACTGAGACACTGGCTTTTCACGTGACCACCCTGTCGGACCTGCCCATCGTCTTTGGCATGAGCTGGCTGGCGTTCCATGACCCGACCATAGGGTGGCACCAGTGGTCCCTCACTTTTGGGTCAAAGTATTGCATAGAGCACTACATGGAGAGGCAGGGCGACCAGGAACCTCTGGCCAAGGTGGTGATGATGGCAGTCAAAGGGGGGGCCAAAATCCCTAAGCCCTACTGGGACTTGCAGGGCATGTTCAGCGAAAAGGAATCTGACCACCTGCCCCCACACAGGCCCTTTGACTGCCAGATCAATCTGGTCCCTGGAGCCCGACTGCCACCCAGAAAGCTGTATTCCATGTCTGACCAGGAGATGGAAGAGTTGCGGGAGTTCATTGACAAGAACCTCAAGCGTGGGTTCATACGGGAGAGCAAGGCAGCAGGGGGCAGTCCTGTGTTCTTTGTGGATAAAAAGGACATCACCCAAAGGAGGCTGGTCATAGACTTCCGCCTCCTGAACAGCCTGACGGAACCTGTGGCCTTCCTGATGCCCCGGGTGGATGATCTGCTGACAGTGGTGCGCCGAGGCAAGATTTTCACTAAGCTGGACTTGAGAGGGGTGTACAACCTGATCCAGATAAGGGAAGGGGATGAGTGGAAAACCACCATATATACCCCACTGGGAGCCTTTGAGTACCTGGTCATGCATGCCAAGGAAGTGGAGTTCCTCAGCTATACGCTCTCCGACAAAGGACTAGCAATGGACAAGGAGAAGGTGAGAGCCATCCTGGAATGGCAGAGCCCACAAACACTCAAGGACACCCAGCGCCTTTTGGGCTTTACAAACTTCTATAGGAAGTTCATTAAGAACTTCTCATGTAACGGCGCCCATAACAAGCTGCTTAAGGGGCAAGCAGAAGTTCAGGTGGACGCAGGAGGCGCAGCACGCGTTTGAACGACTGAAGGAGGTCTTTGCATCCGACCAGCACCTGTTTCACATGGTCCAGGATGCACCATTACGTATAGAAATGGACGCTTCGGACCAAGTGATCGGTGCCATCTTGCTGCAGCTGGACGCCAACAGGGAGTGGAAACTGTGTGCCTTCTTCTCCAGGAAGCTGAACCAGGCGGAACGCAACTACACAGTCTTTGACAGGGAGCTGCTCGCGATCCACGCTGCGTTTAAACACTGGAGGCACTTCCTGGTGGGCGCCCAACACCCTGTTCAAGTGTGCACAGACCACAAGAATCTGGAGTTTTGGAGAACGGCCAGAGTGCTTAACCAGAGACAGATCCGATGGGCAGAGTTCTTCTCCCACTTCAACTTCTCCATCCACTACATCCCCGGCAAGCAGAACGTCAGGGCGGATGCCCTGTCCAGGAAGCCTGAGTACATGTGGCGAAGGAGGAACCACCAGGGCCTCTGAACATTTCCCCCCAATCTGCATGGACCTGTGGGGGTGCCATGGTGGGAGAAGCAGAACTCATTAGACTCACAGCAGAAGATGCTTTTGCCCAGAACACTTTACGGGACCTGAGGGAGGGAAAAGGGGCGGAGCATGAGTTTGAGGAGAAAGGAGTTGCTCTTTCGGCATGGTGCCCTGTACCTGCCAACAAAGTCTCTAAGGCATAAGGTCCTGAGGCAGCTGCATGACAACCCAACAGCGGGACATTTTGGGAGGGACAAGACTACACAACTGGTTATGAGACATTTCTGGTGGCCTAGGGTGCGTGAGAGAATACGTCAGGACCTGCGACACCTGCCAAAGGGCAAAAGGGGAAAGGGTGGCACCGGCAGGACTGTTGGAACCCTTGCCCACGCCCAGTAGACCCTGGGAGGTAGTGTCAGTAGCTTTCATCACGGATGTGCCCCCATCCCATGGCAAGACCGCCGTGTTAGTCGTAGTCAACCTTTTGACCAAAATGTGCCACTTTGTAGCGTGCACACGGGTGGTGTCGGCTGAGGAGATGGTGAAGCTCTTTGTGGACCACATGATCAGGCTGCATGGATTGACCTCAAGAGTAATTTCCGACAGGGGCAGACAATTTGCCTCTCGGTTCTGGCGCAAGCTCATGAGCCTCTTACACGTGGAAGTCAGCCTCTCCACCGCCAGACACCCTCAAACCAATGCTCAAGCAGAAAGGGCCAACGCGATCCTCCAGCAATACCTAAGGTGCTATGTCAACCAGAGGCAGACGGATTGGGTGGATCGGTTGCCCCTAACGGAGTTCGCGTATAACAACGCAATACACGTCTATTTTAACTACAATCATGTTTACACTCACCACCTGAGTTTGATTTTTGAATATGTGAGAGGTGAAAGTATTATAAATAACAGAGAAGCAGTAATCGTATTTAAAATGGCACTGAAATATTATTGTGTTCATTATGAAAGAAAACATTTCATGGGCCAGTTGGTTTCCTTGAGCATTTCCAATTCTTCCATACTTGAAATACATAGATGAGCCTGAGACACCTTTGTATGCCTAGGTTCTTATTGATTGAGAGATTCTGAAACATGAATTATACAATACATTGTTGAGCTACATTTTATGTTTTATGTTATTGATGCCTCAGGATCTCTTTTGAGAAAAAAGCATTCAATGGTATGGTGCCACTTGCGGAACTGCTTTTGCTCTGCTAACAAGAGAAGCGGAGACAGATTTCACTGAGTCCCCCTACACCACCTAAAAAAATGTTGCAGAGTGTTGAGGGGAGTGTTGAGGGACTCTCCACAGCAACATGAAAGGTGGCATGGAATTAGAGGGGGGAAACTGGTATAGGGGAAAGGGAAAACTGGTGAAAATCGCCTCCCCTTCTCTTCCATTTCCAGATGTTTCCACTGGATCAAAAACTGTTCCAGAACCAGAACAGCAGCATTGGATTTCACCCTTATACTTTCATGTAATTTTGTCTTGAATATATATATACATATCACTTTTTCCCATTCAGTTTATCGGACATGGCATTTCCCCCCTTCCAAGATTATCAGTTCTGCCATCATTGCGTGATTATAATTTACCTTCTATAATTTTCAGTCAGTTGTTGTCAGAAACTATGCATGTTGGAAATAAAATATGACTCAGAATTGTTTGTAACAATCTCACCAATCTCTGTAGTGTCCTGATGAACATTATAGTAGGTCTAATTGGTGGCATAAAGGAGTACTGACCTTCATTTTGAAGTGCAGTTTCCCTGCTGGAGTAGATCAATAGCTGAGCTGTCTGTCACTGCTGCTTGCCTTCCGTTCTCACAGTGAGAACATTCTCCAGGCAGCAATCAATAGCTGTAATCTGTTCCAGCCTGTAATGACATGTGAAGCTTTTAGGGTGGTATTAACATTGGATTTTTCTGTGTATGTCCTGTAGATTTGCCAAGAATTATTACATTACATAGAAGGCCTTAGTATACCTCTGCAATAGGTAGGCAATTAAATCCTCTGTAAGTTATCTGCACTTTGTTTAGGTACTGTTCCAGTTTAGACCTTTCAGATGAACTTCTAAGTCAGACTTAAAACATTCACTCTTGTGTGTTTGCTTCTCATAATCTTTACTGTAAATTTTAAAATTCACTTTTAATGCTGCTGCCCCTCCCACAATAATTAGCACCCCCCTCATGTTTAAAGAGAACTGATGAAAGCCACCCAATAGGTCCAACTGTATTAGTAGACTCTTAGAAGTGCTGTTTTGTTCATGTACCTTGTGATCCATGAGAGTCACTTCAGTTTCATACAAGTAATTCTCCTGCCATATCAATCTCTTTTCTTGAAACTCCTTCGCAATCCAGACGCCCTTTGTGCTGGACTTGGGGTGGAAGGAGTGTGTTGATTGGGCAGAGGTATCCTCCACCTGCAGTCTTGAATGTGCAGGTGGGTGGAGTGCTTCCTTGGGGAACCTGCTAGAAGAAGCCCACCCAAAGCCCTGAAACAGGCAGAGGCAGATTTAGGGAAGCGCAACTGGTTTGGTTGCACTGGGCACAGAGCCTCAGGAGGCACCCCAACTGTGATGTAGAATGAAAGGCGGGGACACCTAATTTTGGCATTGCACAGGGCATCACTGAAATTTGAGACCTCAAGGTCTGCAACTGAAACAGGGCAGGGAGGGGCTGAGCCAGCTATGATCCTGCAAAACAAGAGTAAAGCAATATATGATTAAGTGTAATATATTTATTTCATAAATTGCTGCAGATTGCCTCCTGATCTGGACTGGGAACCTGTCATGGGAATTAGAGGGCTTTAACCCTTTGCTTCCAGTGTAATCTAGACCTGGATTGAGGCTTCATACCTGCAATCTGCATTAGGAAAAGTATCAGGAGCTTTTTTCCCTTCCAGAATGCAAATGCCAGGGTGGGTGGATCCAGATTGGGACTACAATGGGAGGCAAATGATTAAAGCAGAGATGGGCAACTTCAAGCCCCAGAGGTGAAATGCAGCCCTCCAAGCCTCTCTGTCAGACCTTTGGGACGCTACTCAAGCCACAGCCTCTCCCCAGCAACACCTGTTACTAGCCCTGCTCTGCATCCTCTTTGAGAGTTTTTGCCTAGCTGGAATGTGTCGCTGAACTCTGATAATGCCTCTTGCTTGCCTGAATGGAAGCTAGGCAGGCAGAACATGCTGATCTGATCCAGCAAATCAGTGCAAGTTTCTGAATTTGTTCTCGGAGCTTTTGGATACCCTGATGTTATGCATGGTCAGTTCTGTCTCCAGTGAACTCCAATTCTTAGTCTGGCTACTCCAATTCTACTTGCCCTATACTGGGGTCACACAACTGTAAAGTTCCATCAGCATACTTATCCAAACAAAGCAAGTGAGGTTTCATGCTGATGGGTTATCAAACTGAGGTTAGTCTCTAAGAATTAGAGAAGAAAATCTTCATGGAGGCTAGCCAGTTTTCAAGTGGTCCAGGGCACATAGTTTCTAGACAAGTCTGAACTATCAAACCAAATTAGCAGAATAAAATGTCTGTTCCTTTTATTTAAATATGTACATTAATCTAACATATTAAGCTAAAACCACAAATGTTTATTTTACAAGGAGAAAATATTTGCAGGCATTTTGCTAGGAAGCTTAATTATTAATAAATAGTAATTAGCCCTTTTCTATTCAATAATTTATTCCTTCTCTTCAACATTCTAGGTGCCCTGGCAGTTACATTCCTCACCAAACTATGGTTATCATTGAGCTATTAGTCAGGGGCGTCTTAGCCATAGAGGCTACTGGCGCAAGGCGCCACAGCACCAAGTTCTGGAGGGCGCTTTGGAGGGCGCCTCCGCCATGCCGTGCCCGGAGCCTCCTCCCTGCCAGAGGAGGGAGGATGCCCTGTGCAAGCGCCACCGGCAGCGCCGCCCTCACCCGCCTCTTCTTGGGCTGTGGGCACCGTTGCAGGGAAGCCAGCCACAAGCCTCCCGTCGGCGCAGCAGCCAGGGCTCCCTGGATGGCAGCGCCGCACAGCTGCTTTGGCCGCCCCGTCGGGCGGCCCGCCACGCCTGGCTCTGCCATGGCGGGTGAGAAGCAAAAGGCACGGCATGGCTGCATCAGGGGGGAGCAGCGCCTCTGAGGTGCGAGAGGTGCAGTTGCTCAAACGAAGCGCACGCGCGCACGTGTCCCCAGGGCAGCACATGGCTCCGGCTTTCTGGCTGGGAAACCAGGGGCGGGGTGCCAGGGGGATCTCTGAACCACGGTGTTGGCTAGGCTTAAGACGGCCCTGCTATTAGCCATGTACTGTCTCGCCTTCCATTTAGACTACCATAGAGAATGTTCCAGCTTGAGATATACCCTCCTGTTGAGAGCATATTAATTAGGGTTTTGCTAGCTGTTCTCGTTTTCTGACTTTTTAAATGAAAACATATTCCCCCCCCCAAAAAAAAATAACAATCTCTAAACTGAGTAAATGTTCACCCTTTCCTGTCATCTGCTGCTGTTTCAATGCCATTTTGTTTCATTTTTAGGCTGTCTTCTTTTAAGGTATAGTTTCATTTACTATTCTGCTCTGTCAATAATCACACGCTAAACAGGATGTAGTCAGGACACTTAGTATGCAGCTGATTTGGCTATGTGATTACATCATTAATAGCAAAATAAGCTAATTCATAATGTGGGAATTAATGAAAAATCCCCAAGGTGAAATATATTTTTCAGTGTGAGAAATATTTGTGAAAGTGCTCTACTGCAGCTCAACTGAAACACATATACAGTGGTACCTTGCAAGACGAATGCCTCGCGCAACGAAAAACTCGCAAGATGAAAGCATTTTGCGATCTTTTTGTTGACTTGCAAGATGAATATTTCTATGGCTGTGCTTCGCAAGACTATTTTTTGCATTTTTATTTTTATTTGATTTGTTTAAATTGGAAAACTGCAAGACGAAATTTTCTCAATACAAAACGACTCGCGGAACGAATTAATTTCGTCTTGCGAGGCATCACTGTACTGTAACCCAAACCTGCACCAGTACTTGTTAATATAAGAGCATTATAAGAATAGTTATATATGAATTCTCAAAGCTTAAGTGAAGAAACAAACTTTTAAAAACAAGAATATTTTTGTGTTCTTTGCCAATATACTTACTGCATATTTCCTTATACAGTGGTACCTCAGTTTACAAACACAATTGGTTCCGAAGGTCTGTACTTAACCTGAAGTGAACTTTCCCATTGAAAGTAATGGAAAGTGGATTAATCCGTTCCAGACACGTTCGCAGAGTAATTAAACTGAAAATACTCAAACCGAGGCATACTTAAACCGAGGTACCGGTATGACTGTACTACATAGTGTCCGCATTTATTTTCATTCTGGTTCAAAAGTGACCACCCACTGTTCAATTTACTGTTCAATTAAAGTATCAAATGATAAAATGAGTGCACGGTTTGAGAAATATTGTTTGGGTTGAGCGTATAATTTTCCCATACTAAACTAGCATCAGCTTGTGTTTAAACGAGGTTGCTTGCATAGTATGCATTCTTGCTACTGTATCCTTTATAGCAGCAATCTTATTTTGCCTTCTTGGGAACAAAGGCAATGTAGATTTCTCAGGTTTTATAATAAAGAAGTTTTTCATTGCTTCAAGACATTGAATTTTGGTGAAAGCATAGTAAACATAATAAAAAGCATACAAATATCTTGTCAGGTAAAATGCCTTCACATTTTGTCAAAAAGCAAAGCCCAGATTATGCATGTTTAGGATAGAATGAAATTCATGTAAAATGTTTGACTTTTTAACCCTTTTCAGCATATATGGCATTGTTGATGCTACTACTAAATGACTAATCATTCTAATCCTGTTGTGTTAAAATGCAGTCAATTGTGAAAAATTGCATTTCATTTAAAACATTATTGACTTCCACATGCACTAGTCCTTTCATTGTCATGTTGTGAGTTTTGTTTTCTTTTTGCATTAAAATGTTTACTTGATCTAGCTTACGTGATTACAACTGTAACTTGTAACAAGCAAAACATGCATCTGCTTCAATCTAAGCCTTGGCTAAGACTTTAGTGAGTCAGGAATGTACCATTTTATTTATTTTATTATTTTATTTTATTTTATTTGGAAAATGAAAGAAGTTAAGGTTAATATGCTTTCAATAGGATGACAGGAACAAATTCTGAGCTTCTTGAACAATATAAGTTTCTTAGTTGTGTGAGCTAATGCTTAACTCAGATTCAGTATTTATGTTTTTAGGAAGGAAAATCCCAAATGTTGGGCTGCATGAACTGCATAAAATAAAGTGTTTTTTAATGCCCCCACCCCACCCCACTCCTTTGAGGCTTGCGCTGTGGTTTAGCTCACACATTCTCATTAACATTCTAGCTCTGTATTGCCATTGCTTCTTCCTAGCTTACCAGCTGTTCCTGCTGCTAGTTACAATGTCTGATGTGTTCAGATCACTGGGTTCCTGTACTCACCACAGAGAAGAGACAGTCTTTCCATTGGGGATATCCACGTGTCTGCTTGTCAGCAGTGGCACCAAATAAAGTAATAAGTCCTCGCATGGCATATGGTGTCTGGGTTCATACAAGATGCAAAACTATTCTGCCGCTAATGCACAATGACTCATAGCATTGCTAATTTTTCTAACAAAAGCGCACTTCCACCCCTCAGGCTAAAAAGCTTCTGCTTTAATCGCAAATCTTTGCAAATGTAAAGAGTGGACTTCTTGGCCAAATGTGAAAGATTTGACTGTACATCTGATTAAGTGAAAAGTGAAAAATTTACTCAAAAGGAAAGTGTAATTTTAAAAAAATGTAAATCACACACTTATATTAGAGATTTACATATAGTTGACTAGCATTGTTCCATTGTGAGTAGTAGAAGTGGATTTTTGTCATTATAATACTTTGGAAACCACTTTCCCACAAACTATCTTTAATAAGAGTGAATTTTGGCAAATGAAGTTTTCAGCTGGGTATGTGTGCTTATAGCAAACCACCTTTTTCAATGGGCATCCTTTACTGCAATAGCACAAACTCTTGGTGTCACTGCAGCTAACAAGACATTCAAATCATGGGGAGGAAGTCATAGAGGCATAGTCATCCACTTGCCAGGAAAGCAGGTCCACCCCACATATACAAACTTGGCAACTGCCTGGGATGCCAAAATTCCAGAAGTGCTTTGCCTATGTAAATGCATTGAGGAGGGAAGAGTTGCTGCCTATCCTTTTGAAGGAGCTAATGTAGAGTTATATTATCAGTTTTGCTCATACTAGACCCATTGAAATTAATGGGCATGCTTATATTAGGCTTGTTTGTTTTAATGAGTGTACTCGGATTTAAAAAATTTTTGAATACCACCCCTTGACTTTACATGAGTGGTAAGAAGTTGTGCAAATACGTCACTTTTCCCCCAGAGGTTGGGATGGACTATTTATTCTTAATTATGTTTTGCATTGCCTGTTGTTCTTTGTTTTACCATGCTTGACATATTCCAATGATTATTCAACCCATCTTATAGGTATCTCTAATTGTGATTGATGTGTAATCATTCATTTTATTGAGCTCATTAAGGACTGCAAACCTCTGTACAACTTACAGTAATTAGAACCCAGATAGCCATTCCATCTGTTCCACAAGCACTGTTTAATTAATGAACTCTTAATGTGTTCTTTGCCCTATAAAAGACATGTAGTAATTTTCCAATTGTTGAATAGGACTTCAATGCCAACAATTTGTACAAGTTTAAAACAATTTTTTGGTATTAGTATTCTCTCTCACCTCCTGCTTCCCCTTCCACACACAAAGCAATGTTGTTGAAGCAAAGAACATTGCATATTCACTGTAGTTATAATGTGGATCTACCAGTTACACCATGTACATTTTTTTAAAAAATATATACAGTGCTGTGCCAGTATCTGAGAGAACTGTCAGTACTGATAAAGGAGACTTGACAACATCACTAAAATTTTAAATATTTCCTTATCCAGGTATTCTTCTAGTATGAAATTATTCTCAGAAGTTAGCTCTAGTTCCTACTAGGATTGGAGAATTTGTTATTTTCAAATTTACATTATTAGTATCCCCCCCCAATCACATCTTATGCAAGGGTTCAGTTCCAAGGGTTCTGCGTATGCACAAAGAATTGTGTATACCAAAACCCTTGGGGGACAGAATCCTCAGTCCTCCCAGAACCACTGCACCAAGCAGGCTTTTTCCCACCAAGCAAGGTGGAGAGTTTAAAAGTGCTTTTCATCTCAAGACATTTCTAGGACAGCGATTGTGCATGACTTTCCTAGGAAGAAAGTTTCTTCCTTGCCCCAAAATAGCCAAATACAGTCATACCTCGGGTTGCGTACGTTGCGGGTTGCGTACTTTCAGGATAAGAATGCGGCGGACCCGGAAGTGTTTACTTCTGGTTTCCGCCGCGCGTATGCGCAGAAGTGCTCTATCGGCGCTTTGTGTGTGCGCGGAAGCACCACTCTGGATACGTACTTTTCGGGGTGCGAATGGCACCCCGGAACGGATCAGGTACGTATCCAGAAGTACCACTGAGAAGAATTGCCAATTCAGCATAACAGTCAAAAATAAATAATTTTCCATATCAGTTCAATTCCATTAAGATTAGATTGTATATGTCACTTACCCATAAACACTTGCATTCAAAGCAACCCACAATACAAGGGAGGAAAAATACCAGAAAACATAGCATATCAATAAACATACAAATTGTGTCAATATAGCAGTACAAAATTTCAGTATGACAGTATAATAAAAGATAAAAATGAAAATTAATGTATAAAAACAGCAATAACAAATTTTAACAATGCACCAAATATAAATACAGATATGTTGTGATTATGGCCATCACAAATTTACACAGGAGTTTAAAAATTAAGCTTCGCCAGCTGTCACAGATCTTTTCTGGCTACTGTTGAGAGACGAGTTCCACAGCCATTCTGTCTTTAAGACTTTTATTTGTGCCTGATATATACAGTGCAATTACAGTTTCAAGAACACATGTCTGCTCAGTCTGACACAGATTCCCCCAATGCCCCTTGCCTGCTCCTCCCCCAGCATAACAACCGTGGGACTCCGAATCTCCTTCCTTTACGTTTACCTTTACGTTGCCCTGGAATGTCTCAATTCAGGCGCAAACTTGAAAGGGCGGGCCATCTCCCCACTGGACACTTCTCCCTCCCCCTCCCCCTGAGTGTCTGTCTCAGATTGCAGTAATGGCTCTAGGATGCTGTCTGAGTCTTGGTGCCTTTCCAGTTCAGTAGTCAGGGAATGTTCACTGCTAGAACCTTCCCTGACATCAGCCTTCTCCAAGCCATTGTTGGACTCTACCAGAGAAGGTGAAGTTAGGATGGATCCTAAGACCCCTCAACATGCCTTTTCTGTGGTGGCTCCGATTGTGGAATGCTCTTCCCAGAGAGGCTCGCCTGGCACCATCATTACATGTCTTTAGGTACCAGGCAAAAACATTTCTCTTTACCCAGGTATTTCCCTTTACCCAGGCCTATGGCTTTTAAATAATCTATGGCCTGTGATATTTTGACAACGGGTACATAACCACCACCACAACAGTCTCACTTCTAAACAGAGTGTGGCTCTATTGGTAACTTTATGCTGGCTAAATTTACACCAGCATGCTTTACACTAGCTTCTTGTTCATAGAATTGCTTCCCCAATGTACTTTCTAGTCCTGTTGTTAAATCTGTATTTGAACACTGGGGTTAACGGAACATAAAAATTTCATTTTGAGAAGTTTTCCTTTTTTAGGTATATGGTAGGTCTTTGAAACTATTGTTGTTTGATACGTGGTTTTAAATGAAGACTATAGCCCAGTCTTCTTCAGCCTTTTAAGACGCACAACACACTTTTATAATGTACTTTCCTGGCAGTAATACCAAGGGGCGTGGGAGGTGCCAGAAGGGCCGTGGTCCCGGGCTTGGACTTTTGAGGGGGTGCAAAGCAGGCGCCCCCATGCAAGTGCTCCCCATTGCGGCCCCACCAGTGCTCCTCTCACAGGGGTCGGAGAACAAGAGAGAGAGAAGCAGAAAGGGAAACGCTGAGAGAGAAAGGAACTGCTTCCATGGGGAAGGTCATTCTGTGGGAGAAGGGCAGCGAAAACCTCTCCAGCGCAGGTGAAAGAGCAACCTCCTCCCGCGTTCAGGAGTGGAAAGAGGCCCGCTCTTTCCGCTCCTCCCGCCTGAGCCTGCTGTTTGTCCGCAAGAGTAAGAGGCAGACCATTCTGTGATTCAATGGGCTGCTGATCCCCCCAAAAGATAAAAAGTAAAAATCCAACCCTGCTTCAGATCCAAAGTCCACCCCATCACCACCTGCTGTCTCCATGCCTCCTTACCCAGCATTCCTCACCACACTTTGGTCTCTGTCGAGCATTAATGTGCTTTCCCACCAATAAAATCTTGAATGTAATAAGTATATAATAATTTTTAAATTTATATCCCACCCATCTGGCTGGGTTTCGTCAGTCACTCTGGGCAGCTTACAACATATATCTTCTTCTTCTTTGGCGATCACTCGTAGCCAAGTAAGATTGTCTTCCATAAACACAGTTTTAACAGTGGGTCCGTAAGTGACTGTGGAGGCCAATTCTGGATCCACACGTCCTTCCACAGTGGGGACGCAGTGGTTTCCAGGCGGGAGTTGATCACAGTGTGGATTTGCCAAGCGTGCCTTCCTCTTAGCACGTTTCTCCCTTGCGTCCTGAGATCGAGTTTCTTCAAAGCCCATGACACCTTTGGTAAAGGCGGTTCTCCAACTGAAGCACTTGCAGGCCAGTGTTTCCCAGTTGTCAGTGTTTATACTACGTTTTTTAAGATTTGCCTTGAGACAGTCTTTAAACCTCTTTTGTTGACCACCAGCATTACGCTTTCCATTTTTAAGTTTGGAATAGAGTAGTTGCTTTGGAAGACGATCATCAGGCATCCACACAACATGACCAGTCCAACGAAGTTGATGTTGAAGAGTCATTGCTTCAACACTGGTGATCTTTGCTTCTTCCAGTACACTGATATTAGTTCACCTGTCTTCCCAAGTGAAGTGTAAAAAAATTCGGAGACACCGTTGATGGAATCTTTCGAGGAGTTGGAGATGGCGTTTATAAGTGGTCCATGTTTCACAAGCATATAGTAAGGTTGGTAGTACAATAGCTTTGTAAACAAGCATCAAACACTCTGCACTTCAATCGAGAGAAAGCCGCATTCGCAGAGCTCAGGCGATGCTGGATTTTGGCATCAATGTTGGCCCTTGTGGAAAGGTAACTGCCTAGGTAGAAGTGATCAACATTTTCCAATGTTACACCACTGAGTTGGATTTGTGGCACTGCAGAGGAGTTCTTTTGTCCTTGTTGGTGCAGCACTTTGGTTTTTTGGATGTTGAGTGATAGGCCAAGCTTTTCGTAAGCTTCTGCAAATATATTAAGGATGGTTTGGAGGTCATCCTCTGAGCGTGCGCACACTAAGTTGTCATCAGCATACTGAAGCTCTGTGACGGAAGTTACGGTAACCTTACTTTTTGCTTTCAGCCTGCTCAGATTGAAGAGCTTTCCATCTGTTCGATATATGATTTCTACTCCGGTGGGGAGTTTCTCGTCAACAAAGTGTAGGATCGTGGCAATGAAAATAATGAATAGAGTTAGGGCAATAACACAACCCTGTTTAACACTGATCCCACTGTGAATGGTTCACTTTGAGAGCCATTGTTATCTGCGATTGTTGCTGTCATATTATCATGGAGGAGCCGAATGATGTTTACAAATTTATCTGGGCAGCCAATTTTCAGAAGGACAGTCCACAGGGCATTACAATTTACAGTGTCGAAAGGCTTAGTCAGGTCAATAAATGCCATATACAGGGGTTGGTTTTGCTCTCTGCATTTTTCTTGAAGCTGTTGAGCGGTGAAAATCATGTCCATTGTCCCCCTAGAAGGCCGAAAACCATTTGGGGATTCAGGAAGGGCCACCTTGGATATTGTTACCAGACGGTTTGCTAATATCCTTGCAAGAATTTTGCCGGCCACAGCTAATAGAGAGATGCCTCGATAGTTTCCACAATCAGTTCTGTCACTTTTTAAAAAAGAGATTGATAATTTTGGCATCCCTAAAGTCTACTGGGATTTCTTCTCTTTCCTAGGTTTTTTCGATGAGCTTGTGAAGTTGTTGTGTAAGTTCAATTTCGCCCACTTTGAAGATTTTAGCAGGTATCCCATCAGGTCCACTGGCTTTGTTGTTTTTCATTTGGTTAATACCTGTACACAACTCTCCCAGATGTGGAGATACTGCAAGCTCATCTCTTACTTGTTTTTGTGGAATTTGTGAGAGGACCTCAGCAGCTACGGGGGAGTTGTGGTTAAGGAGATGTTGGTAATGTTCTTTCCAGCGCAGTGCAATAGCTTCTTTATCTTTAAGAAGTGTGTTACTGTCTGCTGAGCGTAGGGGGCATATGCCATGATTTATTGGTCCATAGATGGTCTTTGTGGCTTTAAAGAAACTCTGCATCATGAGTGTCGGCTAAGTGCTGGATCTCTTGAGCTTTTTTATCCACCAGGTGTTTTTTAGTTCTCTGGTTCTTCCTTGAACCTCAGCCTTAGTGTTGGCATAGGTTTTTTTTCTTAGTGGCACAGTTTCTATCTCTTTGCCAGGTCTGAAAGGCCTTCCTTTTCTTGTCAATCTTGCATTTGATCTGACTGTCATTCTCATCAAACCAGTCCTGGTGTTTGTTGGTTTGGTATCCAATAGTTTGTTCACAGGCCTGCGTTGATAGCCATCGTGGAGTGTATTAGTCGGTGATCGGTCCAGCAGTCGTCAGCGCTCGTCATAGCTCTGGTAAGGAGCACATCACAGCGATCTTTAGCACAGACAATAACATAGTCTAAGGTGCTAGTGGTTTGACCGAGGATGCCTCCATGAAGTTTTAAATTTATTTTTCTGTCGAAAGAGTGTGTTGGTAATAACAAGGTTGTGTGCTGCACATATCGTCAAAAGTAAGATTCCGTTCTGGTTGCTGTTGCCAACTCCTTCTTTCCCAATATTCCCAGGCCACAGATCGAAATCTTGCCCAACTCTTGCATTAAAATCACCCAGGAGGATAGTTTTATCTTCCTTAGGTGTCTCTGATAGGACGGTATCCAGCTGAGAGTAAAATTTGTCTTTAATGTCTTCATCGGCCTCCAGTGTTGGTGCATAAGTGCTTATAATAGTAGCCTGTTGGTTTTTGAAGAGCTTTATTCGAAGGGTTGAGAGTCGCTCATTAATGCCAGTAGGGACTTCTGACAGGAGCTTCACAAGGTCGTTTTTGATAGCGAAGCCTACACCATGTATTCGACATTCTTGTTCAGATAGACCTTTCCAGAAGAATGTGTAGCCTCCATTTTCTTCCTTCAGTTGTCTCTCGCCTGCTCTTTGAGTCTCTTGAAGCGCTGCAATATCGATGTTAAAACGTCGCAGCTCTCTTGCAATGATGGCAGGTCTGCGTTCAGGATGCTTGCTGTCTGTGTTATCTGACAAAGTTCATATATTCCATGTTCCAAAGTTCCATGTCGTTTACGACCGCTAGGTGGTGAACCCATTGGACGCGGTAATCCCAGTCAGGGGGAAAGGTAGGCAGGCTATGTTTAGGGCACATTTTCTAGCCCCTCCCCCTTCTCAGGGTGAGCAGAGTGGATCCTAAAAAGGGCTGCTCAGTCATGGATACAGCTGTCGAGCTGCTCAACTGCCTCGTTCAGAGAGGAATTCAAACAAATAGCCAGTACGTGTAGAGACAAAGTGAGAAAAGCTAAAGCACAGAATGGACTCAGGCTTGCTAGAGAGGTTAAAAGCAACAAAAAGGGCTTTTATGGGTATGTCCGTAGCAAAACCTGCCCGACCTGAAGAATATGGAGCAGATGATTCAGCAGGGTGAACACAGCCCAGAATAAGTAAGGAGGTAATACAAGAATACTTGGCTAATTTAGATGTATTCAAGTCTCCAGGGCCAGATGAACTACATCCAAGAGTATTAAAAGAACTGGCAGCGGTGATTTCAGAACCACTAGCAATAATCTTTGAGAATTCCTGGAGAACAGGGGGACTTGCTGTTGAGTAGACATGGAGAGGCTTACAGTTTAAGGCTCTAAAGAATAAAAAATAAACAAATAAATACTGCACAAGTTTCCTAGAAAATTGCTAGCTGCTGAACCAATCCAATAATTTAAGTGGATTGGCTGCATTTTCCTTCAAATTTACAAGAAGGGACAAATACAAAGTACTTTGTATGTCAGCATCACATTTATTTTCAGTATAAACAGGACTCATTTTTTGTAGCTGCTTGTATGTAGCAGTGAACTCTTTATGTGTTCACATGCATTGTAGGGGGTTGGACTAGATGACCCTCAGCCTGGAAGCACAGGTATTTAACTCTGTTCACCCTCCGTGCAGGCTCTGAGCACTCCTCCTGGTGCATGCCTCCACCCTAGCTGACCAGTCCACGGGGGGGGGGGACTTGCCCCACCCCAGGAGCCGACAACCCACACTACACCACTGGGTAATACTATTGCTGTGACCCACCTTCAGTTAGGCCATCACCCAGTAGTGGGTCCCAACCCACCAGATGAAGACCAATGTTTTAGCCTCCCAATCCAGTGAAAATTGATCCATGAGCATAGAAGAGGTTGCTGCTTGCAAATATATTCAAGAACAATAGACTGCTTTGTAGGGTTGGGCGCATCCAGCACCTATGATATAGAAGTGCTAATCAACATTGATAACATTAGGCACACATAAAACAGAGAGGAAAGCTTTCTTCTGACCCCTTGATTCCTTGAATTGGGGGCCCTGCATAAAAGAAAAAGTGCAGCCTCAAACATTATATACCGTATAACCAGCAGCTATTTTTATTATGAAAACTGAAATTTCTGACACTATATTTTTACTTTGTAATTATTGCCAATTTGTTTGAGTAGTTAAAAGACTGCAGCACCATATCTCTGCATGGTGCTTATTTTATTGTTGGCAAAGATGTCCTTGTGCTGTGCATTCCCATTTGTGTCGGAAATGGAATTCAATTCAGTTCATGAATAGATTGTCAAAAAGATTAAAGTGTATGCTGTGCCATTTTTTTTACAGAAGAGTGCCTTTGATGTGCTAATGTTCATTTTCACTCCTTTCATTCAAAAGTGCTGGTCATTGTTTTGCTCTGAAGATTGTCTGCTTCATATATGCACATTCTACTACTAGCTCTGTAGTAAAATATTGCTTCAGCTTGAAGGAATATAAAGTGGTCATAGTTAATCTTGGAATATGGTGGCATCAAATAATCGCCAAACCTAGAAGATGCCTATCAAAGAACACCTGTTAAATTAAATGTTGGGAGCAATGTTGCAGCTTAATACTGTAGCAGAGCATGGAAGTATCTGTGGTTTTTCCCAATTCTGTGTATTGCCTCATTCCATACATTGTTACAGCTGTGTCCGTGGTGCCTTCCAGATGAACAGTGCCAAGTATCTCTAATATTTTCAGACCCAAACATGTATTTGGGGACTCATTTCTTAAAATTTTATCATGTACTAGCTGACCCGGCCACGCGTTGCTGTGGTTCCTTCCTGTGATTTCCCCCCACTCTGTCCAGACACATGACTTATCCTGCCGCCTCCTCCCCCCACCCCCGGCTCATCCCTGTGACTGCCCCCATCCTGTCCCGACCCATGAGCTATCGAGTCCCCTTTTTCCCCCACCCCTGCCATCCATGTGACTTGCCCTACTGAAGTCCTTCCTGGACCCGGAAGTATGTGACAACTACCACCCACTCATAAATATCCCCTTTTGGGGCAAGGTACTTGAGGTGGTAGCCATCGAGCTTCAGACTTCCTTGGAAGAAGCAGATTATGTATATCCATTTCAGGCCCAGTTTTGGTCGGCCTGATTAACCAATATCAGGAGGACAGGGCAAAGTTGTAAATTTTCCTTGCTCTCTCAGCAGTTTTTGATGCCATTTACCATGGTATCCGGACACGGGTGGCGCTGTGGTCTAAACCACTGAACCTCTTGGGCTTGCCGATCGGAAGGTCGACAGTTCGATTCCCCGTGACAGGGTGAGCTTCCGTTGCTTGGTCTCTGCTCCTGCAGAGTTCGAAAATTCAAAGTGCAAGTAGATAAATAGGTACCGCTCCGGCGGGAATGTAAACGGTGTTTCCATGTGCTGCTCTGGTTCGCCAGAAGCGGCTTAGTCATGCTGGCTACATGACTTGGAAGCTGTACGCCGGCTCCCTCGGCCAGTAAAGCGAGATGAGCGCCGCAACCCCACAGTCGTCCATGACTGGACCTAATGGTCAGAGGTCCCTTTACCTTTTTACCATGGTGTCCTCCTCCAGGGGTTGGAATCTGTAAATGCAGTGATATGATGGCTCCAGTCCTACCTGTGGGACCCTATCCAGGGAGGTCCTGCAATTCACCTGCATGGCACCTATGCTGTGGGGCCCTGAGTGCTCCATCTTGTTTCCCACTATATGAAGCCACTGGACATGTTGGTTAGGGGATTTGATTGCAGTGTCATCAGTATGTGGATGACCCCCACCTTTATTCCTCACACTCTTCTGAGCCAGGTGAGGCCATGCAGTTGCTGGATCATGTCCTGCTTGTGTGCTTCCCATAGGCATCTGGTTGGCCACTGTGAAACAGGATGCAGGACTGGTTGGGCCACTGACCTATTCCAGCAGGACTTTTCTTTGGTTCCTATTGCTTCAAGGCTGCAGCTGCTGCAAAATGCATCTGCCAAATTGTAGGCTGGTTCAGCTGCTTGGAACCATAGTCCTGAAGAGTTTGCATTGGCTGACTACATGTTGCTGAGCTTAAATCAAGGTTTTAGTGCTTTTGTACAAAGCCCTGAATGAATTAGGATCCAGTGATCTGAAGAAGTGCCTCTCCTGGCATTGTCCTGCCCTGGTGGTAAGGTGTGTGGCAGGCCCTTTATGTTGCTTCGACCCTAACTGAAGTCCAAAGTCTTCTTAGTGGTGACACCCTAACTGTGGAAGGTACTTCCACCCCTGAGGTACAGCTGGTGTGGGCACTGTAGTTTTCAGCACCAGCCCAGGGAGCCAACTTGAATATAATATTGGGGGGGGGGGGCAGGTAAGCCCTGCCTCACATAATTGATCACACGGTGTGGTACACACAGCATTTGAATGGCAATGTCCATCAACTGGGGGGAGCTGGCCTCCTCTAATATTTTATGGGGGGGACGAAGGGACTTTGGCCCCTAGGAGCTGGTTCCCATGGCACCAACTGAAAATCAATATATTCCTCCAGTCCTTTGATGGGGATGTGAGTAGATACAGAGCCACTCATTTTTATTATAGGGACAGGAGGAGATTCCATGAGTGTAAAATTTATTATTTTGCTGACTGAGCTTACTGTGCCGATTTGTATTGTTTGTTTGAATGTGATTGCTTGTCACAAACGGTGGGATATCTATTTTACAGATAAATAAAATGGGTTGAGAGCTTAATCAATGCAAATAAGAAATTAGAAAAGGAAATGTTTTTAATGTTTTGAGCTCGTAACATGTTGCAACAAATCATTGTGGAAACAGTGCAGATTACATTCTTATCTACACATATGTCTGCTACCATCAAGAAATATTTTAATTTAAATGAGTTAAATAAAATAAAAGTAAGCAACAATTAACAAAATTCATACTGTGTTTTAATGCATAAAAGATGTTCATGGGGTTCTTGTTAACTTTAGAAAGACTAGCTAGTGTAATTGAAGTATAACCACCTGGTAGGAAAATTTTGCAGTTAGCTGCCAAAAAAGACACAGACTCGGAGAGGACCAGGTGTTCTGTTAGGCCTTTCTGATTGTTATTGTGGCATAAACAGCATGGGTTCACAGTATGTTTAGGAGACTAGAAGCTGAGGACTTCCCCCCTAAAAATGATTCTTGGCTTCAATCAATGCCTCAGTTTAGTATACCAGTAACTCTGTATACTCTGGGACACGGGTGACGCTGTGGGTTAAACCACAGAGCCTAAGGCTTGCCGATCGGAAGGTTGGCGGTTCGAATCCCCGCAATGGGATGAGCTCCCGTTGCTCGGTCCCTGCTCCTGTTTTGGTCGGCCTGGTTAACCAATATCAGGAGGACAGGGCAAAGTTGTAAATTTTCCTTGCTCTCTCAGCAGTTTTTGATGCCATTTACCATGGTATCCGGACACGGGTGGCGCTGTAGTCTAAACCACTGAACCTCTTGGGCTTGCCGATCGGAAGGTCGACAGTTTGAATCCCCATGGCAGGGTGAGCTCCCGTTTCTTGGTCTCTGCTCCTGCCAACCTAGCAGTTCGAAAGTTCGAAGTGCAAGTAGATAAATAGGCACCGCTCTGGCGGGAAGGTAAACGGCGTTTCTGTGCGCTGCTCTGGTTGGCCAGAAGCGGCTTAGTCATGCTGGCCACATGACCCGGAAGCTGTACGCTGGCTCACTCGGCCAGTAAAGTGAGATGAGCGCGGCAACCCCAGAGTCATCCGTGACTGGTCAGGGGTCACTTTTACCTTTTAACTCTGTATACTACATTGGTTGATGCAGTAGCCTTCTTCACATGTCATGCTAAGGCAAACCAAACCATGGCTTAATACACACAGGCCCCAGGAGAAACCCACACTAAGTAATGGTTTAGCTTGGTGAGCCATGCAAGCCAGGCAATGTAAAAGAAAGCAACATTAGAACAGAAAAAGCTATACAGAACATGAACAGATCAGTAGCTCCAAATGGCTTAGATAGGTGAGCCAAGTGTTCCAAGGTTGTGTTGGCGAACTTCTGTATTCTCAAGGGCTGTTTTATTTTTAGGTAGCAGTCTAGAAACCCTATCACACACCCCATTACATCAATACTTATATTTGTGTAATTGCCAATAGCTTAGGTCTGGCATATAGGCTTTCTGCTGCTATTGCTGGTGAAGAGAAAATCTCAAGGTTGATTGAGCTGGGAGCACATTCCTTCATGGTCCCAGATATGATCAGTCAAATATTTAAAAACGAGAAGTGGGAGGTGGCAACTCACAGTGAATCATAACAGTCGCACCCAAATATAAAATCAAGGGTCTCTCAAATTTCTCCAACTGGCTTTAACCTAGTGGCATTCTTATATTTGCCCTTCTAATGGTTAAAAGGTATCCTTTGATTTCGAACCTGAATTGGTTACTGTCTAGTTCACAGATGGTGAGTCCATTGGCCCTTTCTGGCCCACAAAGCAGTGTTGTTCACCTTTAAAAATCAAATGATGTATTTTGGGATAGAGGAGTATATTTTCTTCTCGGGAGTCTGTCAAGGAAAATATATTGGTAATGCTTCCAAATGACAAATAAGCAACTCCATGAAACATAATCAACTTGTTAGATAGGTAATTAACTTGCTAGCGGATTTTGAAAAATATGTATTTCAGCAAGGCTGTTTAAAAAATAAAAGTCAAAGGTGTAAGATTTGGTTTCTGTTATATGTATTAATTATCATTCAATTATCACCTAGCAGGTTATTAAATAATAAACTATATAATTGCAGGACATGACCAGCAGTAGCTGTACATGCACTAATTTATCCTCAGTTTGCTTTAATTCTGGACCTTTGGAATGAAGTTGCATGCAGCCTTTTTCTGACAATGGGATCCTTTCAGCCTTGCATGAGAATCGACACCTGCTTTGCACATAGGCAAAGATTACAGGTACCGAATCCCCCTTAGTACTTGTATATCGGGGAAGTTACCATGGCATACTTCACAATCATGCTACCTAATTGAAAACTGTAGGTCACATTAAGATCTCACTTGATATGCCTTATGTGTTGGAAAACTCATTAATTCCCATCGCATCTTAGCAAAGCTTAATTTAACAAGCTGTTGTTTATGAGATATTAATACCATCATACGAAAGTCCCCCCTTCAGATTTAGAGGGTGCTTTTTTAGGAGGCTTGTGTGACAGCAGAACAGGCAAGTGATTGTGATTCTCAGATTTTTCAAGAGCACCTCTCCCCATCAGCTACTTAACTATTATATTTATTGAGGGTATATCATAGGAGCATTACGGATTCCAATCTTCTCTTTTTCACACTCATGGACTGTTTGGGGCAACTCCATACATTGTTGAACTACATGCATTTTATTCAGTATTAAATAGAGGTGGCCTCTTTGGGTCTTTATCCTTCCTTCCTACCACAAAGTGGACAGGTAAGTCCAGTCAAACTTGACTATGGGGTTGCGGCGCTCATCTTGCTTTTCAGCAGAGGGAGCCAGCACTTGTCTGCAGACAGTTTTCTGGGTCATGTGGCCAGCAAGACTTAACCGCTTCTGGCACAACGAAACACCATGATGTGTGCCAGAGCACATGGAAATACTGTTTACCTTCCTGCCATCGCAGTACCTGTTTATCTACTTGTGCTGGTATGCTTTCAAACTGCTAGGTTGGCAGGAGCTAGGACAGAGCAATAGGAGTTCACCCCATCGCGTGGACTCAAACTGCTGACCTGATCGGCAAGCCCAAGTGGCTCAGTGGTAAAAGTTATGCAGAGACATTGCCTGGCATAGTTCTTTGGGCTGGGAACCATTGTGGAAAATCCTAATGGCTTCTTGCTGTTTAAACTGAAGAACAAGGGGAGTTTGGGGGAAATCCTGTATTAGTGCAGCATGCTTTTGAGTAGTTGTTGGTATCTGTCTCTCTTGAGAAACAATGGAGTGAGCTTCCAAGAGTGAAGTCAGCACTGTGTTAGCAGCACCCAAGTGACCTCCCCATGGTGCAAGCCTGGTCAGAATGGGGGTAGCCAGGATTTTTGTTAGGGGGGCAGGCTTTTGTTGGGGGGGCAGAACCTCAGTTAAGTATTTTTATTGATTTGGGGGGAGGCTGCCCCCCTACACCCCACCTTGGTTACGCCCATGCTGGGCAATGTGGATGGAGGTCCTGGGCTGCTCAGATGACAAATCTAAAGGCTTCTTAGTACATAACCAATGGTACCCGAGGTTCCCAAGTGCTCATATTTCCGGGAAATTAAGTTGGTTGGGTCCAAGCTGGCAGTTGTGTGGAAGATCCATGATCAGGATATTTTGTTTTAAATAATAATAATAATGAGCTATGGAACAATGCTGATGTGAAGATCAAAGAAACAATGGGAGAGAATCAGGGGTGCCTTAGCCATAGAGGCCACAGGTACTGTAGCTATCTTTTCTCCCTCTATAGTAAATAGCAGCTTCACCTGAGCAGCGCAGTTTAGATCAAAGAAATAGTTCTATGAGTCCCACTCCTCTATATTCAAAGCAACCTACTGAATCAGTAGAGCGAGAGATCTAATCACTGATATCCCGTATCATATATTGTTTGGTCATCAGATCTTTGGGCGAGTGAAAGGGTGGGCAAAGATTTTTATTAGCAATAATTTAATGCATCCCCGCGACGGGGTGAGCTCCCGTTGCTCGATCCTAGCTCCTGCCAACCTAACAGTTCGAAAGCACGTCAAAGTGCAAGTAGATAAATAGGTACCACTACAGCGGGAAGGTAAACGGTGTTTCCGTGTGTTGCTCTAGTTCGCCAGAAGCGGCTTTGTCATGCTGGCCACATGACCTGGTAGCTGTATGCCGGCTCCCTCGGCCAATAACGCAAGATGAGCGCCGCAACCCCAGAGTTGGTCACGACTGGACCTAATGGTCAGGGGTCCCTTTAATTTATATAGGACATTAATATACTTTGACCCAAACCTGAAAGTGTGAATGGAGCAGGGGGGGAATTTGGGGGGGAGTGACCTTTACCCCTCAAACTAATTCTTAATTTCCTATTTCAGATAAGTTATCTAAAGTTGCAGATAAAGAGTGATTGTGTTAGAAGCTTCTTAGAAAAATATTAAACAACCTAAAGAAAACAAATCTAAAACTATTGCAAAACCATCTTATTTTTCCTGTATGTAAACTGCAGAATGATTATGTGGTACAAAGAGAGCAAGTCATTACTTTTTGCGTTGTTATTAAGCTATTGTGTTATCTGTTAAGCACTATCAAATTGCACTCATCCCAAGTGCATACAGAATTCCCCCAAAAGATTTTCAGTTAAAACTACACAGCTGTGGTTGCTATTAGACCATAACCAATGTTGTGTACTTTGCATTCAAAGTTTCACATCTAAATAACCTGTGAAGGATACTTTATAAGAATATGACATGGTGAATTTGTTTACAGTCTTCTGAATGCTGTAAAATTATGTTGAAATAATGTCCACAGTCTCTCCAATACCTTTTGTTTAAATTATTGAAATATTCAGTCATGTTAATGTTTACAGGTTAATGTGGTATCATTCTTCTTTGAGTTTTCTGCCTTTCATATAACCATCATAGTTTTGTGAAGTTTGTGACTGCAATCACGTATTTAAACTACCTGTGTTAAACAGATTTGTTAATTCCAGTATTCATATCTAAATGGCAGGTATTTGGAGAGTAGACTTAAAGTTCATGTTGTCCCACACAGCATGACTTTCTCCTCTTTCCATTACACTTGTCTCACTTTCTCCTCACTAATCTGTAAAAACATAATGTATTCTTCATCACAAGGGTGCCTCTAGGCATCATGTGGCTTAGTGGGGAAAATACTTGCTATTCTTATTCCAGCAGACATCAACCCACCTAAAAAAAGTACTGCTGTGAGAACCATGGGTAATATTGGGTGATGGTTATCAATAAAGTTAGCAAAGAGTAGACCTTAGTTTGTCTCTCTGTTACAGAAAACACTATAAAACTATCTGTGTTCTTAGTTACTAAATGTCTACAAGACTAGTTATGTGGCACAGAATGGTCAGAAACCAGGATAAAACATTAACATGTTAAAGAAAGGGGGGATAAGAGGAATTGGGGAGCGTTGGTGTTGCATGTTGCTCCCTACCTTGTGAGTGTGCAGGAAGGCTTTATTCAAATTGCTCTTTAATTGGAAAACCTCTCTGCTTTATGGTAAAAGAAACTGATCAATGTATGCAAACATCTAGGTATTCAGCAAATTTGTTGATTTCCAAATATTGTCAGGAAGGGATGCAGTTGCTCATCATTTTTTTACTCATGAACATTTTTATATGCTTTAACATTATTAATTTTATTACAACTTGAATTAATTTGCCAGTCTTGCTGCCTTAGGGTGCATTGTTTAAATTATACATGAGCATCTCCTCCATTTATTATGCTGGATATGAAGTCTTTTTCATAGGATTTTATTAGGCGCAGCATGAAAAGAATTTCCAGTTTATCTGCCTCCGTTGAACTGAGCCCATGAGCAGACTGCATACTACAAGGGCCAAAGAGGAATTGAGAGTGGATGGCAGGTCCACAGAGGTCCACAGGCTCAGGTGGTTTTCAGCCATAAGTTTAGCTTAGCTCTTCCAGTAATTTGTCACGCCTTGGTCTTCTCCTGCTGCGCCAGCACGTGCCAGCTTAGTGACAGAAAGTCTGTGCACCAGACGGCCACTCAGGCCTAACATCCTGCTGTTCAGGACCAGCGGCTTGCTGCGTCAGTGTGGAATAGAGAGCCCTGGCAACAGCCAAGTGCTGTGCAGAATAAGCATGTTCATAATGAGATGTGAATGGCATCAGTCAGTCCCTTTAGAATCGGTGCTAGGCGTGTGCCTCCTCTCATAGGAAGTTGGGGAGCCTATTCATTAACAAGAGTCACCAGGAGTTCAGCCTGTAACAGTGAAGCAACCCCAAATCACTGAGGCTAATGCTTGAACTGTCTGGAATGGGTTTTGAAAGCAGAAAGCATATAAAAATGTCATCAGGTACATTTTGCAAAATGCCATGCTCACTTTCATTCCTAAAGACACAGAGTTATTTGAAATACGTTTTCACTTTGGGGGCCTTCCATGTCAGGTTCCTTAATGTGGTGGTCAGTTAACTTGGATACTATAACTGAAACGGACTGCTGTGATTGTCCTCAAGGACATACCTTTGAAGCAATATATTATTGCTTTGTTAAAGACTTGCATTCAGTGTGCTACATTAATGATAATGACACTTTTCAGTTCAGATGATAGGAGTCACATAAAACTAAGCTCTTTTCTCATATTTAAAAATACTAGGAAACTCTAGAAACTTGTTCTTAAACTGAGTGACAGGGAATGACATTTCATCCTGGCTGAGTGTTTGAATTCACAAAGTTGTATGTGAGATACTTCAATCTGTTGTAGATTTTTTCAAAATGTTACCCTGTTGTTTGAAGTGCATGATTCACCTTCAAAGAAAACAGAAGCTGCACACAAAGAGAGAGATTTGCTCTCCCCTCTTCGAGAAGCTATCACAAGCAGGGGTCCTATTAAGACAGCTGGAAAGTTGCTTCAGCTTGTTACGCTTGTAAGTTTTATTGGTGACTGGTTTTTGATTATGCATTTGAATGGTGTGTGTTCCAGGTTGCCGAGTTTTAATTAAAAGGCAATACTGTTGGTTTTAGATGCTTTGTTGTCAGCATAATTAAGACTGAAGTGTATACACGCTCTACTTTTTTTAAAAAAAGAATTGAATCCATCAAGAAATAAGAAATTTCAGATGCATAAAATGAATCCTCTGAAAAAGCTTTAAATATGACTTTGTTATACTTTAGTATACTTCAATATTCTTAGGAATAATAGGTGTTTTCATACTTTAATTTTTCTCATCCTTTTCTTTCCTATGATCTGTAGCTCAAGTTTAAATATATTTACATTTTGAAAAAAACAATCTATTATATAGGAAAAATATATGTGGGGCTTCTATTGAGCTTATTGGCTATGGCAGTTTTCCTCATGGTTACATAATTATTTTCATTTCTCATTTATAAAGGTCTCAAATTTATTTTGTCAATCAGCCTTTTTAATGAAGAATGAAAAAAATACTACATTCATATAGTGCTTTTATTTAGCTGTCAGAAAAATGTTTGGGTGGTGGTTGTTTTTTGAGAAATACATTTTATTGAAGTCCTTAGAATCTTGTAGCTTTGTCCAAACCCTGACAACTGTGGCTTGATTTTATTTGGAAAATGCATAGGTTGAATATACAATAAGTTTGTTTGGCTTTGTATCTGTAAGAGTATGCATTTCCTTAACCTGTTTCCAACAGTTATGAGGAAAGAGCTCTGTATCTTGAAGCAATAATCCACAACCACAAAGAAGCAATGACATTTGAGGATTTTGCTGCTCAGGTCTTCTCACCCTCTCCCAGTTACTCCCTTAGTGGATGTGGTAAGTCTCATCATGTTGTTGTTTTTATTATTATTATTATTATTATTATTATTATTATTATTATTATTATTATTGCCACTGAGAAGCACTTGAGCAGCAGATGTACACCTGCTTTTCACTGATAAATGGTTGCAAATTTAAGAAGAGCTTTCTCCCTCTGAATTAGCTAATGAATATCAAAAGAAATGATGACATTCATTTTAATTTGTTTTGCATCAGAGCTGTTCACTCAGTTCCTTTCTTCAGCTATCCTGTTAACCCCTGAATCTAGCAAGGTTAATGAACTTTCTCTCACTAATGTGTTCTGGTTCATTCAGGAGTGTGGGCTTCTTGCTGAGCTGAGAATATGTTGTGGAAAAGCTATTCGTGAATCAGTGCATACTAATCGAAAAATAGCTCCTCACAGTAGAAGCCATTGCTACTAATGCTAAATGGGGATTATGCTTCTGCAGTGCTCGGACCAAGGATTAACACTGGCGGGGGTGGGGTGTAAGGGCAGTGTTTTGTCAGACAATCATAGTGGCAGTATGTGTGCATTCTACACATCACAAAGCTTTCAAAGTTAGTTAAATGAGTTTATTTTAATTATATTTACATGTGTGCTTTTTAAAGAAACCTTTTGTTTTGAGGGTTCATTTCATAATCCATTGCTGTCGTGTACAAGGAGAACACGAGGTTAACCAGATGGATTTCTAAACATAAATTCCTTTATTCCCTGTTTATACCCGTTTTGTGAAACTGACTCGTTCTAATTATATTATGATGCTGCATTGGATTGTTGATGGATTATCTCAAACCCTGGTGAATGTTCTGCGTGTCTGTTTTCTTTCTCTCATTCTAACTGATCTTTATATCTGAACTAAGAAATATAACAGAAATTAAATTTACTGAAATGAATCACTTGACAAATAGAATCAGACACGCATCACTGTTTAACATTACTGGCTTCAGTCCTTGAGCTTTTCGAGCTTTGTTAAGAGATAAGAGGTATTTGCGTGTACTTGTCCTGGTCGCCAATAGCAGCAGGCAGAAGGCTTTGGAGATAAGCAAGCTGGCAGAAGCAAAGAGGAACCAGTGCTATTTACATAATCACACCTCTGCTTCCTGGAGAGGCGTCAAGAGACAGGAATGGCCTCTATTGATCTTTGTTGAACTGGAATACTAAACAACATTAGAAAAGCTTATAAGTAAAGCTTTGATTAATATTTTCATTATAAAAAATGTGGAGCAGCTATGAAATAAACCACACACTCAAATACTCTTGAGACAAAATTGTGTCATTTGTTGCATAAAAGTATCATTCTTCTACTAATTTGGATATTATCAAGAAATTTAGCTGGTTATGAAATTGAAAATAATAACAGAAAGCTTTGGTTTCTTTTTTTAAAAAAAATCACCTACTTTAATTCACTTATCATAGCTACCTTTGTGTAATTCTAGCATGTATTGGACATTGTGAAATAATAAAAGTAGATTCATTGGGGTCAGTGAACTAAGAACCAGTCTTGCATCCTGCTTCAGATTAATACAAGATGTTAAATAACACACCTGTGTGTTTTGTATAATTCCCTTTTGCTGTTCTGAGGTTTAAGGAGCTGATCCTTATGCCTTAAATGTTTAATATCCCACCAAATCAAGACTTTACAACAACTTGCAATTTATATTTTAAAATAATTCAAAGTGCAACAATGTTATGAAAAGATAACTAAAATAGCAGCACAAGCCAGCAGCATTAAACAGATTTAAAGAAGATTAGAAGTCTGGCACCAGAAACACATAAGGATTTGGCTCTGCACGAATCTTGCTAGGGAACAAATTCCAGAAATGGGATGCGCCACTGAAAAAGGCCAGTTTCTCCAGTTCCATTTCTCATCTGCAAAGGCAGAGCTGGAGAACACAGGATTGACAATGACTTCAATATTCAGGTGGATTCCTATGGCATTAGAGGATCGTTTAGATACGCATATCCTAAGTCATAACCAGATCCTAAATTTCAGGGTTTCTAGAGCAATAGAGGTCAAAGAGAACAACAATTACCAGACCTTTAGAAGGCATCTCAAGGCAGCCCTGTTTAGGGAAGCTTTTAATGTTTGATGGATTTCTGTATTTTAGAATTTCTGTTTTGTTGGAAGCTGCCCAGAGTGGCTGGGGGAACCCGGCCAGATGGGCGGGGTATAAATAATAAATTATTATTATTATTATTATTATTATTATTATTATTATTATTATTATTATTAAAAGGGGGTGTTCAAATGCAGAAATTTAGCTGCATCTAGATAAGAAGCTATTTTATAACTGAAGTCATAAGCTTTTTTTCTGAACTCAAGTTCTGAAAGTATAATGAAGAAATTCAGTTGAGCAGTTAAATTTGATCCTATAAAATTCTAATCCATATGTGTGCCTTCATTTAACTTCATTTTGTAAGACTGTTCAGTGCTTGGTGGGCTAAATACAACCTGCCCAGCCTGACCTGAGGGGTGGAGAGAGGCTGCAGGCACAATGCTCCTAGCTGCAGCTCCTCCATCCCCTGTGTCAAATCTGGGAGGGGGAGGAGAGGCTGTGGGCGCGTGAGTGGCTCCTTCTGAGCCCCGCCCCCTTGGGGCATGCCCTGCCCCTACCCCTGGGCGGTGTTTGGACACACTCCACCACTGGCTAAATATATACGTAAACAGCATGGTGGAACCCACTTGCGTCAGAAATAGGAGGATAGCTTAAAATGCACATGTATTATGTAGAAGATGCATAAACATTTCTCTATGATACATGATTTTAGTGTTTTTATATTTGACCCAGTTAGTTGACTATATGCTAAATATGAGTTAGCATAGCAGTGCAAAGGGAATACTAAAAAGGATAATGCAATTCTAGACTGCATCAACGGAAGTCATGGTACCACTCTATTCTGCCCAGCCCATTGGGTTTAGCTCCCATAGTAAAAAACAGTATTTGTACTATAACAGCTAATACACACATGCATAATTGTGTAGTTGTGGTAAGCCTTAGTAACCAGAAACAATGTTCCATAAAAGTTCAAATAACTCAACAGTAACCAGATGTTGTTAGCGGGAGTTGCTGGAGTTTGTAATCGAAGTATGTCCAATTGTCAGGGATGCTGAATGTAATCCAACAATATCTGGATTGTAATCCAGATTGAAGTGTTGTCAAGATGCAGATGACACCAGCCTCCATATCTCTCTTCTATCTGAATTGGGAGAAGTGGTTGAGGTTTTAGGCTGCTGTTTGGATCAGGCAATGGGCTGCATATAGGCCAATAAATTGAAGCTGAATGCTGAAAAGACACGGGGGTTCTGTTTTCTGAGTTCTCTTGTTTGCAAGATGGCGGGACAGCCTGTTCTGGATATACAGCTACACCAGGTCTGCCATCTATAGCCCCTTTTGGATAGGAATGACTTTGTCACTATGCTCCATGCGCCGGTTAGATTGGATTTTTGCAGTGCACTATATGTGGGGCTGCCCTTGAAAATGAGTAGGTCCAAAATGCAGCCACCAGAATACTGGCTGGGGTTCCATTTAGATAACATATGAACCATGTTTTAAAACAACAGCAATGGTTTCCAGTTTGTTTCAGGGCCTAATGCAAGGTGCTCATGTTCATGTTTAAAACTCTTAAGTCTCAGGCCTCAAATATCTGAAAGATATCCTTCCCTACAGACCGTCTCCGGTCTTAAGGAGGCTCTCTTTGTAGAAGCTCAGGGAAGAGGGCATCCTCTGGTAGCCCTCAGAAGTGGAACTCCCTCTCCTCAGAGGCGTGTCTGGCAACTTCACTATACTGTTTTTGGTGAATGTGAAAAATACACCTCTTTAAGCCAACCTTTGGCACCTGAGGTGTATTTTTTTAGAACCCACCCTATTTTTGTGATTGTAAGTTACTGTATACTGTTTTTAATATTGTATTTCACATTGTTGTAACCTGCCCTGGAACCTTAGGGTGAAGGGATAACAATATAGCAGGGGAAGGCACGACGTTGGCTACTCCTGAAATAACTTGATGCAGAACTACATAATAGAACATTTTAACCTAAAATTCATGTGCCAGAGTTATGTGGCATCTAAAAATCCATATCCAAAAACACATTTTTAATATGTAAATTGTAGTTGGTCCTTCAGAGGGTTAACTGAAATGGGCACACTTGACTGCTGAGAGGACTGATCTAATCACAGTCCTATCCAAGTGCATCTGTTCATCATGAGGTCATTCACGTGCATGCTAATGATTTGAAAAATAAAGAATAATGCTCAGAAAAAAGAAAGCTAATGCAACTCTCTTGCCAGTTACACGCTCAGACTGCTGTCACCAAACTTAAGAAGAAACTGTGGAATTCACTGTAATTTGCTGATAAATAATTTGTTTACTATTTAAATAGCATGGCTGTTTTGTGGATCTGTGGATATCACATAGAACAGGGGTAGGCAACCTAAGGCCCAATCACCTTCTCAATCCAGCCCACAGATATTCCGGGAATCAGTGTGTTTTTACATGAGCAGAATGTGTCCTTCTATTTAAAATGCATCTCTGGGTTATTTGTGGGGCCTGCCTGGTGTTTTTACATGAGTAGAATGTGTGCTTTTGTTTAAAATGCATCTCTGGGTTATTTGTGGCGCATAGGAATTCATTCATTTTTTAACCCCAAAATATAATCTGGCCCACTGTCTGAGGGACAGTGGACCGGCCCACGGCTGATAAAGGTTGCTGACCCCTGACATAGAACGTTCATGAAGATTTATGTTAAATGCAAATTTGATTGTCCAGATTTACGGTAGCTAATTTTCCCCAAGATCAGCTCTTTGTATAAACTAAGCATGTTGATGGGGAGTGATAATGTGCCCACTGGCCCTGCTCCTGACGTTGGATGCCATGGCCTTCATGTCAGTGTGGATGTTGAAGGATAGGTGTGTGTTGGTGCTCATATTGTTTTGCAAAGTATAAATTTGGAAAACTCAGTTTTAAATGTAAACTGAAACAAATTTCTCCCCCATCCCTGCAAGCAGTGAATGTGCCAACTCAAATGTGCTGTTTATGGCATGGTGCAGTCTTCTCATGCAAGTGTGTTACCGGTATCTCAAAATTTGCAGTGGGGTCTATTCATAAATCCCATCTCTCCATTAGGATTATACAGTATCATAGAGAAAGATTCTAAATTTTATGCTTAGAGTGGGGCTTCAAGCACACCATGCGAATGTTGAAATAGTGGTAGGCAGGTAGTATATTTGCACAAGGAGTTACCACATGTGCAAGAGCTTTTCCATTTGTTTACTTCTCATTTTTCATTATTCTCATGAGGTTTCAGAAGTACATGGGATCAGTGTTAAGCAAGATGATGGCCAATAAATTGAAGTTAAGTCCAAACAAGATACCTAACTTAGATTTGATGGTGGTATTTAGTCAGGAGATGCATTCCCCCAGAAAGAGCAGATCTGCAGATTGGGACTATAGCTTTATTGCTGGATGCCAGAATAGAATGCAGAAAGTCCCAGCAGCTTGGTCTGGTTTGCCATATGTGGTTTCTCCTGTACAGAGGCATAGCGTGGGGAGGGCTGGGGGAGCCGTCGCCCCAGGCACAGTTTTTGGAAGGGCGCAGAGCATTGTGAGCCGCTGCATCCTTCTTCTTTTTTTTTTTTTTAAAATATTTTTATTAATTTTCCAATTAAAACCAATTATATCACATTCAATATTTCAAATTATACACATATATATATCAATCAAACCGAATGTTATGCCAAATCATCTAAATAATTTATTTTTGGGTTCCCATGCTTCAAGAAATTGGGAATTCCTCGCAACTGTCCACTGCCGTCTTATTTCTAAAGTTCAAATCGTCCTCCAAGCTCATAATATTCCAAATCTTCCCCTTACAGTCACCTAGATGTTTTCCACTTTCATCCGATTGTTCCAGCTGCTGAGATAAATGTCAAACGAAGTTTCACAGATGTTCTTTCTCCTGTGTGAGTTAATCAGTCCAGCCTCCCCATAAATCTTCTTAGTGGAGCTCCCTGTTGCGACGGAGTAGCAGCGCCATCTTAAAAGGCTCAAATCACTTTCATTTTCTCTCATAGCCATGAAGATTTACGATTTATTTATCTTTATAGAATTTACAGCTTTTTCAGGCAGGAGACCCAAACATCCAACCATGAACTCTTGGTAAATTAATGGATCTCCTTGCCCTATAGCTGAACTTAGCTTCAGGTCGCTGCTCCAATTTAAAGTGCGTCACAGCTCATAAATCCTCCGAACGCGTCCAGAACTCCTTCCGTCTGACTAGGGGGGGGCTTTTCTCATCGGCAACTTCACATCTTTAAGAAATATGCTCAGTAACAACAGCTAACAAAGTTCAACTCACACAGTCTTTTGCTTCTCTTTCACTCCAAACAAGCCAGGACATCGCGTCCGGGAAGATACGAGGCAAGCCGCTGCATCCTTCTTAGCTGCCCTCCAGCTGGAGGGCACCCAAGACGAGCACAGCAGCCCAGGTGCCCTGAAAGCCCAGCGCCACTCGCAAAAGCAGCACAGGGCTGGACTCACAGGGTGCCTGAACTCCTATGTCCCCCAGCTGCCCTCTGGTGGCCGAAAAGGATACAACAGGCACGTGGGTTGCCATCTGATAGCAGGGCGCCAAGAAAAAAGGCCCTTTGGTTATGGAGTCCACCCAGAAGGTTCATTGGTGCCATCTTTGGTATCTCTTTTTTGCTCCATTTTTAAAGCTGAAATTAACTGAGATGGATTTTAACTGACATTCTAAGTGTACATCTACTGTGTTTAAAAATCACTATTTTCTTGTTAACAAACCCTAATAATATTAATAATTATTAATAATTATTAATAATAATAATTTATTATTTATACCCCGCCCATCTGGCTGGGTTTCCCCAGCCACTCTGGGCAGCTTCCAACAGAAAAATAAAATAAAATAATTGATTAAACATTAAAAGCCTCCCTCTACAGAGCTGCCTTCAGATGTCCTCTAAAAGTCTGGTAGTTATTTTTCTTTTTGACATGTGGTGGGAGGGCGTTCCACAGGGCGGGTGCCACTACTGAGAAGGCCCTCTGCCTGGTTCCCTGTAACTTGGCTTCTTGCAGCGAGGGAACCGCCAGAAGGCCCTCGGCACTGGACCTCAGTGTCCGGGCAGAGCGATGGAGGTGGAGACACTCCTTCAGGTATACTGGACAGAGGCCGTTTAGGGCTTTAAAGGTCAGCACCAACACTTTGAATTGTGCTCGGAAACGTACTGGGAGCCAATGCAGGTCTTTCAAGACCGGTGTTATGTGGTCTCGGCGGCTGCTCCCAGTCACCAGTCTAGCTGCCGCATTCTGGATTAATTGTAGTTTCCGGGTCACCTTCAAAGGTAGCCCCACGTAGAGCGCATTGCAGTAGTCCAAGCGAGAGATAACTAGAGCATGCACCACTCTGGCGAGACAGTCCGCAGGCAGGTAGGGTCTTAGCCTGCGTACCAGATAGCGCTGATAAACAGCTGCCCTGGATACAGAATTAACCTGCGCCTCCATGTACAGCCTTGAGTCCAAAATGACTCCCAGGCTGCGCACCTGGTCCTTCAGGGGCACAGTTACCCCATTCAGGACCAGGGAGTCCCCCACACCTGCCCGCATCCTGTCCCCCCCACAAACAGTACTTCTGTCTTGTCAGGATTCAACCTCAATCTGTTAGCCGCCATCCAACCTCCAACCGCCTCCAGACACTCACACAGGACCTTCACCGCCTTCACTGGTTCTGATTTGAAAGAGAGGTAGAGCTGGGTATCATCCGCATACTGATGAACACCCAGCCCAAACCCCCTGATGATCTCTCCCAGCAGCTGCATATAGATGTTAAAAAGCATGGGGGAGAGGACAGAACCCTGAGGCACCCCACAAGTGAGAGCACAGGGGTCTGAGCACTCATCCCCCACCACCACTTTCTGAACACAGCCCAGGAGGAAGTAGCAGAACCACTGTATGACAGTGCCCCTAACTCCCAACCCCTCTAGACGGTCCAGAAGGATGTTATGGTCGATGGTGTCAAAAGCCACTGAGAGATCCAGCAGAACTAGGAAACCGCTCTCACCTTTGTCCTTAGCCCGCCAGAGATCATCAACCAGTGCCACCAAGGCAGTTTCAGTCCCATGATGAGGCCTGAATCCCGACTGGAAGGGATCCAAATGGTCAGCTTCTTCCAGGCGTGCCTGGAGTTCCAAGAATGGAAGATTTGATACTATTCATACTTAAGGATGGGGGTATAAATCTTACCATACATAAATAACTAAATAAATGAAGATTTCAATCCAGCGTTTTGAAAATTGTGAATCCCATGCTATGGATCATTCAGGAAGAAATTGAAAATAAAGCTGCCATTATACAAATCTATGTTCAGTTCTGGTCACCTCCCTTTAAAAAGGATGTTGTAGAGTTGGAAAAGCACAACAAAAATGTTCATGGGACTGAAGCAACTCACTTTTGAGATAAGGTTGCAGCATTTGGGTTTTTTTAGCTTACAGAAGAGGCAAGTAAGAGGAGGCATGGGGGACTTTCTGCAGCTGAATTGGGGAAGGAAGAGGTGCTGCAAGGAGTAAAGAGGGAGGAGAAGGACCATTGTGTGACATGGGCGTAGCCAGGGGGGCAGCTACCCCTCCAGAAGCCAAAAAGGGGAAAAAAGCTATAAAACAGCTCGGCGCAAAAAAAGCAGCTGTTTTATTACACAGCAGCAGCAGTCCCGCTGCTCCTCTGGCACTGCGGCGGAACAAGCGCCGCCATCCGCCTCCCTCCCTCCTGTCTCGGAGGGGCAGGACGCGGGGGTGGCTCTCTTGTGATGTCACCCTCCCGCGCCCCTCCCCCCGCGGCCGGTCACGCGCGTCCTGGGTGAAGGTCCGTGCCGGCTGTGCCGGCGCCGAGAGGCTGCAGGAGCTGAAGGGCCATCATGGCCGGAGAAGGCGAGCAGCTCGCCCCGTCCCCTTCACCAGGACCCAGCGATGGCGGCCAAAGCGCGGGCATCCGGGCAGCCCCCTGGGCTGTGTGGCGGTGCCGGGCAGCCCGCTGCCCATGAACCTGTTTGCGGCCTGGGAGGTGGACGGCTCCGGCCTCAGCCGCGTCCCGTGGTTAGTCCTGCCTTCCTTGCGCTCGCTCCGGCGGGCCCTGCCGCCCCGTCGAGGCTCCGCCTTCCGCAGCCCCAGCCGGGATGCTCACCCTCCAGGGGGCGTGGACGTAGACCACGCCTCCTGAGGGATCCCTGCCACGTCATCGCCAGCCAGCCAATCGGGTGGCTGGGGGGCGTGGTCGAGCCCCCGTGGCTTGCCTGCCCCCCCTAGTTTTGATCCTGGGTACGCCCATGTTGTGTGATGTTTGAAGGCACCCAAAACTTTTTAAGACAGCCTGTGCTATTAGACACATTCTGTCTGTACAAGCATTGCAGCTTGCCACATGGAACCACCCTTCTCCTCCCCAACACTGTTCTGTGGGTTCTTCTGAATGCCCCCACCTGAGACGATTTCGGGAGGTGTGAGAAGGAGAGGGGAGTAAGCTTCATTATGCAAGTGGGGTTCATTAGGGGAATCCACCCCAAGTTCTTATTCTATGTATCAGGGAGGACATTATTAAAGTAAGAAAGGGGTATAAATCTGCTCTATTAACTATCCTGTCATCAATCTTTGCTTTGACTACCAATCCAAGCCAATATTTTTGTTGCAACTGCTTGATACTTCCAGGGTCATGTTTTCCGCCATGTAACAAAGCCAGAGTATTATGAATATCCTATCAAAAGTAACCACAACCAAATTTAGCTGCAGATGTAATATATTGGTTGCATCTTTTGAAAAAGCTACACAAACACACAATAGACTCTTTGCCTATTGTATATGCAGGAGCAAATTCAGTGGTTCAGTGGAGCAAATATATTTACTTAATCAGATAAAAGGCAAAGTTGTTTTCCTCCAGTTCAATTGATTCAGTTCAATCAGATACTATCACCTCCCCATGGTAATTCTTATCCATCTTCTGGGTCCATAAAGCCGGATGTATGTTATCACATTCATTTCTATGGCAACAGACTGATTACAAACAGAATTATGACTTCTAAAGGACCAAGAAGCAGCTGCTCAGAGAGGAAAACATATATTTGGGTCTTTCCTGGCAATAAAAACCCTGCACTTTTCTTAGTGTTTTATTCATTCTAGTACCATGACTCCATAGCATGATCTATGTCCCTGTGCCATGGAATGAAGGTGTGTTTATTATTTTGTTTATTTATTCCATTTATATACCATCCAGGGGTGTATGGAGTGTTAGGGGAGGGGTAGTTCCTCTGGTGGAGAACACTCCATGCTCCTTCTGGGGTAGTTTGTCCACCTTTAGTCCCCGCCCTGTACTCCACTCTCTGTGGTTCCTAGAAGCTGTCAGCATGTGACAGCAGCCACACTCTAGGAAGGCATACAAGGCACCACCCAAACATCTTAGGGACTCATGTTTGGGTGGTGCCTTGTATGCCTCCTTCTGGCAATTTCAGCAGCCAAACATATTGCTTTGCTTTCCTGGGCAGCCCAGGACCTCCATACACACTGCCCAGGCTTGCACCCAGGGAGGTCACTTTGACTTCACCCCCAGAGGCACACTCCATTGTCTCTTGAGACAGATGGATACCAACAATACCACCCATAAGTTCTATGGACAGTTTACAGAAACATTAAAAATCTGGGTTGTGTTTCACCTAACCAGTCCTGTCAGCAATAAAGTTATTGAGATTTTAAAATATTTTTTATATTAGATGAGATTGTTACTATTAATGTTTGATGTTTTATTATGTTTTTATATGTGTTTGAAGCCAACTTTGCCTTTTACTGACTGGGTTGCCCCAGCGTGGCACGCTGTCAGTTTGGCGCGGTATTAAAAAAACAAACTAGTTTGTTTTTTTTAATTCCTCAAAGTGCTTCCAGCAGGTGGAGTGTAGAAAGTAGTCAGTGTCAATACAGAGGTCCTTTCTAGAGAGAGTTAAATGCAATTACAGGTGGCAGCTGCCCAATCAGTTTACATATAGTGGAAGAGGTTGTGTTGTTATTATTGCCTACTTTTCTGTTTCCTTTATTACCCCTCCCCCTGCTTTATGCCCCAACTTCTGGCTCCAACAGAAGATCTACATGGTGCATCTTACAATCATGTACTGTATTCTAAAACAAATTAAAATCAAGATTATGAAAAAGCAGTTATGAACTGACCCATGGGAGCAAATGGAGCAAACAGCACGCAAACCTAGTGGTGGGAGGAAAAAATAATTAAATAAGAGGCTGGGGGGTGATCAATGGTCTTCAATGTCTGTATACTAATGCACAGAGCATGGGAAATAAACAAGATGAACTTGAGCTCTTGGTACAGCAAACTAAATACAACATGATAGGCATCACTGAAACCTGGTGGGACGAGTCTCATGATTGGAATGTAGTAATAGAGGGATACAATCTATTTCTGAGAAATAGACCAAACAGGAAAGGAGGAGGAGTGGCGTTATACGTCAGGGATGTGTATACCTGTAAAGAGATCCAGGATTTAAAACTTCAAAGCCATATTGGGAGTATCTGGGTCAAAATTAAGGGAGAGAAAAATAACAGTGCTCTCATCCTTAACCCTTGAAAGCACAAAATTAGGGAATTAGTACAATTTTGCACATAAATGAGGCTGTGTATGCTGGTACATAAAATACTTTTTACTCTGTTTTTGGAATTGTATAAAAACGGAAAGCTAATGATTCTATGTATAGTTTTTCCTTGAAATGTAAGTATGTGTTTGATAACTATACTATTTAGCATGAAGTTCCTTATAGCTGCCTGGCAAAGACTCAAGCTGATAGAGGATGTAAAATTGATTAGTGTCAAATGATGGAAGATTTTTGTGTGTGGTATAATTTATGTGGTACAGGAATATGCGAATAATACATACATTGTGAAGGGAGTGGCTTTTTTAATTTCTCCTATCATAATTTTCTGCCTCATTGTTTTTCAACCAGCAGTGGTGGGATCTGTCTGTGGAAGTAATTTACCACCTACCTCTCACTCAGCAATAGTGCTAATGTTCATTAGTTCCATTTCCAAATGATAGGCGCTGAAAGTATAGTTCACACAACTTGTGTTTTTTCCCATTAATAACTGTGTAAGTAATGTGTACAAGGCTGTCATTAGAGCAGCAGGTGCTCTATTCCCATATTTACATGATTTTGTGTTCTTTCCCTTTAGATTAAAATATGTAAAGATCTCATTACAGTAATTGAGAAAGGTAAGAGGTTGCTCACATGGCGTCATGCTCAATTTACTAACCAGATTCTTTCTGTTGCTTGTATAAAACTGAAACATCTCTCATTTATCTGGGTTGGTCTCTTCCTTTTTCACTGGGTGTTGCACTAGCAACAAGGGACCCTTCGTATGCCCCCACCCCAAGCAGCTATACTAAGAATCCCATATCCAGCTCTCTTTGCCCCTGCATGTCTAAGCTTCACTGGGAAACCCCCCCCCCCTTTCTTTCTTCTGCTCCTGCTTGCTTCAGGCGGAATCTGACACCAACACCTGCCATGGTGGAAAATGTCTTTGTTGCTTTGCACTTCTGTTTGAATTGCTGCAGGGGAGCCAATGGGAGTTAGGTCCATTTACTTTTTTTGTTGCCTAAGCACCATGGAATAGGATCTTGAGATGGTGCAGATAAGGAGCGGCACGTGCTGTGCTGGCCCTTTGAGTTAGCTCAGCTTAATAAGGGGCGCTTTTTCTGGGAAGGGCAGATTGCTGAGCTTGGGCCCATGAATGGAACAGCTGGGGGAGGAAAAAAGAAACAAAGGAAGGAAAACACAGGCTGCCCTGAACCTGGCAATTGGGGGTGCGGTTTCGGAGCTGGCCACACGCCAGGTGTGACCTTTGCAGTCTGCTTGGTTCTGCTTGTTTGGGTAATTTCCAGTGCAGTGCTGAAAAGGAAGGAAGCTGCCCAGCAGCAGAGCATTGCTGGCTGGATAGGCTCAGTGGCTGGCTGGGTTGCTGGGGCGCTGAATTAACTCTTGCAAAGCTAGCTCACAAATAAATAAATAAGGAGGCTTAAAGAATAACCTGTCAAACGGCCAGCTCATCAGGTTAATGGATGATTCCTCAATGCAATCATACATCAGCTGAAACACTTTTCAGGGTTAGATTATCTTTTTGTAAGCTCTGGCGCTTAACTGATATCCCTAAGGGAAGCAAAGCATTTGTGTATCAAAAGGGAATAGGTGTTCATTAGTAATACAAATATAACTCATTTATTCTTTGATCTTAAACACATTATTTGGAAGTAGTTCCAGTGAAATCAGCAGCTTATTGCTTCCTAGGACTACGTTTTTGAGTCAGGCTGTACATTTTATTATTTTCAGAGGGTGACCTTCTTGCCAATGTGTTCTTCTTAGAGCATAGAATTGTAGAGATGCTTTCTGTTGATTGAGATGAAGGCATAAATGGGCTTTGTACCGAGCACTTTCTCACTGTAATTTTTATGTTAATACACTGTTTATTTTGCTGAGGCTGAGGGGCTGCTCTGTTTCTTTCTCTAAAGTGAACTGGAATATGAATAAAGTTCCGTACTTCTGGGGAGAAGCAGACTCAAGTCAAATTTGTGACAGATGGCTTGCAGGTGGAATAATTTTAATATTTTTTATAAAAGACTTTATCTTTTGCAGTTATTTGCTTATTGTGCAGCTGTTTTCTCCCCATCAATCAAGACCTGTTTAAGGGGAGCAATGAGACTGGTTGCATAGTTAAGCACTTGGCAGAAGAAAGGTTTGACTGAAGGAATGTGCAACTTTGAAAGGCTGATGGAATGTTGTGCAAGTGATTACAAGTTGCAGCTGCCCTTTCCTGCACATGCTTGCCTGTTTGCACTGTACAGCTTTTCATATGCACAGGAGTGCTCTTGTTGTGTGATTGCATGACTGTTACATGAACTTACTCATTTGAGGGAAATTGTGCTATTTTGACCATCTGTCACTCTGCTTGGCTTCAGGAATGTAAAACACTGCACCTCCCTTTTTCTCTCCCCAAGGAAAAACCAAAGCACCTTCCCAGTTCTACAAATATCTACATATTTTGCACAAAAATATTTGCATATCCAACCTGTGTTTTGCTTGCCTTAAACTTTTTTTACTTTCATTATTTAAGTATATGCCTTTAGTATATGCCTTTAGAAGGCATCTCAAGGCAGCCCTGTTTAGGGAAGCTTTTAATGTTTGGTGGATTTATGTATTTTAATGTTTTGTTGGAAGCCGCTAAGATTGGCTAGGGGAACCCGGCCAGATGGGTGGGGTATAAATAATAAATTATTGTTATTGTTATTATTATATGTATGCATATATAAATGTTTAAAAGGCTTCATGTACTAGCCTCCCAGAGCAGTGTTTCCTTTTCAGAAGGGGCATCACCCAGTGGTGGATCAAATGTTTTGCATGCCGAAGGTCACAAGTTCAATCCTTGGCATCTCCAGGTAGGGATGGGAAAGACTGAAACCTTGGAGAGTCAGCCAGTGTAGACAATACTGAACTAGGTGGACCAATGGGTCTGACTTGGCGTAAGGCAGCTTTCCCTGTCCTTACATTAGTGTTAGCCTCTTAGTGTTAAGTGTCTACTTTTCATACTACAGTAGCCTTTAATCCTTGTTTTCAGTGATGCCTCCAGGGCATTATCCTCCTTTCGTTTTGCCCCCAAACATACTGAACATTCCAAAGTTCAAACACACCGAACTGAAAAAAGCTAGCAGTTTGTTGCCTTGCAGGACATGGGAAAGGATCATTGTCTGGAAAAGGTTTTTGAAAGGGAAGAAATTGGTACCAAGGCCTTCTCGGTAGTGGCACCCTCCCTGTGCAAGGGTATAAAGAACTACCGTACATAACCTTTAGAAGATATCTGAAGGCAGCCCTGTTTTGGCAAGTTTTTAATGAGCGGGGTATAAACAGTAGTAGTAGACGTATAGTACAGTATTACCTGTTGCAGCTTGAAAGCACATCTTTGTAGAATAAATGCACATTGTGAGTCATCTGAGGATAGACAGCATGAAAAGGTATGACAGAGGGAAAGGCGCACACATGGAAATATTAGACACCCATTCACAGTCACAGTGGCACAAACCATTCTATGAAAGTACATCATTCCAGCTAGCAGATGGCATACAGACTAGGTTCCTATGCTTTTGCATGGAAGAGAGAATTTTGGCTGTCTTCTCACAATGAGTAGTATGATCAGAAAAGCAGCATCTGATAATGCTTTCTGTTGCCTCTGGCACCTTTTGAGTAGTTTGGTGATGCTTACTCATAAACGGTGTTTCCGTGCGCTGCTCTGGTTCACCAGAAGCTGCTTTGTCATGCTGGCCACACGACCTGGAAGCTGTACGCCGGCTCCCTCGGCCAATAACATGAGATGAGCGCCGCAACCCTAGAGTCAGTCACGACTGGCCCTAATGGCCAGGGGTCCCTTTACCTTTACTCATGAATAGATCGACTAGAAATGGAATCCTTCCCAAGAATCCAGTCTTTGCTAGTGAAAACTGCAGCACTTCCATTGACTGAGAATGGCTCTGCTCCTGGGGAATGGTTAAAATCTGACCAACCTGAGCACACAAACTAGGGTGCTTTATCATTGATCCACTGGCAGCCATTTTTAACTCTTTAACTCCATCACATCCCTATCTGGATCCCTCCCACCCTGCCCTGCTCACTATTTACTTTCTTTTAAAACAGCATTTCCACAATTACTAATTGTGTATCACCGTGATTTTTGTTTTGGCCTTCTGCTTCCTGAAACCAAACCCTGAAAGGGAGTACTAGACAAGTACTGTGCCTGGAGCTTACTGTGAGTGGCACTTACTTTACAGGGGACCTCTCCTAGGAAAATAGCCAGAGTGAGCAGGCCTTAAGCTACCTGCCAGCATGGGTGGGAAAGGGGTAAACTAGGGCCACAGCATGGGGGAGAGTGTTTCCAGTTGGCTTGCAAACAGAGATATGGAAATGGTGTGAGGAAAACATGCCTTGGGACTGCCAAGCTAAGAGCAGGCCCATTTTAATATTTCACTAGGAGTTCAAAAATGCTTAAGGTTCCATATGATCCGTATGCAGTTGGTTGGGTCACAGTTTTCATCCCATAAATGAAATATTTGGCTATCTACATATACTGACTGTTGAATCATATCATGTTTGTTTTTATTTTTCCTAATGATAAATGGCCACTACTGTAACTGTTGCCCAATTGTGTGACACCATTATGGCAGACCCACTCTCCAAAGATCTTTCTGTTATCTCATCCCAAGCTACCTCTCGTAGTAAACTGGCATGATGATAAAGAACATGGGAAGTGTGCTGTCACACAAACAGATCATGTGGTTGGGCTGTGAATCATCCTGGCATTCCATCAAGATGAAAAATTATACAAAGTTGAAAACATTAATTTTCAACACTTAATAATGCTGCATTCATCTGTTCCTGTAAATGGGGGTGGGGAGTTTGAAGGCTTTTAGGCTCCTACACAAAAGTGTTAGCTGCTATTGCTGGGATTCTTGCCTTGCCTCTTCATTCTCAGGGGAATTGCTATGTAGGAGTTTGACTCAGTATTAATAAAAATATTTATGTGAGAGAGTTGCAGGAGATGGACAACGTTGTTTAAAAGCTCTTTACTAGGAGAGGGGTGATGAAATGGCATTTGCATTTGCATAAGTCTCCTGGGACTTGTCAAAGCCACAGTAGCAACAACTGTGCTCGATTGCAGCATGCATTCTAATGTTCCTTGGAGCATTGATAATAATTGTGCCAGGGAACTAAGTACAGAAGTCGCATGCTTACCCTCTCCTGCGTACATAATATGCACCCTCCTCAAATGTGTTCTAGCTTTTGAGTTGAGCAGAAGTTACTGCTTCTCTTTTCAGTGAGATAAGATGAGATTTAGGCTGCAATCTAAACATACTTATTAGAGAATAAGCCCTCTTGAGCACAGGGGGGAATATACTGCTGAGTAAACAGGCATAGGATTTCACTGCAAGTTCTGAATATAAGTCACATGGGCCTTTGGAGGATAACTGACTTGGAGCTTATGAAAAATATTTAAAGTTTATATATTGCCATTTTGTGTAAGTTCCCAGGCAGTCATCCTCCAAAAGGCTATATGACTAAAATTCAGAAGTTGTAGTGAAATCCTTGCAGGTAATTTTAAACAGACATTGTCTCAAGTCCTTCAAGGAATCAGAGTGTCACACAAAGTTCTGAAATGAAATGTGAGGAGGAGATTTGGGGATGGGGTCCTTAATTAAATTCCTTGAAGAAGGCACTTTAAAATATTCACGGGATGAAAAGAACAACCAGCCTCAAACACGAGTTTACATTATTATATTTGTCTTCAACTGTCTCATAACTTGAACTTGCTTACATATTGAAAGATTAGTCAGTGGAAAGAGTTTGTTTTGCATTCCAAGTCAAGGTACCATGTGAATTATACAGTGGACACCTTGAACTTCTAATGTTGAAATAAGACTGAAAGCCAGGAGGCTTATGTTGTGGCTGTCTCCAGGCCATCTGTATAATTTTTTACATTTTCCTGAATTTCAGCTTGCAAAAGCATCAGTTCAAAGGCTTACTACTTTAACAGAATTAGTGTACAGCTTATGTAGACATAAAAGATAACATAGACATGACCAACCTTTTCAGTGAAACACTTCCATTGGTTATGTTGCCTTTGTTATATGGATGTGTGTGCATGCTGATTGTCTAGGAATTGCATCATGTGACAGCAGCAAAAAATTCATCACCCTCCCTGTTAGCAGCCTAAAGCAGACAATACATTTTATACAGGTGCCTATCCTAGTTCTTTTTCAGCAGCTTTAAAACAAGAAAAAACAATCTAACACCACAAACGCTGCACAAGGGACATCAGTATTACAACCTAGTTTGGGAATCAGAGCTAGATTATAATTTTGAAACAACCTTGCCGTGTGTGCCCACGGTGATGGGCGCTGAGACACATAGCCCAGGATCTTTCTTGGCAGGGAAATGTAACAAACAACCACAACTGAGGTCTATCTTTGCAATGGAATATGTGGACAAATAACCATCCCACAATGGAAGTTTAAAAGCTTTATTTCCTCATTTTACACAGCTAGGGCATCTTCTCCCTGATGAGAGGTTACCCTTGGGGAAAGGGAAATAGAAACTGGAGTGAAAGAATTAGCCTACCTAAGCAGACTAACCCTCCTCCACTAAAAATCCCAGCCCACAAGGAAAAATAGGAAAAGGGTGAGATGTGAGAAGAGATGCTGCCTGTTTGGGTTTTGCTGTGTAGCCTTCTCCAACTTGGCTCTGAGAGAGAACTAACTTTATAGAGTTACAGGATGGAGCAAAGTCCTATCCCTCAGGATCCAGAATGCCACAATATTGCAAAGCAAAGTAGCATAGCCCAGATTGCTTGCATCTTCACACCTCACATCCACTAGCCCCAGTCTCACTTACTTGCTTTCTAGCCACTGTAAGCAAAAGTTATTCATAACTGCACACACAAATGTGTCTTTTCTGCTATGCTGTTGCCATGGGGTTACTGGGGTTACTAGGGTTTGACTAGGGCTTTCTCGAGGCTAGATTTCTTCTGCAAAAAGCTTCATTAGTTTACTAGCATCTTAAACATTTAAAAGTTAAAAGAGTTAATATTAAGAACAAGTGATTAACCGCAAGGATATGTGTTTTTAAAGCATTATATGTAGTAAAGAATTAATATCTCATAAGCATAAAGGCTGTAGGATGCCAAATACACAAGTTGGCCATAGTTTTCCTGCTTCATTAGGGTTGGCAACTTACTAGAAGCGTGTTTAAATAATACAAGATGCATTTTAATCATTACAACACCACAGCCAGATTTTGGACTTCCCTGACAATGATTTGCAGTCCTCATGAGAGGGTATGCAGCAAAATGTCAGTGCACTCCAGTAGCCAGAGCTACTGGATTTGGCCAACCATGCCACAGGCTTGATACAAGAAGAGAATAAAGGAAGGCTGCAGAAGGAAGCCTCTATTCCAAGAAGAGAATGAAGGAAGCCCCTGGCACCACCCTCAAAACCACTCTGGTAGGTCAGGTGAACCACCATAGCATTGTGCAGGGCAGAAAAGGGGAGACTGTTCTGTTCAGCAAGCAGATATTATTGTGCTGATGAAATGATCTCTGTAGCATTATGTTGAATTCCACTCTTATGTATGTGCATTGTTTTTAATTCAGTGCACATAGAGCGCTCTGAAGTGGTACAATCCTAAAAGGACTATATGTGATATTTTTGAATGTGTATTTAAGCTGCATCTAAGAATAACAAGCGGACACGGGTGGCGCTGTGGGTTAAACCACAGAGCCTAGGGCTTGCGGATCAGAAGGTTGGCGGTTCGAATCCCCGCGACAGGGTGAGCTCCTGTTGCTCGGTCCCCGCTCCTGCCAACCTAGCAGTACGAAAGCACATCAAAGGGTAGATAAATAGGTACTGCTACAGCGGGAAGGTAAACAGCGTTTCCGTGTGCTGCTCTGGTTCGCCAGAAGTGGTTTTGTCATGCTGGCCACATGACCTGGAAGCTGTACAGCCAATAACGCGAGATGAGCGCTGCAACCCTAGAGTCGGTCACGACAGGACCTAATGCTCAGGGGTCCCTTTACCTTTTAAGAATAACAAATGTTTTGTTAGCACACACACAAAACAATCGCTTTTTCTTCAATACGGCTTAAATGTGTTTGTTTACACGTACCTTTTCTGGATACACTCACATACAGACAATCAAAATCCATACCAATTTCCTGGAGAGGATTGCAATTATAGTGTCAGCTTAGCAGCGAGCACCCCACCATCCTGATGATAGGGACAATGTCAGTGCAGGCTGGTCTTGTGCCATGGCTCTGTATATATGGGAAATCCTTGCCCTTTCCTATAAAGAGAAAAGCTGGATCCTGGAGTGCAGGAAGGCCCAAGAAGATAAGTTGGTCATTTGCAAGTATTGTGTGGTTTCTACGTGGATTCCTTGGACTTATGCTTCTTACATTGCTCTCAACCAGTGAAATGTATGTTGTTTTTTAAATCCTTTCGATTCTAATAGGATTTTCCTTATTTTTAGACTGTCTCACTACAAGTCTGAGTGCTGATCTTGCTGCATCTGTAGAGGCAGAGCCAGCAGAGCAGATGCCACCAACACTGTCAAGTGCCACAAAAAACAAGCTCTCTGGGAAGCTGCGCCGGTCTGCGAGCACTCTCAGCAAATCTTCAAGTTAAATCACTTTCAAAGCGGAAAACAATGTAAGGAGACATATACTTTAAGTCTCCTTTCATTAACTATATTCCTAGAACTGGTAATATTTGGATACCACCTAATGAACTACATTTTGATATAAAATTATGATTCCTGAAGTTTCAAACTTAACATTTTCATGTGGATCTTCTGAATTATGCAACATGCCTTTCACTTGATAATTTCTGCCACTGGAAGCAATGAAGTCAAGAGCTTTTTTGGCAAGTTTACCATTTAACTGTAACCCTATTTTCTTGTTTTACCTGTAGAGATTGCAGAACTGAAAACCAATTAATTTCTTGGTTGTGACATTTAAATTGCATTATAATTTGAAATTTAGTAGGTGGAATTTTATTTTTAGTTTGCTGATGAAATGCCAATTTAGCCAAGTGATGCACTTTTTAAGTCCCACTGATGCCAATGGGGAGATGGGAGCATGGTTTACTAATTTTCTTCTTTTGAAATCAATGGAACTTTGCAAAGAGCGTCACTTTGGTTGGATTGTGCCCAAAATATGGATGGATGATTCTGTTTTTCAATATATCTTCAGACACACTATTTCTTTCCCACTAATTATTTCCAGAGATCATTCTTCTGTGCATAACTAATTACACTTCAACAATAACTGTTCTGAGTCACTGTTATAAGATAAACACTGGTAGTAGAAATAAAAAACCGAAAAAATGTTGTTTTATACACAAGACATACATTACTAGGTCATTGAAATCTCACTTTGGATAAGTTAAAGATGGCACATGCCAATTCAGTTTCTGTTTCTTAATAACATTCATGATAAAATTGGACCAAAGTTAAATACTTTCTTATTCTACATGATTAAAGTGGTGTGGTTTAATCATGTCTAGAAGCACTTGCTACTTGATCAGTATAGAAAGACTGCTTGGTTGACCTTCTGGGAAAATGTGGATCAATATAACATTTATTGTGAAATCAGTCCAGAACATCTGCATACATTATGAAGATAAAGCTGGTTCATGCAGTCTTGAAATGTGCAGCAGTTCAGGCTCATGTACCCTCTCACCTTTTTGCTTAGGACTTCCAGTATGATCTAAGGAAATGCTAGTGCAACTAAGCAATCAGACCTAGCTGTATCTATGAGCTGTGCTAGTGCAAACCATCATTATGTTCATGTTATGCATGTAGCAAATCACACTGGTCTTTCCTATCCAATTCTTGCCCAGACACTTTGTTTAGAAAATACTCATGTGACCGTCTCATCCCCCCCCCCCAATGTTAATTGCTGTGAATTTGGAGGCTCCTCACTCACTGCAGTACCAAATTATGGTGCCCTCTGTGATTAGGCATTTTTACCAAGTTCTCACTTTGCTACAGATTAGATGTGGATAGCTTGATTTTTCTTCTTTGTTATTTTGTCATGAATTTTGTTTTGTTGCACATATTTTCATGTTGGGAAAACTGTTCACTAGACAGTTCTTCTAGTTATTATAGCTAATAGCTAACCTCTTTTTCTATTGGCGTGGAAGAAGAGAAACAATGTCTTATATAACATATTTCCAAATACTACTGCTTATAGCTATGCTTTCAGATTGAAAGTATTCTTAATTTCATATGTGACCTGGAGACTTTGAGAGCTACATATCTTTTAGTGACAAACTGAAAAGTTTTGCACAACCCAAACTACTCAGTGATAAAGGTTTAAGGATGAAAAATACATTTAAAAATTGCCCCCAAGAATTAATTGGATTGAAATAGCTTGAAGCCATTTTCTCCCACGCCTGCAATATACATTAAACTTTGCAGTAAAAGCAACACCTTTCAGGAACAACATTGTTAAGAACTGATGGTGTGGGGAATTCTTACTCTTTTGAAGTCAGCAATCTCAATCCAGCGTGACATCAGTACTACCGGCAGCAAATGCAAAGCATTTCTTGACACTGAAATGAATACAGCAGCCCTATTTCTGACTACTAAGGTGCATGTATCTGGAAACTTTCATAGGTTTACTTTAAGCCCACTGCCATAGTTATTTAACTGACTTCAGTCAACTACTGAGATGAAAATTACGGTATGTCCTCTGGTGGTTCTAAGTATTTGTTAAGAGTTTTGAGATACATTAGTAGACTGTGAGATTGATTTCCTTGGCCAGTAAAAAAGGGGGGGGTACATCCAATCCCTGTGACTTCTTTGATTTGTTAGGTCTGCGTTAAACAATCTGTATGTCTGATGTAGAATTTGTTGATTTTTCTCTGTTTAACACTGAAATGCAATCTCAAAATGTGATGTCCCTATGTGTATTTTAATCGGAAGGGGCACCCCGCCAGCTACAACTCAAACTGTATGCCCCAGTCGCAACAGTTTGGTGGTGGTGTTATTTTACTTAAACCTTGTGAATATATTAATTTACAGTCTATGTATTTTCATGTCTGCAATTATTTATTTATTCTTAGTAAAAATTGTTTGAAAGCTACTGATGGCAATATTTTATAGTAGTTAAAACATAAAACTAATACTGTAATAAAATCAAGAAAATAATAAACTAGAATCAAGTTACTGTTTGATTACCAAGGAATTTACTGTTTGAGGTAAACACTGAACTTTGTTCTGTTAGCATGAAATTCACACGCTTCTGGGAAATGTAGGCAAGCAGCATGATGATAATATGTCCAATTGCCATTAACTTCATTTTTCCATGTATAAGACCATGTTTTTTGCTTTTAAAAAAGTCAAAAATTGGATGTCTTATACATGGATGGTGAATGCACAAGGGTTTAAAGTAGTTGGGGTTTTTTATGCACATAAAGTAAGACTTAGCTGGGTAGGAACTCCTGACTGATAGGTTTTCAACACCCTGACCATAGGCTCAGATAACATATGCATGTAATCTTTCATTTCCTCTATTTCCAGTGTTCAGGCTGTGGGTGCCGCTGTTTATGTAACAAAAAAAAAGCCACACACTCACAGGAGATAAGTTTTAGCAGTTTTGGAAATAACCTGAGGCTTACAGATGAACAAGATATTGTTGAGGGAACCCCAAAAACAGCCCAGTGAGGACTAAGTTTGATCAGGGGCCAAAGAATGCTGATTGGTCAGCTTCCACCTTGGACACACAAAAAAGCAAAGGTATTTTTTACCTGTTTTGACTTTCATTTCCCCATCTTGTAGTAGCAGTTATTATGATGGTGGTGGCTGGGACCTTGATAATTGCAGCCCAGATTCTGTTTCTTAGCTTTACCTGCAGATTACTTTAGGATCTGGTTAGCCCAAGTCCCAACATTCTACCTGAGTTAGGCTGAAATGTTTTTGGAAGCCAAAAGGTTGGTTCAGATGGAAAATAGAGACCCCAATTATGTCTCTGTTTTCCATCCGAACCAGCTTTTTGGCTTCCAGCTCACATAACACAACAGGATCTGATTAGCTGCTATTATCCACCATCAAGCCTCACTTTCTACTCCCACCTCACATAATCTAGCACAGGGATGGGGAGTGGTCCTCTAGAGGTTGTCAGGCATTTCTTGCCAGCCCCACTGTGAATAGTCGTCAGTCCAGCAACATTCAGACTGCCTAAAGTTCCTCATCCCTAATCCACCTGTTTTTTACCTTACAACCTTTAAACTATGTGTATCAAATGCAACAGAAATTGTGGAAGTAAAATGGAGTTCCTGAATTATTTTATGAAACCTTTAATCACTAGAATGGTTGTTCCTTTTTTCTATAGCTATTAACTATTGACATCACAATAGTGAGGGGGTAAATCCTCACTTGCAAGGAGTCTGAAGCAAGATTTCCTGTGCAAGTACAGAGGGTACAGCTTCCTATCTCTTTCTCCCCCACAATTACTGTCCCTGTGCATGAGCCTCCATATTCAGGCCTTGGGATATGCCAAAGCAAAATTTCTGATCTTAGAAGTTTGGTATAGTTAATGCAGCTTGATCAGCCCTTTTACTTCATTCTGTTGAACAGTACTCTAAAATGGCTGAAAGCATTAGACAAAGGATCCTGTTAGCAAAGCTGCCCCATTTTAATGTGAAGTGGGTGCTCTGTTTATTCAAGATTAGCTGGTCACCTGGCACTCTGTTCGTTTAATTTATCTTGTTCCCACAGCTGTTCTGATCATTACTGCTTTAATAATCACAACAGCTAGTGAAGAGGATCAGAACTTAAATTACTTTGTTTGTGCCCAATTCTTGCTATGCTTGTAAAAATATTACTTCATCACAGGCATGCCAACTGCTCCTTGGGGGGACATATTTATTTATGGGGGGCTAGGCCCCCTCAATGTTTGCCAGACACCATGCATGATGTCATGAAATCTTGTGTGACACCCAGACATTGGATGCAATGCCCAGACACAATGCCTTCACACACAACATCCAGGCATTGCGCAGTGGCAGCTCAGCTCCTCCTCCTGCCGCACAGGAGAAGCAGCCCCCAGCCCATGGCAGGGGCAGGACGAGGAAGAGGAGGAGCTGCTGACAATAGAAGCTGAGCTGTAACACACAACAGCATCATAGCTGACGTCCAGGCATTGCATGGTCACACTAGGTTGGAGGAGCCAGGAACATGGGGCAGCTCAGCTCCTCCTCCTGCCACGGAAGGGAAGCAGCCCCCAACCCAAGGTGGTGGCAGGAGGAAGAGGAGAGGGAGGAGCCACATGCCATGGAAGCCAAGCTGTTGTGCAACGGCTGGACATCGCATGTGACAGCATCGCGTCTGACGTCCGGTGCTGTGCACATCACAGCGTCACACGTGATGCCCAGGTGTTATGTTGTGCATGTGCAACCAGGCCCCCATCTCATTCCTGAGTCAGCACCTCTGCTTCATCATCAGTTTATTATTTTTAACAGATCAGCAATAAGACCAAAAATAAAAGCGTACAGTACACCATAGCCTTAAGGGCGGAGCAAAATGCAATGCAAAACATAATTTAAATGGTATTGGCTAAAGTTTCATATATAGAAGATACCCTAAGTAGCCCCAGAAATTTTTCTTTCCAACTTTGGGTGGTTATTCATCTCTTTGTCCTCACTGTCACTAATAAAAATTTGGCCACTTTCTATGATACCCATGGTATTTTATGTCCAAGTAATTAACATAACATTGAGCTAATCTGCCTCTGGTTCCTCTGCCCCTTTGAAATCCAGCTTGCACTTCTGGGAGTTCTCGGTCAGCATCTTAAAAAGCAGAGACATCACCTTGCCTACAAAGGTCCGTATAGTTAAAGCTATGGTTTTCCCAGTAGTGATGTATGGAAGTGAGAGCTGGACCATAAAGAAGGCTGATCGCCGAAGAATTGATGCTTTTGAATTATGGTGCTGGAGGAGACTCTTGAGAGTCCCATGGACTGCAAGAAGACCAAACCTATCCATTCTGAAAGAAATCAGCCCTGAGTGCTCACTGGAAGGACAGATCGTGAAGCTGAGGCTCCAATACTTTGGCCACCTCATGAGAAGAGAAGACTCCCTGGAAAAGACCCTGATTTTGGGAAAGATGGAGGGCACAAGGAGAAGGAGACGACAGAGGACGAGATGGTTGGACAGTGTTCTCAAAACTACGAACATGAGTCTGACCAAACTGTGGGAGGCAGTGCAAGACAGGAGTGCCTGGCGTGCTCTGGTCCATGGGGTCACGAAGATTCGGACACAACTAAACGACTAAACAACAATCTGCCTGCTTGTTTGGCCAGTAAATTGGCAATCATTTGCTAACAAGCTCCAACATAAAAAATTACAAAACAAAGGCACACATTCCACAGATTCTCCCCCAAAGCAATTGAGAAGGCAACACATTAGATCTGGTTTGAGTAAGCACCCTATGACAGTGGTTCCCAATTAGCAGTCCAGGGACCCTTGGGGGTCCATGGAATACACGCAGGGGGTCCATGGCCCCATCCCTTGCCTCCCTCCAACTAAATATTTGTCATTTTTGCAGGGTAATATCACAAATTTTATAGTCTGTTATAGTGCTGTGCAATTTTTCAGTGTATTGGCCCAGACCGGTTTTGAAATCACACTGCAACAACGATTTTGACCCGGCAATACGCAGCAATATATCGCTCCTCACGTGAGGGAGAGCAGAGCAGCCAATTTCAAGGCACCACCATATCGCACAATGATCTCACCTGATAACGCTGCTGATCTGAGCTGCCTTCCCTCAAGCTGATGGAGAACAGGGCAGTGGCGGAGCTTCATGCACAGGGGGGCGGAGAGCAGGTGGGGGTGGGGCTGGTGCATGTCCTGGAGGTGGGGTGCCCAGCACGGGTGGGGGGCATAGCTGTCAAGTTCTCCCTTTTTTTAAGGGAAATTCCCTTAGGCTGAATAGGCTTCCTCGCGAGAAAAGGGAAAACTTGACAGTGGCGATGGAACCCCACCAGGATCGCGCTGCCGGGGGCGGTGCGCTCCCCCCACACTCCTCTTCCTCCGCCAGTGGAACAGGGCAGCTGATCGCCCTCACTTCAAGCCACCTTCCCCTGGCACATTGCTGTACCGGTAGGTATAATCCAGGGATACCCTCAGCAGGGTTTCTAATTGTAATTGTATTACTTTTGATTAATTGTTTTAAAAACTTTCCTCCTCAAAGTAATAATTTTGGGGCAAAATGACCACATGTGTACGAGAGAGCCAGGTAAATTGCATTCCCACCAGCAAAGATTTGATGTGTTATGATTAATTCTATATAATCTGTTTGGGGCATATGTACCAGCAATGTGCCATCTTTAAAGCATTATCTCAAGTTTTTGTTGAGATGGATCTGAATGTAGTTTATGGGACAACCCAGCCAGATGGGCAGGGTATAAATAATAAAAATATTATTATTATCCCAAATTTGTTCCCAGAGCTGTTCCTCTGATTCTTCCCCAAAGTATTTCCCCATTTTAGTCCATTAAGTAAAAGGAAAAGCAGCCAATCGTATGAGGATTTATGTTATGCAGTAATGTAAAAGCTTCATCCAGAAACTGTTTTTGTTGGGTATTAAGCACATAAATAGAACACAGTGTCAGCCAAGAGTTATCTAACTGACATTTGAAGAAGCTAAATCTTCCATTAGTGTCACTTAAAGTAAAGGTAAAGGGACCCCTGACCGTTAAGTCCAGTCACGGACGACTCTGGGGTTGCGGCGCTCATCTCGCTTTATTGACTGAGGGAGCCAGCGTACAGCATTACTAAGCCACTTCTGGCAAACCAGAGCAGTGCACGGAAACGCCATTTACCTTCCCGCCGGAGCTGTACTTGCACTTTGACGTGCTTTCCAACTGCTAGGTTGGCAGGAGCAGGAACCGAGCAACGGGGGATTCAAACCACCAACCTTCTGGTCGGCAAGCCCTAGGCTCTGTGGTTTAGACCACAGCGCCATCTGCGTCCCTTAGTATAACTTAGTCACTTAGTATAACTTTTAGTTGAAACTCAAGTTTGCGTGAATTCTAGATTGCTGACCCTCTACTTTTGGAAGTACCTCCACTTGGAAGGATTTTGTAACAGTACATATTATGCTTCATTTTTTTTTAAAAAAAAACATGTCTCTTTTTAAAAAATAAGGTCTGGGTTATCTTGCTTTAAAGCAAACCTTATTCTTTTAATTGTTGTACTTAGGCCATTTACACTCCAAGTTACTGCAGTTAATTGTGTCATTAGAAGATTAATTTAAAATTATGCAGCATATTAGGCCTGGGCAACGTATCAATACATTCATTTTAAATGTAAAATCACAAGAGCAATTTCAGAATTTCCAATCAGGCAATGTATCGTGAATCCCCCTGCCCGCTTGCATCACGCCCTTCAATCAGGACGCCTGATGCTCACCCACGCCCTCCCTCCTTCCCTCCGCAGCCTAGTTGCTGGCCTTGGGAGTGGGGCTTGCCTGCCTGCCTACCTGCCTGTGTGTTCATTTTTCCCCCCTGGCTGCATTAGCGTTGGCAGGCTGCCTCCTCCTCACCCCAAATGGAACGGTGGCTCTCGGTAGCTGCCACTTGCGCAGCAAGACTATCATTGGGGTGAGCCGCAGCTGGCAGTTCTGGAGAGGCCGGCGGCTCTGTGGTACCATGGCATGCCATTTACCTTCCTGCCACAGTGGTACCTATTTATCTACTTGCACTGGCATGCTTTCGAATTGCTAGGTTGGCAGGAGCTGGGAAAGAGCAACGGGAGCTCACTTCATCGCGGGGATTCGAAACACCAACCTTCTGATCAGCAAGCCCAATAGGCTCAGTGGTTTAGACCACAGTGCCACCCATGCGCTCTGGTTTCCGTCCCGGTGTTCCGTTGCACCAGAAGCAGTTTAGTCATGACGCGGAAAGCTGTCTGTGGACAAACGCCAGCTCCTGTGGCCTGAAAGCGAGATGAGCACCACAACCCCATGGTTGCCTTTGACTGGACTTAACCATCCAGGGGTCCTTTACCTTTTTATACCTTTACCATACCATGCAGCACTCTGGGTGCTGCGCTCCACCCAGGGCAGTGCTGCCCGCCCAGCTTCACCAGGAAGAGGCACAAGCTGCACACGGTTATATTAACTGCCTCTGTGGCTGGCAACTGCCTTCTTCCTCCCCACCTCCTTCCAACATCTGATACAGCAAAGTTAACTGGCGATATCACCCAGCCCTACAGTATATACCAGGCAATAGATCTATTAAGCATCATTGTAATTTCAGTCTTTTAGTCCTATTCCATCAGCACAAAATAAATTCCATCATGCCTTGCCGTGATGTCACTGCCTCCATAAGTGACCAAATTAACCAATTTAATGGTACCACCAACTAACCAATTTCCCAAATACAGTATAGAATAAGCAGTAGAAGACCACTCACCAGGCCAATATGCATGCAGGCGAAAAGCTCCTACTTGGTCCCTTGGGCAACCTGCAAAGTTCCTGCACTGAGTTCTAGGAGGGTAAGGTGGTTGCTGGAAACTGAAGAGGTGGGGAGGAAGTAGCATAGCCTTATACAGTATAGCCTCAGTCCATATGCCTCTCCATGCTGTGTGTAAATAATGCACACCAGCAGAGCAGGTCTGTCTCTCCCATCCTGAACACAAATATGCCATGCCAACAGGTAACTTCTTTGATAAGTCAACTTACTCCATTAAAGCACTATTCCATGTATAATAACTGAGTGCCTGAAAGGGGAATTCAAAATGCACACAGTCCCCTGCATATATTTAGAAGCATTCAGTTCATCACAACCATGACGTGCCATTACAACAGAAGTTAGCAATTCCCCTGTGTCTACAGTCTACAGTCTCCTAAGTCAGCTTTCTCCCCCATAGGCAGTGCAATCCTATGCATGCTTATTTAGAAGTAAACTGACCTGTGTTGTTCAATCTATCCCTCAAAACAATTGTATACACAACTGTGTATATATAGAATCACAACAAAAAAAACTTAATAGTGGAGTTTTAACACTGTTGATCAGAAACAATTAAGCACTAATAGCACATCACACATTATGCTGATGAAATTGCACAGCTAAGGCCTCTAAGTGAAGAAAACACCCCCAAGAACTAAACCTCAAGACAAGTGTTACACTCTAAGGTTAATCCTCACAATAAAAAAAGTTTTTTTAAGCAATGAATTTTCTCTGCTGATCTCAGACCTTCCTAATGTGTGTCATTGTCCCAAAAAGTATGTTCAGCTGAGACAGTGTGTCAGAACCTGCTGTGCCCAGGTTCTGTAACCCCCTCCCTAGGCTTATCTTGCTGCCCTTTTAACACTGGGTTGTTGAACACTTTTCTTTTAGGGTAAGGCTTCTGGACCATGAGTGGTTGCATTCTCCATGATTTGGTCTTGATTTGCTAGAAGTTCACTTACTTAATTGCAGTTTGTATTTTTAATTTTGCTGCTTTTACTATTTTACTGTTATTTTATAGTTGCTTTAATTATTGTTGTTAGCCACCTTAAGCTTTGTTTACGAAAAGCAGGGGATAAATATTTTAAATCAATAAAAGATTATCCTATTTCCCCCACCATTAAGTTCCACTCTTCATGTAGGTTCCAGTTTCTGATGTTGCAAAGGAAGAAAGGTTTCCTGTAAATCTTAAAAGTATGCACTGGAAGGAATTCAAGCAAGCACAGTTTCTGCTGCAGAGGTGAGAATGCATGTTTACATCTGGTCTTCTTTAAAAGAGAGGGGGTGTCCTAGGTGAAAACTCTTGAAAGCACCCTGGGATATTTCCATCTTTTGGTTAGGGAAAAATTAATTTTTTTGCCCTTATTGGTTTTAGAGTACTTTGAAGGCACAGTTGCAACGTGTGGCTGAGGTCAGGAACACATATGCCTGCCTATCACTTTATGCTCAGTGGTTCATTGGCAGCTGAATTTGTGGGCTGACTCTATGGGGAAAATAATGCAGATGACATAAAATTTCTCCCTATGATGCTAAAGGAAAGGGCATCTTAGAAAAGGTTGAAAGGTTCGTTATTTTGCAAACCAGTAAATAACCTTGGGAGAAACTGTTCTAAAGTTCATCTTCTCTTCCTTTCGGTGAGCCTAGTCCTCCACTGCAAATGAGCAATGAAGTGGTACTGAGCAGGAAACAGTACAGGCTGAACAAATAATGATCCTCGGCTTTAAAGTGGCAAATGCCAACTGAGCAACTCTCAACCCAATAGGCACAAGCTACCACTGCCTATGCAGCTTCTATTCACTTTGAAGAAGCTTGCACAGAACAATCTTCTGCTGGATTGGGCCCAACATCTGTGTTCATTTCATGTGCTTACAAAGGCTCACAAAATCACTATTTAAGGAGGATAATCTCATTCCTTCCCTTTCCCCTCCACCCTGCCCCAATTTCAGATCACAGGTGCTCTTGAGGAATAAATCACCTATCACTTGGCATAAATAAATAAGTACAAGAGATGTTATTAGAAAGGGATAGTAGCCAACCTGTTTGCCCTCTCGATGTTGGACTCCAGATGTCCTGCTCTTTAAACAAAATTAAATACTGTATCTAAGAGCAAGCCTTTGACCCTGGGTTCAAATCCCCCTTGGCTACAAAGGCACTTCTCATTTTTGGCCTCTTTTTGGCCTCCTTGCTGACCACAGTTGTTGGATCCTTCTTTCCCTACCTGGAGTGGGGAACCAAACAATATGGCCCAACCTGAAAGGAATGAGGTTGAGAAGACAGAGCCTGGCTGATGAGGATTCTCTTCTCTCATGCCTGCTTTCTACGCTTCTCTGCTCCATTCCCAGCCCACCCTGCAAAGGAAGAAGAGGGCTCCCTATGTTCTCTCCCCAAAAGGAAGGCATTTGCTCAGAGGTAAACTCAAGGGAGAGCCCACCTGCCATGGCTCCTCAGGGCCAGCCCACCCAAGAGGCAGGATCCCAATGCAGAATCACAGAATCATAGATCTTTAGTACCTCCCTCCCTCGTTCCTGATGTAATATTTCCTCACCTCTTTTTCCTTGGCGGGGGGGGGGGGGTTGTGGCTCTCCTCAGGTGACAAAATCTATTGGGCCAGCGCTGCTGCTGCTGCTCCCTTGGTCCTGGGCCTCCCAAAGCTTGAGGGAAGAGCGCCTCTCTGGTTCCCGCCTTTCCGTGCTGCTGAGGCGCCCCTACGGCCGGGCTAAAGGGCCAGACGCCGCCTCCTACTCATAGGCCTGCTGCTCCCCTCTGAGGGAGGGGTGGCCATTTTGGGGAGGCGGGGGGGTTTTGTTTAGTTTTTGAAGCACGTTCTGGTGACCTTTGCAAGGCGCTCGGCGGGGAAAGATCTGGGTCCCTCTTCCTCAGCTTAATATATCTGGAGAAGTCCTTCTGAAGGAAGCTTGAGCGGGTTGCCCACGAGAAACACCGCGCCCCCCCCCCACGAGCGTCTCCCTCATCCGTGGGTCAAAGGCCTCGGCTGGGTTCCCACCTGCTCCCCCCTCCCCAGTGGAGGCCCCCCCCATAGCCCGGGGTGGGGAGGGATTGGCGGAGGGGTGAAAGTTCGGCGAAAGGATCGAAGTCAAGCCGGGCTGCAGCGGGGGAGAAGGTTCGCGGCTTTCCTTGCTCTTGCCCCGCGAAATAAGAGAGGCCCCGTGGCAAACAAGCACCGCTTGGGATCGCCCATTTCCCCGCATTAGGCCGGCTCTCCCCGCAGCAAACGGCACGATGGACCCCCCCCCCCCCGTCCAAGGCTGAGCCCTGGAGCTCTGCCGGCGCTTGCGGAGACGGACCTCCATGCGCTTTTCCTCGCGGAAGGGGATTGGTGCGCTCAGCGACATCTAGACGCTGCCCTTCTCCCGAGAGCGGCAAAAGGAGGAAGGCATTGGATGAACTTTTGCAACTTTAAACACTATAAAGCAGGCATCCCCAAACTGCGGCCCTCCAGATGTTTTGGCCTACAACTCCCATGATCCCTAGCTAACAGGACCAGTGGTCGGGGACGATGGGAATTGTAGTCCAAAACATCTGGAGGGCCGAAGTTTGGGGGGTGCCTGCTATAAAGCATCCTTGGGAAATCGTTTCTGGGGGTTTCTCGGGTGAGTCGCAGCACAGCGGGGCTTTTCTCATGAGGACTCTTCCTGCCCCCAGCATCATGAGCTCGAAACTCCGAAGGATGCTTGCAAAACTAATCCAACTCGCTGGCTGCCATTACTGGTTCTCAATTTCTCCTCTGGCTGAAAATACCCGCATTCTGATCTGAAAGATGTCGTCCCCCACCACCTCTTGGGGTGGGGACACCTCCATTTACTGCGTTAATGCGTGAGTCCAAGGTTGAGCTGTGCTGAGGCTGTATGAGCCCTGGTAACCTGGTTTTAAAATCTGGATGCTTTACCAAAATGTAATCTGTGAACAATAAATAATTACGCAGCCAATTGAGACCCACCAGTTTAAGGATTATTAACTTTGATTGGCTTTTACTATTTTAAAAACAGACAAACCATGAATCGAAAACCAGGAATTTTAAATAGAAGAGGAGGAGTTTGGATTTGATATCCCGCTTTATCACTACCCAAAGGAGTCTCAAAGCGCTAACATTCTCCTTTCCCTTCCTCCCCTACAACAAACACTCTGTGAGGTGAGTGGGGCTGAGAGACTTCAAAGAAGTGACTACCGGTAGCTCAAGGTTACCCAGCAGCTGCATGTGGAGGAGCAGAGACACGAAGCCCGTTCCCCAGATTAAGAGTCTACGAGTCTACCGCTCTTAACCACTACACCACACTGGCTCTCAGGAAATAAGGCTGCAATCCTATGCATATGCGGTTAGAAAGAAGCCTCCTTAAACCTCATGGGACTTACTTCCTAGGAAATGTGGTTGCCGTACAAAATGAATGTAAAATGAAAACATAAATGAATAAAGTGCATCTGAATTTGAAAATACTTTTATTTGAATAGTAAATAGTTAGACAGTTAAAACAGTTCTATTGAAGCATTCTATAAATAGCTAACAGTTAAGAAAATAATTATGTAGAAAAGAGATTGCATCTAAAAGGAAGCTGAGCTATCCGCGAGCCCTCGAAGCAAGAACAGAAGGGTTACAGTTGTATGTTTATTCTAGGTATAAAAATTAAACCCTTTTCAACAGATCCCTTTAAAAAAGACTTTAAAATGCACAGTGAAATGGCAGGAGAGGGCGAATTGGAGGAGGTGGTGGGAGAGAGGCAAAGCACATCAGAAGTAAACACCATAATTAATAATAAATAACGAATAAATAACAATTACGCATAAATCAACATATACAGATAAGCGTCAACGTAGAGATCTACTTCGAAAAGGAACAAACATAAAAAGGTTGGCATGTCATTGTATTAAGGCAGCTTCTACAACATTTTTGGAGACAAACAACTATTAAAGTCAAGGCATTTGTGGCTATACTAACCAAAGTTATATCTTTAAGCAGATTGATTTTGTTCACATCGAAAAAAAATTTAAAAAGAGAAGAAAACACACAGCGAAAAGGTAAAGCCAGATCCCAGCGGTTCACAAGCCATAATAAAGCTAATCAAGTGGGGGGAAGGTTCAGTTCACAGCCTGTGAAGTGTAAAGGCATCCATCATCATTTCTCAAGATTGACTTGGGGGAAGAGAGAAAAGGGGAATCTTAAGTTTAAGCCAACCCTGAAACTCTGGCCCCTAGAGCAGCCCCCGCGAGTGCAGTGGGTAGAGGAGGGAGCTGCTCCAGAGCCAGCGCTCCAGGGGAGCGTAAGGAAAGGAGGGCGGCAAAGAGAAGCCTGAAACACCATCAGAGAGATGTTCCGGGGCAAAAAGGCCGATGGTTCTACTAGACGTCGGCAGCGGCAAAGGGCCGGTGGCGGTGCGCGCTGACCCCATGGCTGGCGTCGAAGTCCCGCGGTTGCCCTGCAGCCGTCTCCTGGGCTGGGCGGCGACGGTGCTGCAGGGGAAGGCACGGCTGGGCTCCCTCTAGCAGGCCGGGCGCACGGGCACCTGGAGCAAAATGACCTGGCGGTTCTCCGACGGGTGGCACTTGTTGATGTGGCGGGTCAGACCCGGCGAGCTGTAGAAGGTGGCCGGGCAGTACTTGCAGGGAAAGGCCTGGGCGGCGTGGAGCAGGCGCAGGTGGCGCTCCTGGGCGCTCTTGGCGGTGAAGGTCTCGCCGCACACGGGGCACGGGTGGCACTCCCCGGGCAAGCTCAGCGGACTGTGGCGGGCGCCCGCCTCCTCGGGGCAGGCGTCCGGGGGCTCCCGCGCCGAGGGCAGCCCGTCGAGCGGCTCGTGGTGGAGGGGCAGGTGCTTGCGCAGGGCGCTCTGGCGGCGGAAGCGCTTGGCACAGCGTGGGCACGCGAACTCCTCGGCGCCGGCGTCGGGCTCTCCTCCGCTGCTCCCTCCGCCGCCGCTGCCGGGACTCGGCGTGTCCCTCTCGCTGCCGCTGCCACCTCCTCCCTTGGCGGGTGGCTCGTCGGCCGCAGCCTTGGCCTTGGCGGCGGGGGCGCTGGGAGGCCGTGGTTTGTGCCAGCGGCGGTGCGAGGCCAGGTTGGCCGGGCAGCTGAAGAGCTTGTCGCACTCCGGGCAGCGGTACTCGACGCGCACGATGCGCGAGCACTTGTGCTGCGCTAAGGCCAGCGGGTCTGGGTAGCGCTCCTTGCACAGCTGGCAGATGAACTCGCCCAGCGGCTGCGCGCCATTGGCTCGGGATCCTCCACCGGCGCCCGCCTGATGCTGCTGCTGCTGCTGAGGAGCCGTCGAGGCGGGCTCGGGTGGGCCCTCTTTGATGCGCAGCCCCAACACCGGCGACGTCGTCACCTCATCCTCGAAGTGCAGCTTGCGGGCCGCCTTGGCCTTCCGGCCCTGAGGCCGCTTGGACGCGCTCGGACTCGGCCCATGGCTGCGCTGCTGGGCGACCGCAGGAGCCGGGGAAGGCGGCGGCGGCGGTCCGGCGGTGATGGCCGCGACCGCCCAGAGCTTGAGCTCTGCCCCCGGGCCCAAGAGCAGAGGCTCCGGCGCCGGAAAGGACTCGGCCGAGACCGGCGAGCCCAGGCGCAAGCTCCGCTCTTCGCTGACGGCCCGCGCGGGGCTGTGCAGGGGCGCCGGGGATGAGGGGCCGTCGGGCGTCCCGAAGTGCGGCGCCGCGGGCGCAAGCAGAAGAGGCGCCTCGGCGGGTTGCGAAGCCAAGCCCGAGCCCGAGAGCGGAACGGGGATCGGCGGGGGCACCAAGAGCTGCGCTGGGTCGCCTCCCTCGGCAGCCGCCGACGCCGGGCAGCAGCAGCGGGTCCTGTAGGAGATGGGCGTGGGTCTGCGGCTCCTCTTCACCAGGAAACCGCGGGGCATCCTCGGGCGGCTCCGGGAGGTGCCAAAGCGCCTGCCTGCCTCAGCCCGGGAGCGGCGGCGGCGGCACCAGCGCCACAATCCAGGTCTTCTCCTCCTCGTCGACCGGTCCTCCTCGGCCAGCGAGAGGGGCGCCTCGGCCTCGCCTCCTTCCCGCCTTCTTCGACCGCCCGCTCGCTCGCTCGCTCTGTGAGGCTCCTCGGTCACCCCCACCAGCGCGCCGCCGCCTACTCCTCGCCGCGTTGCCCCCCCAGTCGCCCAGCCTCGCCGCCCGCTTTTTAAGGGGGGAGGACAGCATTGTTCGTGCCTCCTGCTCCGCCCGGAGCCAATCAGCGCTTCCTGCGGCTGCTCCCTGGGCTTTGAGGCGGGCGGAAAGGGGCCGGCGCGCGCGCTGGGCGGGCGGGCGCCTCTGTGAGGTAGAGGGCAGCAGATGTACCTGAGGGCTTTGGCGCTTCCCTTTTCTTTCTTTCCTTTCTCTCTCTCTCTCTCTCTCCTCCCCCCCCCCCGCCTCCGGCCCCGCTTCTTTTCGTTCCTTTCCCTTTCTTACGCCTCCCCTCCCCCCCCCGGCACACGCCCAGCTCCGCCTCCCTTCACGGTCTGCTGCTTTTCTATGGGAAGGCGCACGTGCCTCGCCTTTGTGTCTCTCCTCCAGGGGGGCGCCAGAGCTGCCAAATCGAAAGAGCCATCAGCATGACAATAAGACCCCCTTTGGGGGGAGAGAGGGCGCCCGAGTTTGTCGGCGAGTGAGGGGGTGGGAAGGGGAGAGAGAATTAACCGCAGCTCCGGGAGCGAAATAGCAACAAAGGAGAAGAATGGAGCCGAAATATGTCAAGGAGAGTGTTTAAAATGCAGTAGAGGGAGCGGCGAAAATTGCGGGGGGGGGGGGAAGGCTGATTGTTTCAGGGGGCTTCGGAATAGGGAAAATCCCGAGGAAAGATGCGCCGAGAGAGAGGAGGGGCCTAAGGCGAAGGCGCAGAACAGAAGCAAGCCGTCGGCACAAGCAGCCCAGGGAAAGGGGGACAGGAGAGGGGGCGAAGATGCGCAGGCGCGCGCGCCCCGCTGCTTCTCCAGCTTCCAGCGGCAGAGCGCCTTGTTGCTTAGGGCTGACGGGCTCTTTGTTTGTCCGCAGCAGAAACCAGGTCATCACCGCGGTGGGCCTCCTCCTCCCTGCCTGCCTGCCTCTCTCTCTCTCTCTGCCCTCCTCCCCGCCTTCATCTTCTCGGTGTCTCGGCAAAGGGCAAGGTGCGAGGGCAACCTGGGAGATGTTTGGGCGATTTGCAGTTGCCCAAAGAGCTCCTCCAGCGCGAGCAACGCGCTTAGGGCGGGAACCCGGGGGGGGGGGGCACCGAGCTCGTTAGCACAGCACCCAAGGCAGGCCCGCGTGCGCCCTGGCCGACGCGCAACAGGGAGTCGCTCGCAGCCACGCCTGAGTCGAAGGCTGGGATCTGGAATGCGCTTACTGGGGAGTTTGCCCCACTGAACACTGTGGGGCTAACTTCTTAGTAACCAGTGCTTTTTTCTGAGAGGGACGCAGGGGGACGCATACCCCTAAACATTTTGTGAATCTTTGTACTTTTGTCCATTTACTGTATTTATTTTTCCTGATTTGAACTATAAAATGGTGATTTTCTTGAGTCAAAATGAGAGCACCCCTAAACATTTTTAAGGGGGGAAAAGCACTGTTAGTAACTATGCGTAGGATTAGGCTGCAAGGGATGAATACACATCCGAATTTTAGGGTAGGCCGATACCTGACAGCTGCCAAGCGCAAAAAGCCTTTATTTGATAATCGGATGTGATTGGGGGGGGGCATTTTTTTTCTTCCCCGTTCCCAGTTCCTCAAGATGTTTATGGTAAAGGAAAGCTGAGAAGCGTTTTCAAGGATCCTGCAGATTTCTTTCCACACCAGGAGCTACGAGGTGGCACTTGCTCGCCAGTACAGTACAGTACTGTATTGCAATGCACATTCAGACGCGCAAAGCGATCCATATTTCCGCCTAAGCCATAGCAGCCGGAAATGGCCGCAGTGCGCTTTTTTGTTCTTCTTCCATCAGAGGTTTTCCCGCCTGGCACAAGTGAGCTTCCTGCAACAAATTTTATTCTCTTTGCGAAACTCGCCCTCTTCCACACTACAGGCCTAACCCGGCGGGAAGGTCTCCTCCGCAAACCTCGCTTCAGTATGTCTGGGGCTTCGTGTCAAAGGAGCTCATGCAGAAGAATCCAACTCCTCCTCCTCCTGGATTATGTCCAGTGCGTTTGGGTTTCGGGCATCAGCTGGTTCAAAACCCAGCTAATTTGGTTTAAGTAGGCTCCTGGTGGATGGGCCGTTCTGACACAGTTTCTTTAAAGTTGATGAAGGCGCCCTCGGTGGCTCTGGGAGGGAGCGAGCGAAAGACAGGGAGAGGATGGGGCCTGAGGAGGCTCATACATTTTAATCCAGCCCGTGCACTTTGCTGTTTGACATCTGATGCTAAATCAAGGGGTCTAATCAAGTAGCCAAAAGGGGCGAAAGAAAAGAGTCTGCCTGTCTCCCTGTGCCTCTTCTCTCCCCCCCTCCCCTGCCTCCCTGTCACCTTTGTCAAGGAAATTAACCTCTTGCTATTGAAAGGGAACCGCGGCCAATCTGGAGGAGCAAGAGGCACGTGTTGCTGGGGGGCCCACCATGGAGGGGGGAGAAGGGGAGAGGGGAGCTGTGCCCTCCCTCTTCAGACAAGACAACGCCTGCAGAAGCTATCGAGATGCTTCCTTCCGTTGACTCAGCAGCAAAGTCACAGCTGGTCCTGCCTGGGGGGTTGGGGGGGGGTGAAACTGGGGCTCCGCCAATCCTGATCAACAGGCCAAGGAAGCAGCCGGGACCGAGGACTCAACTTTCTCCAGCTTTCTCTCAACAGTTCTGCCGGCAGTCGTGGAAAGGCATTCCTTAAAACAGAGGAAACAGAGGAAAGATCGAGGGGGAGTCCTCCTGGACCTCCTGCCTGCCTGCCGGTGTGTGCGCAGCTCGCAGCATCCCGAGCCCAGAGCTGTTTTTCTCCCTGGTGCTGAAGTTAGCAAGAACACCGATGTGCTTTGGTTTGACAGAGCCGCCGACAGCCAAGGAGACGGGGCTTTTCTCTTTTCTCCCATCCCACAGAAAACGCTACACTGGTCAATGCCTCCTGGTTATAAAGGGAATAATTTCACTTTACAGTATCGGCCTGTTACAGTGGTAACAGCAGTATTTGGGGGGGGGGCTTTGAAACCTCTCAGCTGTTAGTGAATTTCAGTCTTTCCGAGCTCCTTTTAATAAAAACCCAACCCGCAGGAACAGAACACACTCCAACCGGACCTTCTTTTGCGCAAACCCAGTTTAGATGACCGGAACAGTTTGTGTACTCCGTTCATTTCCGCGGAGTTTGCCCAGAATTTGTTCTCCCTGGATTTGTGCTTATGGTTTTAGTAGCTGATTAAAAGGAATGGAAGATGGGAAAGCGGACCTTTCAGGTCTCCGTTTGTTGCGTCAGCAAGAATCAAAGGTCGCTGAATTCAGAGTTCCCAATAAATTCAGGTACTGAGGACTGTGAATCGTGATTCTGATGTGGAATCCATATATATTCTCCCAACATTTCCCTTCCATGGCCTTCCCCCTGCATATCCTTCCCTCTGATTTGAACATGACGGATCAGCAACCTAATTCGGATTAAGAAGCCCTCTGGAATGCCCACCGCACAACGCTGTTCTTGCCCCACTTATAATTCTATGTCCATGGCCTCTTCTACCATTTTCAGCTATATTTAAAAATAACGTAAAAACACGATCCTTTTATATAGTGCAGAACTGCAGATAAGAGGACTAAAGCATTAGGCTGTTGTTGCTTTTTTAAAGCCCTTCATGTTTCTAAATGTAGAAGAAGGGGGGAAACGCCACCCCACATAAAACACAAGAAATTCATCTTTGGAGGCAGCAGGTTCAAACAGCGAGTTCCATGTATTTACCAAAGGGAATCTATTGAAAGCTATTGAGGCGCTTGGATTCAAAAGACCCTTTTCTTTTTGTGTAGTGGTCGTGCTGCTGATTCTCCCCTTCAACCCGCTCCACGTGGCCAGCTGAAATTGGGGAGATGGCGGGGCTCGTTGCTTTTCAGTCGCATACAGTAAAAATGCATTAACACTTGAAACTGGTACAAGGACTCGAAACGCATTTTCGCAACAACAGGGGAAAGAAGAAAGCACGCTCCCGAGCACCCTCTTGCAGAGCAGGTGCAAGCAGTGGCGGCCGCAATTTGCAACTAGCAAAAGCAGGCGGGTGGGAGTTAGGGGCGCGTGGCGGGGGCACCTGGAGCGGTTCCTGCTCTGCAGAAGCCCCGTTGCCTCCTGCTTGCCCCGCTTTTCCTGATCAAACAGAAGGAGCAGAGTTGCTTTAGAATCAATACACTTGTTAATTGGCGCGGTTGGAAACAGTGGACCGAAGTCCAATGACTCCGCTTGCGCAGGGCGAGGAAGGTGCTGCTCCCCTAACCTGCCCAAAAGATATTTAGGGTGCAGAGAGCATCTCTCTTCCATCCCTTAACGCTAATCCTGTAACCTCGAGAATAGCAAAGAGTGGATCCAACCCAAACTACAAACTGGTCAGCTCCAAGGGGAAAGCTTTCAGCATGCCCCATCTAAATCGATAGGATATTAAAGTGCTTAAACTTTGGCGCTGGGTCGTGGCAGCCTAAGAGCCGGGAAGCAAGCGGGAGCCGGGAAGGAAATAATACCGGTAGTTGGAGGCTGCGCTTCACGACCATATTAAAGCATAGGCGACTGCTTATGAATAAAAAAGGGGGGGTCGTGGAGTATTATTTGAGTGTTCACGTGTGTTTTTTAATCAACAGGAACTATGCTATAATGAGGGAAAGTTTTAAAAGCAGACAAAGTCTAGCCTCGCTCCAGTGTCAGGGTTCTATAGAGGAAGAGGGATTGCCTCTGAGAATATGGAAGGATTAGCGCAGAGCTCCTTCCCTCCATATACATACTGATTTGAGGGGTCTGGCGTTGACAAGGTCTACTTTAGACCAGCTCCGGGTTATTAGGACCAAATACTTTTAAAGAAATAAGAACTTATATTTACACAGCTCCTGAGTACTGCAAAGTGTGCATTTATTTTCGTGCCGAACGGGAGTAAATAGGATTATTGTGCCGTGAGGAGATAAAGGCTGTGGCCACGGGGGAATATCCAAGCCCTAGTTCCTCCAATGGTCAGCCACTACTTTTTATCAATAAAAAGCTAGACTCCGGCTTTGACAGTTGAAGAAAGAGGAAGGAAAGCCTGCTGGCAGTATTCGACCCAATTGCTCAGCCAGACATAAGCGCTGAGCTCCTGCCTTTCCAGCGTTCCGGGCCGAAGTGTGCAGAGACCGTAGGATCGCAGACAAGCAGAAGGCACAGAACTACGAGGCATTTTTCTTAACGCAGCACTATTAAATATTGTCAAGCATATTAGACTCCCCGAGCTTTGCTTCTGCGCGTTCTGCACTGATTCGCCATATCCTTCCCAGGGAAGCTTTCCCCAGTCCGGCGCCTTCCAGGTTTTTTGGACTCCAGCTCCCATCAACCCCAGGCAAAAAGGCCAATGCTCGGGGATTATGGGAGTCGTATTTCCATAAACGTAGATTATATCATTTTAATTCTATAAACGTTTAATTGTTTGTTTGTTTTTTTAAAAAAAATCCCCTTCCCACCCATTTATGTTTTTAGCTGTTCCTATTTTATCTGCAGTTACCAGATTTTTTTCAAGGAATCCGGATACACTTTATTTTTTTAATTTCATGCTTTATTCTTTTAGAAAGGGTTGCCCAGAGTTCTTGACCTTTTGGGGGGGAACCCCAAAGTTGTCGGGCGTGCACCTCGACACAAGGCAGGCGGAGAAGCCCATCTACAAACACACAAATGCCCCCCAAAAAGAGGGGGAGAGAGAGATCGAGTAAAGGCCCTTGCTGGTATTGGGAAAATACGCATTAACACACACACACACACACACGGCTCCATCTCTCTCTCTGTCTCGCAAGGCAGCACAGGCTTCTATTCTAGGCTTCTCCTCCTCTTCTTCACTTCTCTTCTTCTACTGCTGCTGCTGCGAGCGTTGATCGAGGAAGTGAGCCAGAAGGAAGCTCTCTGGTTCACAGCTCGGTTTAAATAGCCTCTCCCCCCCCCCAGCCAGCGGATTGGCTGGCTGGTACTTTGACGTGGCCGGGACCGCTGGTGCTGTTCACTGCCATGGCACCCACCATATTGCCTCGCCGGAAGTCCCCAGGCATAAATCAGGGGACATTAATTAAAATCCAGGGACATTCCGTGGACAGATTTTGTCCGGGGAAAGATTTGTGAATCCGGGGACTGCCCCCAGGAACCGGGGATGTCTGGCAACCCTACGTAAGCCGCCTTGAGTCTCTTTTCAGAGAAAAGGGTAGGGTACAAATAAGACAATGAAAATAGTCCAAGGCCACAAGGAGGGCACCTGGTCCGGAGAGGCTCCTGTGGGGAAGGGGGGCTACCTCGCCACACAGTTTACAGGCTCAGAGGCCTGGAAAGCCTAGTGGAGGTCCCACTGTCCCTGCAGGTTTTTTCAGGTGCTCAGCTGGATGCGCAGCTCAACCTCCCATTGAGAAAGGAGTGGCTTCTCTTGGATATGAGGCCTAGGAAGCCAGAAGCCAGGCCTGGCTGCACCTAGGACTGGGCACAGTTGCTGCTGCTTGAGGCGGGTCCTTCTTCCTTGCCATCTACCTCACATTCCCCTCTACTGGCCCATTTGAGCAGGGCCCGAGTGAGGGCTGCCCTGTCCTTCAGCTAAGAAAGAGAGGGGGTGAGGACCCAAGGGAAAACTACCCAGGACTGGCCCAAGCTATTTTTGGCACCCAGAGGACCCCAAAATTCGCTCCAACCATCAGATATAGCAGCATAAGAATACTTTTAAGCATAGTAACCTATGGTCAAACAAATGGTCATGAGGCTCATAAATACTTGCATGGAGAAATTTCTTGCATGGAGAAATTTATGAGGAACTATACATAAAGCAGCCTAAAGATTTTGTTAAACCACATGTGGCACATTTAGTGTGCAAACTGCAAAAAGGACTTTATGGACTTACAGACTGCTAGAGCCTGTAATCAGAAGCTACATAAAATGCTAACACAACTTGGGTGCAAGGAACTGGGAAAGATCCAGTACTATCTTGGAATTCAAGTGGAAAGAGAAGGCGGTTAATTTCTTCTTAGCCAAAAGCAAAAGATTTCTGAACTGATCCAAAGCATGCAGATGCAAGAAGTGTACCCAGTTGCCACACCCATGACTCAACTTTGTAAGGAATCGAGATGATTCAAAGCAGTTGCCAGACAACATTGAGTACAGATTGGAAAGCTTTTGTATATTGTTACTAATACATGTATACCTGACTTAGCAAGTGCTGTGGGAATTCTAAGTAGAAAATTAAATGCTCCCACTGAATATGACTGGGTGGGTGTGAAAAGGGTGGTTTGGTACTTATGGGGTACGATAAACTGTAAATTAAGATTACCAGCTAAAATGATTGGTTTTACTGATGCAGATTGGGTTGCATGTATGACTGATTATAAATCCACAGGTGGGTAAGTATTGATGTTTGGAAATGGTCCCATTTCATGGGGCAGTTATATACACTTCCACAGACTCTTAATACATTCCACAGAGTCTTAATACATTGCAGCCACAAAAGCGTGCAGATAGATGGCCTGGCTCGATAAACTAACCAAGGAATTTAGGTTGGTGAGAAAGGGAACTGTTAGTCTGATGGAGGACAACCAGAGTTACCTAAAGCTCTTCCAGAGTGATAAATTTCACACAAGGACAAAGCACATTGGGGGGAAGGCACCACTATGTATATGAGGCCATTCAAGAGGGACTTATTGCCATACCAAGGAGTTTGACTGCAGACATCGTGATGAAGTCCCTACCAACAGAGTTTTTCTTTGTGTCAAGTTGGGACTCTGGGTGCTTGAATAAAATTTATTTATATAAATGTATGTTGTATTGCCTGAGAAGGGCTTTGTGGGAGCAGTCAAGTACAACATTTCCCTGTTGCCTAGAATGGACACATAGGGGAATGTGGCTCAACAGGAAGGACTTCCTGTCATGCCTGCTCTGGAGCTTCTTCCCCGTGTGTGACCAGGTAGATGGATGTGACCCAAGATGACCAGATAAAAGGACTGGCCACATAACCATCTCTCTCTTGGACTCTTACTCTCAGTGCTCCCCCCCCTGTTTAGAGGGGTACTCTCATTTTGACACAAGAAAATCACCATTTTATAGTTCAAACTAGGCATCTGGTTGGCCACTGTGAGGATAGGATCCTGGAGTGGATGGGCTCCCTCTGGCTTGATCCAACAGCACTTTACTTCTCCCCCCGCCCCCTGCAGCCAAGAAAATATAAATTTCCCTAGTAGTTAAAGGGCAAGTGGTGAAGGTGGGTTTAGGTGCACACCCAGCCAATTTGAGCATATTAGTTTGAGAATATTACATCGATCCTGGCCTGACTGCCAATTAGTTTCCAGGCCCAATTCAAAGTGCTGGTTGTGACCTATAAAGCCTTAAACAGCTCAGGACTGCAATACCTCAAGGACCACCTCTCTCCATCTGAACCAACCCAGACTCTGCAATCATCCTCTGAGGCCCCTCTTCGTGTGCCCCTTTTGCAAGATGTCCGGAGGGTGGCAACACAAGAACGGGCCTTCTCTGCGGTGGCTCCTCGTTTGTGGGGTGCTCTCCCCAGGGAAGTTCACCTGGTGCCTTCATTATACACCTTTAGGTGCCAGGCGAAAACATTCCACTTTAGGCAGGCCTTTGGATTATTAACATCCTATGCTCTTTTTAAATGTGCTTGTGAGAGGTATTGGTTTGTTTTGTTCTTTTTCTTGTTCATATTATGTATTTTGTGAATTTCACCTTGTACTCTTATTCTGTAAGCCGCCCTGAGGTCTACAGATGAAGGGTGGTCTATAGATTTAATCAATAAATAACAACAGTAATAATAACAACCTGAGCCCCAGGAGATCTGCCTCCTCTCCTCCACCCACCAACACTACATACAGTATCTGAGGATCCTTGGCTCTCTCCAAGCCAGCTTCCAAGTAGTGCATTTCCAACATTATTATTATTTATAAAATTTGTATGCTGTCCTTCGCCCATAGATCTAAGGGCAGTTCACAACACAAAATTGCAATATAAACAACACACAATACATAATAAAAAAACGAACAAAAACAAACAATCTCACCCAAGCATAGGCCTTCTATATACAGTATGTCTGTTCATCCTGTGGGAAGTCTCATACCATCCAAGCAAAATATTATGAGGTGGGCTTCTTCCAATGAAGTACAAATGGAATATATATATATATATATATATATATATATATATATATATATATAAATGTAGAAGGTCCATGTTTGTTAAAGCACAATGTTCTGCGCAGTCACAGGGATTTGCCGGCCGATGGGGGGGAGGGGGCACTGCAATGCGTGGCAGGGTACAGCTAGTAGTAGTAGTAGTAATAATAATAATAATATGCTTCATATTTTCTGGCATCCCTGTATGTGACAGTCATATATATAAAGGTAAAGGTAAAGGGACCCCTGACCATTAAGTCCAGTCGTGACCGACTCTGGGGTTGCGCGCTCATCTCGCATTATTGGCCGAGGGAGCCGGCGTATAGCTTCCAGGTCATGTGGCCAGCATGACAAAGCTGCAAACCAGAGCAGCACATGGAAACGCCGTTTACCTTCCCGCTGTAGCGGTTCCTATTTATCTACTTGCATTTTGACAGTCATATATATACTGTAAGGTATATGATATTATTATTATTATTATTATTATTATTACTACTACTACTACTACTAGCTGTACCCTGCCACAAGTTGCAGTGCCCCCCCCAATTAGCCGGCATATCCCTGTGACTCCCCCACCCCCACCCTGTATCCCCCCCGGTTCATCCCTGTGACTCCCGGCGGGGTCCAATCCACCTTGATGGGGTGGGGTTGTCGGTCTGTTTGGTCTGTTTGGTGGTAGGGGAGGAGGCGGGTATCCCGGGCTCCGTAGTGTAGGCGGTAGCAGCGACGCCTGGGTCTGGCCTGGCCCCTGGGATCTCCGGGGTGTGTGGGGGTTCTGGAGCGGGTTGGTCTTGGGGAGGGCTGGAGGCTGTCGTTGGGAGATCTGTGTGGCGGGTTGGTCTTGGGGTGGGTCTATGGTGGTGGCGGCATGATCTCCGGGGTTCTGGGGTGGTCTGGTCTCAGGGCGGTGTGGTCCCTGTCGGTGGTGGCGGAAGGATCTCCGAGGTGCGCATGAGTTCAGTTCAGCCTGGTCTTGGGGTGGACTGTTCTGGGGTGTTGGCGGGATCTCTGGGGTGGGCGGTGAATGGGGATCGGCCTGGTCTCGGGGTGGGTGTGGTCTATAGGGCGGGTTGTGTGTCGGGGTGGTGGGGGTCGATGGGGAGTGGGTGGGATTGTGGAAGTATTTTTGTCGTGTGTGAGTTAGACGTCCACTGGGGGGCGCAATTTTTTTTACAGAAATCCAGGTTTTTTACCTGTCCTAGGTGAGTTCTATCCAATGTAAGTGTATGGAAACACTCCCGTGGTGGACATGTGAAAAGATTAAAAAATTCTGGGATAAAATCTGGGATTTGTTATTACTTTTAAAGAAGACTGTGTTGTGGTGTTATTATTACAAGAGGGAAATAAAGGGGAAACCTACCAGGAACAAGCCAATTAGTTGCAAAAGGAATGTGCTCTGCTGTTTACTGTGTGAGTGAGGAGGGATAATATCAAAACAATATATCCTCTCCTACCTTCCTTAACATTCCCACAATGGAGGGGGAGCCTTGAAAAGGTGTCCAAGAACTGTAAGAACCAGGCTGGCAGGGATGCTGACTGGCATGACAAATGCCCTCCCTCCTCCTGCCTGCCTCCCTGGCAATAAAAAGTGGCTCCAGGTCAAGTTCAAAGTGCCTCAGGAGGGAAATGGATATGGGACGCCTCTTCCAGGACCATGCAGGAAACATTGTGCAGCGGAGCCTTCCCTTCCTCTTACTGTATTTTCTTTTTGCATTTCCCAGGCCCAAGCCTAAGGATGAAGGGCGTTGTGTGTGTAAATTTAATATCATCAAGATGATCTAAGTGTGAATCCGTAGCTGCCTGGCACACATATTCGATTCCACACCTTTTTCCGACCTGCATGAAGGCGAGCTCAACTTTTCACCTGGGCCAAACGAAGCCACCTGTAGCTCTGACCTGCATGAAACGCGCCTCCTGAGCAAACTCTCGCATTCGCACAACTAGTGAAAAAGAGCAGGTAGAGAGAGAAACTCGCCAAGGCCATTTGGGACTCGTGAAGTCTTCTCCGGAATTCCTATCGGGGATCAGGGTCACCCCTCGCCGCCACGTGTGAACCAATGCCACTGACAAGTTCCCGCGTGGGGCCGAGGCTGAAGCTAAACGAGAACGACGACTTTTCCTCTGAGGAAAGGCAGGCGGGAGCTTTTTGTTCGCCGCTCCGCTCCACGTTGTGGCCGGGGAGGGGCGGCCGGGCATCCCCACCGTCGCCGCGCCGGGGCCCAGATCCACATCGGGGCCTACGACTTGCCTTTCCGTTTCCGAAGCCGCGCAAGGCGGCTGCGAGTTGCCGAATGGGGCCCGGCGTCTGCGCGGCGAAACGCGAAGGGCGTTCGAGCTCGACACGTGTGGAGCGCGCGCAGAAACCCTCCGGTCGGTGATCGTGGGGATGAAGGGACAGACGCACGTCCTTGTCCGAAGCGGCAGCCTCTGGGGTACCTGAGGCCCAGGGGGACCCGGCGGGCGACAAGGGCCGCGACGAGGCTCGCGAGGAGCCTGCGGCCTGTCCCTTCCCGGCTGCCGCTTCGCTGGGCCTCCTCCCCGCCCGCCCGCCCTTCCCCGGCCTCCTCGCGGCTCTTGTCGCCTCTTCCGCGGAGACAATGGGCGCCTCGCTCTCGCCGTGTTTGACCCGGGCCGAGCAGGTCCTCGGGAGGGAGGCCTTTGTGTTCGCAGGAATTAGCGGTTGTTGTGTCTGCCTGAGGGACACGCGAGAGACACGCGAGCGGCCTGCCCTCCTCTCCCCTCCCGCTCGCCTCGCAGGCCGCCCGGCTCCCCCCCGCTCCCCGCCTCGCTTTGTCCTGCCGCATTAGCATAAAGCTGCCATGGATCTCCCGTTTAAATAATTACATACAAAAGAATGGTGGGGACATGAAAGCGAAAACAAGAGAGAGGGAGCGGGGGAGGGGAGGACCGAGGGCGCCGAAAGAGGCTCCGCCGCTTCGCTTTTGAGCCCCCCCTCCCCCAGACACTGCGGATTGCCGGCAGTTTGTGTGCAGTTTAGAAATTAGGAACTGAAACGCAATCACTTCATTTATTAATTAAATTTCTATACCGCCCTTCATCAGGGCGGTTGACAATATAAAAGCACAAAAATGCATAATAGTATTTGTGAGCGTGTTCGTGTGTGTGTCTTGATGCCCTCCCCACAAGGACACATAAAAGCTGCTTCACTCCAGCATCCTGTTCCCCAACGAGTGAGTGGCACAAGTGGAGGCATTAACTGCTTGCCCACTGTTGCTCCCCAGCAACTAGTGTTCTGGAGGAAATATATAGCCTGGTAGCTGTGATAATATACTGGTGTCCCCATGACCCCAGGTTTCAGAATTATGAGGAAGAAAAAGCTTTCACCTTCTTTCCCTGTATATCAGATCTCCCCCTCCCGGCCACTTGCATTTTTTCTAAGCCAATAAGCCACCAAATGTCACAACCTTTTGTCATAGGGACCGTTTTGGTGGGCCTTTTCTGAACTTTCTTCAGCAGTGTAGAAATGATGAAGACTCTGCACAGTACGCCAAGTGCAGTTGCACCACTGATTTGTATAACAACATTATGATACTGGCACACACACACACACCAGATCCCTTATATATTATCCCTTATATCCCTAGTATATAATTCACCTTTTTTTGGTCAGTCCCATTCCTAGTCAGACAATCACCAGCTCAGACCCCATTGGTGTTCAGCATTTTTTTTGCCTCAATATGCATCACTTTACACTTACATTGATCCACAGTTCACATTTTAATGCCCATTTCCCCAGCTTTTACAAGCCTGAACATTTGGGTGTCATAACTAAACTTGACTACATCTGTATGCACCCCTAAATCCACATCAAATATGAAAAAGTTAAAAAGTTCTAGTCCCAATACTTCCCTACTGTGAGCTATCAATTTATTTCTGTTCTACTTCCTGTTCTTTATCCATATACCAAGCCCAAAGAGGCTCTGTTATCCCATGTCTAATTTGTTCAGCAGTTTCTAGTTTCTGGTCAGGATTTCAAGGCTTTTTGTAAGTCCAAGCAAATGTCGACTGGAACATCTCTGTTGACATGCTCCTTTACACGATCAACAAACTATGAAATGTTAGTGAAACTCAAACTACATTTGCAGAAAGTATGCTTATTCTTTTTCAGGAGGACATGCTCTTCTATATGCTCAATAATTTGATCTTTAATAAGACTTTCCAACAATTCATCCAGAACTCACTGACTTGTAATTTTGCAACCTCCTTCCTAGATCCATTTAAAAAATATTATGTTTCACTGGCCACTTTGCAATCTTCATGTGCAGAAGCTGATCTTAGGGAAAAGTTACACATTGTTGTTAGATGATTAGCAATTTCACATGTGTGGAAGCCATCTCAAGCCAGTGATTTGTTCTTTTTTAAATTGTCAGTAATGCCTAGAGCTTTGTCTATTGTAACCAACATTTGCCTTGGTGCCTCAGACTTCCTTTCTGTGAAATTTAGCTCAGGCACAGGGATCTGCCCTACAACTTCCACTGTGGAGATACTGGCAGAGCAGAGGCAAAGAATTAATTCAGCTTCTCTGCAATTTCCTTTTCCTCCTTCAGCACACATTTGACTCCCTTGTCACTCAGCTTCCCAAGCTAATTTCCTGCTTCCAATATGCAGTATTAAAAAACTTGTTTATCTTTACATTTTTAGTAATGTGCTCCTTCAAAAAAATGTTCTGCAACCCTTATTGTGGGCTGCTTGCTTTTCTTTTGTCAATTTGTGTGTTGCTTTCTGTTCTCTTAACTGGGGCAAAGCTTCCAATTTTTGCAGGAAAGCTTCGTGTCTCTAAAACCTTCATTTACTGTACTTTCCTCATTAACCACACCAGTGTCCTCTTGGACTTAGTGGTATCTTTCCTGATCTGTGCCATACTGTCTAGCTGATCCACTAATACTGTTCTTTTGTTTTGAATAAATTCATTTATGAGAATTTGACTCAATTTTGCCTTTCAACTTCCCTTTTATTTTTTTATTTTTAGTCAATTCCCCTTTTGTTTACTCTTTTAAAGTTAAAACGTAACTTATACTGAACCTTATTCATATCAGTTTAACTGGATAACCTTGTAGCCACTGTTTGCAGTTGGTTCAACAGCACTTAGCAACTCACACCAACTCACCTGGGTGGCATTTAGGATTAAGACCGGGGTTGTCCAACTGTTCTATGGCAGTTGTTTAGCTTCTTGAGAAATGCTCACCCTAAGTGCTTAGTAGGAGCGGTAATTTCCTGCCACCTGCAGCAATTTTGTGGCAGGGTCTGCATTTTTTTAATGTCCTATCTTTGACTTTGTGCCCTCTCTCCTGTAGGGAACAATCCCCTCAGCTCCTCTCTGCCCTTCCTATAGTTTATATCTGTTGGTTAGCTCTATTCTGCTGGGTCTTCCTTATGCCCAGCACTATATTCTCCTTTAAAATAAAGCACTCCTATTTTGCCCTAATGGCTGTGAGGTTTCTAGCATTATAGCCATTCATTTCTAAAACCAGGTATGCCATAGGGAAGCTCCCTGTCTACAGCACTATGTACAACATCAAGGGCAGAGGATGAAAGTGCACCAGGAGCACCAGGCTGATGCTCCATCCAGAAGGATGGCCACCTTCCATCCCCATTCAGGGTTTCTCAAACTTGGAGCTCCAGCTGTTGGACTACAACTCCCATCATCCCTGACCACTGGTCCTGCTAGATAGGGATGATGGGAGTTGAAGTCCAACAACAGCTGGACCTTTGAGAACATGGTTGCTGCAGGAGAGTTTCCTGATGGATTGGGCCATATGCTTTTGGGGTGTCATCCGACCCCCCAAACTCTTCCCACGCAATAGATCTTGGAAGAAACCTCAGGAAATCGTGGCCGGCAGGAGCGCGCCTTGACTACCCGGACTTCCTTCCGAGGAAGCCTGGTTTGGATGGGGCTGTTCAGGGGCGACGGCAGGGGGAAGCCCTGTCGGAGAGGCCTGCAGCGAGGCTTCCCGCACACCAGCCCCTCCTCGCCCTGCTTCCGGGGCCCTTTGTCCCTTTGCATCGCCGTGTTCCCTTCCTGCGCCCCGCGCGCATTTGCTCAGCGCTGTGTGCGCCTTCCTCGCCTGCCGCCCAGTTTAATGAGGGAGGCCGTTGCTCCGCGGCTATTAGCATACAGCTGCGGGCCGCCGCCGCCTCCCTCCGGGGCGAAGCACACCTTCGCCGAGCGCGATCATCGCTGCGCTCAGCCAGAAAAACAACAACCCGGAGCTTCTCACACATGACTGAGCCGCCCTCTCCTAAGCTCTCTTCTCGCACGTCTGAATATTGTTAGGCATGTGCCACATCTTCGGAACCCTCCTTGTCTGGTGCAGATTTTTTAAATTATTTGTTATTTTAAAACAGCAGCAGGAAGGAAAGCGGCAAGGGTGTAAAAAGCCTGCAGCGATGCATTGGCCTTGGTAAAAACAAACAAACAAAAAACAAACAAACAAACAAACAGCAGCGCCACCAACCCTCCATCTAGGTGGCGTTGCCAGACCCGGCAAGCTGGAGCGGAGCCACGCGCTGGTTGCAAGGATAGCTTCGTTTCTGCTTTGCAGAGGCAGCTGCCTGGCGGGGAGAGAGGTTGCTGCAAGCCAAGCTAGAGATTGCAGGGAGTTTGCTGCATGCTGGCGCGGGCGCTCTTTGGGATTCATTGAGCTGCTGGTAGTGGAAAGAAAGCCCGGAGGCAGCAGGGAAGCAAGGAGAGATGGCCAAGTTGAGGCGCTGGTTATCACAACCCGATCCTATGCAGCTTGGACATGCCTACCTCCACTGGGTCTTAGGCGCCACACTGGTGCGGTAGGAGAGGATGGCAAGCGTGACAAGAAAATTCAAGGACAATCGAAGAATTTTTTGTGCTGGAGAAGATTTGTTCATAACTTGTATTTTGGGAATGATTCAAGTTCTTATGTAGCTGGATGTCCCAAGATCATATTATAAAGTAGATGTGTTTTGTGTTATAAATCAAGCACTTTCTTTTTGTTTCCAATGTATTTCTTACCAATAAACAATTTGGTGTGGCAAGAGCAAGGGTTTATTCTGAAAGTGTGGCCCAGAGAAGTATTAGAATCACTGCCTTAATGAAACCCACAAGTCCCAGCCCTACTCCCACCAAATATAGCCAAATCTGCCCTCCCTGGTAACTGGTTACATTGGCAAACTGTCGCTTAAGGGGCAGTTGCAAGAGCTCTCTCTGCCCCTGTAATTCCAGTACATGGGGAAGGACCGCAGCAGAGCCCAGGCTTTGTACACAGAGTTCCAGTATTGCCCAGGCATCTCTTCCACCTTAGTCGGAGACTCTAGACTCTGCTAAGTGGATGGCTGCTTGTGTGATGTGATACATAAGTAGCAGTCAAATACAGTACAGTACAACATTCCTTGTTTTCCTAGAGTAGACATGGAAGGGGATGTTTGGTCCAGCCAGTTGGAATTTCCTGTTTCCTCCTGGACTGGGACATACTTCCTCTTGCATGTGACTAGAGGTGGGTGTGACCTTACCTGTGCAGGTAAGAAATGCAAAAAGCACACAGCCCTCCTCCTTTCTTCTCCATCTTCCTTTCATCATGTGAGCTGCAGTGATTGCTAGTCTGCAGTCACTGGGATTATCCCCATGTGGGGTAGATCCATATGCACACATTTGTAACTAAGTCTGCCTTCTGGGATCCAACTGTGAACAGAATGTGAGTAAACTACCTTTATATTCTTTAAACAAGATATAAGGGAACTTACCAGGTCACTAATATTGAGAGGCTTAAACAAGCCTGCAACCAGCTACCCGCTGTGCATTTAAAAGGGGAATGTAAAACTCTGCTAAGTTATAGAACTTCCTAGCGCAAGTTAGGAAGGATATTAATAAACAATATATCCTCTCCTGCCTCCCTGAACATTCCCACACTGCTGTGGCCAGAACTGCTTTGCCCTTGCTGGTATAGCAGCTGTTGTTGTTGTTGTTTAGTCGTTTAGTCGTGTCCGACTCTTCGTGACCCCATGGACCATAGCACGCCAGGCACTCCTGTCTTCCACTGCCTCCCGCAGTTTGGTCAAACTCATGTTCGTAGCTTCGAGAACACTGTCCAACCATCTTGTCCTCTGTCGTCCCCTTCTCCTAGTGCCCTCAATCTTTCCCAACATCAGGGTCTTTTCCAAGGATTCTTCTCTTCTCATGAGGTGGCCAAAGTATTGGAGCCTCAGCTTCACGATCTGTCCTTCCAGGGAGCACTCAGGGCTGATTTCCTTAAGAATGGATAGGTTTGATCTTCTTGCAGTCCATGGGACTCTCAAGAGTCTCCTCCAGCACCATAATTCAAAAGCATCAATTCTTCGGCGATCAGCCTTCTTTATGGTCCAGCTCTCACTTCCATACATCACTACTGGGAAAACCATAGCTTTAACTATACGGACCTTTGTCGGCAAGGTGATGTCTCTGCTTTTTAAGATGCTGTCTAGGTTTGTCATTGCTTTTCTCCCAAGAAGCAGGTGTCTTTTACTTTCGTGACTGCTGTCACCATCTGCAGTGATCAAGGAGCCCAAGAAGGTAAAATCTCTCACTGCCTCCATTTCTTCCCCTTCTATTTGCCAGGAGGTGATGGGACCAGTGGCCATGATCTTGGTTTTTTTGATGTTGAGCTTCAGACCATATTTTGCGCTCTCCTCTTTCACCCTCATTAAAAGGTTCTTTAATTCCTCCTCACTTTCTGCCATCAAGGTTGTGTCATCTGCATATCTGAGGTTGTTGATATTTCTTCCGGCAATCTTAATTCCGGCTTGGGATTCATCTAGTCCAGCTTTTCGCATGATGAATTCTGCATATAAGTTAAATAAGCAGGGAGACAATATACAACCTTGTCGTACTCCTTTCCCAATTTTGAACCACTCAGTTGTTCCATATCCAGTTCTAACTGTAGCTTCTTGTCCCACATAGAGATTTCTCAGGAGACAGATGAGGTGATAAGGCACTCCCATTTCTTTAAGAACTTGCCATAGTTTGCTGTGGTTGACACAGTCAAAGGCTTTTGCATAGTCAATGAAGCAGAAGTAGACGTTTTTCTGGAACTCTCTAGCTTTCTCCATAATCCAGCGCATGTTTGCTATTTGGTCTCTGGTTCCTCTGCCCTTTCGAAATCCAGCTTGCACTTCTGGGAGTTCTCGGTCCACATACTGCCTAAGCCTGCCTTGTAGAATTTTAAGCATAACCTTGCTAGCGTGTGAAATGAGCGCAATTGTGCGGTAGTTGGAGCATTCTTTGGCACTGCCCTTCTTTGGAATTGGGATGTAGACTGATCTTCTCCAATCCTCTGGCCATTGCTGAGTTTTCCAAACTTGCTGGCATATTGGGTGTAGCACCTTAACAGCATCATCTTTTAAAATTTTAAATAGTTCAGCTGGAATATCATCACTTCCACTGGCCTTGTTATTAGCAATGCTTTCTAAGGCCCATTTGACTTCACTCTCCAAGATGTCTGGCTCAAGGTCAGCAACCACACTACCTGAGGTGTACGAGACCTCCATATCTTTCTGGTATAATTCCTCTGTGTATTCTTGCCACCTCTTCTTGATGTCTTCTGCTTCTGTTAGGTCCTTACCACTTTTGTCCTTTATTATGGTAATCTTTGTACGAAATGTTCCTTTCATATCTCCAATTTTCTTGAACAGATCTCTGGTTTTCCCCATTCTATTGTTTTCCTCTATTTCTTTGCATTGCTCATTTAAGAAGACCCTCTTGTCTCTCCTTGCTGTTTTTTGGAAATCTGCATTCAGTTTCCTGTATGTTTCCCTATCTCCCTTGCATTTTGCTTGCCTCCTCTCCTCCGCTATTTGTAAGGCCTCGTTGCACAGCCATTTTGCTTTCTTGCATTTCCTTTTCCTTGGGATGGTTTTCGTTGCTGCCTCCTGTATAATGTTACGAGCCTCCATCCATAGTTCTTCAGGCACTCTGTCCACCAAATCTAAATCCTTAAACCTGTTCCTCACTTCCACTGTGTATTCATAAGGGATTTGATTCAGATTGTATCTTACTGGCCCAGTGGTTTTTCCTACTTTCTTCAGTTTAAGCTGGAATTTTGCTATAAGAAGCTGATGATCTAAGTTACAGTCAGCTCCAGGTCTTGTTTTTGCTGATTGTATAGAGCTTCTCCATCTTTGGCTGCAGAGAATATAATCAATCTGATTTCGATGCTGCCCATTTGGTGATATCCATGTGTAGAGTCGTCTCTTGTGTTGTTGGAAGAGTGTGTTTGTGATGACCAGCTTGTTCTCTTGACAGAACTCTATTAGCCTTTGCCCTGCTTCATTTTGAACTCTAAGGCCAAACTTGCCAGTTGTTCCTTTTATCTCTTGATTCCCTACTTTAGCATTCCAATCCCCTGTAATGAGAAGAACATCCTTCTTTGGTGTCATTTCTAGAAGGTGTTGTAGGTCTTCATAGAATTGGTCAATTTCACTTTCTTCAGCTCCGGTAGTTGGTGCATAAACTTGGATTACTGTGATGTTAAAAGGTCTGCCTTGGATTCGTATCGAGATCATTCTGTCATTTTTGAGATTGCATACCATTACAGCTTTAGCCACTCTTTTGTTGACTATGAGGGCCACTCCATTTCTACTACAGGATTCTTGCCCACAGTAGTAGATATGATAGTCACCCGAACTGAATTCGCCCATTCCCTTCCATTTTAGTTCACTGATGCCCAGGATGTCGATATTTATTCTTGTCATCTCATTTTTGACCACATCCAGCTTACCTCCATTCATGGTTCTTACATTCCAGGTTCCTATGCAATATTTTTCTTTACAGCATCGGACTTTCCTTTCGCTTCCAGGCATATCCGCAACTGAGCGTCCTTTCGGCTTTGGCCCAGCCGCTTCATCAGCTCTGAATCTACTTGTACTTGTCCTCCGCTCTTCCTCAGTAGCATGTTGGACGCCTTCCGACCTGAGGGGCTCAACTTCCATGGACAAACCCCTTCATGGATCAATGCCTTGTCGTGGCGAAGGGGCTTGAATAACTCAGAGAAGCTATGAGCTATGCCATGCAGGGCCACCCAAGATGGACAGGTCATAGTGGAGAGTTTTGACTAAACGTGATCCACCTGGAGAAGGAACTGGCAAGCTACTCCAGTATCCCTGCCAAGAAAACTCCATAGCAGCTGAGCTTCCTATAAAAGGTAGATCTGGCCACTGTGCACACCTTGGTCATTTCCCAGCTAGATTTCTGTAGCACACTCTATACGGAGCTTCCCTTCTGAAGAGCATTTGGAAACTTAGAATCATAGAGTTGGAAGAGGCCACAAGGGCCATCCAGTCCAACCCCCCGCCAAGCAGGAAACACCATCAAAGCATTCCTGACAGCTGGTGCAAAATGTGACAGCCAGGTTGCTTCATTATCAGAATTTGTATCCTGCTGAATGGTAAAATCCTTTAAGCAGTTTACATAAAATGTCTGTTAAAATTGTGGGATGTATTATTACTAGAGCAGTCAAGTACAACATTTTCCTGTTGCTTAGAATGGACACATAGGGGAATGTGGCTCTCTGGAGCTTCTTCCCTCTGTGTGTGACCAGGTAGATGGGCATGACGCTAGCTGACCAGATAAAAGGGCTGGCCACACAACCATCTCTCTCTTGGACTCTTACTCTTTTACTCTTACTCTTGGACTCTCGCTCTCCTGGCTCTTAGTCAGTGCATGGCTCAACATAGGTTCACAAGCAGAAAGTCAGAGATGTAGCTCACTGTAATCACAAGATAAAGCCTGCCTTCAGATTACTGCTGTGAACTGAATGTGAGTAAAACTTTATTCTTACTTTTAAAGAAGACTGTGTTGTGTTGTTATTACAGTGGAACCTCGCAAGACGAATGCCTCACGCAACGAAAAACTCGCTAGACGAAATTGTCTTGCGATGTTTTTGGTGACTCGCAAGACAAAGTTTTCAATGGCTGCGCTTCACAAGATGAAGTTTTTCGGCTTTTTTTTTTGCCGTGGCAACCCGCGTTTCGCAAGACAAAATTATTGCTAGACAAAGTGACTCGCGGCACGAATTTATTTCATCTTGCCAGGCACCACTGTATTTTAAGAGGGAAATAAAGGGGAAACTTACCAGGAACAAGCCAGAATGGAGAAGCCAGACTGGATTGCTTAATTAAAGGATTTTAACAACTCGTCAACTTGCTTCCAATAAGTTGCAAAGGGAATGTGCTCTGCTGTTCACTCACTGGCGTGAGTGAGGAGGAATAATATCAAACAATATAAATCTCTCCTTCCTTCCTTAACATTCCCACAAAAATTAACAGTAAAAACCGGAAGTAAAAAAAAAAGTTTAAAGATTCAAAAGTCTAATAATAATAATAATAATAATAATAATTTGTACCCCGCCCATCCGGCTGGGTTTCCCCAGCCACTCTGGGTGGCTTCCAACAAAGATTAAAATACATTAAAATGTCACACATTAAAAAGTTCCCTAAACAGGGCTGCCTTCAGATGTTTTCTAAATGTCAGATAATTGTTTATCTCTTTGACATCTGATGGGAGGGCATTCCATAGGGCGGGTGCCACTACCAAGAAGGCCCTCTGCCTGGTTCCCTGTAGCTTTGCTTCTCGCAGTGAGGGAACCGCCAGAAGCTCCTCGGCGCTGGAGCTCCGTGTCCGGGCAGAACGATGGGGGAGGAGAAATAAAACCAGCAGTTAATAATATAAATTATAAAATGAAGTTACATATCAACATATATGTCAGTTTGACATATCTGGGTAGGCTTGCTTAAACAAAGACATTTTTAAGCAGGCATCTGAAACAGTACGACAAAGACAAATGCCTAATGTCAGAGATGTGGGCAGGGACTTCCAGAGTGTAGATACTGCCACAGTGAAAGATCAATTTCCTTACAGTTACAGAATGAACATTATATAACATTATATAACATTTGTAAATGTGCTAGTTCTGCAGATTGGTGTATGTTTTCCTATTTGTTTACAATTCAAGTTGCTGGTGCTTACCTATAAAGCCCCAAACTGTTTGGGTCAGGACTTTAAGTCTGGCAGTGAAAAGCATTTTAATTCTGCTTGGATTTTAATGTGTGTGTGTTTTTTAAATGAGATTGAATTGGCTGATCTTGGTTTCTTAATGCTGTGTTTTAATTTTATTATGCTTAATCTGGTTTTGCAGTAGAATCATAGAATCATAGAGTTGGAATAGACCACAAGGGCCATCCAGTCCAACCCCCTGCCAAGCAGGAAACACCATCAAAGCATTCCTGACAGATGGCTGTCAAGCCTCTGCTTAAAGACCTCCAAAGAAGGAGACTCCACCACACTCCTTGGCAGCAAATTCCATTGTTGAACAGCTCTTACTGTCAGGAAGTTCTTTCTAATGTTTAGGTGGAATCTTCTCTCTTGTAGCTTGAATCCATTGCTCCGTGTCCACTTCTCTGGAGCAGCAGAAAACAACCTTTCTCCCTCCTCTATATGACATCCTTTTATATATTTGAACATGGCTATCATATCACCCCTTAACCTTCTCTTCTCCAGGCTAAACATTCCCAGCTCCCTAAGCCGTTCCTCATAAGGCATCGTTTCCAGGCCTTTGACCATTTTGGTTGCCCTCCTCTGGACTCGTTCCAGCTTGTCAGTATTCTTCTTGAACTGTGGTGCCCAGAACTGGACACAGTACTCTAGGTGAGGTCTGACCAGAGCAGAATACAGTGGTACTATTACTTCCCTAGATTTAGATGCTATACTTCTATTGATGCAGCCCAGAGTCGTCTGTGATTGGATCTAACGGTCAGGCGCCCCTTTACCTTTACCTTAAGCCCAACTGAACCCAATGCAGCCTCTGTCTGGGTAGACATGCATAGGATTGCACTGTTAAGTTTCCTGATTTTGTAGACCCTCCTTGGCAGAACAGAGCTCAGTGAAAATAGTTTAAAGTGGTACTGACACGCTTTGCCTTAAAGCCCCAACCTGTTCTCTTCCTTTGACAATTCCTATTAAACATAATCGGCATTTCCATGTGCTGCGGCATTTCCATGTGCTGCTCTGGTTTGCCAGAAGCGGCTTTGTCATGCTGGCCACATGCCCTGGAAGCTATATGCCGGCTCCCTCGGCCAATAATGCGAGATGAGCGCGCAACCCCAGAGTCGGTCACGACTGGACCTAATGGTCAGGGGTCCCTTTACCTTTACCTATTAAACATAATCCTTCCTATCTTTAGCAACACCTCTTTAATGAAACAGATACAAAATACTAATATATTTATTACAAAGGATACCTTTTTAAAAAGCCTTTACTCCATCATGATGTCCCTTTATCACATCATATACCAGTGCTGATCTGACTACCTGCTCCTTTTCACCACTAGGCACAGATGGAAATTCTCCAGATTTCATTCAACAACTTGCTTTATTTACTTTACTTTCCCACCTTGGGTGATTTTTCTTTCTTATTGGCTGGACCAGTAACAAACAATTCTAGCAGGCCAAACTGCAATTGGTCAAAGGGTTGCTGAGATGCCTTTGGAAAGGAAGTTAACCCCGCAGCTGCTGGGTCACTAGCCAGCACATTAGAGAATTGACCTCCAGTCCCTCCCACTACAATGTACCTTCTGTCCGGGAAAACAGAAAGATACAAAGTTCGCATTTGGAATGAACAATTAAAAAGCTAAAATGCAATATGCAAATCTTACCAGCCATCTGTCAGGTTCTGCTTGGTAAGGAGCCTCCAGCATAGAGGAGCCCAAACGACTACAGGGTTTAAAGGCACCAGAACTGCCGAGCTGAGTCAGTGCTATGAAATGGAGTTACTTTAATAATCATGAAGACAAACTGTTGTTGGTGTTGAAGATTTTCACATCAGATAAAGAAGACTTTTACAAATATCTATTTAATGGCTACTTGACTTATAATATGTAAGAATTGCACTCTATAATCATGTAACTGCTTGACTTGTTTATTTTATTTTTAATTCAGTCTTGCAAAACAACAAAATCAGGATTATGCTCCACCTGGTGGGCTTTTTAAATAAGACAGATTTCATTATTTCATTTTGTGCACAGGACAGTCATGAAGAGTTTGAACAAAATGATGTGCAACCCATCCATCCCTCAAATTTTTGTTAAGACCCTCATATCATTTATAGGTAATGCCTAATGTCAATGGGCAGGGAGTTCCAGAGTGTAGATGCTGCCACAGTGAAAGATCCATTCCTTACAGTTGCAGAATGAACATTATGTAACATTTGTAAATGTGCTAGTTTTGCAGATTGGTGTATGTTTTCCTATTTGTTTACAATTTGAGTTGCTGGTGCTTACCTATAAATGGCTTACCTATAAATGGCCATACTTATCCAGCCACACCTAAACTATCCCTGGCCAGGCAAACATTGGCAGGTGATAATTGTTATAGTCCAGGTAATTGAGAATGCTTTTCTCCAGCAGTTCCTTGTGGACACTTTGCTTATAGACCCTTTTGAGATATGTCTTTGGTCTCTCCAATAATGCAAGTTCACCTTCCACAACTTGGCGAACAAGTTCTTGAAGTGAAGGAACACCTTCTTCCTGTAAGCAATAAATGGCAAAAGAAAAAGTGTGAAGATAATCATGAACTTGATTAAAGTGCCTACAATGGTGTCACCTTCTTCTGCCATATTAGTAAAACTAAGGCACAAATGATTTCAGAAGAAGCCCCAAATAAATAAATTGTGTACATGCAATGGGCAGAGAGCTGCACCAGAAAGAAGATTCAAATCTAAGGCAAAAGTCAAACTGGGATTTATTGCTTTGTGTCTTTAGCCAGAGGCTATCTGTTAAGCCTCCTTTTCACCTTCTCTTATCCCCAAGGCCCTGAGAGCTAATACAGAGAGGCAGCTGCTCACAGCATTCCCTGGAAAGCTAGCAGACAGGCTGGCTGGCTGATTCCCAAAGTGCTCTAGTAGTACACATGCCGTATTCACTTCCATGACAGAGAGTGTAGGCAGAAGGAAGTTGACTGTTTAAGGAGGTCTGGTACCAGTGGAAGAACATAACCAACACTCTGAAAGAACAATTTTATTCTAAAGGTGTTGTGATATGCAAAACTTAAATCAATCCATAAGGTGAATGGGAAACCAATATCCACAAACACCTTTCTCCTTTTCCCCAGCCGCTCTAACAAAATACAGATTTTGCATTCTTTTGGGACTGGGAACTATTGATGCTACTTTTCAAAGCACCCAAAACAAAATCCTACTACCCTCACCCCAATTGCACATTTGTTTCCTCTTCCAACCTGTATCACACATTAACAGCATCCACACATGGCAGTGATAGTGCACAAATGGCTTAAGATATGATTGGAGTTCTTTCTTCAAAATGGGTCCCTTGAACACTGTTCACCTAATCACAGCTCAGGGAAAAAATGTATATCTGTGTGGTCAGGTACATTTGATTCACATGGGGTAGTTTGATTCAAAGGGGCTTCAGCAACTTCACAGACACAGAGTGTCACCTTATGTTTGGCAGCTGGCTGGTTCTGCTCCATTTGCCATTCAAATCTCTTCAAATCCCATTGCGTCCTAAAATTGGGGCACAAAACTGCAAACAGCCCATCCAGGATCGTTCTGGTCAGCCTTAGGATCATGCTAAACCTTCTGAATAGTGGAGGGATGGATGGGGGCAGAGGAAGCTTGTCTGCAATGGCTCACACTGTGCATGACTGAGCCAATTCTTGGTCTGGGTCCCAAGCTCCAGCATTACCCGTGTTTCTCCAAAAATAAGACACCGTCTTATATTTATTTTTCCTCAAAAAAAACCCACTATGGCTTATTTTCAGGGGGTGTCTTATTTTTCCCCTCCTCCTCCTGTCACGGCTGGCATCGCTGCTGCGCCTATCACTATGTCTTATTTTCGGGGTATGGCTTATATTCCTTGAATGCTTAAAAATCCTGCTATGACTTATTTTATGACTACGTCTTAAAATAGGGGAAACAGGTTATGGGAGAACCAGAACCATCATTCGGTTTGGATACAGTCCTTTACACCTGATTCTGTGAGGTGCTGAATTGTTTCTCACAGCAAGTTACTGAATCTAACCATAAAGCTGTTATCACAGATGCTCATCACTTAACATGGGGAAGCATGCAAAGTAGAAAAGTCAGGAATGCTAAATGTTAGGCAGTATTAAATCTTGCACAGAACATAAAGACAAATGGCAAAGGGATTTTAAGAGAAGATGACAAGAAGATCAATGAGACCACTGAATACCAAGAACAGAAAGGAAATAAAAGACTATTTGGATATGGAACAAATACTTAATTACTCCCTTAGTAAAGCAGATGTTGAACAGGACTGTGGTGAAAGGAGTCTAGAAGTAAATTAGGGTGAGGAAAGTTTTAAAAAATTGCATCTGAGTTTGATGAGCAAAAGTTTAAAGCTACCGGTATGCACTTCACTCTTACATTTGCAGAACAAATGTTACAAGAAGAAAATGTAAGGCCATAAAATGGAATATGGCAGGGGTGGACTTGGGTCATATGGTGCCCTGAGCAAGGACAAAATTTGCCAGCCCCCTTTAAATGTTTCTTATTTTCACAATAATTTTTTTTGTATAGTTGCCTTTTTATGGATCTTCCCAATAAGTACCATATAAATATGGGGATGATGATGATGTGCCCCCTCAGCTCAATGCCCTATGGCAGGGGAACCACTTTCATTGCCCTAAGTCCAGTGCTGAGTATGGGGACATTAAAGGCCAACCATACTAAATGATTTTCATCTCCATCATTTAAAGGTAGCAGTTTCTACACCAGTGTTTCTCAACCAGTGTGCCTCCAGATGTTTTGGGACTACAACTCCCATAATCCCTAGCAAGCAAGACCAGTGGTCAGGAATGATGGGAGTTGTAGTCCCAAAACATCTGGAGGCACACTGGTTGAGAAACACTGTTCTACACAACAGAAATGCAGGAAGTTGTTGCCTGCATTTCGATAAACAATTTGCAGACAAAGCATATGCATTGCATGAAGAAGACCCAGGCTCAATCCCAAAATCTAGTTTAAGAATCTTGGGTTAGTAGGAAAAGATACCCCTCTACCCAAAGCCCCAGAGAGCACCTCTAGAGTAGGCAGTACAGGACCAAACAGAACAACTGGCAGTTTCATACACAGTGCTTCCCCCCCCTAAAAATGTTTTGGGGCACTCTCATTTTGACTCAAGAAAATCACCATTTTATAGTTCAAATCAGGGAAAATAAATACAGTAAATGGACAAAAAAAAAAGATTCACAAAATGTTTAGGGGTATGCATAACCCCCCAGAAAAAAGCACTGTTCATACATATACTATCACCTAGGCTATTACCTATGAAATGATATCCTAATTAAATTGGATAAAATGTACTGTCACTAAGCAGGTGAATTGGTTAAAGGATCGGCTACAAACATAAAAGGTTTTGCAAAAAAGCAAGCTTCAAAACTGGAGAAAAAAAAGTAAGCACAGGATCAGCCATGAATACTGTAGACACATGCATAGCAGCCAACTCTTAGGGGCCAAGGTCCCTTCGCTCCCCCAATATTTGAGGGGGCTGCCCCCCCCAAGTTGATGAGCATTTCCATTCGAATGGTATGAGCGTGCCATGTCATGTGATCCGATTATGCAGGGCGGGGCTTCCCCCCAATATTCTTTTCAATTGGTAGCCCTGAACACATGTATCCCTGCAAGGTGGATGGGGCAGTTTTGATCATGCTGAGCAATGGGGAGGGGTTGCCTGAGTGCCTTGGGTTTTCTGCTTGGGCCTTCATATGAATAGTGCATTCTTAGAATCATATGATTCAGTGAAAAGCTGGGTATTTCCAGTTAAAATAAGCATATTGCAAATGCTGCACCCCTGCAAGGTTTTGTTTTTGTTTTTGGTATAATCCAGATGCAATGAGGAGGGGAATATTTATTTATTTAACAAAACTCATATACTACTTGATTCCTATTCTGCTTGCTTGTAGTAAAACCTGTAAGCGGTTTCCAAGAAATATTGACATTATCAATAAAAAAGTTAAAACATTTAAATATCATTAAATTAACAGCAAATAAGGTCTAAACATGTCAGCATCTACATATATTTATGTGAGTATGAATGTGGACATTTGTGCAGAACTCATGGCTCTATAAGGATTTGAAGGATAAGGTATAGAAAAATAAATAGAAGAACCATAAAGGTAAAGGTAAAGGGACCCTGACCATTAGGTCCAGTCATGGACGACTCTGGGGTTGCGGCGCTCATCTCGCTTTACTAGCTGAGGGAGCCGGTGTACAGCTTCCATGTCATGTAGCCAGCAGGACTAAGCCGCTTCTGGCGAACCAGAGCAGCACTCGGAAATGCCGTTTACCTTCCCACCGGAGCAGTACCTATTTATCTACTTGCACTTTGATGTGCTTTCAAACTGCTAGGTTGGCAGGAGCTGGGACCGAGCAACGGGAGCTCACCCTGTCGCGGGGATTTAAACCGCCGACCTTCTGATCGACAAGCCCTAGGCTCTGTGGTTTAACCCACAGCGCCACCCATGTCCTTTACAGAAGAACCATACCACATTCCTAAACTGCATATAGAGAAAAAAAATCCATCATTGGTTTAAACAGAATGGATTTCAAGTAATATTATATGGAGGATCAAACAAAATTAATATAAAATGAATATAGACATTACCAATATCCTGCACAAAGGTTTCTGGTCACTGAAATTCATGTTGTCCTCCAGATAATGTATCTTCTACTTATTGGGCCTTATGTACTATTTATGCTTAATAAGGGAGTTGCAAGATCACTGATAGGGACGCGGGTGGTGCTGTGGGTTAAACCACTGAGCCTAGGGCTTGCCAATCAGAAGGTCGGCAGTTCAAATCCCCGCGACGGGGTGAGCTCCCGTTGCTCAGTCCCAGCTCCTGCCAACCTAGCAGTTCGAAAGCACGTCAAAGTGCAAGTAGATAAATAGGTACCACTACAGTGGGAAGGAAAACAGCGTTTTCGTGTGCTGCTCTGGTTTGCCAGAAGCAGCTTAGTCATGCTGGCCACATGACCTGGAAGCTGTACTCCCTTGGCCAATAACGCGAGATGAGCGCTGCAACCCCAGAGTCGGTCACGACTGGACCTAATGGTCAGGGGTCCCTTTACCTTTACGATCACTGATGGTTAAGAGTGAATTCAGAATGGTGTTTTGCAAACCAGGACTGGGAATCAAACATGCAGAAGAAGCACATTTTACAAGCCCTTCCTAGATTACAGCACTTCAGACTGCAGGTGAGGAATCAAATCATTAGTATTAATCCACATAAAAACCTTCCTGCACATTCACACCTAGCATTTCAGGGTGTTTTGACCTGGGTAACTCCCCAACCTGCTAGCTTTGCAGTTAAGGGTATCACAAGTAAAAGCAAATAAAGCCATGTTAAATATAGAGGGCACACGTGCTACGCATATGGACTTGAATAAGGCTGTTCACTTCTCACGATAGCCTCATAAGAAGCCTTGAAAAATGTTGAAACAAGCTGCATAAAAATGTGTTCACAAAAAGTCCTATCTATATCCTGCAACCTTTCATGATGCCCACATGAATTTTGTTATGAGCAAATTCTGTCTGATTCAGCTCAATGATGAGGGCAGGCCATCATACATATCACAAACTGAGATGACTGAAACACTTCCTATTCCCCCATCATGCACCCTGCTACACTCCTCTTCATACCTGGAAGAGCCTCAGCTTCCCACCCATCACATGTAACCAAGCCATTCATTGCTCCTTAAAACCCAGATCCTCTTCACCTTTCTTGTACTACTGCAGTCTCACCACTTCTGCAGAATTTGTTAACTCTCTCACACCTCCTTTATTGTTCTGCTTTCCTTAGGGCTGGTTCACGCAGGTGTGCTGACTACTTGGTGTTTTCAGCCACAACAGAGGATTGCATATGTGAATGAATTAGCAGCTACAGATCAAACACCACAAAAATAGCTTCATATAATCTTGCATCACCTGGGACAAAGGTTTTTCAATGGAACCAGCTCACACATCTAACTTGTGTACAGTTATGGTTGCCCCCGAAGGATATTGAAATGGACCAGGATATGGGGCAGAAAAGGACCACCAAAAAGACCAAGGGGTTGGAGCACAGTTGCATTCCGGGCTTTCTAATTTAGAAGAAATGCAGTTAAGGAGAGATGTGACAGAAGCCTATAAAACCATGTATGGTGTGAATAAAGTAGACTGAAAGAAGTGAACTTAGGGTTCAGCAATGAAGTTGATTGACAGTGGATTCAGAAAAAAAGAAAACAATTCTTCATAGAATGCACAATTTGTTTATAGAATTCATTGTCCCAAGATATCATGGCCACCACGCACACTCCCTTGTTTCCACGATTGAGGGGGCACACCGCCACAGAACTTGGTGGGGGCCTGGCCCCTTCATTGAATTTTTTTTTTAGGTCCTGGCCTCCCGCCCCCCTACTTGGCACCCCCTGATGGCCAAATTTATTTCAGATAGCAGCCATGTGCATGATCTGGATTGAAAATGCAGTGTGCAGAAAGTTTATGCAAATGCCATTTCTCCAATGAAAACAGTCACTCTGAAGCAGTTATCTTTTAGTAGCAAAAACATGAAGGCACATTCTGTGCCTATGTAGTAAAGCAATGAGAATAGGCATTTGGGTCTGGTAGTGGTACTTTCATTTGGAAAATGATATGGAGGAAAGAGTTTAAAACTTAATTCCTCTGCACTTCATTTCCCTATTGTTGCTTTCATGCCCTCACTGCTGGCTTCCTGGAAGAGGTATGTGGGTGGCCACTCTGGAAAGAGATATCTGACTGGATGGATCTTTGGGTCTCATCCAGAAGGGCTCTTCTTCTGCTTTTATGTTGTTAATCCTAGATAAATGCAGGCAGATATCAAATAGTAGAGAATGTAATAGAGTCATGGGTCCAAGCAGACGTACCAGCAATAGCAGTTGTTCTAAAAGCAGGTGTGAATAATGTGATTCTTCCTAGTGTCCAAAATTAATGTTGTGGGTCATCAGATTTTCACAAGTAATAAAGAGGAAAATAAAGCAAATGGGAAGATGAAAGCCAAATCTTAAAATGATCACATGATAAAATGCATTTGGTAGTCATTTTCTTTACCTGGACAGATAGTAGAATCTGGTGCAATTCCTTCTTCAGATCAATAAAGCGATCGTGATAGATGGTCAAAGCCCAAGGTTCCTTCAAGTAGCTAGTTAAAAAAGAAGAAATTTAGTTAGTGAGTGAGCCTTCATTAGACCCTAATAAAGTATTTACCTGCTTTTTGCTTTTATAAATTACAGTTCTGGACCCATCAGGATAGTTTGTTCATAAAATGCCTCCCGTAACAACATGGTCAATCAATTCTTTTAATGGATGTTCCTGATGTACAGCCAGCTTCAGTAATTACATTTAAAGTGGCTTAATTCAGAGCTGTGGCAAGAGCCAGTGAAGAATCCTGATTTTATCAGAATTTAAAAGCCTGAAGACCTGTGAGGAACTGTGTCTCTATTATCTGTCCTCATTTGAGAAAAGCAGATGGCAGGATTAACTGAACTCCTGCATAAACAAATTACATTTGTGTAGACAATGGCACAAAGTGTTGTTCATCATTAAGGTTTCTGGATTAATAAAGGCCAGAAAAACAGGACACAACAGTGTTGCAATATGTTCCTTGCACTAGTGCACTGAAGCTAAATTGAATTTATCATACAAGGAAATCCTCAGTGTTTATATTCCCTGCAATAAAGAACATAAGAGCTATGAAAACCTATTTTCTGGGCAAATAAATATTTATATAAGGCACCCAGGTCTTAAGGGGCAGGGGTAAATATGAATACTTTTTTTAAAGTATAAGCATATAAAATTTAAGCATATCTATTTTAGTAACCACTAGGTGCTGTAATATAAAGTAATGACAACTGAGTTAGTAACAAGTAAACTTTAGTTTCCAACGGTCAATTTACACAGCCTCTACACTTGCATAGGGCTGCCACACATTACCAGGATTTCAAAGGTGCTGCTTTGTCAACGACTTTCAGGGCGTCCTAGTTTTCACTTTTTGAAAGTAACCCTAACTTATAGAACTTGGACACCTTGCTTTAGTTCAAGGCAAACAATTCAGATAATTTGTTATCAACCAGCGTAGCTGGAGTGGCCAGGAAAAAGAGCCAGAGTTGTTGTGTGAATCAGATCACACAGTTCAACAAGGTGTAGTTTAAGGGCACATATTACATATGCTGGGATGTGGGAGAAAGGCTTTGTCTTGCAGGCTTCTGCCCCATATTTCTGTGTAGACAATTCTGTATACAGTTGTGGATTAGCTCCAGTTGTACACCAGGCCTAGGGTTTGATCCATTATTTCCTACTCAGAGCTAACCCATTGAAATTAATGGGCATGAGTAATTTAGGTTCATTAATCTCAATGAGTTTACCCAAAGTAGAACTTGGTTGAATGCAACCCCTGGTTTCTAGTCTGTAGGCTAGGAGAGACTCGATATGTTGGTGTAGTGTAATGCTGGAGCCAGTGTGGCACAGCGATTAGAATGTCGGATTTGGATCCAGGGGACCAGGGTTCAATTCTGTCCTAGCCATGGAACTCACTGGGTGACCTGGGGCCACTTGCTGCCTCTCAGACTAGCCTACCTCACAGGGTTGTTGTATAAATTAAATGAGGAAAGAGAAGAAGCATTTATGCCACCTAGAGCTCATTGCTGGAAAATATATAAATAATGCAATAAATAAATAGTAACAGAAATAAATTGTGATGAATTTCAAACTGGTGAAAAATAGAAATCCATGAGGCCTCTCTCAATTCAACAGTGGTTCCAGGAGAATACGGAATTTTAATCATGGATAAAAGACATACATTTTTCAGATTATTTTGTTGAGCTAGTATTCCTCTTCCTTTTACGTATATGCAGGAGCCATGAAATAGATTTACTTCTGGACCCATCCAGATTTACTAGATGCCAGAGGACAGTAACTACCTGAAGATCTCTGATTTGATTTGAGGTTTTGTAACAAAAGTATTATTAATAGTGATAACTTATTTGACTTCGTTTTTTATAACAATTGCCTTGGCTTTAACACTCCTTTTCATTTGCTTTCTACATTGCCAAAACATTTCATTTCCCCCTAACGCAGTGCTTTTTTTCAGGGGTACAGTAAGCTGTTTCCTACTTGTTGTGGCTACTCTCGAGTAGGGTTAGGGTTAGGGTTAGGGTTAGGGTTAGGGTTAGGGTTAGGGTTATTATTGTGCATACTATTTACAGTGCAGAGATATCAGAAAACATGAACGCCTAGTCACTTTCAGAACCCGGCAATGGCTTCCGTCTGCTTTTCGGCCAGCATAAAAGCCTGGGCACCCCAAAACGCCGCCCCTTCGCCCTACGTTTTGACCTTCAAAGCCTTATGCGGCTTGGGACCCTTGTACCTACGGGACCGCCTTTCCTGGTATGCCCTGCGGAGGACCTTAAGGTCCACAAACAACAATATTCTGGAGATCCCGAGCCATAAGGTGGCTAGATTGGTCTCAACTAGGGCCAGGACCTTTTCAGTATTGGCCCCAACTTGGTGGAATGCTCTTTCACAGGAGACCAGGGCCCTGCGGGATTTGTCATCTTTCCGCAGGGCCTGCAAGACAGAGCTGTTCCGCCTGGCCTTTGGGTTGGATTCAGTCTGACACCTGTGTTTTCCTCCCTCGTGGTTTGGATTTATGGACTACTTAAAATGAGGCTGCATTTTAAATTTTTAAAATTGTATTTTAATCTGTATTTTAATTAATTGTTTTCTTTTCTTTTATGTCTTATTGTAATTTTATTGGTGTTAGCCGCCCTGAGCCTGGTTTTGACTGGGAAGGGTGGGGTATAAATAAAATTGTATTATTATTATTATTATTATTATTATTATTATTATTACGTGTGGGCACGCGCCTCAATTTGGGCGCCAGAAGGAAAGGTCTCCCCTCTTCCTGGCTGGGGTGGCGCCTGGGCTCCGACGTCTCGCTGAGCCCCTCATCCGCTGACCCTCAACCAGCCAAGGCTCCGACGCATCTCTGAGCCCCTCCTGCATGCTCTGTTCCCCATAGTGTTGCCAGGGCTCAAACGCCTCACTGAGCCCTCTCTCCATTCCGCTCCATTCCTCATTCCCTCCTCCTGACTCGCTGCTTGTGCTGCCGCTGGGCGAGGTGCTGGTCAGGATGACAGGGGAGGCTCCCTGTAGGGCGACCCCTGACACTACTGAAGGAAGAGGCTCAGGGGTCAGCAAACCTTTTCAGCAGGGGGCCAGTCCACTGTCCCTCAGACCTTGTGGGGGCTGGAATAGATTTTTTGGGGGGAAATGAATGAATTCCTATGCCCCACCAATAACCCAGAGATGCATTTTAAATAAAAGCACACATTCTACTCATGTAAAAACATGCTGATTCCCAGACCGTCCATGGGCCGGATTTAGAAGGTGATTGGGGCAGGTCCAGTCCCCTGGCCTTAGTTTGCCTCCCCATGGGCTAGCCTATCTAGGTCCCTTTGGGGTGGGACAGTTACCAGTAACTGGAGTAGGCAGCTAGGTCCCCTTTGTAAGGCTGTTGAGATTGTGACAGCTTTTTAGCACAAAGTGAAGTGCTGCTGGCTGAGGAGCTGCCATCCAATTGCTGTGAAAGAAAGTAGATGCTGGAGGAGGAGGAGGAGGAGGAGGAGGAAGGAGGAGGAGGAGGAAGGAGGAGGAGGAGGACAGAGTTGATTTGGGGACATTTGAAGGACCTAAATTAGATTTTTAAAGCCAGGTCATTCTATTTGACCAGCTCAATATTAATTATGCCCTAAAAATCCCCAACAACCACTTCCTTATAGTGTGTGTCTGCATGTCTGATATGCAGAAGCAATTAAATAAAAAAAAACAAATGATAAGAATCAGGAAAATTGCAGCAAAATCAGGCAACAGAAAGATCTAAAATAAATTTCTAAAGCCTGCTAAAATAAAAATGTCTTCAGTTTCTAACAAAAATGGCTTAAGGAGGGGGCCTAACATATATTCCAGAGCTGAAGCACACTACAGGAGTCCTGTCACTCATGCTTGGGATGGCACTGAGAGAGGGACTACTGTATCTGAATCCTGAATCCAGTAAACCCTCTAGCTAAATATAACCTGTGTTTCTCACCCTCAGTCTCCTATCTACAATACAGGGATAATAACTCTGATCTCAATGCATGTAAAAGCATTTTATGCAGATTAAAGGGCTAAATATTATTTAACAGTTTGCAATCGACATTCAAAAAGGACAGGAATATGGAATATACATTAACAACTGCTCAAAGGTTTACCTAATCAAGTTTAATTATACTTTTTTAGTACAAGGAAGCTTTTTCATTTCAAATTCTAATCCCTGGATTTCTTGGTAGTCTAGCTGCTCATTAGGAGCACCGTTATTCATTAAAAACCTAGTGATGTAATACAGAAAATAAACGTCTAATGCTTCCAAATATTCACTGGCCATTTATATTTATCTTTTATACACATATAAATAGTATGATTCAAGGTTAGGATTTAATTCTAGCAGAATAGGAAAGCTGTTAGGGCTTTCATGTATTACTTTGCCTTTATTCTCTTCAAAAAATGCACACCTATTTACCTCTAATTAGGGTGCAAAGTGTACTGAGTGGCATATTCAGCCATGCTCACAGCCTCTTTTTGACAGAAAGGAAAATTGATGGCAACCTTAAGGAAGCCTTCAGGGTGAACTGAAGCGTTAAGGTGGAATCCTTTTCAATACAAACATGTCCCGATAATGCTTTGGAACTACCAGATTCCACAGAATTGCACATTATGTTCTGGCTTTGAGTAAACAACAACCCTGATGTTTTGAATGTCTGTTTTACATCTAATCTTCATATTCAGCATCCATCCCAGGTTTAATATAATCCCTTAATTGCAGAGGATTTTCTCTGTAGACTCTTTTAATGCATATATTTTATCAGTACTGTAAAAATAAAAGGAAAGTCACACACTGTCACACGCTTGCTTTAGGGATATCTTTGTACTGTAATTTTTTTTCCTATAACACTATGATTATATAATTTAAGAGTCTATTACAACTAAGAGGCATTGTAAAAAGTTACTATTGTGTTTGAGTTGAAATTTATTATTAACAACTAGAGTACAATTGGAAAAATATTGGAAGAGTTACTCAACTTGCTTCTAGGTTTCAGCAAATGGCTGAGAAAAATGTGGCAGACTGCCTTGATGAGTAAGTGAACATGTTTTAGGCATCTGTGAGACTGGAAAATATGCTCAACAGATCGTTTTTCTGTAACTTGATCTCATTTTTTGTTGGAACAGGGTTAAATCTGAAGAATATTTACAGCCAGAAGTGTTAGTGATGATTTAATAATCTCTTGGATATATTTTGATTGGAAATATATTATATTATGGGAGAGGTGGATTACATTTTCTGTTAATGTTTGTGTTAAATTTTACTTGACTCAATTTGTTAATCTCTTCTTGTTTTTATCCTTTCTGTATGTATTTTAACTTGGTAAAATTCATTAAAAATGGAGGTAGGGGAGGAAAATTATATCACAAAATTTCTTAACAACTTTAGTAACACCCTCTCCATAGTCCAATGCAAGTATTATTATATGTACTTTGATTCTACTCATAATGATCAAATACCATACAAGTGTATGAGTAGATAGCATTTGGAAATATGAGAGTATTGCCAAACTCCTCTAGGTCTCACTTATATAGGATAAGGGCCCCAGGAAAAGCTGTTACACATGTAATACCCTGTTTCTCATATTTTAAGACATACCCATAAAATAAGCCATAGCAGGGTATTTCCATGTATGACTCATTCATATGTTAATCTTAACATGCCAGCGATCAATAGTCCAGGTGGGTGCAACACTAGCAAGCTCATGGGCAATGGGCAAAGTGCATTAAAATGCAACCAATTAGCCCCACAGAGCAAGCTTACATTGGCTGAGAGATTACCAAGTGGTCTGCATCTGATTCAAATCATGCCTTTGGAACCTGCAACTAGACAAAGGGGATTGTGTTTGTATGTCTCCCAAGTGGGTACTGGAATTTGTACCTGTGTTGCATTGATAACAAATAGGACAGGAATTCATTTGTGAGTATGGTTTCATTCTAAATCTCACTATACTGTACTTCAAGGAACGATAATCTACATTGATATTCAAAAGTGCATTACCATGCCCACTTTCCAAATTGCTGAAGCAATTTTACAAAACTGAAATCAATTTAAATTTCCAGTGCAGGGCTAACTATCAAATGTAAAGGAAAAGCTCCATAAAAGTGTAGCTAACATGAGCTCAACTGAGGCACAACAGTCTAACTTGTATATGCAGTACAGGATAAGTCACAATGTTAGAACTCATAGGATGCATGTCTGCTGTGGCCTAGTTGTCACTGTTAATTTTGAAATTTAATTAATTTTAAAACAATTTTGCTATCATTAAATCTAGCTCTACAGGGTTGAAGCCTTCAACCTGATGAGTGCAAGGCAGTGAGAAAATTCATGGTTAGATATAGCCTCTAATTTAAAAGATAATTTGCATGTCACAACAGGCAAATTAACTCCCAGGTGACAGCTGTTTTACTGAGTTCATTCCTGGCAATGGATTTCGTGTAGGGGGGGATATAATCCTGCTACAAAAGGATGAAAATAAGCACTCTTCTGCCTTACAAAAAAGAGAGACAAAAAGTATGCATTTGAAACTTAACAGTAGGCCTACTAACGACAAATTTTATTTCTTTATTTAAACAATTTATATACTACTTAACTACAATAGTCTCTAAACAGCTTATAAAGAAACAATACAAAAAGAAAAATCAGCTAAAACTATAAAATAAAATTTCAATTAAAATGCTTCCTGGAATTAAAAACAAACAAACAAAAAACCACTACAGAAGGAGCCGGAAGTTCAGTAGGGGTGGTGGTGGGGCTGTCTGATCTCAACTGGAAGAAAGATTCATGAAAATGGACCTCTGATGGGTGGTTCCTGCTTGTTTGATAGCTAGGCATATACAGTACAGTACTAACTTTAGTGTATCTTTTCCCTAAACTTGTTATCTCCTCCAACCATGGGGAAGGTACCATAAAAATTAAACAAAACAAGGCAAAACTAAATAAATAAGCCAATATAATATTTTTGTATTTCTTGCCCAAGAAAACTATACAATTAGATAATCCACAACCCTATTTCCAAATAGGAATTGATCCCCTTCATGGATCAATGCCTTGTCGTGGCGAAGGGGCTTGAATAACTCAGGGAAGCTATGAGCTATATGCCATGCAGGGCCACCCAAGATGGACAGGTCATAGTTAAGAGTTTTGATCCACCTGGAGAAGGAACTGGCAAGCCACTCCAGTATCCCTGCCAAGAAAACTCCATGGACAAAGACAACAGGCATATAAAAGTTACGACGCTGGAAGATGAGCCCCTCAGGTCGGAAGGCGTCCAACATGCTACTGAGGAAGAGCGGAGGACAAGTACAAGTAGATTCAGAGCTGATGAAGCGGCTGGGCCAAAGCTGAAAGCTGAAAGTTGCGGATATGCCTGGAAGCGAAAGGAAAGTCTGATGCTGTAAAGAAAAATATTGCATAGGAACCTGGAATGTAAGAACCCATGAATGGAGGTAAGCTGGATGTGGTCAAAAATGAGATGACAAGAATAAATATTGATATCCTGGGCATCAGTGAACTAAAATGGAAGGGAATGGGAGAATTCAGTTCAGATGACTATCATATCTACTACTGTGGGCAAGAATCCCGTAGAAGAAATGGAGTTGCTCTCATAGTCAGCAAAAGAGTGGCTAAAGCTGTAATGGGATGCAATCTCAAAAATGACAGAATGATCTTGATACGAATCCAAGGCAGACCTTTTAACATCACAGTAATCCAAGTTTATGCACCAACTACCGGTGCTGAAGAAAGTGAAATTGACCAATTCTATGAAGACTTACAACACCTTCTAGAAATGACACCAAAGAAGGATGTTCTTCTCATTATAGGGGATTGGAATGCTAAAGTAGGGAATCAAGAGATAAAAGGAACAACTGGCAAGTTTGGCCTTGGAGTTCAAAATGAAGCAGGGCAAAGGCTAATAGAGTTCTGTCAAGAGAACAAGCTGGTCATCACAAACACTCTTTTCCAACAACACAAGAGACGACTACACACATGGATATCACCAAATGGGCAGCATCGAAATCAGATTGATTATATTCTTTGCAGCCAAAGATGGAGAATCTCCCTCGCATTTTGCCTGCCTTCTCTTCCCTGCTATTTGTAAGGCTTCACTGGACAGCCATTTTGCTTTCTTGCATTTCCTTTTCATTGGGATGATTTTCGTTGCTGCCTCCTGTATAATGTTTCGAGCCTCCATCCATAGTTCTTCAGGCACTCTGTCCACCAAATCTAAATCCTTAAACCTGTTCCTCACTTCCACTGTGTATTCATAAGGGATTTGATTTAGATTGTATCTTACTGGCCCAGTGGTTTTTCCTACTTTCTTCAGTTTAAGCTGGAATTTTGCTATAAGAAGCTGATGATCTGAGTTACAGTCAGCTCCAGGTCTTCTTTTTGCTGACTGTATAGAGCTAGTGAAAGATACAGGAAGTCCCTGGAAAAGACCCTGATGTTGGGAAAGATGGAGGGCACAAGGAGAAGGGGACGATAGAGGATGAGATGGTTGGACAGTGTTCTCGAAGCCACCAACATGAGTCTGACCAAACTGCGGGAGGCAGTGGAAGACAGGAGTGCCTGGCGTGCTCTGGTCCATGGGGTCACGAAGAGTCAGACACAACTAAACAACAAACAATAACATGAGGTAGTAGTCTACTAGGTCTTACTTAGAGTAGGCTTCCTGATATTAATGGATGTAAATTAGATGTATTCATTAATTTTAATAGGTGTACTCTGAGTAAAACTTAATTGAACACCACCCATGGTCTCAAAGTATACTGATCTTGGAAATTTCCATCACCAGCACTGAATGCAGATTGGTTAAGATATTAACAGTGTTTGCTATATACTACAAGTAATCAAAGAAATGGACTAGATTCTTACTATGGGGAGGCCTGGGTTCAGTTTCTCACTCAGCCATGAAGCTCACTGAGTGGCCTTTGGACAATCACCAACTCTCAGACTAACATACTTCACAAGCTTGTTGCGAGGATAAGTGGAGAGCAGGGGAGGGAAGAGGACAATGCCTTTATCACCAGCAGCGTCATCATTTTTTTTGTATGCCGCATTTCCATGGTAAACAAAGTTTCATTGGAATAGCCCTGTAAATATTCAAACAACAACAACACCCCAATGCAAACTAGATTGCTAAAATGTTGCAACACTTGTACACTAATTCAGCATCCATTGGCTCATGTTGAAACATTAAGTTTCTGGAAGGAAAAGTGAGGTGTAACTGTTAAATAAATGAATGAATGATAACTCAGTTAGTCCAGCAGTACCAGTGGAGCTGGGATTTATCTGTGCAGTGCTCTCCATGGACCTCGTGTTCATCTAACCAGACAGGGGTTCTTATTTCTGCTCCGGCCTACAACCAGGAGGAGGAGCTTTGCCAAAAGTGCCCCAATAATAACTGAATTAAGACAGACTTTATATAATAAAATTAACTCACCTGTAGAGATCTGTGATCAGTCCTTCCCTCCAGCGAGAACAAAGATTATTAAGAAGACGCTCGTGCTGTGCAAATAAACAGATGTAGTTGGAGACAGGAACAGGATCCTTTGAAAAGCAGGTAATTGTTTCTATCATACTGTACTGGTTGACATGTATTCTGAAGTAGTTTCCCTTTACTGCATCTCCTGTTGTGATTGCCATCCCCTGTGATAAATTAAGAAAACAGTTGTGTCAGCAGACAGAGGAAAACAAAGCTGGACAGCATATTGCTAAAGAGGGATTAGCAAACTCTGAGGTGTTTTATCATCAATACTCTTGGATATCTAAGAAGTCATTATTTTCTGTTGTGGGTTATACACAAAAGAATCGTCTGTCTTGCTATTAGATGCAAAGGTAAAGGTAAAGGGGCCCCTGACCATCAGGCCCAGTCGTGTCCGACTCTGGGGTTGCGGCGCTCATCTCGCTCTATAGGCCGAGGGAGCCGGCGTTTGTCTGCAGACAGCTTCCGGGTCATGTGGCCAGCATGACAAAGCTGCTTCTGGCGAACCAGAGCAGCGCACGGAAACGCCGTTTACCTTCCCTCCAGAGCGGTCCCTATTTATCTACTTGCACTTTGATGTGCTTTTGAACTGCTAGGTGGGCAGGAGCTGGGACCGAGCAACAGGAACTCACCCCGTTGCAGGGATTCGAACCGCCGATCTTCTGATTGGCAAGCCCTAGACTCTGTGGTTCAACCCACAGCGGCACCTTAGCTTTAGTTAAATGTTAACGGTGGTATTCAGCTCAGTCCTACTCAGAGCAGATCCATATCTGGCAACCTCAGTGAATCTACTCTGCGTAGGGCTGTCATTGAATATCACTCTTAGTGTCCTGTATTTTTACTGAAGAGGACGTACACCAGGACACCCACAACATTGGAGGGCACTGAGTAGGGTTGTCACCTTATCCTAAACACACACAGAAGTTCAGGTAGTAAAGGTTTCACCATCATTGCATTGTCATGTGCGGCTTACAATACAGCCACAGATTTCCTAGAAAACTGAAAGCTGCAGCAGTACCAGATCACACAGGTCTGCTTTACATGACTCACATATTTTTGAAACTTACATAATTAGGTTGTGATTCTTGTACATCCAAGCGAGAAGGAATTCCAGGTTTAAAAATATGCACAT